>NC_044007.1:22188685-22840629 GCF_900496995.4 Aquila chrysaetos chrysaetos
TCTTGAGTGTTGTCCAAGTTCATGGTCAAGTTCAAAACCATTTGTCTTCTAAACAGTTTAGACATAAGATGCTCAATTTAATTGGCTCTTCTAACATACAGAGTCATTTCAGATGCTCTGAGGTGCACAAAACCTTCACATAGGATATATGGATGACCCACACCCTTTCTATCTAAACCAAGACCTATCTAAACCAGAAAGTTCTTCCGTTGGTAAATTAAAAACATCATCTTGCTTTGAACCAAGTAAAACAAGAATGTTTCCTCAAATTCAAATCTCACTGTCAAAAAGGACAGGTCATATAACTTTAAATTCTTCAAGCTGTGAAGTCTACCTGACTACACAGAGCATGCTGAACACATACTACATCCTTACTACGTGGGCCAATGACTTTCCATATGTGACAATTTATACTGGGGACTCAGTTCACCACTGCCAGTTGATATCTTCTTAATATTCAAGTTTCTCAGATTTGCACACCTTTGTCATGTTCCCTGCTACTCTATTTATAATAATATCAAGAAAAACTGGAACTAATTAAGCATGATATCCTATGGATTTCTCTTTTGTGTGATTGTCTTTAAGACTGTCTTAGGAAGATGTTTATTCCAGATTACACTTTTGACCCTACTTCTGGCATTTTCACTTTTCCACTTCTTCCTTCTCTTCTCTCTGTAGGAAGTTTTGAGCTTATGCCTGGAAAAGGAAATTCCTTCAGCAGAATACAAAGGAAAACACACTTTGGAAAGCTTAGATAGGACAGTATTTCTGGATCATGCCCAGTAGTAAGTAATTAAAAGCAATTTACTACTTTTTTTATTATTATTCTAAATAGTCTAAATTTTCAATCCCTTCTTACAGGATATGCCTTTTTCCTTTTTCTTCCCTCTTCACGTCCGCAAAGACCATACATATGTTCATGGGCTGACCTCACACATCTACTTGCTTATCTGTCATTACCATGCATCCCTCCACCCTAGGGTTCCAACTGACAGCTTCACTGCAAGTTCTTCACTGTCTCGGGCTTGGAACCAATATCAGCAATACCACCTTGCCTATACCTGAATGAGGGACCCGTTTAAAGAGGAAACAAATGCTATTAGTAATGCAGGGGAGAATAAAACCTATTAATACTATTAAAGAATCCCCTATCTGGCCCTTGTTCCAGCAGCTCAGTCTTCTCTAACACTGTGATGATATTCCCATCAACTAAAAGTAGATAGCCTAGTTAGGTGTCCTGAATGAGCCTACCTCTCTTCACAGACTAGTCTACTGAAGTTAACAAGCTCTTGGATATAATGCACACAAGAATTAACTGGTGGCTGGAAGTTTAGAAAAAAAACTATGTTTCCCAAAATGCTGGCTCAGAAAAATGAGTCACCTTGGAAAACAAACGCTAAGAAGCACAGTTCTGTCATACAAGCATAGAAGATCCAATGGTTCTATGACATGTTGGAGCTGCTGCACAACTAGGAACCGATTTGCACGTGCACAACAAATTCCTTCCTCAGACTTTTAAAAGAGTCCAGGCAAATTCAACTGCCTTGCTGCCAACAGCAAGGCAACAGTAAAACCTGACGAACTCATTGGAAACAAGCCTTATAGCACCCTGGAAGAGAATGCAGTTCATAATTGGAGCACTACGAAAATTTGTGAGAAACAGCTCCAATGTTTAAGAAACAGGTTTGGGTCTTGTGTGCTCGTGATACCTATTTCTGTTAGATTTTTCTTTTCATTACCATTTTATTTACACTCACGAAAGGAGGCTTGGTTAAACTGAAGAAATGAGTAGCTTCAGGAAAACTCAATTTAGCATTAGTAAACATATTTACTTATCCAGTTCATTTTGTGCTGGCTTACCCTGTATTCAGCTTTCCACAGATATACACTCTTCATACATCCTGAAGTTGTGACTTTGGCAAAATGACTGTCAGAGTAGCTCCAACAAGGCTGCCTGGCATCTGGAAGTCTCAGGGGCCTAGGATTTACTGCACGTGCACTGAATCCTAAACGTGAACCTATTTCTATTTGGATATTTTGGACAGACATACGAGCTCTCTACCTTTGAGAGGCAGTGTTTAACCAGGTGCATTTTAACTTCTTTTAGAAATGGGCATCTGCTGACAGGGAGTCTATACCAATGTTTTCTTCAAATAATACATTTAAGGCTACTAGAACAGCGAAAGCCAATGCAAGTAATAAAAATACGTATTTATTTTATCAACATGTATACATATGCATTGATCCTTCTCATACTTACTAGCGACAGAAAAAAAATACAGAAAAACTAACCCCCTATATTGTGTACTCACTTACTTTCAAGCTTTAGTGCTTTGATGTCAACACTAATTATTACAGAAAATAACCCAAAGCTACTTGGAATCAGTATATCTTAATTACTAAGTAAGCCTCAAATTTACAAAGTGAAGACACAGGAGACCATGAAAGACAGCAAGGGAATGGATTCTTTATGAGAGGTGATGTCAAATTCACAAACAAGAACATAAACTGAGCATTTCAGTTGTACTTATGACAGAGCTGTATTAATTTCATCAAGAGAAAAATCAATCATAAGTAATGCTGAAACAGTGAACATGTCAGGAAGGAAAGGAAAATCTTAGCTTAGTTTTAAAGGAACATAAATATATTAATGCGTAATAGCTTTCTATATTTTTATCCCCAAAGTCACAGAGATAATCCTAATGAAAGGAGACACTACTAAAATAGAGATGCTTCCTATCATAGGCACATCATTATCTAGAATCAATTTCCATCATCAGCCCAAGAGCCACCCATATATTATGACTGAGGATCAGCCAGTTGTTTCATTGATTACATGTTTTTCCTTTCTCTCCACTACTTCCAGTCAGGATCACTGACATCTTGCCATCAAAAAGTGATATTAAGAAATACTCGTCTTGTGATTTGCAGTACAAGATAACCAATAAACAAATAATGTATCTGTGTATCTAATAGAATAATACAATAAAAATAAAAATAAAATATTGTTTAAAAATAGAAATATTTACAATTTTGAAGTGAAACAATCTTATAAAATAACCAAACCAATATCTAGGTTCCAGTTCACCATTGCCTTTTTCTGTTCAGTTATTAGGTTTTGTGTGGGAGGAAAAAATATCCTTCACTTTTACCCTAGGACATAGCTGTTGTCCTATAAGGACAGCTGGAGGGAAGGGGTAATGCAAAAAAGGTCCAGTCCACATTTTTGAGCATGGTATTCCCAATAATTTATTACAAGCTCCCAGTGGGCACAGAAAAGGACTCTAAATTCACTTCAAATGTCTTGATCACCAATGAGGAAACACACATTTGAGAACAGAAATAAGAATAACCTTAAAAACGAAATCTTCTGTATTACATACTTGAACAACTAGACATTTTGAATAGCAAACCACCACCAGGAGTTAAAATTACTTATTTTCTTGTCTGTAATTCTCAGTTTGCATTATGCAGAAAGCCATAGGCAAATTTTGAAATTCTACTTAGCAATTAAGAGGGAAATACAACTACTGTGGTATACACCACTAGTTATAAATAGTTTAATTTTAAACAAGGAATACAGTATTTCAATACAAATCATATAAGTTTTTTTCTTTAAAGCCGATCTAACATTTCACATGTGGAATACTAATAACAGCTTTTCTGATTGTCTAAACAAGTGTAATTTTTAACTAATTCAACCTGCTACCTTCTCAAAACTGATTTCTAAACTGCAGCAGACACAACATAGACTCACTTCACTGTTAAAATGATTTTAAGAAACAAGAGCTTAATCACAGCAGTAAATCCGAAGTATCATCCATCCCTGGCAGCACACATACTGTAAACGGTCTAGAAATATGCAGTGCATCTGCTGATTCAGTAAGCTGGAGTGACAGCAAAAAAATCAGTGCGAGAGGGTTTTTCACCACCTTGACACTGCAATAAAAGCCTCTGTAAACTAGTAATTGGATCACTAACTATTGATCTCCCCTTTAATAGTCACAATGAAGAAAGTAAATTGGTATATGTAAAAACACCTATTGTTTTGAGTTTGGTTATACGTTATTTCTGTCAAACCATCTTCACTGAAGGAAATCAATTACCTCCTTAAAGAGGAACAGAAAACCTGAAAAAGAAACTCCAGTAGATTCCAGAAGTGACAATCCTAATCAGCTAATTTAGTTTCATACCTTCTATGCACAGACTTGACAGTGTGTTACTATATAATCAAATTAGTTTAGAGCAATGATCCGTTATACCTGGTTTACAGTTTAAAGAACAGATGTGCAAAAATAAAATACCAATGACCGTGGCTGGTTTTTAAGACACCTTATCACCATCAACCTTATTTTGTGCTTATATGTGTTTATATGTACATATAAACATGCAGGAAAATTCACATACGTGTTACATTAAGAGGAAGGTTAGGTTGCAAAATGAAATATTCAGAAGGCAAGAATGATATGAGACTTCAGTTTGCCATGGAGCATTAATTTAGTCCCTATGCAAATGTATTAATGTATAATCTTTCATAATATGATGGCAAACTCCCCCCATCCCCCAGGACCACAATCATCTCTATGCACAGAACAAACCATGTAGATTAAATAAGTAACTAATCAATATCTTTGTTTCTTCACTTAATGACCCCTTTCATTAGTTACCGAACATAATCTGAATGCAGACCTAAATACAAAATTATTTCTTTCCTGAGAGTATTTCTCTGGTGCTCTCAGACTATGTTAGTTCTGCAGGAGTCGGGGTTAAATTCAAGGAATTTTTGTTTGTTGCCTGTCTGCATAATGAAAGGAAGTGGATGCTACAATTACCTTCTTTTAAAATGAGCTCCTGATATACAGTCATAGAAGTGAAAACTGTGAAATATTCCAAACAATTTTCAGTGCCAAACTTGAGAAATATAGGACTTGATTTTTCTTCAGTAATTTCTAGGGTTGTAGTTCTGCCTTTTCCTAGCTCTATTATACTCATGCTTAGTAAAGGACAAGAATTTATAAAAATCTATTTACCAAACAAGCATTAAATTTTATTATATGATTAAAACAAAAAAAATTCCTCTTCCCAACATCCATCCAGGACTGCTCATGTCTATGTATACAAACTGGATGGAAACCTCCTTTGAATAAAAATTGTCTAAGGATGTTCTTCAAAAAGAACCAATATGGTTAGTAAAATGTTGTAGACATACAAAGGTAAGATTGTTAAGTCAGAGAGAGAGAGATACGTTCACATTCCAAAATTAATTTTGAATCCTAACAAAAAAAAAGTAGATTTCTTAATTGTAATTTTCAGTGTCTTAATGATTTCAAAACAATACAGAACAATGGAAGAAGGGTCCATGAAAGAACAGTTAGATGCTGTTAGCTCTGCAATTATTTCATTTAGCTGAATACATAAATAAGCATGTTGCTCAGGGACCTTTCCGCAGTCAACAAGAACTACTCCCATAATTATAGCCTTCATGGTAGCTAAAGCTGTAATAAAAGTTACATAAGGGATTTAATCTCAGTCTCCTATTTTTATATGATCACAATTATCCAAAAATATATCTCCTGAGGCTAAAAATTACCAGTATGAGTTTAAGCAAAAGGTCAGTATTTTTCATTACTTTTTAAAGAAAATTCCCTCGCATCCACTTGTTCACCTTTAAATTTCTGGAAAGTTGAGATGAGAGGAGAAAAAAAGTCATAGTACTTAATGTCTGCAAAAACAGCACGGAATTTCATCTCATCAATTGGACCAGGTCCTACATTATGGAGACTCATTGCACAAAGCAGTCCTTCAGCCAGTGTAACTTGTGTAGCTTACACCAAAAGAGTTTTTCAGAAGCAAACAAGTACTGTAGATGAGCCTGGACCACCATTCTCTTCTCCAGGTAGAAGAACTATATTCACAGAATAGAAGTTGCACATTTCTGATGTAAACACTGAAACTATACTGCTCCAAATGAGGTTAATAACTCATTCTTGTTACAAATATATCAAGGATAACAAAGCAAAATGCTTCAAAAGCCACCAAATGACTTCAGATAGAATTGTTTAAGACAGTTGTGGTGTAGCCATTTTCAAAGCATCCTCTTCTCCCTTGCTTCAGTTGCTTATTTCCTTAGGTATGCACCTTACTTGACAATACAGATTAACACAACCCCTCAAATAAAGGACTTTTCACATTTGCATTGTGACCCTCCACATCAGTTTTATCTTCAGATAAACTGCTGTTGTACTTACCTGCTACTACCTAAAAACTAGCAGCAAATGCATCATGTTCTCTCCATCGCCTGTCCTCTTCAGAGACATGGAAGAGGACAGGCATTTCAGAGTTCATGCATTTCACTCATGAACTACTTATTTATCTCTGTGGAGTATAAAACTGAAAGCCTTTGATGGGGAATCATAACAAGAAATATGAAAATTACATAACCAATTTTCTTTTTTTAAATTTTAAATTAAAAGTGTTGAAACCTGATGAAATTAAGTTCCAGGGGATTCCCATTATTCAAATATTACCATTAAGGAAGATATTTCTGTTGCCTTTTATGGTGAAGGTGAGGAAAGCAGGGCAGAGGCTGCCTCTTTTCCTCATCACGCATTCCTGATATCTCTGTACAGGACTCAGATGTGAAAAGAAAGAGTTGTGGGATCCAGCTGGCACAGGTGTCATCACAATGACCTTAACAGATATGGCCAGCTGAGTTGTAAACAACAGAAGGATCATTGTCCTGATTTAAATCTGGCAGTGAACACTTGGAAAAGCACCCAATAGTCCCTTGAAAGACTGCTCAGCAAATTTTTCTTCGAATTCCCCAAAACACTCTTCTTTTCTGCCTGTGTCTGCTCAGCACAGACAAAATACCATAAAGCACCTTTGCTGTGCTGTGAGACGTGCAGTCCTTGCCCAAGTCAAGGTTTTTTAAAAAAGCAAAGCCTTGAATAAGCTATAAAATAATAAATTTATTATGATTAGAATATTTTATTACTTGAATTTTAAAAAAAATACATTTTTTAAAAGTCTGTGATAATATTTTACTTATTTTACTGTGATTAGAAATAATTTTAACCTCAGTATTCTTCTGATTTTGCTTACTATTACGCAAGTAAATTTGGACTCTTTGTATCTATCAAAAGAAAATAAAATTAGCTTAAAATGAAATCTTGAGTAGTAATACTGCAAATACAAATACTCACACTATTAACATTTATTACTATACATTTCATAATGGACTGTGATTTGTAATTCCCATTTGAGAGTTGATTTGCTGAAATAAAGAGATACCACAGGTTTTGCAAATATATGATTGGCTATGCTCATAGCTATACACTGTAAACAACACAAGGAGTTAATGACTTTTTAGGGTGACATTGCTATTCCTGCCTATTTTTTTTTAGATCATCCTCTGTCAAATCCGATAAAGAACTGGCAAGTATGATATGCTTTGGGAATAACAACTTTGGCAAACTACATGTCTCAATGAAAACAGTTATAGAATTTAACTGCTTCTCTGCCACAATTCAGCATCTTTTCTTTTTCCTTGTTGCTTTCAAATGAGAACTTATGAAAAAAATGGCTTTCACATTCCATATATGACTGTGTTCTTAAGATCAGTTTCTTATAATTTTCTTTTTTGTTTGTTTTTACAACATCCTTTCTTTTATAAGCAAAGTATAATCGATTTGTTATTTCTTTTAGTAAAGTCAGAAGCAACAAAGGTTGATAATACAAAAATCCCCTACTCCCTGGCCTTCATATATTTCCAAGTGTAAGAGTGTCCCAATGGGGGAAAGGTTAAAAACTTACTGCACTTTTTCTTTAATTCCAGGTACTGCACACACCAAGAACTTAGTAGGAGTTTGCCTATTCTTATAGAGAATAGAAGGAGTTCAATAGGACCCTTCACAGTCTTTTACTAAAGTGTCCTTTACAACCATAAAATCTTTTCTTATCTCCAAAAACTCTGCCACATGCTATCAACATCATGTAATCAGACATGGGAGCTAAATAAATAGGTGAATGCAATGCTAGTGAAAGACAACTTTGGATATAAATTTACTCAGCTACAACAGTTGCCCCAACCTTTACTAAACCACAAGAAAAGTTCCTGAGCCAGTATTACACTGCAGACAATGCCATAGTCCTCTCACCAGCAGCTGCAGCTTTCACACTTAATTTTACGTGGCTCTGAACAAGACAAGGAAGCACATCAGTCAACACCTTCCTGTAAGCCATAGGTTATGAGTTACCAATCCACAGTGTAGCAGAAGACCAAAGTGACCACTGACCTCATCTTGACAGCTTGGGTATATTGAGGGAATGGGAGCTATCTGATCTATGACAGGCATAATAAAATAGTTAACTCTGGAAGATTCATGCACTTCTTCATGTCTGTGGAAGCTGTCTATTCCAGTAATAAATACTTTCAGAACTGTTGTGTAACCAGCAAACCAGGTATGGTGGATGTCAAGACTCTGCAGCTCTTTCCCTGGCTTAAAGGCATCCAACAGGAGAACTAGTGGGCAGAGACAGCACAAGGAAATACTGGTGTGGATTGTTCTTTCTCAAACACTATAACAAAGGCAGGTATGCCACACTGGAGATTTCAGGCCCTGTTCCCAGCGCTGGCCTTGTGCAATGTCTTGGTTACTTAATCTGCTAGAACAGATAAATCATAAAAAGAGTAGATTTAGGAGAGCTTTGAGGATAGCAAAAGGGCTATGAAGTTAATGTACAGGAATGAACACATGCTAGTAGAGCCAATAGAAGAGAGTCAAATGGGTATCACAGTTTGAGAATTTAGATTTTGATTTTTGCAAAATCTTACAAGATGCAGAGCAGACCAAAGGAAGAAGACCATCACACAGAAAGTCAAAGAAGCAAGCCTGGGGGTTAGAGGGAAGTGAACTGAATGCAGGAAAAAGTTAGATCTATTGCTTTGTTTAAATGCTTTGTGCCTGAACAGAACATCACTTCAACCAAAGTTTTGGCAAGTGACCCCCAACTGAAGTCTGAAAATTATAACAAAGGTTAACTGAAATGTGAATCTTCAGTTCTTCCCATAACAGTAATGAGCAATGAGCTCAAAATACAAGGGATCTGAATGCTAAGCTTTGTTCTGACAGTGATCCATTGATTTCCAGTCGATAAAAATCAGGATAATAAAGCTTTCTTCCACCTACAGAGATAAAGGAATGAATGTGAGCTACTCAAATACTACTGTGATGAGTGTTCTGCAAAGGACCATGAAAAAAATGGACAGTTACAATAATCCAGGCTCTTTCAATAAGAATTGAAAGAATATGTCTCATTTCTCCAGATACCATCCATTCCCTACAATGAAAAAGGCAGATGCCTGCTGAAAAAGGACCATGGGGTAATCAAATTAAAGATATTGGTACAAAGCAAATATTTAAGGAAATGAAGTACAGCTGACCATGCAATATGGTTACTGAAATTTTTTAATTCATACCTGATTCTGAAACACAACAATGTTCTATCCAGATTCCAGTTCAAGGGAAGAAGTAATCAGAGATGGTCTCTGATTCTGTGCACAAAGGAGCAAATGCCTTCTCAAAGGTGAATGCTCAGGGTTGAGATTCCTCAGGCTAGTATGCAGCAGCTTATTTTGTCACACTGTGAATTTAGTTTTCAAGAGTAATCTTAATTTTTTACACCAGTACTTTATTTACAAAGCTCCTATTTACAGTTCTTGTTTGCTTTTGAGTTAAATCACATTCTAGTAGGATAATTAGGAAAACAGAAAGAAATTACATCAAAAGTTTGCCTAGTTCAGCTATTTCACATAAAGTGAATTGAAATTCAATTACTTAGCCCACGTATAAATAAAATGAAAAAAATAAATGTACTTGCTGTTGTGATGTTTGGGAGTATACATACATAATTTTTTACTCAATTTGGATATTATTCATTTCAATATTAAAAAAAAAATCTTCATTATACCTTAGCAGGTACCATGTTCTATTAAACAACATCAAAATACTGTTCTCAGTCTATATTTGACATCAGCCAGAATGTTGTCAGCTGGCATTGCAAATACAGATGTAAGTGAGAATCTGGTCAAGCATTTCTCCAATTCTATTTATATAGTAGTTTTTTCTTTTGGCTTAGGAAAATACTTGGCTTTGTTTTATATAAATATACCCTTTTAAATGCATACATTATAAGTTTTGATGGGGATTTTTTTGTTTTGTTTTGTTTTCTGCTAACATCACAGAAATGAGGATCATACAAACAGAAGTATCCTCATTAATTAAATCCCATTAAATACATTAAACATATTCATGGGCACACTATTTTGTACAATAGAGAGAAAAAATGTGTTTCTTCATATACAAAATTCTCATTTTGGAATTTATAAAATACTATAAAAATTAGAATACCTCACTTTCATCTGTCAAGAGTAATTATTTTTGTAGTTTGAAAAAATTTTGCCTTGGGTGACTAGTGTCACATGGGTTATACTAAGCTGGAATGTGTAAAGTAGCATTGTTACAAAAGCCTTATGTTAATATTCTGAAACCTTTTGGTCTTTCTGTAAGCACATAATGCTGCATTAAATAGAACTGTTCCAGAACTTCACCATGAAAAAGTTCTGCTTACGGTAAAACAACACATATTTTTCAGATATGGAATACTGCTTTGTTACTCAGTTTTACATCAAGTATGTGTTTATTATTTAGCTCTTCCACACACAATGAACGTAAGCCCCCAGCCTGTTTCTCACTAGAACTTTCTGAAAAATCTACACTATATTGTGCAGCCTATGGAGAACACAATGCAATTGATAAAGAAAAATGACAGTATTATCAGTCTGCTTCATCATTACTATCAACAGTCAGCATTTTAAAATATTACCACACTATTTCAATACTTATTTCTGGAAACATATTTCATATGTTTCATATTACCATATTATTTCATATTGTTAGCTACTGGGACAATATGAAGTAAGTTATAGGTATAAACCAGTTCATTAAATTCCTAGTTTTGATTATACATTAACATTATACTTACTGAAAAAGATCCATAATCTATATAAATGCCTCCAAAGGAAATAGAGAAATTCTCAGCTGCATTTTGAATTTCTGACTTGTATATTCTACCCTTTGCTCTGTCATGTTCATTATTCATGACTCAGGATAACAGATACCAGTACACATTAACATTTCAAATTGAAAAGTGAATTCAATTTTTGTAGTCTTTTCTACCAGTGGAAATATTTTTCATCTACAGGCAAAAAGTATTTTTGTGCATATGTTAAACATTCTCTACAGCAAGTTCCATGTTTTAATGAAGAGCTTAGCATAAGCCAACATTATGCTAACAATTATATAAGCCAACCATAAGCCAACATTAGATATCACATGCACTTCCCATGCTGGATTTCCACTCTCAATTGCTAGTATTTTTTCAGCCATTTTCTTTGCAGTGTTGTAAATGTCTGAATAGGATGCTGTGTAAAAGAAATAAATAATCTAATTTCTTAGGAACTGGCATAAGTGGAAACTCTTAATACAACTCTTACTTTCAAAATGAGAACTTCAGCAATCAAAACACCAGAAAAAGGCAGAGGTGACTGTCCCAGACAAAAATCAAATGTTGCCAACACACATCACAACTAGAACTGAGATTTCCAGTCATTGCTCAGCTGAAAGGGGCTATAAAAATGTGGAGCTCCACACTGAACTCTCAGTGATTTCTGGATGAAATCTGCCCATATTGCAATTTTAAATGTCAGTTCTGGTCGCTATCTTCACAGGAAAATCAACCTGCACCTTAAGAGCCTCTTCAGGCTTGTACACCTCCAACCATAAATTGCTCTGCAAGCAGAACTTTGCTGATGTTTGGGAATGAGAGGCAAACCACTTCCTCCTCCCAGCTCTCTGGGGTGCTTACAATAAGAACAGCAAAGAACAGATTAGCAGAATGAAGAGATTTGACAGGGATAGCAGGTCTTTTCACTAAGATGCCAATTTTAGAGTCATCTTTCCGAGGAAAAAAAGCACTTTCATCTGTAGCCAAAAAAGATGTAAAACATCTCATGATATTAAAGTAATATACTGTGCTAAGACTACAATCTCATAAGCTTTATGAAAACTTTGCTTCTTACTGAATTTCTACATTGGATGAGAAAGTAACTTCAAGTTTGTCTTTCCTCCATGTTCTAATTTACTTATATGACATATAAATCAAATAATAATAATGGGGCATCTACCACCTCTCTGGGCAACCTGTTCCAGTGTTTCACCATACTCATTGTAAAAGATTACTTCCTTATATCTAGTCTAAATCTACCCTCTTTCAGTTTAAAACCATTAGCCCTTGCACTATCACAACAGGCCCTGCTAAAAAGTTTGTCCCCATCTTTCTTATGAGCCCCCATTATGTATTGAAAGGCTGCTATAAGGTCTCCCTGAAGCTTTCTCTTCTCCAAGCTGAACAACCCCAACTTTCTCAGCCTTTCCTGATAGGAGAGATGTTCCATCCCTCTGATCATTTTCGTGGCCCTCCTCTGGACCATTCCAACAGGTCCATGTCTTTCCTGTGCTGAGGACTCCAGAGCTGGATGCAGGACTCCAGGTGGGGTCTCACCAGAGCCGAGTAGAGGGGCAGAATTATTCCCCTTGACCTGCTGGCCACGCTTCTTTTGATGCAGCCCAGGATACAGTTGGCCTTCTGGGCTGCCAGCGCACATTGTCGGCTCACTTCTAGCTTTTCATCCACCAGAGCCCCAAGTCCCTGTCTGCAGGACTGTTCTCAGTCTTTTCATCCCCAGCCTGTATTGATACCACAGGTTGCTCTGACCCAGGTGCAGGACCTTGCACTTGGCCTTGTTGAACCTCATGAGCTTCACATGGGCCCACTTCTGGAGCTTGTCCAGGTCCCTCTGGATGGCATCCTGTCCCTCAGACATGTCAACGGCACCACTCAGCTTGGTGCCATCTGCAAACCTGCTGAGGGTGCACTCAATCCCACGTATCATTCACAAAATATTTCAAATTTGAAAGATTAGGTAAGGAAGAACACAAAAGTGGGAATTTGTGTATATTTACTTAAGAGTATAGCATCTAACAGTCTTGAGGGGAAATAAACTTCAAATTTTGGTTCATAAATTCTCTCAAAACTTTATCATTCAAATGTTAAAAAGAAAGGACAAGAAAGGAAGTGAAATATGCATTTACTTTCTTTGTATGCAAAACTGCTTATTTGTATCTCTATTTTAGTCGTTGAGCTGGAGGTGGGATTAGTTTGATCTGACACACACAAGCAAAAGGATAAATGTTCAGAGTAGAAGATATGCCCTTCCCCCAATACAATTCATTTTCTCTTCAAAAACATATGCCATCCCATCCTATTTGTTGACCAAATCATCACTGAATTTCAGGACAACAGAACAGTATTTAAGAAGGTGAAGATGCAATAAAAGATTCAAAGTTCCAAAACCAGACCATTTGAATTTTTCTTTTACAGTGGCAATGCATTGAGCAGCCATGAGAGAACTTGGAGGATTTGTATTAGCAATGCTTTTAGCCATTTTAACAGTTCTACTCATGTCGATGACAGGCATTAACTTCACGATCACTCTGTTTGCTGCACTGCAATTCTGTAGTCTTACATGCAAATCTAGGGTGTTAGCCCGGATTTAGTGCCCTCCTATCCTACTACGCAGACCTAGATCAGCCCTGTGTCCCAATTCTCTTTGTTGCAAATGCCTCTTGCCAGGTCCACACAGTTCCCATTTTTCTTCCTTTTTCTTGCTGCCACTATGATTTTTTTTCTCTCTCTGGTCTCCATTCTAACTGTTTTACCCCCTTTTCTTTACTGGGGTGCCAGAAAAAGGAAAAACTGATTCTGCTGTATGACTGCCTCCTCAGGTTGGCAGACGCTTTCTGACTATCTCATTATCCAAATTTTTCATAGCATTGGACCATGCTACCATCACTGTTAGGAAATAACTTGCCAAATGTTTTATCACCAAAATACCATGGAAATTAATCCACTGTGAACAAATTGTGAGCAAACCAACATAAATTTTTGCCCATGATATAAAGGTTCCAAGTTTTTCCATTCCAGAATGCAATCCTAATTTAATTTCTTTTGTGAATATGAATACTTTGCTTGATCAAATCTTACCCTGTGACAGAATGATTTTTTTTAAATTTAGTTAGGTCACAAACAGCCACCTTTCCCCGCCCCCCCCTCCAAAAGCTCCAGTTTCTCTGTTTGCTAAGAAATATAAATATTTGTCGAAGAAAAAAAAATCTTCTTAATAGTGTTACATACATCTAACAACACAGCTATTACATTAAAAGTCTGTTTTCTTAAGGGCAATGTTTAAACCAAGACTAGCAGGGGATAAAAAACACAGAATAAAGAAAAGACTAAAGATTAGACACAGAAGTATGTCCAGATAAAAGGTGGTTAATCCCAAAGACTTGAGTTATAGAGGATTATGGGGCTCCTGTAGGGCAGATGTTTGTTTACTGATGTCACAGAACATAAAAAGCAAACAGAGAGGGAAAATGCATAGTTCTTCACTGACTACAAATTTCAAAATCTTAGCTACACCTAGTAACAAAGGCAGTTTTCAAAACTGCTGAACAAACCCTGGTTTGCCTACAGACTTTGTAAAGGTACTAAAGAGTTCTGTTTTCTCAGTTTTCAGTTATACCCCCCAACTTTTTCCATAGTTTATAACTGTTATACTGCAACTTTCATGTGTGGCAGATCTTTACAATTTGCATTCATAAAGAAAAGCATTAACACTCAGACAAATTACAGGATATAAAGAAGGTCACAAGTAACAAGTCTGTCCTTTTAAGTTCACCTCAGTGCATGAGCACTACATTATAATGATTGTATTCTCTTGTCCTTTCCATTCTTAACAAATAATGTGTTGTGCTGTTCTCATTGCCTTAGGAGAGCATCCCATCCCAAATGAACTCTTTCTGCAAATGTGAGTAATGTTAAACAAAAGATAAGAATGTGTAGGTTGTTTAATAATAAGTTGAATCAAGAAACTAGTTATGAAAAATAAAAGTCCCTGTAGATATAAATGTCTACAGCTGCAGAATAAGTTCTGGGACTGAAAACTGGGAGATTAATTTAGATTAAACACTTACAATATTTCATTGTCACTTTGACTGAACATGGTATTAAAAACTCAAAGTCTACAATCACATTATCTCAGCTTTATCATACTTAAGAATTTGTTGTGCCAAAACACTCTTTTATTATTTTCTAGCTGAAATGTCTGGCTGAAAGCAAAACATTACTTACCTTTTTTTCTTCTACAATTTATTCAGACTGTGAGCATTTTATTCCATGAGGAATGTACATCAAGGAAGCAGAACAGACGTCATATGCACAATTTTCAACTGTATTACAATCCTACATTTTAATATGCCATAAATCAAGTTTTACAACACAACCTACTATAGAAAAAAGAATGTAGATGACATGCTTTTTACTGCTTAGTCATATGTGTGATGCTATAAAAAGATGTAATCCTTACAGCCTACTTATAAGAGAGATATTTTAACCCTGGACTTCAAAAGTGCATCTGCTATCCACCGTCAGTTTGAATTTCCCTGGCCTAAATATTACTCTTCCACCAATATACTTCCCTCTTGCACTGCTGAAACTACATTTGTGATGATACTTTTTTCTAAATATTCTCATAAAAAGAAACTGTCAAAAAATCATTAAGATAATTCACCAGGGCCATCATATGGCAGTATTTGTATAAATGTAATTCAAACACTTTCTCTTACAAATAATATCAATGTACTTGAAAAGACAACTAAAAATTTCAATCAAAAATGAGGCATAGCTTTATAAAACCATTGCAGTCGGGGCACAGATGCAATTAATAATTATGTGCAGATGATTTTCACAGCAGAGGTACAAATGCTTTACTTAGCCACATCTGCACAGGCATTTGAGAACAGACTTAATCTGGTATGCCAATTCACCACCATAACTGTTAACAAAGGTTTATAATACTATTAATTAATCTGATTTTTTTTTTCCTCTTTGAGGAAATAATTAGAGTTTTCTTAAAGGCAACAAATATTTCATTCAAAATTGTGGCTCCCTTAAAAATTGTTTTGATTTTCAAGACTTTTTTCAAAAGAAAAGTTAGGAAAAAATAAACACTGTCATTGAAAGTGTGCAAGCAAGCAGAGTAATTTCTTCTTTATTTCTGTTTTAAGGTTTTGTAGGATTAAAAATATCAAGCACAATAAACTCCAGGTATTATTCCAATCCTCCACATAAATGTGCACTTGCCACTCAGATATTTAAATATTTCTCTATCGCTTAACAATCTTTTCTCACTCATGCTTGTGCCTGGTATTATAATATTCTGCCAGCTTCATTTTTATGTTGTGTTACTTGAGAAGAAGATTTCTTAAGAAATCTGAGTCAAATGACCACTTAACACTTTCACAAACTGTATTACTGTCATGGTCAACTTCTATTGGCTTCTACAAGAAAAACCTAGGCTGTGAGCACTAATCTTTGCAAAAAAGTGGCTGAGCATTTGCATTTGTTAAAACAGGTTAACTTGAAGGCGCTTAGATTAACTGGATTCATTTTTGTAATTAAAACAAACCCTCATTCCAACTGATGCATATGAGAGACTTCCTACTAAATTCAGGGGAGCAAAAATATACTGAGTGGATGAATTCAACAGAAAATAAACTCAATGTCCAAATCTTTGCATAAAGTCTTCAAATTAAAGTATAAATTTATTTAAAAATAAAAAGTAGGAAACATACTTTCTTGCATTAGAATTGGACACTTTGGTGGCTTTGCAACCAGTGATAATGCCCCTCAACATTTAGACTGAAACCTGGCTATGCTGAAAACCATAGGAAAACTCCCACTGACTGCAGTGGAGCCTAGATTTCACTATTGCAGAACAACTCGGGGATACTGCTGACCATCAGGGATCTGTAACTCTCATCTTACCATTCTGGAAACAAAACCTTTGCTTTTAGACTGCTTTACTCACCATTACTCAAGCCACAGCTGTTCTTCCTGATTAGCTACATAGGCCAGACCAGAAACCTGTGAAGTGGTCAACTGGGTGAATCCGAAACAGCCTTCAGGAATACGGTCACAAGCACTATTACCTTTTCTCCCTTCACCACATTCAATTTTCTCTTCTGTCATTTTCTCAACTTCTATATAACCAGTTCCAAAAATGTCCAGCTTTTGAACTGACTTCATGCTATCACCACCATCATAACCAGTACGAGAAGGTCAGATATAGTAAGCAATATTGTCCAAACTGATAAGAAAAGGAAAGGAGGAGAAAAGGCAAGGCAATTAGTATAGCCCCAAACTAAAGTCTGGAGAGTAAAGCCTACCCATTCTCAAACAATATATTTACACAGTCCTGTACCTATTCCACCAAACAAAGCAACCAGCAATGGGAAAAGCCTTTCCCTATTTCTTTATTGCCTCTCTTCCTTTTTTTTTTTTAACAGTACCATGATCCTAAATTGAAGAAATAACATTAGCAAATGCAAATGAGCCAAAACACCTCATTTCATTGCCTCTCCTTTTCCCCAGGAATAACAATTAGCACCTGTGAGAGTCCTTTTAAGAGGTGGTGGTTTTTTTTTCCTTCTGAGGATCTTACAGGATATGAAACAAAAAAGAGAGTTGTTCATTATTTAACTTTCTTAGTCCAGCTATTTAATTCTTTTCTGTTTATTTGTAGGTGTTATAAATGTAAATAGCAATAACTAACAGAATTATTTTTCTGGGAAAAAAAAACCTTTATCAAAGCCCCACAAACCATAATGAACTGTTCTGCTGCTGCAACAGTGAAAGTAAAGTATTACCTTTACACATATTATTCCCATCCTAATAATATGTATCATATATAGAGTCAAAGGGAGCAAGGTTGACATGCTGGTTTAGATTATGATCTGATAAACTTCATTAGAAAGACATCTACTTGCACTTTAATCCACTCTATCCTGCAGGAGGCTGGCAGTATTAGCAGATATGCACAGATCCAAAGCAAAGTTTCTCAGCTTTGTAGACAGAATTGAATTTTTCTGCACTGAGGGCTAGTGATGTCCCATAGTAAGGGTCAGGGAGGCAGATGAGATGAAGCTGAAAATGAGGGCGAGAGTACATTCAGAGCCAAGTTTCTTGTTCTTGCTTTCTCCAGGCCATGGCTGTCACTGCAGCTTGAGGAGATCGCTCAGCTCATCCTCTCCCTCTCTCCAGTAGCAACCACTGCACCAAACACTAATGTCTCTTGCAGTAGCAACAGCAAGCTCAGCATGCAAAATAATCAACTGGGCAATTTCACCAACCCTGATTATCCTGGGCTGCTGCCTACTTAGATTAGTCCTGAAACCCATCCAGGACATTATCTACCCAGTCAGCTGCAAAGTCCTACATGCTTACTTCTTCCACCACCTCTGCCAAAGATGCACAAACAAGCCCTCAATTGGAAAGGGCACAACTGTATTTATGCAAACTGTGATCATGCCAGTAAAACCAGCCACTCTATTGAGCTTATTATCCGTCACATACTAACATGTGGAAACGGCTCTTGAACTGGGATTGGCAAATGCCCCTCTAGTTCAGAGTACAGAAGGGGCTAGCACTCAGCTCTGTGGACATGTTCAAGTACTAATTTTATTCATTTGTATCTTGTTAACAATTCCGGCCAATCCAGGTAACAGAATACATCAATCTTAGAGACACAGAAAATTCTGCTCTTTTTAGCAAACCTGAAATACTTGGTGCCACATTTATTTTAATAGTCTCAATATGTTACTTCTACATGAAGAGGCCTTGCAGAGTACGTGATACCAAGTTTATTGACTATCCATAGTTTACTTAAACTCTAATTTTTGCTTTGGTTCATTGCAAGTACTTTAGGATAGAAGTTACAAAGCATTTCAACCTCTGCTCCTTCAGGCTGATGTTACCTGGTACATCACAAAAACAACTACAGCCGCTCACTTTCAGGAAGGTATGTCAATTCAGCACAAACCCTCCCTGGCATCAGCCTGCAACAGCATCCCCTCTGCCACCAAAAACTCAGTGTTCACCCCAAAAGAGCTGGCAAGAGACTCTTTTTCTGTTTCTCACACCGCCCCATCAGCGAGTAGGCTGGGGGATGCACAAGAAGATGGGAGGGGACAAAGGTGGGACAGCTGACCCCAACTGACCAAAGGGATATTCCAGACCATACAATGTCATGCTCAGCAATAAAAGCTGTGGGGGAAGAAAAAAAATCTGAAAGAACACAAATTCTTCTGCAGTCCAGAGGAAAAATACTTCATGTCTGTTCTCACTCTTTGGCAAATGCATTCATCAAGAAATGGATGATGAAATCTAGCTCTTTTATTTTCTTTCTTTGATAGTTAGCTTTCAGTTACCATAAACTTTTTTTTCTTTTAAATATTATCTGAACATGTGAAGTCAAATTATTACAGCTTTTAGATTTCCATATAGTAAAATATGCTATTGAACTTTAACCAGTTACAAATTAAATAATGCCAAGTAAATTTCTAATTTTCAAGTATATAATAAATCTTTAATGAATAATTTATTGAGTCTAATTTTAGAATCCATATTTTCTCCTCATATAATTTTAGGAATGCCTTCCCTCACTGATTTAAAATTCACTAAGACTATTTTTCTAATAAAATGAACAGTTAAATCATAGCATCATATAACATATTCTCTTATCACTGGAATGATAATGATAGACATAACCATTATCCGCTGATTTCTCGGATCCTCAGTTTAAATGGCAGACAAGTACTTAATCTAATGCAATTGGTTTTGAAATTTTCTTCCAATAAAACTTATCATTCTCTTTTCTGTAGATATTTTCCTATATTAATTTTTATTTAATATTAATATTTTTCATTAAATTATATTAATCCATTTACAGGTTTGCTAGCTCACAACATCTAAATGACTATATTGAAAACCTAAAGCAAATCAGCTAGTTCAGACACAGCACATGACAAAACATATTCTCAAACAGAAATGTAATTCTTTAATTAAAACACAATATTATTTTGTCTGCTCATGTCTTCACATCTTTTAAATTCAAAGCTCTGCATATTAAAAGGTGGAAAAGATATCTAGCTACACTCCAGAGCAGAGCAGTTAGATCTGTTTAGGGATCAAACCAAGAATATTTTATCCTTTTGTTAGGCTGAGTTCTCATAATTATTAATGAAGATGCATCCAAACTTAATAAGACAAAGTTTTGCCATTTGCAGCAACCTTAGGAGCCCAGATTACATATAGGTATGAGTGTTGCTCTCTGTTTCTGTTCCCACGCAGTCTTAGGCAAATGCAGAAAATTATAATTTATGATTAATACCACTGACTTTACCAGGCTGATTCAGAATACATAAAATTAAGCCTCTATATCTTTCAAGATGAAGGTTTAAAACACGTGCAAGACTAGATGAATGTCTGCAATCTAAATCCTCGCCTTAAATGACAACAGAAATAATCTATTGAAATGAACTATTAAGAGACACCATAGATTCTCATCTCTCCTTCACACAAACGCTGGATGCCTTTCAGGAAATGCCCTTTGATCAAACACAAGATGTTCTTCAGTCATACAAGTTACGGAGCTCAATAACAAATTAACAGCATGACACTGAATGGACTGTAATAAATAGCACGCTGTATTAGATGTTGTAATGGTAATTATTCATTTTAAATTCTGCAAAGCTATAAAAATGGTTTGGATAAAACAGCAGAAATACTACACAAGTACTAAAGCAGAGCTTTCCTGCTCCATAAAGCATTGTCAGTTGACCAAGTTAGACTCTAGACAGCAATATATTAGTTCAATTGCAATAGTACCTAAAAGCAGCAGTCAAGGATTAGGGCCCTCTTGAGTATGCCTCAGCCTGTCATATGAAAATGCAGCTACTATTTTATGCTTATGTTTTTATCATAAATAGTTTGCAAGTACATGATCTGATGGGGTTGTCTAGTTCAGCCAAATCTGCTTTATTTTTACAGGGAATATAATAGCCAAGGCATCTGGTGGATTATGCTACATAATACCAAATTTAAACCTCTAATAGGCAGGCCAGATCCCTGGCCTTGAAAAAGACCTACTGTGCACTTCTAAGCCATCAAAGTGGGCTTAGCTAGCCATCTGACGAATTGGCCAGTGCGAGAAAGTTTTGGGGTAACATAGAAATGAAAATGCCAGGTACTTGGCATATACTTGTGGAACCAAAATATTTCTGCACCACAGCAAGCCTTAGCTCATAAAGTATAAACTGGAGAGGCAAAAGCGTATTTACCTTTCCAGTGAACACTGGGACATCCCAAGCTGATGTGATACAGTACAACCACAGCTGTGCAACTGTTAGACTGCAGCTGTATCCACCATGAGTCACACTGAGATCCTATCCACCCTGTCCCCCAACAACAGTAGAGCTTTAGGGAGCTGTTGTATATATAATTGCAGTTACATATAAAATAAACAAACACAATGAGTAACGATCTACAAATGAATACAGATCTAAAGCCTGAAATGGAGAGGAAAATAGAAATCCATCAATTTATCTTTTACAATTGAGTTGAATTCCCTCGCATCATTCACTATTAGACAATCCATTTCAAAATTATTTACAACTCCTCTTGACAAATATCATTAGAAAAGATTTGCCAACTGTACTAGCTGTTCTCATATAAGGATAAATCTTTAATAACTTCCACTCTTGCAGCAGCAGAGTTTTCAAAAGGAAGTTGGAGAAAAAACATCCAGCTAGAAGGATCTAAAGAACAACAAATACTCAGAAAAATGTATACAACAGCAAAAAGAATAACAAACTAAAAATATATTGAAATTTGTTTCAGAGAATGCAGTATCTGAAGTTCTGCTTTATGAGTTTACTGATCCCATTGCTATAATCTGATAAGGACTGTGTCACAGTGAACAGGAGAGACAGTTTCTATGGCCTGTTATTGCCATAGAAATCACTTAAAAATGCTGTTTAGTGCATCTGTACCAGAGGCCTTGACTGTAGGAATTTACTCAAGGAACAATATTTTTACAAGTCAAAACAAACTATGATAATGAGCTTAAGTAAATTGCAGAAAGTACTATCTGAATAATATTTAAAGTACTATAATTCTCCCCAACCAATATAAGGAGTAGCTCAGTTTAAGCATGGGTCTGTGATGATCTATTCCATAAGGAACAAATATTAACACATAGCTTTGGCTGAAAAAGGTGCTGTTTGAAAAGGTATTACACTATTTTCGTTTAATACAACAAGAATTTAATATAGAGCTCTCACTCAAATCTCTTTAATTATTTGGTGTAACTGTTAAAAACTTCTTGTCTGGAGCATATTTCAACTTGTAGAAAGGATCTACCATCAACTGTGCAGACAGAGGGAAAAGTGTTTAACTTCTCTTGAAGTATTATGGGTGAATGAATCTCATTTTTCTCTGCACATTTCTTCCTTCCTCAATCTTGGCTTCCCCTTGAGCAAGAGGCATTTTGAATGTTGTAACAACACCTAATATGAAAAAAACATATAGCAGGGGCTGGAATCAGGTAGAAACCCACTTGTTCAAGACCGCTAAGGAAATGGGACCTTGCAAGAGTGAACTCATTGTAGAAACCTTGGACCAGCTGTTCAGTTCAGATCTGCATAACTATAGTGACATTAATGGAGTTAAATATCTAGGTAAACAAAACATTTATTTTGCTCTTCTTAAGAACAGAACAGTTAGGAGAAATAGAAGGGCACTAGGCTAAAGGTCTGTTCTAGTTTAAAAAACCAAGTATTTGAGAAAAGCAGAGCAAGTAGGATAAAAGAGAGAACTAAATAAATAATGGATTTATGTACTTGCAGAATATCACAACAAGCTAATTTTAACAAAAATTGTGTCACCTCTGTTCAGCTATATTCTCTAGATGTCAAATCTTTTTGGTGTTAGTATTCAAATAATAACAATGAAAACCCACACAGGGAAAAGAACAAGAAACGCAGATAGAATTCTAAGATCAAGTGCTCAAAAAACTGGGAAATGGCACAGTTAATACTACCAATCCCAGTCTCATTACCAGCTCCAGATTCCCACTGGCTAGCACTAGTCCTCCCCTCTTCCCCCTCTCTCAGCTCCCCAGCCCCCGTCTGCCCTTGCCAGAGTCACCAGCCCCCTCTCACTCCCACAGACCTCCGTCTCACCCATCTACTCCCAGAGACAGTTTCTCCATCTCCATCTCCTGTCTCTGTCACAGAATTCTTGTCACAGTTTAGTGGTTTTCCTCCTGATATTACCTTTAGTCTACTTTGTAAGTCATCTATTTCTCTCTCCTGAGGTCAGCAGGATGTGGAAGATACGTCAAGAATACAAATTATATAGCCTTTATTTGTACTCCTGTACTGCCTTGGTCCAGAGCAGTTACACAGAAAACTAGTTAATAATTCCTTTGGGAAGGTCCCTATATATTGTGGTTATACACAGGAGCTTCAACAAGTTCAGTAGAGCCATAGATATTAGCAACTGAATGCTAACAATTCCCTCCTAAGCCTATGTGAACTGTGATTTTTGTTTAGAGGCTTATAATGCAGCCAATTTTGTGCCAGTTTTCAAAGTGACATGAAATGCACACCCCCAGAATGAAGGTGATGCACCACTTCAAATTAGTGTCTTAAGTGTTTTAACATGGACAGAACAAGACATTTTCCTCTGGAGTCACCCTTCAGAATGATTGGATTACTTTTTCTGAATTGTTATGGTTCTTCTGCCTACAGCACAAACGCAGCAAGGAAAACTGCAGCATAAACAGCCAAGTCTCACTGAGATGGAAACTACAGATAAAACAATCTCCAAGTAGCGGGTCTGAGGAAGTCTTAATGTAAGGCAGTGCTATGACCTGTTTTTTACAAACAGGCCAGGTGACCTGCAACTGTTATCTAGAATTAGCAACTAAATCATATAATTACAATGTACTTTCATTGTACTTCTTACAGCACATTTTACCATTGTCAATAAAAAGCCAACTTCAGCTTCACCCAGCTCTGTAAAATGCTCAGTGATGCATATCTGTGCAGAGTCACTGAAGGTCACTGCCTTCACAGGGTGATGAGATTTCACACTCACACTACACAAATTTAAATGACTCAAAGAGGTAGGGCACTGTGTACAAGTCTCTTTCCAGGTATTTAAAAAGAACAAAGCTGTTGACTAAGCACTCTGTGCTCTCATTGAATTTCATAGGCACGCTGAGACTTTAGCACTTCTGAAAAATAAAGCTCTTATCTTCCACTGCGATGCATGTTGTCTAGTCATCTGATCTACTGTGAAGTGAATACAAGGAAGGTGTTAATGTTAGCAAATCAGAATGGTAATGTTTTACACCCACTTTTCAGTCGCTTTGTACAGATAAAAAGGGAGTGGAGCAACAGAAAATCAGGCTCAGAGAATGCTGACTGGGAATCGTGTCAAGATGCTTGCCTTTGTTACAGAAAACTATTAGTGAAAAAGGCAACAGCATTGAGCATATGATCCATTTTTCTGGTACAAAGTTTGCCATAACCATATATCTTTGTGAACTTAACCTATAGCAGTAACACAAAGTATTGCCATTTTCATAGATGCTTTTTCTCGTCTTATGGAGGTGCCATAACAGATTCTTATTTGCTCAAGCTCACTGCTCAGAGAAGTCATCTTCTTCCAGAGGCCAGGGCTGAAAAGCCGCTTATCTCACAGGGTATCTGTACACCAGTAGTCAGCCTCTGTAGTAATGAGGATATAAGCACAGGAGCTCAGCACAGACTCGTCAGGTGAATATAGACTCCTCACGTGAATATTTACCCAGGGTCTCAGCAGTAGCATTCTCTGCAGCTCCAGTGCTATCAGTACTTTAACTACTGCCCTCAAAATCAGTTCTTCTCTGTCAGGATGAGCTGCAGTCACATTTTGGACTGCAGTGCAGCCCTATCTTTAGGTACCTGGTTTCAATTTTAGGAAAATAGGAATTCCAAGAGGCTCTCACCTACTCTATCACCTCTCAAGCTGTCAAATGCATCACCCTTTAAAATTTCCATTTTTGCCTATGATGTTGCCAGCATTGCTTGAAAGTCATACTATTGTTTACCGCTTAGTGTAAATGTGGTCCATAAAATGGCTGAGTTACCTAACAGCTCATTGTCACTGGATGTGGTTGTCTCATTCCTCTTCTCCATGCTGCTCCCAGTAGTGTGACTGTGCTCTTTTGTGACAGTTCTGGTAACAGTGCAGAATTCTACAGCAATTCTTCAGCTTACTAAGGTGAAAGAAAAGTGTTCATTTGTTGTAACGGTTTAATTTTGTACCAGTGTAGTGACCTAAACTGGCTCACTAAAAGTCAGGTAAATATTAGATTTGGTCCAGATCGGTGAGCATGAGAGAGGATGAGGAATGGGCCTTTCATTCAAGTTGGCAATGAGCTGCTGGCTCACTACCACAGCTCACCTTACCGAACCACGATTCAAGATGAAACCCTGTGCTCTCTGCTCACTGCTTAAAGTGAGACACTGGCACTTGGTGTCTTCTCAGCTTTTAATGAGGACTTTAAATTGGTTCAGCCACTCTATTGGCCTTAGTGTCCACGATAATTTTATACTTTTACAATGAAATTCCTGGTTTTGGATTGATTTATCTTTTTTTGCAACACTGCATACATAAAACAAATAGCAGAAAACCTGCTGCAGCCAGCCTTAGTTATACCGAATTACATCTACAAAGATTCAACTACTGACCAGCCTTGGCTTTTGTAAAGGATCATAGTGATTGAAATGAGGCAATGGATTACATATGTCTGAAAACAAGGAACTTTCAGCCTCATAAATATATTTTCTACACTGAAGAGATAACAGCAGACTTTTAAGTTGTTCTCAGATGATTAGTCTCAAGTTCAAACCTAATTCTGGTGGCTGCTATGGGGAGAATTAACTCCATCTCATCCAGACCCAATACACCTTCATTAGTCAAAATCTTTCAAGAACAAATTAAATTCCTTCAACTCATCAATATGCTAGCTTAAAAAAATGCTTTTTGTTGTAATTTTCTTTTTTAAAGTGTATTAAAATTGCAGGATGAAAACAGAACAGGAAGACTTTCAAAGGAACTCAGCTTTTAGAAACTCTCAGTATGAAGAGATTTTTCAGAACGGAGCTTAGAAAATTTTTTAAAATCAAACTACAATATGCAGAATAAATGTTAAAATTCTTAAAAATTATAAAATCCAATGGAAAATAATGGAAAAATTCTTGGATAAGTTATCATGTAGTATCTAGACATCCCGCATAGTGCGTCACAAGCCAAGCCTCTCCTTGTTCTTATAAATGTCTATAAAAAAGGCCTATAAATATGCATATCAGTAAATAGTCATGGAGGTTTGTGATGAAAATTTTTATTTGATTCTTATTTAGATTATGTAACTAATGTCCATATATTTCCATTTTCCAAGTAAACAGATTATATAACTATGGCCTTAAAACGATATTCATAATCTAAATGTTCAGAAAGGCTGAAAGTATAAGCACTGGAACTATTTCTTAAAGAATGTTTCTCTAGAATGCTATTGATCTGAGTACATTTCCATAAGGATTGCTATCTTCAATCTGGTCTAAACTTCAGTGTGTGACACAGGTATTTTTATGTATGTATTCATTCAGTTCATCTGTCTTTACACATCTCAAAAGAATATCTTAACATAGAGAATATAGAGAACATTGAGAATATTGCTGTATGAATACAGGCTATTAAGTTCACTTTTCTATTGAAACAGATGAGACATAAACCAGAACTTGCATTACCACACACCCTTCTTTCACAATCTACATCTCCATGTTCATAAATGCTACCCAAACTTTCCTTTACAATAAGTTACTTAATCAACAAGGTGAAATGGAGAAAACAGACATGTCTGACTTCCCACAGTACATGTGACAATTTAGCAAGTTAAATATTAGCCAGAAATAAACTGGCTTAAAAGACTCTTCAAGTCTGAAAGCCTGTAAGTGCCACAGCATGACCAATCAAATCATTGCCTAAACTACATGGCTTCAAAGAAGAGGGAAGGGGAAAAAAAAAGTACGAGAAAAATTAAAAATTCAGTAAAGGGAAAAAGCACCACTTAACAATGGAAAGATTTTGACGGGTTATACAAAGTGGGAGCAGGCTGCTGTGTAAGTAGTGGCAATGTTGCCACAAGGAACTCAGTCAAATTTTTAAGTGATCTCTCTCCGTTTTCCCCTCTCTCTTTTATCCTATAATGGTTCTTTTAACATGTAACAATGCCCAACCATAATAATCTAGTAGTTAGGACCAAAAGACTGCAGACTTGTTTTGTCCTCAACACATCTTATGTTCTAAGATGTAACTATTTTAACAGTAGAACATGACACATTTTATAGGAAATATTTCAGAAATAAATTATAAATTATATTTTTCAAATGCTTTCACATTTCAAAGCCATGTAGAGAACTTTATAACTAAAAAGTGATGATCTATAGCCAAGAAAAAACAACGCTGAGCTAAACATTATTCTTGTTTTCTCTGTGCAATAGTCTTTAACTTTTCCATGACAAATAGGATTAGTTCAGTAGAAAAGGTGAAAATGTTAGCATACAAGTTAGCATAAAACTTCACTCTTAGGAGAGATGTAGGTACTTTGCAACCCAAGGCAAAATAAATTTCTCAATGAAATTTTACAACAGAACCACTGAGCACCAATATGATAGACTGCAATGACCTAATTCTTTTCAACCAGTTTTATTTAATATTTTCTCAATTATCAGAAAAGTCATTATCATTACATCACATTTTCTCTATTTGCCCCTAAAATTAGGATTTTAATATCAAAACAGTGGACCACCACAGGAGAAATGCATTAACAACTCTTGAAATTAATGAAAGACACTAAAAACTTCAAAAGACATTTATAGGGTTTTAAATATATTTTCAAGAAAATATTACTGTTGGGAAAAGTTAGCTAGAATTTTCACAGATAGGGTGAAATTCAGTTCCTAAATCAGTAATCAGATTCCTAGGCTGGTGGCCTGATTTTCAAAGGCACTTATCATTTGGCCGATTTTCACTGGTGGGGTGGTGAGGAGATGCAGTGATTCACCCTTTTGAAAAATTTGGCCACTTCCTCAGGGCTCTGAGACGTGGGGACAGATTTCTGTAGGACTGTAGCTGTGACAGCTCCTGCCCTAAGCTGCCTGGCTCACCCCTCACACTTGTGCTATTGCCTTCATCACAGGACCAGTTCCAATGTTATATAGCAGCCCCTGAACAGCTGTAGTTGAAATTACAGCCAGACCCATTAAAGGACACAGAAATTGGTGTCACTTTACCTAGATTTTTCATGCCAAATATTCCTGGTGCCTAGATTGTGATTTGCAATGGATGAGGCTTGGATGGGGAGAGAACTGGGAAAAGATGGAAATTATATGCTTTCCTCTGGCAAACATATGCTTCCAGTTCTCACCTTTGACAATATTCAATTTAATCTCAAGCAGCTTCTGTGACTAACTCTGGGTCTTGGATGGCACATTTGGGGAAGCTTGGGGCAACAGGGCTAAAGGACAGAGCATCCTAGGAACCCAATTTTCAAGTGAATGACATATATACAGCCCATTCTGCTTACTCCCCCTCCACTTCTGTTTCTCTTCTTCTTCCCTTCTGATTACCCTATCCTTTAATATCCATAAAAATAACAGCAGAACAAGGAAGATGCTTACATTTTTAAAGAAAATGTAAAAAGAAGCATGCCACATTATTGATAGAATACTCCTAACTAAATAATCATTTTTTAAATTAACTAAGATTATTTGACAATGGCTCTTTTAGTTTCTGATAGTTAATTGGGGAAGTAGCAAAATTACCTGCAAAATCAGTTTAAATATGTCATAGGAAAGCACTAACATAATTTAAAATGACACTGAGTCTAATCCAGTTGTTAGATCTGTGACAGACAGGTTTGAGTGTTTTGTTTTACTAGAAGAATAATGATTTCATCAAAGTATGCTGAAAATTATAATTTGAAAAAAATAAATGCCCCATGTATTCTGGAGACATTACATGTCCTTTTTTTTGTCATTATTTCTGTTTGCTGGGATTCCTCTGTGAAAAGTCTATAAGTATCACAGTATTTAGCTAAATATTCTGAAAACTTCAGAGAAAAATTCCATGGTGGCTTTTTATTCTATCATGGCTTTGTAAAGAACTGAAATGTTTTACACAGATTCCATCAGGTCTTCATCTTGGCTTATCTCTGCCAAATCTGTATGAATTAATAGCAATTCCTTCTGATGCAAGACTCAGATCGCAAGTCCCAAGTTTGTAACTTAGTTAAACTGAAATTTTGATTAGAAATAAGTGGACCAGGCTGGGTAAGATAAGAACTAACTCCATAGGAAGCCTTGCATTTCTTAGGATTAATCACTTCCAGCCATGTTTTGACAGTAATTTCTTTCATTGCTATTTACGGTAAAAGGTTAATGAATATTTATTGAGTTTATTCAGCAAATATTCCAACTACCAAGATGTGAAAGGATAATGGGAAATTATTTTGAAAGTATAATAAAAGCTTCTTTTGTTTTCTATTTAAATTTGAAAAAGATTTGAAAGGTGCTCCAAGAAAGCAAAAATGCTTTATATGACACTTTTAAGATTGGTCACTCAGACAATTCAATGGCAGAAAAAGAAACATCTTTACCTTCAGAATAGAAAATTTTGACAATTTCCAGGGCAAAATACATCTTGTAGCTAGTGTTAAAAATATAAACTGAAGAGAAGTTCCAATGATAAATTTTTTCTCTAAGTTAAAAGTATTAAAAACCATGTTGTCCTATTAATAATCAACTTAATCTCCTCTGGAACCATAAATAACTACAACTAATGCACTAAAATACTTTAATAATAACTCATAGTTCTTCCATTGCATCACATCAGGAGAGAATTAATCTGGTGCCCACACAACACTTCTGCTATAGTTGTAGTTCCAGCAAAGTCCCAAAGTAAAAGGAAATATGATTAAAGAATTACAGTTTTAATGGTTTGTGTACATTTGCATATAGAAGGTTCAGGTTGTAATTTAGTCAAGGTTTTAATCAATAAAATTGAGAAGTAGACTTTTTTGTTGGAAGAAAAATGCTATGAAATTATTCATGTTCATTTACTTATGAGAAAATATTCTGTCTTCTCTGACTATTATATGAAAATATTTCTTCTTCCTTACTTCAGCAAATCCCTATCTACACTCAGATTCTCATATGGCACAATCAGTTACACACCATCTTTTCAGCATGCATTATAATAGCTAAGAAGATATTCAATATAATTTTATCAAGAAGCTTCAAATGTTAATATTTACCATCTTTTTGCCTAATTAGTGTTACCCCACAAAAGTTTCCTGTCTTGATGCAGCGTGTACCTGCCTGAATGCTTCTGCCAGGAGAGCTAAAGGAGTGATATAAGTGTGTGAATATGCAGCCAAGAATTGGGAAAAGGCAGGGCTCTTTCTGTGAGGGATATTATTGGCTTATGCCAAGTTTAAGTGACTGTAAATTTAAGATATTATACAGTAGATTCCTCTAAATGCTGCAGAAGATCACATCCCTTTATCTTCTAAGGAAGAAAGAAGTGTCTAAAGTAGGAGGTTTGGCAAAAATATAAAAAAGCATTCTTTACTATTAGAAACCTCTGCATCTTTAAACATTCTAGTTCTGTTACCATCTACGCATCTATGAAAAATATTTTTGTAGGAAAACTCTATCATAGCCAATGCTAATATTTTAAAGTAGCAAGATACTTCTCATTTGATGTTGTAAGAAGTACTTTAAAAGCAGTGATTTTTTTATTCCTTAAACATATAAGGAGAAAAGCGTAATATTTCTTATCTCTCAATATTTCTTATCTTTGCACTTAAAATAGAGGCAGTTCATAGGAGAAAGCTGAAAAGAAAAAAAAAAAAAAAAGAAGAAATAGAAAAACAGAATTCTGAATTTCCTGTCAAACTCTTTATACATTAAAACCACATTTACCTTACATAAGACGTAGAGGTCTCTATGGAAAAAATTATTTCTTTATAAATGCAAAACACAATCTCTTACACTGCAATATTAAGTGAAATAGTAATAAGAAATTTTGTGACTCCCTCAAATCTGGCTCTTAATAAAACATGTCAAACATCTCAGCATTTTAAATAATCAATTATTCTCCTTATGACCATTCAAAATTTCATACTTTGAATTCTAAGATATCTCTATAGTGAAACTGTGTGCAGTTTCAAAGCCTCTTGTGTTATAGTCAAGTGCTGCAGATCAGTCCTAAAATTTTGCCTTCTAGTATAATTTGTTCCAGAGAAGTTAGACTTTCAGGAACTCTCTAACCTGAATGAAGCAAATTTTAGAAACAATGACCTCATTCTGATCTAATTTAGCTCAGTGTAACTTTGAAGCCAAAGTTGTTGAAGATATATGAAACTGGCACAAGTAGGATTGAAATCAGGTCCCTTATCTCTTAGAATTTAAAAGTGAGAGCACTGTGACAGTATCCCACTTGCTTGGCATCTCTGCTCATGTAAGACATGCACTGTTCCTGCAGTAGCACTCAGAAAGTGTGCTTTCTGCTCCTCACACCATGAGCTACCATACATTTTCAACTTGTGATGAGTATATTGTTTCCAAATAGACTTTATTCTCTGTCAAAAACTAAACTGTATGTCTACCAGATTGATTTGAATATTGCAATAAAAGAGTAGGTCCTGCAAGCTGTTCCAGACATGAGGACCTTTTTAACTTCTATAATGAAAAACTGCAGTTATTCATATGTTTGTAAATGACCATAACAAAGCCAAGGCAGGGTTATATATCTGTGTTTTCAATGCACTTAGAGACAAAGAACAGTGTATTAATGCCTTGGCCTGCAAACACACATTTCTGCTCACACAGCCCACACTCTGCAGCTTTCAGTCAATAACACAGGGACGTTGAAGTATGCAAGATCACTGCAGCCTATCTAACCACATGTTATGGTGGGGGTGTCGGTCAACAGCCAGCTGAATATGAGCCAGAAGTGTGCCCAGGTGGCCAAGAAGGCCAACAGCATCTCGGCTTGTATCAGACATAGTGTGGCCAGCAGGAGCAGGGAGGTGATTGTTCCCCTGTATTCAGCACTGGTGAGGCTGCACCTCCAATACGGTGTGCAGTTTTGGGCCCCTCACTACAGGAAAGACATTGAGGTGCTGGAGAATGTCCAAAGAAGGAAGAGCAATGAAGCTGGTGAAGGGTCTAGAGAAGAAGTCTTATGAGGAGCGGCTGAAGGAACTGGGGATATTTAGTCTGGAGAAAAGGAGGCTGAGGGGAGACCTTATCTCTCTCTACAACTACCTGAAGGGAGGTTGTAGCCAGGTGGCTGTGGGTCTCTTTTCCCAAGTAACAAGTGGAAACAGCCTCAAGTTGCACCAGGGGAGGTTTAGATTGGTTATGAGGAAAAATTTCTTCGCCGAAAGGGTTGCCAAGCACTGGAACAGGCTGCCCAGGGAGGTGGTTGAGTCACCATCCCTGGAGGTATTTAAAAGATGTGTAGATGTGGCACTTAGGGACATGGTTTAGTGATGGACTTGGCAGTGCTAGGTTAACAGTCAGACCTGATGATCTTAAAGGTCTTTTCCAACCTAAATGATTCTATCATTCTGTGGTTCTATGCATATGAGTTTCTTTGATAATAAAAATGGGCATCCATCTAGCTATCATGTTTTAATAAAAGAACAGTGAAAGAAAACACTAAACTTAAGAACTGCACCTCTGACAAAACAGAGACACATTTGCCTTTCCCACCACAGATTCCACCCACATCAGATGTCAGCCACCGTCTGTGCAAACAGATACCTCTCGCAGGGTGCTCTGGAAGGTGGCTGGGAGCATGGTATGCACGTATGCCTGAACTGTTTACCACCATTGGAAAATCTACTATGTCCTACTTTATATTTAGAGCAATTTAGAACAATATTTAGAGCTATCATGCACCTAGATTTCCTTGAATGAATTATCTCTTTCCATGTGAGATTGTCTCTTGCTGGAACCCTGGTGTTTGAGAGATTTTTAAAGAATTGTAGGACATCCAGGACCCCCAAAATATTTGGGGAAGGAGCAGAAGGAACCCCAGCTCCAGCACAGGTCACATCTCTGTTGCCAACGTTCTGAGTGGGGGTATGACAGCCTCAGGAACCACTGGCTTTTCTGAGCGTGGCGGTGGCAAGTCTCTTCAGACCGGCACTTTGGCGGACTGCAGGTGTGACAGTATTGCCACAAGGAATATATGGGCAGTGGTACTGTTTAATTTTCTAACTCTACCTGGAAAGCCTGTAGACACAGAGAATAAGCCTGTAGGACTCTGCTTCACATCTGCTTCGTGCTGGCTGAGAAATTATGGGGGGCCTTTCAAACCTGCCCTAAGGCCTATTCCTTACAATTGCACTGACAAACATCTAACTGAAAATGCAAATAAAAAATACTTTAATATTCCCTCACAATAGAAGACACTGAAAATGGACAAGTGATGGAGACAGCTTGGCCTAACTTGCACACCACAAAAAACATAGCTTCATTTAGAGCTTTGTAGATGACATAGTTCAATGTTCACTTTACTGCAATTAACACCACAACCATTCTTACTTTATAAACCATGTTTCTCAGAGCCTTGAAATTGAACCAAGTAAACTGAGATGGTTTTGAGAAAGAATTGGTGAATTGAACAATCTAGAACATTTAAAAGTAAGTCATTATGATCTTTATGTTTACTGACTGAGGATCCATTATGCTGCCATTTAAAATTTACAATTTCATAAAAGCACTAGCATTTCAAGAATTGCTTTTCTCTAACATTTTAAGCAATTTTGTTCTTTCAGTATTAGGGAAAACAGAAATATACCTAATATTTTGGTTCAAAACATATGGCCACCTTCTGGTTTTTTCCTCTGAAAAGTGTATTTCCTCACACAGATGGGGAATCCTGCCATGGAGATACAGCCTTGGACTATCTGCTACCCTGATCTCCAGGACTGGCAACAAGTGTTGCAAATGGAGACACTGTCTTTGCAGTTTCAGAAGCCTGGTATTCACATCAAGAGTAAATAAAGGTCCCTTAGATAACTTGGAAAAAATCTTAGGAGCTTCAGAAAATATTGAATAGCACAATAAGTAAGAATTGTTCATCCTATGCACAGAAAAAGGCAGAGGCCATCTGGTAAATTAATATTCAGTTATGTCACCAAGGACAGTTTTAATGTGTATGAAGATCTGCACAAAATTCAATCTGCAAAATATGTCTAATTCTGGCACAACCTAAATTTCAAGTGAACACATTTATAATCTCACTTATGTCCATTTAACAGTGTTGTCATGCATTGTTTCCTGACCTTTTAAAGAATGAACTGGTCTGTCACACCATTGGCTCCTCACCATAGTCCTGCACTTCTCACCTCGCCAGCCCCCCTCTCAGCGCCTCAGGTCAATGCTGTCAGGTCCACGCTCCTTGCTAAGGGAGTCCCAGTCCCTCTTTGCCAAAGCTCTGAAGCCCAGCTCAGCCCTCCTGTCCTTCTCTCTGAACGCCCTTTTCCCAGCCACTCACCGTCAACCCTAAACTGCTGCTCCTGCTTCTCAGCCAATCTCAGAATCCTCTAACCTACTGCTCAGGAAGCTCCAGTTCTCACCTTCCCAGTTATGTTTATCAGGTCTGTTTCCTTCCCTTTATCTGTCCTTCCCAAACTACAGGTCACAGGTTTGACCTACCTGCTTTGCTCTCCCCTCTTCTTCTTCAGCTTCCGCTTCCATCTCAATCCACCTGTTTCCAGCCACCCAATGACATTTTGTTTTGCAGTTCCTAAACTTCCTCCCCTTGTCTGCTAATCCTCTTGAAGCCTCCTGATTCCCATTCCAATATGCCAGTCCTCAGCCTAGTTTATGACCCGAATTTCCTGGTCCAAATATAGTTGCATTACAAAAACTATGCAGTATCTTAAGAATCTTCTCTTCTGCAGTTGAATCTACATCTACAATGCTTCTTCTCCATGCCTGTGTTTCATGTGGCTGTCTACTGGGTGCCTGAGTGTTGTCTAGGTGTTCATCAGCTTTCTCTGCTCGCAGGTTCCCTTGTCCCCCTTAGAGAGGAGGCAGGACCATTCCAAGGCAATGGTTTCTCCAGCCATTACCAGAAACATGCAGAAAAATAATTTTGCCTTGTCGCCTCCATGAAAACAATCAGATTACATTTTTTTAAAATCAAGGAAAAAATTACCTTAAAGCAGATAGCTACTGAAAAGAGATCAGACCCAAATACTAGAAGTCACAGGCATTCAGTAATAATGGATGGTCTTCCCAGAGCTCTTAGTCCAGCAGCTAGTCCATGTTTCTGTTGGACATGTGAAATGAAATGGCTATCTTCATTTTGTATGCATATATATGTTCCAACCATATATATGTATCAATCCTTTTCATTTTGGAGAAAAGCTTAAAAAGGCAAACTTTCAGCCCTTTTAAGAGCATATGACTATAATTTTTCCTACATTTTCAGATAACTCACAATTTTCAGACTAGTTTCTTAAAAACAATGTCAGGGCCTTGTAAAATCTCAGATGTAATTCAGCAAACAGCTGCTCCTCCTGCTCAGGCCAAGGCTGCTCCTCACAGCTGAGCAGTTGTTAATATTTATTTGCAGAATCTGTGAAAAGATATGGGTACTCCATAGAGAAAGAGTTGGAGGACAAATTATTCTCCTCTTTTGGAAAACTTATTATTACTGCATCCAAATTCTCAGTCTAACATTGCCACCCTTCATCACTCCACGACCAAATAGTTTATATTTATCATTATATCTTTGGCCAAACAGACTTTGTATGTGGCTTAAAAGGACAGCTGAGAAATTCCCAGGTCTGGGGAGTTTTTGAGGGGCAGAAAACAAGTAATTTGGGGGGAGGAGAAACCCATTTTTACAGGAGGTGTCTAAATTAATATATTTTATTTTATTAATTAAGGAAATAATGTATTGCAATACAAGGAAGGCTGGTGGGGGTTTACGTGCTAGATTCCTTTTGGTGATATTCATGAAGAAATCACTTGCTTATAGGGACTCTGAGTGCAGGCTGGTTTATATGGTAAGTGACGTTCATGAAAATAAAAAGAATGACATAGGAGTTTGTGGATCTAGCTATAGCAGCTGTGAAGTCTGGACCCAGGTGCTGAGACCCCCTCTTCCTCTTCATCCTAGAAGATCTCTCTTCCCCATGCCTAGCAGAAGCCAAATCTTTCCAAAGCCACTCAAACAAATACTTTCCCACAGCTTCCGCTCCACGGGTTAAAGAGTGGGCCACAAGTATGAATGGGGCTGAGGATGCTGTCCGATAACATGACCAGGGTTGCTGAGGCTGGCACCAGCTGGCCCTGGCTCCAGGTACAGGTGTTACTGCTGGGATGGCTGCCTGTTCCATGCATGGTCACTGCCTCCCAGCCCATCAGCAAGGGCAGAAACAGGACCCTCCATCTCAGGCTGGAAGCAGGCAGCATCAGAAGCAGTCAGATCTCTTCCCCAGTTCAAGCAGTTGCTCTCTTTCTCTATGAAAAACCAAGGCTGTTCTCCACACTGGTTCCAGCCACAGGCCACCACTGGGCCATGTCATGAAAACTGCTTACAGTAATTCAGTCAAGATTAACCAAACATAAAACAGAGCACTTTTTTCCTGGAAAATTTTGCAAGATTTTCATTCATTTATAAAACACATGCTCAATTTAGCTTCATTCACTACCTCAGAAATCAGCACAGACATGATATTATCATTATTATTGAATACTGTTATCAATAATAATGTTTTCTTTGACAGCTAAAATACAAAATTATTTAAGTGAAAGCTATGATTTATGTCAGATTATTATGATAACAGAGAATCTAACATTGTATAGCATGTTTTAAATTTATATGTTTTGTATATTATGTGTACAAAAATATATTCTTTGTATATTATTCTGTATCCTATGTTTCTTATGCTGAATTTTATTAAATAAACACTTTGTTACTACTTATATATCGATTGGGTCTATTTTCCTCAAGGTTGCTACTAAGAACAAAATTGTGAACACCCTGAAGTTCATAGAAGTTTTTCTACTCATTGGGAAGACTAAGGGAGTCAAGGTTTCATCACAGTTGTTTCATGTAAGTGCATGTAACCATCTACTTTGACCTGGGTGAAATTTCCTTCCATTCTACACTATCTTGCTCCTTATTTATTAGACCATGGTTGCTGCTATTGACATATGAAAATTCAGAGTTACTTCACTAACTGTAATTAATTACTTGCTTCAGAATAAATTTGATAGCAATATTAATAACAAAGAGTAGCAAATTTTCTAATTCCAATCCACAACAGCAGATGACCATTCATGAGAATTAGTAAAGGTGCACTAGCATAGGAATAATAACTGAAAACAGGTTATAACTATTGTGCTTTAGACCAACAACATACAAGAAGGTAAGCAAACTAATATTATTCATTTGATTCAGTTTAAACTGATGGTCCCCAATGCTTTCATATTTAAGACATACATTACCTTTGGATAGGTTGGGAATAATTTCAATTAATCTTAGCTTTTCTTTCTGACAGTGGAGTGACTCCAACATCATGAATGAAAGAAACATCATGAAAGGCACTAAAACTGAAAAGCACCATAGCCCCACAGCAAAAAGAAACCTCCGTTGGTATAAACCACATCAGTCATTTTAAATTTGTTTAAAAACTTGAATGGGTTAATTTTATATACACAGGTTTTATTGCAGATCAGATGCTTTTTAACTCACAGCAGACAGCATGAAACTGGCATAAGCTCTGTATCATGCGCTTTAGTTAATTCAAGAGAAATGTGGTCATGCACCCACACTTGATCCAGATCAAATATGCACTCATTGTGATCCAGGAGTATGCAAATCTGGTATCAACGGGCATGAAACCATTGCCTTATATGACAGTCCAGCGTTAGATACTTTGCAGATTTAATTAACAGGTTTTTCAATAGGCATGTTTTTTTCTTTAATGTATTCAAATACTTCTAGTAGCTGTGATGTTCTTCTCCATGTAAATCTTTAAATTTAGATTTAAGTAAATGAAACACAAAATGAGACAAAAACAACTTCCATCACAACAAACTTAAGTCACATGGGAAGGGCTGTAGATATGTGGTTGCAATCAATTCTAACAGGTAAAATAAACATATAATTGAATGGAAACTAAACCACATCTATATATTGAAACAGTCAAAAAATTAGAAATCTTACCTTTTTCACTAACACTTTCACTTTCAATCTCTACATCATCACAACTTGTATACTCTGGAGTGGATGCCAGTTCTTCTTCTGAGCTACTTAATGAAACCTGGCGCATTTTACCTCCCTTTTTTGTTTTATGGGGCTTTGGTGGTGGAGGTCTGACTGATTCAGACTGGTCTGAGCTGAGTGAATCATTCCGTAACATGGTCTCCATCTTTTCACGTTTTGTTTTCCGTACGGCAGAATTGGGATCCAAATGGTGTTGTTTCCTTAATGAATCAGAGCGCCTCATGTCTGGTCTTTCCAGAGGAATTGGACTCCTCCTAGGTGTAGGAGGGCTATGATTTGTGGTCCTCTGACGACTGGGACTTGGTCCCTGAGCCTCTCGAGTTCTTTCCATAGAGTATGAACGCTGATTTTCCATGGCAGCCCTGCGCTCAGACACTGATCTTTGTCTTGATGGCCGTTCCATCCTCAGCATAGACATCCGAGAATCTTCCAACTCGGTATTTGCCAATGAGACATCACTATGTCTCCGTTCATGACGTGCTCGGGACACTTCGGCATGGATACGCATTTGTTCCTCATATGGTTGTGGCTTGACTGGATAACGAGCCAAATTAGGATCACTTCGGTACCGTGCCTGGTACTCCTCTTCCCTCCGCTGCCTTTCATATTCTTCCCTGTGTTGTGCATCTTCCTCTTCTACCGGATACTCCTTGGAACGCCTGCGACTCCTTCTGTTGGAATCTCTATAATCACCCAGTTCAGGTTCTTCATATAACTGAGGCCCACGCTGCGACCGTCTATCTGAATAATCTGATGGTGACCTAGGCATCGCACTGTCTGATGTAGCATACTGTGAATATTCGTCTCTCTCGTCCCTTTGGTCGTATCTTCTGTTCTGTTCTCTTGATATTGATGGGCTTCTTTTCCTAAATAATCATGACAAGAAAGAAGAAAGAGAATTCTGTCAATATTTCTTGCAGTACAAATATACAGTTAGTTCTAATTAAATGATAGAATGATCAGCTGATGGAAAAAAAAATCCATTTATTGCATTTCTTTGTGAATGTGCTTGCACATTTTCTGTACTAAATTAAAGAAAGCATGTCATGCTACAAATCTGCTTATGGTGCACAGTTTAAATCAAAAACAGGTTTAAAGGAAAAATGCTAATAAGAATTATAAAATATAGAATACAAATACTTGTGCTACTTTGTAGTCATAACTGCTTTACAAGTACCAAAATTTTATAATCCTTTGTAATCATTTTACAGCGATATAACTTGACCATATACTTCCATTACATAGGGTTTTATAACACCATAGATATTAAGGCTAGATGGATCATTCAGTTAGTTTGATCTTTTAGCAGCCATTATTGCTTAAAAATATACGTTTCAGTTCCCACAAATCTATAATGTGTGCCAAGGGCATAAAACAGGACAGACAAAGATCCAATGGCAGCACTTGTCTAAATCAGATGAACTCAGAAAACAGAACATTTTTTGTGTTGCCTAAGAAGGGAAAGAGCTTCAAAGTCCTGCCTGTCTGACTTGACAAAAAAAATCCTTACCATCCGTATAGGGATGGTGATAGTATTAGTCCAAGCATTTGAGCAAGACACGCCAGCCAGATACGAGAATGGTGTTCCTGTACCACTTTGACTCTTTGTCATAGAAGATATCTAGCCACAGACAACTTCTGAGGCTTCAGAGGAAGGTGAAAAAAGAATTATCAGCAGATATTCCTTCCTGACACTAATAAATGATTCACTGAAGCATATGATTTTATTATAGGCAATATTTTAATAGAGGATGTGTCTGGAATATATTAGGAATGTTATATAGGAATGTTATATATTCTGTTTGTTTGATACAACATTGTTTGCTACTTGATTAGCACGGATCAATTAAATAGGGAGTAGTGATTCATAGGGAAAAAACAAACTGGAGCTTCAGATCCTGCCTTTATCAATCCTAATAGGGTAATGAGCATTTAAAATGCTACTCCCAGACATGTCCAGATTTGTACTTAGTTTTTCAGCCCAGATGGATCTGAAGGAGTTACCTGAAGGAAACTGGAGCAAAGGTCCCAGATGTGGATAAAAGAGATCGAGAAGTGGGCCTTCTCTGGGATAAGCTAGATCACCTCAAGCTTTAAGTAATAAAAACATGTATGTGAACCTATTTTTGTGTTACCAGCCCTTTCCACTTATATTTAGTTCTATCTTTATAATTAAAATCCCTTTGAAAATGTTTTCTACCCTTACAAATAGCCACTGATCCTGAAGGGCAGCCTTGCAGGCAGCAACAAGGAGATCCTGCCTAGTGTCGGGAAGGATGGGAAAAAGGAGAGGAAAGACACAACCCTGTTGTTGCCACAGTTGTCCTAGAAGGGATAAGGAAAGGCTTCAACTTAGTGAAGGGGAGAAGGAAAAAGAGGCTCTCCTTGGTGCCCAGGAAAGTAGAAAGGGCTCTGCCTAGTTAGTAGGCGGGAAAATGCCCTTCTCAAAGCCAGAAAGGAAATGCGGTCTCTGCTCAGCAAGGGAAAACCAAAACTGTCTGAGCAGAGCATGCGTATTGGTGTGACAGGCAAATTGCATCCTGTCTTAGGTACCACACAGGGTCATTAAACTGTGCTTGAAAGATTTGGACCCAGTCTTGCCTTGTAAATATTAAGGTGTTTTAGCCTTACAAAGGCATCTGCAAATGAGGACACTAACTCAATCTTGCAAAAATGCAATTCTTCCTGTGAAGCATGACAAGTAATATAAGCATCATTTGGATGCCTATTTGCTTATGGTGAAGCTAAGATGTCCTATCTGTCTTATTAAAGTGTCATGTTAGTACCAGCACAAATCATAACCTCTGTAAGTTTAACAAAAACTCTGTGGATTCTGCTAGTGGGGACTCAAGTTGAGTCTTTCTAATGTGACATGAACAAGAGTTTCACAAGTCTAAAACCAGAATGGCCAAGGGGAACAGACAGTTAGGACAACACAACTACCAGAACCCAGACAGTTTGCAAAGACACAGAAGTTTTCATTAAGACAACAGAGATTAGATGTGGAAACTGACTTTAAGGAAAATAAATATTTTTCATTTAAATACTTCAGCTGATGAGAAATATGCCACATGCAAAATAAGTTGTTCCAATAGCAAATTACCTACATTGCTGAAAATTACTGCCATGCCTATAAAAAAATGTGCCTAATTTCCTCTCCCCAGTTCTGTCCCCCATATAGGCAAAATCTTTTATCTTTATGCAAATCCAATTGGAATAAATTGCACTCAACAGATATGGCATTCATCCATGTTGATCTCATTGCAAGATTGAGACAAATACGTGTGCACATGGAATGTACACATACTCTACTGCTAATACTTACACTGTGTATACTCAGTCTATATTACATATGGATCAAGTTGTATTCACAGCCACAGATTTTAGCATAGATTTGATCCTACAGGACATCAAAGCACTCCAGTGAGTATGGTTTTATAGGGTCAACTCCATCATGAACTGTGTAATACACAAAACCATACAGAATCTAGTTTGACAAATCTCACACGTGCCTTGGAGCAGACTCAGTGTACACATTCTTCAGGATTAAACATCTACATGCATGTATCTATAGTAATATAAACAACAGAATAGTAAGAATTGTTTTAGCTACATATAGGAGATTATATATATATACACACACACGTGCGACTCTATATCACAGTGTCCTCATATGGATGCAAAGAATAGTGGACAAATCTCTTCTGGAAACTTTGCTCCTACAAAGTCATGGAGGAAGAGGCTGAGGGGATAAAAAAGATGGAATTTCTGTATGAGTAAAAATACTTATTGTAGACTTTTTGCTGAGGCAAATGTACTTTTATCAGGAAAACACATCGTCTGAGAAACCGGCACAAGATTTACTAAAAAATCCACCCTTTTTTCTAGCATGAACTATGTTAATGAGAGGAGGATGTGCCAATTTAGCATTATATTTTTATACCTCTTACACAAACATTTTCTAACTTTGTCTGTTACATTTACCACAAGCAGTCATTGCCTTTCCTCCATTTTGTTGCTAATAAATGAATATAGGACATGTCACCATCTATGGCTGACAGTAAAATAAAGATCAGCTGGGTCCTGAATCTATTCCAACCTTTCAAGAGGAAAAAAGCTTTACACAGGTGCCCTGCATGTGGCAAGTACTAGGCCACATGCAAGAATAAGGACCATCTTGAAAAAGCAACCTTTTTCTTCAGAGGAAGCAGCCTGATAGATAAAAGTAACTAATTTAATTCCTGGCCTATGTTGATTGGCACTATCGAACTCCCTTTCTAATTAATTTCATCCCTGCTGAAGGGATCTAGCTTCACTACCAGGATCAAATGCCAGAAGTTGTAATCCTATCCATCAGAAATAAATTAACTGTACCTGTACACCTGATTGGCCAGAAACCTTGCTGGCAGGAGAGGACTCATCCTGCCTAGCAGTCACCATACCATTTAGTATTCAAGCCTGCCATTCTCTTTACTGGTCATCACAACACAATTAGCCCCCTTTTACCATCAGTCACTTTTTTTCATTTTAAAAATACCTGCTGCAAACACAGTTGCACAATGTATGCTATACATTTTAAACCAGGGTTACTAAATCATGGTAAGAGGAACAGTACTCATGAAAACTTACGGCCAGTCATTACTATTAAAAATCTGCTGTTATTTTTAGATCACAAGCTAGTTCTCACCTTCATGAGCCTTTGTCTAATATATTTCTCACCATTAACTACCTTAAAGATACCTTACTAAAAGGCTTTCCTCATGTACCTCCAGCTAGATACACCATGGAAAATGACTAGTCCTGCCTTTCCAGGACTTTCCTGGAATACTAAAAGTTAAGAGAACTTTAAATGTGTGTCAACAGCTGTGATGTGCCCTCCAGCTGCCAGCTCAACTAAGTACTATATATCTCCTCAGAACAAATACCACCTTTTCTGAAAAGGTTACCACACCACTGAGATTACTGCTTCTTTGAAACAGTAATAAAATAAAATCTTTATTATGGTTAGAAAACTCTAGAACCTGCACAAATCTCTTCATCGGGCACATTCTATAGATATTATTTTTTCAGATATAGAAACTGAAACTTATTTTCTACTAATTATCACCGTATATTTATTTTTTTAATTGTAATTTATCGATACATGACATTTTGTCTTTTAACACACATCTCTTAACCTTACACTGATGGAAACATTATTTGCAATGCACTACAGATATCACTAGTACTATGAAAAAGCAAATAGCTTGACTGTAACCTGACCTCCTGCTCATAAAGTTAAATTATTCAACTCCCCCCCACTACAACAGGAAGTAAGTACTTAAAAGATGGGATAGAAGAATATAAGACAGCTATTCTGCTTTGATGGCTCTGATTTCAGTAATGGAACTAAATACCTTGAAAGTCTTTGACATTCATTTGTATTCTTCCTTGAAGAGAAAACACACTTCTGCTTTGATTTAGATTTTTAAAAAATTAACCCAAGCATTCTGAGGAAAAGGAAATTTTAAAAGGTAAGTTTCCATTGCATTTCAGAAGCCACAGATATTCAAAAACACTGTAATATGTAAAGTATTTATATCACAGTCAAAACTAGATCTCAGATCTTCCTGGTTACTAATCTTGTTCTCAGACCAATGGAAGACACATCTGAACTGGAGAAAACTTTCAAGAAATTATCATTCTAAAGATATGTTCAAACATATGGGTACGTGAATTAATCTACATTTACTTGGAAATCTTTATAAATAAGAAGTTTGGGGTCAATTAAAAAATAGTAAGGGTTCAGTGGGCCTGAGCCATCATCAGCTATTTGAAAACAATATTGGTCACCTATTTGTAAGACCTAATTATAATTTACTTTCATATTTTGTTCTCTCTTTCCTGTAAATTAGCAAGGAATAAAAATGACTGAAAAATTAAAACTGAAAATATTTTTCCTGCACATATTGTAATTTTGCTTCACTGTTTTCAAAATGTGATCCCTTCAGTACATGAAAGAATAATTCGGAGTAGGTAAAAATTCACATTTCCCACTGGAACTCTGTCACAAAAGCCATGCAGGAGAAAGGGCTTCTTGTTAGAGACCTCGTCAAATACACTGAGCACAGCTTTGTCTCTCCTTTACTATATGGCTCCTTTCAGGAAAACAGCATTTGTTGGTTCCTGAGTGATGATATAAGAATAGTTCTACTATTCTAAACTTTTACACTTCTATGTGTTGTATTCAACAGACAGTCAGGCACTTGTTTTAAAACAACAGTGACAGGGAGCAGATAAAACACCATCATGACACTTTGCAAAAAAGTTCCTAGGCTGCAAGAAGGTGAGCTAAACACACTCCGGACCTTGCAACCAAAACTCCCATGAGTGCAATGAACCCAGAAAACTTGCCATGCAAAATTAAGATCTGACTGCCTTTCTCAGGGAGGGTCCTACTCTCTCACTGTTAGGTACTCTTATGAAAGCATTTCCACAGACTTCCTTTGCCGTACTGAAGAATCTGCAAAATGTTTACCTATTTTGGGAAGTGTTTTTAAGAAACTAGCTGGTATTGATTTAACTCCTTTTCTCATTCTCTGCTTATAACCTTTGCTTTTGCTGAGTCACATTGTGCATGAGAAATCATTTTGCACACTCTCCAAAGCAGCTATGGCTCCAGCTTATTGAAAAAATAGCTTTTTCTGACTTCTAAGCAGTTCCAGTTTCTACCAAGATCTCTTTTTGCAGTTCTTCTATGCTGTCTAATTTTATACTAGATTAATCTTCTGATCTGTCTGTTCCCCTCTTCTTGGTTTCTCACCCTCCCACCCACAAAAAAGAATGAACATAAGTAACCAATGCACAATTTGCAAGCTAATTTGTTTAACAGCCTACTCTGATAAAAAGAAAAGGTATTTATCACATTTCTTGACCAATATAGTTTTAAACAGGCTGCCCTGAAGTACATCTAACACTCAGATATCTAAGCAATTCACTAAGTAAAGTTCATCTGACACACTATTTCATTTCTCATTTCAGCCATGCCTTACAAATTTTGTTTTACAGCAACCATATTTTGAACCATTAAAATACCTTCCTGCTAAATATCTCCAAACAAAAATGAATTAAGTTTACAATGGTGATTATAAAATTTACTGACGCATGAAAGTGATACTGCAGATGTTGATCTCTATTTATCTGAAAATATAAATTCACTGAATACAGGCTGGTATCAACAGAATGAAAGGAATCTGTAGTAACAAAACATTAACGTAATTAAATTCACCACTGATAACAACTTTGCTTTGAACTTGACATGACTGCACAGACATATAAACCAATACAATTACTTCAGAATCACATCTTTTCTATACAAGCAATTCAGCAAAAATTCAGCACTGCAGGTTTCAAGGGGTAATTTCAATTCGTATGGGGAAAAGGGTCAAAACATGGAAAAAATGAGGAACTGCTTAACAGAACTACTGATTTTAAATATTCCTTGCTCATCTACAAATATTTAGGTAATAAGTTCATTTCACAGTTTTTTATTACATCAGAAACATCACAGACAGGAAAATGGGACTACCAGTAGAAATGGCTTTGTTACCCTTTATTTTGACTGAGGTTTCAGTAGCCCTTATATCATATCATTTGATTTGAGAGAACTGCAAAGAGAGAAATAACTGTATTTTAATCTTACTGTTCACTCAGCTACATTGATGAATGCTTACCTTTTACAAATAGGTTAAACATCCTGAGATTTTTCTTTATTTCTACTTTTGAACATTTTGAAAATGAATATTTTGCTAATTATTTCCACTTAATATATAAACAAGAAATATCTCACCTACTTTTTCAGTAAAATCTCTTGTTAAAAAAGCTAATCATAAAAACAATGCTAAATGGATTAAATTGCTTTCAAGAATAATTGGTCAGAATGTGCATTCTGGTTACCTGTCTCAGCACTGACACCATAGAAATCATTTGCAGAAGGGTGGAATCAATTAACAGCTGCCATACAGCAGGTCTCAAATGAGTTTAAAACCCAGTGTGTTAAAAGAATAGTAGGTCACGGAAACGTTAAAACATAAAATGAGTTAATATGATACTGAACTGTTACTGAAAAGGACTTCAAATAATATAAAATACAAGAAAATTCCAAAATTCTGCATATACTATTTTTATGAAAAGAAATCCAACTTTTTTGAGAAATATTTTTGTCACATAAAATATAATACAATTTAAAATACTAATTTAAAGAAAAGTACAAGACTTTGTTAAAGATACTATGCTTATATATCTGAAGCACAATAAAAAGTTTTTCAGTACTTCCATGGAGCTTTTTTTTGCTAAAAGTAAAAAATATCTTCCTAATCATCCCCAAAAAGAACAAAAAATGCTGAGCGTTACACATCGTTTTCACACAACACATTCAGCATCTTTCTTCCCTGCTTTACCTTTTGATCAGCCACAGCACATCTGGGAAGTAGGAAGCCTCGGGTTCATGAGAATACATCAATTTCTGTTCTGGCTAGGTCTTTCATTTAATCCTCTAGTTTCAGTGAAATCATATGAACAGTCTCTTAATTTTGAGACACAATTTTTTAGATATATTTTACAATCCTTTCCCTTCCCCAAAACACAGTTACAAAATATAAGGCATCTAGGAAAAAAAAAAAAAAGTCTAGGATATGAAAAAACAGCAATTCAAGTCAGAGAGCTGACCCAATGGGAAGCTATTGAGAGCATGAGAGGAGTGTTATAGTTTAATGCTGTTACCATGTGCTGTATATAGCTGGAGGTCAAGTAAGAATTTACCCTATAAGGAGGATTATGGTACTTAGCTGATTAGTGCCTTGCTACAGTACTATTGCCTACAAATGTACATGCTGGTCAAGGCATTTAATTTAAACTATTTTTAAAATTGTGCAGCTCCAGTATTTCATGTTTTGTGTTACTAGGTTCAGCATCTTCCTTGTGTTCTAGGTCTCAAATGAAATTATATAATATCCATTATTTTTAGTTTGTTACAAGTCAAATTTTGACTTAATTTTCAACCATTAGGCTAAAATGGCTGTAGCATCTACTTCAGTCAGACATGCTGAACATACTGTAGAAATGAAAATACTTTTTTTACATACCAATTAAAAAAAAAAACAGTGAAAATCAATGGACTAATTATTCCTAGCAACAGTCATCAGAACTCACTTTCAAAATACAGTGAGAATGTGAAAATAATAGAAAGCAAATGTGTAGACAGTATCATTTGCATTAAATAATTATAAACACATTTTTCCACAATTTCACAAGCAAGGTATCTTCTATATATGCAAACTAGCTTACAAATAAATTATATTTAATATAAAGCACCATACCCCAGCCAAAATTGACTGTAATGAATTTAAACCATGATAAAGTGGCATGACATGGGAAAAATACAGACTTAGCAGCAACCTAGATTTTCTCCACCTCAATAATAGTGAGTTCATACTCCTAGAAAAGGCATTCTGACACCAAAGATTTTTCCCTCAGTCATCACAGAGAATATATCATAACACACTTCGTCTATGCATCATTACACCCAATTTTGATTCTAATCTTTTTAAGGTATTTCAGTTTCTTACCACAGGGACTGTTCAGCAGACGCTTTTCCCAGCAGTTGAAAGTATCCTGGTTTTTCAAAGGAAACCTTTAAGTCTGATGAAGAGGAGAATTTTCTTTCAAAGAAACACTCCATTTTACTAGGGTATTATCACTATTAAATAAAAAATATAGCTACTTTAATAATGATCAAACAGTAAGAAAATGTCAGCAACGTGGACAGTCATATGAGAATTGTGTTGCCTAATAACATCTCTGCAGGCTGTTTTGGATTGTTGAACTCCTAAACCTGTAACTTTACTAATGAATGTGAATCAGCGTATCTTTTCTCCTCTTTTTATTCTATCCACAATTACAATATATATGTGATATCACACAATAAACTTCAGTTCTAAAATATCTCTGTGGTTCATATTTCAGTCTGGAAGAGATGAAATAGGTCATACTGAGCTGTTTTGATGGCTCCACAAACGAGCAAGCAGAAAATAATAAGTACGAAATGTCCAGTTGCTTCAGTAATGTGAGGCAAAGGCCCATTATTAAATCCAGTGAATTAAATCAGTGGTGGCTCATCAATGAACGGTGGGCTGTGTGCAGCGGCTTCTCCGAGACAAAGCTGTCAGGCTAAACATGTTCACGCTAGGGAACATCAGCTGGACCACTATGAAATGACAGAGGTGTGTTCAATAACTCTTGGAAATTACCATGGTACATAAAACTTTAAATTTCCAATTCAGCTGTCATTCTCAACATGCTGGTGAGACAGTATTAAATGTGTGTGTTTTTAAAGCAGTACCTAACTCTATCCAACATAGAAGCAGACCGTAAGTTTACAGAAAAATAATTTGTATTTCTGTAAAAAGCTATAGCACCTATATTACATATTGGTAGGACATGACTTTACAATGTTTTTCAAGCTGAAAGAACTTGCTCCACAGTAGTTTAAGTACTGGGCTCGCAATCCACAGTCCTTGCGTGAGCCCAAACATGCACCCAAATGTGCAGGATGGCACAGTTATGGCTGCCTAGACAGACCTCCTTCAGTTTAGATCCCAGGGCTCAGACAGGAGGTAGAGATGTCCACCATGTCTGTGCTGCCTGGGTTTTCAGAGACATCATGTGAAAAACTTCCCACCATACTACCATGTAGTAACAACATCATGTGCATAAAAACAACCTGGTTTCATGAAATACAGCAGATAGCAGGGGCATCCTCAGATACCCAGTTCAGATCCCTGAATTATGTATTTCTACCAGAGCTACTTTGCTTTTCTGCAGTGCTAAGACCAGCTCTGGATGTTGCCCCCTCTTAGTTTCTTCTTTTCTTCACCTCTGATCATCTCTTAGAGATGTCTGCACTAGAGCAAGCCTTCCATAGAAGAGGCTCAACACGCAACTTTCCAAAGAAGAAAACGTATTCCCAGATCTTTGTAAAAATCCATATGGAAGATCACTAGCTAGTCTAGAAAGTGCGTGGAAGTGAACACCTGGAAGTGAAAAGGGCAACCCTGGCTGCCTAGCAGGTTTTATACGGAAAAGTAGCATCCAGTCAAGATGACAACAGTATAGAACATATGGAGGAAAACACCAACCTCTTCTAGCAGGAAGCAAACCAAGTCCTTGCAGAACTACTAGAAACACTATAGCCATGAAGAAAATTCACTGAAATATATAACTATGTTTCTTCCAAGAAAGTTGTGTGGGAATCAAAGGCACTTTAAAATGAAACAACTGAAATAAACCTAGTCTTGTAACGTAAACAAGCCCTTATATGTATTCTGCATTCTACTGCAATGAAGATAGATTTAATTAGTCTTACTTAAAAAAGAAAATAAGATGGTAGCTTTTTATATTCCACAGGAGAAATGAATGCTCATTTTGTAACTCCATGTGTATATAAACATCCCAACTAATTCATGCTTTACAGTTCCTGTCAACCAACATAACCTGCTTTACCCAAGAAGCTAGTTTTCAGTAGGTTTCTCCAAAGTCAAGATACAAATGATGAAATTCTAACTAAAGTTCAGGGCTACATATTAGAAGATTTTGGACCTAACATTGGTCACTTCTTCCATAACAACAGCATTTCTAGAAAAGGTATGGGAACTAATAAAAAGAAGGCCAGCCAAGACCAACTAGACTCAATTGGCAAATAGCTGAGAAACACTGCGAGGGAATTGTTCAAGTCGTACAGGTTCTCAGAACCTCCGACAACACATGATTATTATGAAAATTACAGAGTAATCTCAGTAACTCAGTCTTAAGTAGAATGTGAGCAATCAGCTAAGAAAACACAGTAAAGGAACAGGAAAAAAGTAATTAAGGAAAGTGACGACTTAAAACATTTTGTGAAGACACTCATGAAAGCTTTTAGAGATTAGTGATGACTTCATCACTCTCAGTACTGTTATTGTCAGATTGTTGGGATCAGTAGTATTTTTTAAGTTAACCTTTACTTTCATTGTTGAGCTAAACAACAAGAAATGTTAAATGCATGCTCACTGAAGCACTTTTCAAGCATGAGAACAACTGGATATCAGGCTGGGGAGCCAGGCTAACTTTGCAAGAAACTATAAAAGACATTCAAGATGCTTGAGTTGATGGAGCAGAGAACGAAGATCAAGTTTCTGTAATTTTACAGGAGAAAAACAATCAAAATGGATAGTAGGACAGATTTGACTTTTACAATTGGCAAAGAATATTTCATGGTATATAGCAATTTTGATGTGTATATCCAGGTAAACTAACACAAAAGTTACAAAATTAATAGATTAATATATAATAATGAGAGAAGGATAACCATGATCACATAAGTTCAATGTCCTTCCTCCACGGGGTGTTTTTTCCAGAAATTAGATTAATGCCAGATATAACTGAAACTTTGCTGAGAAGAAAAAAAAATCAAATTAAATTCCTTATATTTGTCCTTACTGTGGCACCAAGCTCATTTATCCTCATTGTTAGGGTGATATTTCCCAAAGCAATGGATTAGATTACTTGGGTTTATATGGAAGATACGCTATTAATAGCACAACCTAAAGAACTTTTACCTTTCCACTATCTGGCCATTTACCTACAGCTGTAAGTCCTGTAGCAAGGTGAGAACCAATGGTAGTCAGTTGGAATTTTGTGTTTGATTTATAAATACATAGAAATTTGAGGTGGGGAGGAGGGGGGAGGGAGAGAGGGAAAGGAACTGGATAATGATAGCCATGTTAGAAAATTCTTGCCACAGATATAAACACTTGAAACACAGATAAAATCTTGAGAGAATTACGATCATCAGAAAAAAATGGGTTTCTAAAAGCTAGTTTTGTGAAAAGTGGACAGAAAGATATTATTGTGCTAGACATTATAGACATTTCTTCTTCAGCCCTTTTTTGCTTTTTTAAACTAGTTTAGAAATACCTTCAGTAATGCATTAGAGACCATCTCTGAATGGAGAATTCATGTGCAGTTATTGATCAATAGTGTAAAGGCTAAAAACTGACATTAATGGTACGGAAGCATTTTCTAGCTAGCATTTTCCCAACAGTCACAAAATATTGAGCATATGAAGAAAAATTCCAGTTTAACAAAAATGTGAGATGGTATTAGATCAGTTTAACTGAAAGTAGAAACTTTACCTATGACTTCAAAAGGATATTCTATGTTATAAAAATACAATATTAAAGCATAAATTTCTTCTTGAAAACAGGGACTTTATGACTTATTTTCTCTTTCTCAGTCATTTAAACTATCAGGGAAGCATTTTTTCTATGCTTTATGCTGTATTACTGCTTTACCTTGCTGATAGTTTATTCTGCACTAGGACTGCTCTTGCGCCTTGGGACAACTCTGTTCCACTAAGCAGTTTAACCACATACAACAGTTAGACTGCACCAGCATTAATTTCAGCAGGATAGTTCCTGTAAGTGTAACAACCCTAGAGACTTTTAGAGACAAATGCCAGCCTAGGTTCACCTGCTCTGCTTTGACAGGCACTGCGGCTGCCCTATTCTATGCATACTTTTGCCATACTCTATGCTCTTCCTTAAAGCACTGGCTTAAGGGAATGTAGAGTGGAAATTTTTAATGCTACTGGAAGAGATACGAGAAAAAGAAGTCAAACTGCTAAAGTCATTAGGAATGACACACATTTCTGCAAGACAGCAAACAACATGGAAAACATTCACAGCCAAGAGACTGATCATTTTGCCAGACATTCTGAAAACTCTTTGTCAAGAATCATCAAAGATACAGGCTCACAGGCAAAGGCTGGTCAAGCAAAATAGTTGAGGACTTTGCAAGGCTGGCAAGGACTGGCAATTACGTAATTCAAATATGAAATTCTGTTTTCTCTCTTTCTCAATAAATTGCCTTAAGAGAACACTTATTGAATGAAAAGTCATTTTCAGGTCAGGTCAGCCTAACACTGGTAGGACCATGTTGTCTCACCACCTGCAAACAGTACTTTTTTAGTTCAAAATTTTTGAGGTTTAAAAAAGAATCTTTCACTTATGCAGGAACCTGGCCTTGACATTTCGGTTCCAGATTATCAGGGATAATGGATCTATTCATCACATAAAATAAAGTGATTAAAGATTGTAATAGAAACAGTGAGATGATTGGCATTTTATGCATATATTATACATAGTATAATCAGAGGGACTAACACAGGAGCCTATAAATACTGCAAGAACCTGGACTGGGAACTTGTTCAGGACTACTCTGCTATTATCTAAAAAATACAGCTTGTGTCTGCAAGCAAACACAGAGATATGCATTTCAATGAAGTGGACTAAAATGCTTTCATTAATTGTTTTACTTGGAAGTTGTATATCTTGCAATCAGTATTGACCACTAGTTGATATGATAGGCAAAGAAGCTCATGAAGGAATGAAGAATACAATAAATTTTAAATCTAAGGAAGTTGTACTCAAAAAGATAATCAAATTTTGCTTAATAACAATTTGACAAAAAGACAAAGCTGCAAATCAACATTACAGCTTTACAAATACTGCCTACAGAAATCAAACAACAACAAAAAATCAGTGCTAGGAAAGACGGACACAAAATAAAACGTAATTCAGGAAATTTCTAATCTAAGTTTCTGTCATGACTTCACATTCTCTGTAATAGCAATGCTTGTGGGAAACAAGAAGGGAGTGTTGTATATTGCTTCTGTACACTGTACAGGACTTGCTGGGTATAAGTTTGGGCTAAGTACCCGTGCAGGAGCAAACTGTGATACTCTGGTTTATTTACTTGCCTAGACATATACCCAGAAATATTCCTGGTTTCAAGATGTTTCTTATCATTGCCACTCCCAGATTTTCAAATATCATTTTGTTAGTTTATTCATAAACTTTGTCTCCTGGCTTCCTATGATTAGGAATTATTTGCCCCTTATTATTCCTTCTTAGAATGGATATTGCCACAAGGAGTCTTCTAGTCTGGAATAGGACAGCATTTCTTGCCTACAATATTTAATACCTCCTTGTCTATAAACTCAAAGGAAAGGAGAGGGTTAGCTGAGAAACATATGTCCTAATCATCCTTAGACTAGCAACATAACAATAAGAATTTATTCCTCACCTTTAAAAAAACCCCAAAACATGCACTTTTGCACTCCAAAAAAATCTGCGGAAGGCCAAGTTTGAGAATTCAAGATCATAAGGGCCTTATATATACTCACAAACTTTTAATTTTCAGTAAATCTTCTTAATAAAGTTTAACAAGTAGGAGTGTAAGTCCCTATGCTTCATTGTTTATGGCAAGCTTGAAGGTGCTTGAAAATGTCTCTGGGATGATTGTCTCATAAAAAAAGGGAATGACTGCATGAGTAAGTTTAGGGCCAGTACATCAGTGCCAGGTGTCCCTATAAAAATACTCATATGAACAGCCTTTGGAAGTGAAGAATCACAAGTGATTTTGACAGGGACATGTGAAACATAGTTTTATCACCTGATTCAATGACCAAGCTTAAGCACCAGAATAAGAAGAGGGGTTTTTTTAATGTATATTACTTCCAAAGATCAAGAGAAAATTAGTCCTCTGGACTTCTGTCTTAAGCTAGCTGACTATTAAAGAAAGCTTCAACACAAGACATTATTTCCTTTCCTGATTCTAACTGCTCTCTAACAATACTTATGCTAGTGTTTTATGTAGTACAGCAAAACATAAATACTCCAAATATTCTAGTACATGGGTTCATTCGTTCTGGTGCCCAAAAACCAAACATAGCTTTGTTCCAGTAACACAACCTGCACACCAGTTTTATTGCAAAAACTGTTTTCTGCATATGCATTTTTTTAAACTTTCCAGTTCTTTACATGTTCCACAGTTGACTAGCATATTGAGGCCCATAATACAAGATGGCAAAAGAGCAAATAAAAAGCAATACACCTTATATAGATATGCATTTCATTTTTCAGTCACTCTTCCTGAATCCACACGTATTCCTATTCTTTGCCATCAAAAGTATCTTGTGACCATGGCAAAATTGCAACCTTATCAACAGCAGGATTCCAAGACCTATATATTCCTATACTACCTTTTAACAAGAGACATTTAGCTTTCAGGCACAGTGCCATGATTGTGTCCAACTGAAAATCAGATCTCTTCCGTGAGAGAATCTGTTTGCATCAGGCCTTCCAATAAAACATATTTTTGAAGTATTTATCTTCAGAGCCTTTTCCTGAGAGATCATACTATCTTTTCAGGTCATTTTTACGACACGCCATCCTGAGGGTAGGCAACAAAAAAGCAGACTTTGGGTTGAACTGTAGCTCTTCATATGAACCGGAGTTATGGAGGATTTTCTCAAGTAATGATTCGAGATCAGCATGGGAGATAAAATTGAAACACACTGATATCAGAAGTGGATAGAAAGCAAATAGCAAGATTAAAAAAGGCAATTGAAATTAGAAGACTCCCAGAATTCTTGGTTTGAGGTGACCCACACATTTTTCTTACAGTAAGTAGTACACTAAGGAATAGTGGAACAATTACTCTACAATTATTAACAATTACTTTTACAGTTGAAATCATTTAACATGCTATCTTCACCATTCTTATGCAATATTCTGTTGCAGATTGCAGAGTGGAAGATACCAGCCTTGAACAGAAGTTCAGGGTGAAATCACAATTATGAGAACACTTAAGCAGCAGTTTGGCATGTAAAGACTCCAATGTTGCAGCCGCATGAGGAAGTTTCAATGCCAATTGTTCATGTTCCCTTGCATGGAAGCCGGGACACATGTAACACCAATGCACACTTACTCTGTTGAGAAATAACATTTAAGTCTTCTGACTTTGTTACTTGAGTAACAAATGGATAAAAAAGAAATAGGTCCATGGCAAAGATAAAACCCTTATTTGGAATTCAGATGGATAATGCAAAGGAGGAGGGGGATTTATGACTCAAACTTCCCAAAAATTTCAGACAAGTAGTTATGCAATGGATGGGTTACTGCACATCCAGAATGTGACCACCTCCAGATTATTCCTCTATACCTTCAGCATAAGAAGGAATGGTGAGACAGAAGAAAGAGGGAAGCATACATCTGGAGAACTTCAAAGAAAAGGCTGGGGGAAAAGAAATAGAATGAGAAGCAAGAGAGCATGTGCAGCATAACCTGCACCTACTGTAAATGAGGTTCCCTTCATTACATTAGGAGACCTATTTAGTGGTTCTGATATCACCAAATTTACTCCAGTTAGGAGTCTGAGATTCTCAAAAGTGCCTAATGTCTGAGTCCATATTTCATGGCTTTTCCCAAACCCATTACTTTAAGACAGATCATCTTCACCAGAAAAACTGTTTTCCTCTTAGTACTTATATCTCAGTAGAAATGCTGCTGTTGGGGATTTAAAACCTATTTATAACTTTTCCATAAGACTCAGACAAATAGAAGTCTGAAGTTCAGAAATCTATGTGAAAAATTGTTTACAATAAATGTTTCTTAAAATAATAGGCCCTGGCTATAGTATGATTAATTTTTTTCAGAGTAAATTGTAATATGGCAAAACACTAGTAAGTCTGAACATTCGTTTGGAATATTCAGCATAGAAAATTTAACAAAAAAGCGAACAGTTGAAACATGGTTAAAAATTGTTCTTATATTCCGACTACTGTTTTAACAAAATATTCTTTTTTTTTTTAAGACTTTATTATGCTAAAGAGTAAAAACTATTCTAGTATCACTAGAAATTTTCTGTAGTGTGACTACAGAACATGTATTGCCTCATCTTTGAAGAATTTCTCACCCATTCCTCGAGAGGTGACATTCCTGTGACATATTTTGTAGTGGTGGTTAATAACATAAAAGTTATCCAGTGAGGATAACTAACAGAAGGCAGTAAATTTCAAAGCCTATTCAAAATGAAAATAATGAAATCAATTCCACATACTCAGTCATATCCAGAGAATTCAAGGGATTTCAACAAGATTTAAAGCTGGGATTTTTCAAAAGGTAACAACAGGAAATAATTATGCCATTTATCACTGGATTTTTTTTGGTTGTAGTTGTCTTTACTAAAACTTTTTTGCTCCTTGCTGTTGCTATAATAAAAAGAAGACAAAAAATTAAAAGTATTGGGCCAAATGCAAAATGATGCATTTATAACAAAGCTTAATCTGACATTTATTACCTGTGACCATTTCCTACCAAGATCACTATTAACAATAATGTGGCATCCTCTAAAGAAATCCAGACCACTAAATCTGGAAACAAAGGCCATTAAAAAAAAGCTATCTCATTGCTAAATCTCACACTAAGCTGTATTTTCTGACAAAAACCAGAATGTCAGAAAAAATGTCTATATACGGATATCTTCCGCCTTTATTTTATGCAGCTAAAACTAAGTATTGTTAGGGAGCCTGAATTTTAGAAGGACAAAGATGTCCAAATAGACATAACTTCAATTGTAATTCCAGGCATGACCAACAGATACTGCCAATTTTTAAAATACGTCCAAAGACCTGTCAGTGCGATGAAAGCTGGCTAAGACAATGGGCAACCATGCCATAAGTTTAATAAAGTTTCAAATCTTTTAACCAGTAGAGTGTTGACAATGCCATGAGATAATTTCACTGTAAGCCAACTTTCAGTGCTTAAACAGCTAACATCAAAACCTTCAATGAAGTGCACGTTTATGAACTCTTTGGCCCACTCTATATAGATCAAGATTTATACCTTTATATAAATCAAAATATTGCTGTTTTACCACATTCTGTTCAGTAAAACAGATATTTCTGTTATGTTTTCAATAATGAACATAAAAGCAAACATGGCAAGTAAATGTCTTTAGAATTCAAATATCTTTTCCTAAATCCCAGATTACATTACTTCTGAAATAGAAAACAATTGTAAAGTACTAGTAAAATACTTCTGAAATAAATGAAGGTATGCTTAAACATCTTATGCTCTTATAGTTAAAAACTGCAACAGCTTTTCTTGTCAGGATCTAATGGGGACATTGTGCTGGGCATAACATAACTGTTGGATCAAAAGCCAGAGAGGGAGAGAAGAAAAGATGCTCTCTTATCTCCTTTGGAATATTGCACCTACATTTGTCACATTTCCAAAGACATTTATATGAAAATTTCTCAATTATCAAAATTCACTGTGCCCCTGAAGTATGATCCTGAGGCTTAGAAAGCCTTGGAAATTTTAACTTATGTTTTCTCTCTTGAAAATCATACTTCAGTGATTTCATTAATTTGAGGTCTCTACACTTCATGGCTTTTTAAATCCATAGCACCCATTACTTTCAAGCCAATGAGGTTGGATAAACTTTTATTATCAGCTTAGAATAGAAAATATACTGAAATTCAAATAAATTATATTTTTCAGTATTCAGAAACAAAATTATTTTTACAGTAAGTAAATTATTATCATTATTTTATTAAAATTTCCAGACTTCTGGCCTAGACTATTTTACTCACTTTACCTATCTTTCCACAAAATTAATTATATCACGAAATAATTATATATAGTAGCTGGTTTACTGTTAAAGTGGGTTTATATTCTACTAATGCATACATTTTTTGAAAAGTTAAAGGGTTTTTTTTGCAGTGAAAGGGACAGTTTTTAAAAATAACGGTAGTATTTAGTTGATATTCTATAAAGCTCCATACTTTTCATGCCATTATCAGAACTAGAGAGTATATGCTGGGGCTGCATTGTACTTTCCGGTTGAAAGAACAGCAAAAGGAGACAACTGCACATTTACTCTGATATTCACTAGAAAAAAACTTCAATCCCTGCAAAACAAAAACCATACATGTTCACTCTGAGGGACAGAATAAAAATGTGAATACAGGATCCTTTCAGCAAATAATGACTCATGCATTTAGTCTTTGTTCATTTTCTCTTATGGCTCATATGAAATGTTACAAAATACTAGGTCACTGAATATACAAAATGTAACTGCACACTTAGTATCACAAAGACATGCCTCTTTACAGACTCTTTTAATACTAGGACGCAGCTAACCAATTCAAAATATGCAATGCAGTCTACTGAATAAACCATAAAAGCGATATGCCTCAGTCTATATTTGTGACTGTGCTTACGAAATGTAATTAACTGGCCAAGTACCAACAGAAGAATCTAATCAGAGCTGGATTTCTCACAGAATTCAGTGCCCTGTACAAACACACAGGTTTTCAGCAGAATTCTCAGAAAAAGCCAGTGAAAATAAAATCATCAGAGGAAAATATACAGTAATACATAAGCAGCTTGCTTTTTATTTATTTTCCAAGGTGCAGACACCAAAAGAGAAGCAGCATCTACAGTAATTAAGGTACTGGATCAGTTATTCAGGAGCATGACATTCCAAGAATATTTAGGATGACCACAGATTTTAAAACCTCCAAAGGAAACTGAGATCTTTTGAAAACTATTATCTTTACACTTCTATGAATCACCAGATATTATGCAATAGGTCTGGATGTGTCAAAATGTACTTAGTTCTTCCACCTGTGTCTGTAAAAACAAATATGTAATTTATCTACTTATTGTTTAGCCACTGCAGATCAGGGAGATACATACAAATTTCACGGGAAGAGGCAGACAGACTTTTTGGTAGTTTATTTTTAAGAGTAAAGGGTAACAAAAAAGATTCAAAATTTGTTTTTACAGCTAGCTTTTGCAGTCATCACTTTTGCACATAATCCCTTTTACTCTCTCATATATGGAGACTTAATCAGTTTGCCTGTTTGTAGAAATAATCATAAGAAAATAAAAAAGGAGAGAATAATTACTTACCTTAGAGTAATTGGAGTTCTTTGAGATGTATCGCTTTGATGCACAGACACCTCAGGCACTCAACATGTAATCTTAAGGCCATCGGTATTTGTTGGGGCTGTACCTGACTGCTCCCACCCTACTCCCTACAAGGCATGAAAAGGGCGATGTGAGGATCTGCAGCTCCCTTGCGACTGCAGAATCCGGATGGGAGATTCCTCAGTGGTGAGGCTGGAGGAAATACCATGCCTCCATATGCACAGAACGCCTCAAGGAACCACAGGTATTGACATCCGCTTTCTTTTTGAAATGACTGGTCATCAGCAACTCATTTTTGCTGACTCACAAACAGTAATCTGATATGCAGAATCTAGATGCTCCAAGTCTATCTAAAAATGACTCATACGATTCTGCCAAAATAAGCAGCGTACCTATAAGCCTTTATAAAGAAATAGTACCCCATAAATGTTCATATTGAGCCCCAGAGAGCAGCTTTTTAAGAAAACCTACAATCCAGTCCTGAAACTGAGGACTCAAGTTCCAGCATGTTCATCTTCATTTAAAATAATTCACTGAAATATTAAAAAACAACCCCCCCCTGCCCACAAAATATCAAATCACTCAACATTTCACAGTATTTTAGTCTGGGCAGAGTGCCCTCCCAGAAAGGAAAAATAAAGAAGAAAGGGGAAAAACGTTAAGTCTGCTTCTGTAAGCTTGTTTAAAATTAATTACAGGGAAACATTATAGAACATCTTTTAACTCAGGGTTTAAAAAATGTGATGAAAAGGTTAGTCATAAATAAAACCTTTTTTCTTCTCCAATTCACCACAAAAATAGACTTGATCATAAAAGTGATGCTGTCAAAGGGACATTAAATTTCAGTCTTGCTAACAAAGAAAAGAATGATTTTCTATACCATTTTGCTCATTGTGCCTTATCTTGCATTAACCCAGGTATCCCTATCTGTTTAAAATAATGTAATTTATATTTTACTGCCAAATGACATTGCAAAATCTAAATGCTTAATTCAAAATATGTTAAGAATGCATACACAGGGATTATGTTTTTGTTTTACTTTAATACATAGAAGAGGTATCTATATAATTGTGTTTTAATAAATTATGTTTACCTACCTAAAAGTGAATAAATACTGTGCCTAACATTATCAAGACTACATAAAGATAAAATTCATATCAAGATAAAATTCATGACTACATACATTTTTGCTGTGTTCAGTAGCAATAAAATCTGATCTATAATGTAATAACAGTGTGTGTACATGTGTGTATGTTTGGAATCTCGTACCTGAAACTCAGCATATCTGGAAAAGATCAGAACTAGTAAACTAAATAACACATGTACCAGAAACCATATCATTCTGTACCTTAAAATAAAAATCAAATGTAGTACATTTTACTCTAGAATTAACAGATTTTACTCCATCTGACATGCTGCATTGTGATACTGCTTTTAAAGATGCAAAGAAAATAGATTGAGGTTAACTATCTCTATGCAATATGGGACAAGAACCTTAATTTTCAACATATACCTTAATGGGTGCACACTGACCTACAAGTGCTTACAGATCATTATGTTTTGTCTATGTACTTACATATTATTCAAACACTCTTTAAGTTAGCTCAGAGAATCTGCTCTCCCCAGGCTCCCTTTACAGTCAATGGAGAGAGGCAGACAACTCTAATGGGCAATTCAGAGCAGAAAACTAAGTTTAGTTCTCTGCATCATCCCCTAGCGAATCTATCTCTTTCCATCGACTATGAAGGGAGCCAAGGGAGATGAGTTTCAAGCTAAAGTTAGCATTTATGAATCTGTTGCATGGTATCACATAGTGTAAAGTGTGAATGAACTATCACAGTCCTCATGGCTAAGAACTGGAATCTACATCTCTTTTGGACAATGCTTTGTGAAAAATCAAAAGAAGCATTAGTTTATATATGGCAGTTTCCAAAAATACTAAATGAAATTGAAACTTTTGCCTTTCTGATACTGAACATTGTATGTTAAGATGTTCAAACTAGCAATCATCATCATTGTCATCATTAAGATTCAATTGTACATCTGGAAAAAAGCAGCCTAAAGACATTATCAATCTGGGTTTCAATAGAGCAGCCGCCTTTTTTACATTTTTATTTAAAACAAAACATTTTTTTATTTAAAATTTTCTTTAGAACAAATGAAACAACAAACCTCAGACCCAAAGGTACTGGGTGATCTCACCTAGTTTGAGAAAACAGTAGTTTAGGCACTCCAGAGACAGCTCCCTAAGTCACCAGATCACTCCCTTGGAGTCACTAGAAAGAAATGGCACTTGTAGATTCTAAGAAATTTTAGATGTCTATCACAGGAAGAGATTAATTGCTCCCTAGAAGTGCTTACATGTCTCAGTTTACTGTAAAGGGAGACTAGGCAACTAAAATACAGACTTCTACATTGTAGAATTGTAAAGCCAAATGAGATTAATCCAAAATGAAGAATACCAAAAGCACTATCCCAACAACAAAAAAACCCAAACACAAAAGCAAATCAATCATACAGAGAAATATGAAATATAGGAATAGAAAGCCCTGCTCTAAGCTGTGAAATAAGTGACAGAAAAACAAGTTTTATTAGGATCAGAGTACGAGAAAAAAAACTGTCACTAACTTTAGGACCATTATGGTATAGGTGGGGTATGTGTGATGCAGCTGCTGCATCATGAATCGACACCAACAGCATATTGACCTAAAACCAAACAAGTAATACTACATGTAGTCCTACCTGATCTAGGTGATGTTTAAGAGTCTGTCTATTGCTAATACTCTGCTAATGCTTATATAACTTGTCATGACATGAAAAGTCAAAATACCTTAAAAAAATACTAAAATAATCTGTTTAATAGGACCCTTCTGCACCTTGGTCTCCTTTTGATGGTGTTTTCACTGAGTAAGAAGAATTGCACAGGCTGCTTATTTAGTACCAGGACAGACAGTATTTTATACAACCATAGAATGGTTCGGGTTGGAAGGGACCTTTAAAGATCATCTAGTCCAACGCCGCTGCCACAGGCAGGGACATCTTTCACTAGACCATGTTGCTCAAAGCCCCATCCAACCTGGCCTTGAACACTTCCAGGGATGGAGCACCCACAATTTCTTTGGGCAACCTGTTCCTGTGTCTCACCACCCTCACTGTAAAAATTTTCTTCCTTATGTCCAATCTAAATCTACACTCTTGCAGTTTAAAACCATTGCCTCTTGTCTTGTCACTACAGGCCCTAATAAAAAGACTTTCTCCATCTTTCTTATAAGCCCCTTTAGGTACTGGAAGGCTGCTATAAGGTCTCCCTGGAGCCTTCTCTTCTCCAGGCTGAACAACCCCAACTCTCTTAGCCTGCCTCCATAGGAGAGGTTCAGCAGCCCCCTGATCATCTTCCTGGCCCTCCTCTGGACCTGCTTGAGTGGATCCATGTGTGTCTTATGCTGGGGGCCCCGGAGCTGAACGCAGTACTCCAGGTGGGGTCTCACAAGAGTGGAGTAGAGGGGGAGAATCACCTCCCTCGACCTGCTGGCCAGGCTTCTTTAGATGCAGCCCAGGATATGATTCGAATCTTTATGATACTCTGCAAGAACTGAATAACCAATCCCCATCCTACATGATAAGGAAAACGTGGCATGCTAAACAGTCTCACAGATTTTCTAATTTTAACAAAGTTCCACTAAAAGGTTGGGCCAGCTGTTCTGATAGCTAAAAGACTTGGTGCAACACCAGAGCAAAGAATCAAGATATAGGATTATTTTACCAAAAAAAGTTAATCATAAAACCTTTCAAACTCAGTGTATTTCATTTTCTGAATTACAGTCTCAGTATTGGATATGTAATAACTCAGGGAAGTTGGCATTTCAAAACATCAACGGTCCTTAAGCTAACAAAGAAAAACTAGTCTGAGCATACCGACAACATAAAAATGCTATGCAGTTCATCTTTACATATATCTTTAACATTTCTCTTAAACCTTTCAAGATTAATTAGAGTCTTAGAAAAACATAAAGTGTCTAGTAGAACAAGAACTAGAGTTGAGAAAACTTTGTGTATTTTTGCATCACTGTTATCCTAGCGTTGCATCTTTGTACACGGTAAAGCCTAAAATTAACATGTACATTGCTTCCTCAGATGCAAAGGATTCCTGCCCTGCATTGGTATCTATTCCATTATCCTGCAAGAAAGAAAACTTAAAAGTATCTGTCTGACATCTATATTTCTTTCCTCCATCTCATTTGTCTTCTTGCTGCCTAACTCACATGCTGTCTATCACCGTTACATATCTGATAAAAAGGATGAGACCATCTGGCATGTATGTTCTTTTCTCTCTCTCTCAATAACTGACAGCCAGGATGATGGCACTGCCCTCCAAATGTCCAATGTGAACTTTCAGACAAAAAGAGGATTGACTCAGACCTTGCCAGTTTTAAAGCAGGATCCGAAAACAAGGCCTTTATCCTTGACAATGCCTCAGCTGGTTTTGGCTTATTTTCCAAAACAGTCTCAAAGAATTTTTTCAGAAGAACTCAGAGCGCTTCGATTTTATTTTAATAAGTGGCTTCATAGAATAATTTAAATGTCAGGAAACACTGAAGGACTAATAAAAAAGTTGTTATAGGATAGATGTATCTTGAGTAAATGTTTTTAAAATTAAAATATATCTTTTTAGTCCATATCAACAAGACTTCATGACTTCTGAGCAGGCAAATTTTCTGTTATATCCTTTTATCAAACATTCATAAATTTTTACTGGAAAATGGCTCTAAGCCTAAAGATATTTTGTAAACTGAAAAGAAACTGAGTATTGTTAAGTGCTCCTGGAGGGGTCTGATTTTTAACTTGATATTTAATAAAATTATTTGGCATTATTCACTCAATTTTTCGGTTTATCACCTTGAATTACAAATATCACAAGGCTCTGTCTACAAATATGAGAATGATTCCATTTAATTTAGTAAAAATTAGTATTCTGAATATGTTACAGAGCTTTAAATGACATACAAAGTGAATCGCAGAATCACAGAATCACAGAATCATAGAATGGTTTGGGTTGGAAGGCACCTTAAAGATCATCTAGTTCCAATCCCCCTCCCATGGGCAGGGACACCTTCCACCAGACCAGGTTGCTCAAAGCCCCATCCAGCCTGGCCTTGGACACTTCCAGGGAGGGGGCATCCACAACTTCTCCAGGCAACCTGTTACTGTGTCTCATCAGCCTCACAGTAAAGAATTTCTTCCTTGCATCTAATCTCAATCTACCCTCTTTCAGTTTAAAGCTGTTAACCTCTTGTCCTATCACTACATGCCCTTGTAAAAAGTCCCTCTCTGGCTTTCTTGTAGGCCCCCTTTAGGAACGGGAAGGCTGCTATAAGGTCCCCCCAGAGCCTTCTCTTCTCCAGGCTGCACAACCCCAACTCTCTCAGCCTGTCTTCATAGGAGAGGTGCTCCAGCCCTCTGATCATCTTTCTGGCCCTTCTCTGGACCCGCTTTAACAGGTCCATGTTTTTCCTGTACTGAGGACTCCAGAGCTGAACACAGTACTCCAGGTCAGGTCTCATGAGAGCAGAGTAGAGGGGCAGAATCACCTCCCTCGACCACACTTCTTTTGATGCAGCCCAGGATACGATTGGTTTTCTGGACTGTGAGCACACATTGCCTTGAATACTGAGAAAAATATATATTTCTAAGGTGTATTGGTCCCTCATGAAACAAACCAGATTACTTTGACAATTTATTGATACCAGTTTAGATAAAATTAAGTGAAGCCCATTGCATCAAAGTTTTATGGGAAATTCTAGATTTTTGTTAAACAGAGAAGACACTTTTGCTTTCTGTTTTATTAAACTGATCTGTGAAAGCAAAACAGAGGAATAAACTTTAATAGTCAATGATTTTAGATAATGTGAGATTTTCCTGCCAATATGTCTTTTTAAATAGTATGCTGAAGTACTATATTATTATCCCAAATAGAATAGCCACTCTGCCAGAACACTTCCAACCAATTTACAAAAGCTCTATATAAATGATAGAGTATAACAATTTTCTTAACGAAGTAACAGCTAGTGAAATATAAGCTAAATATTTTTCTGAGAGACATTCAGGCACCACTGATTACCTACTGACTTGAGTACGTATCTTTTGCAGTCAGTCTTGAAAACCCCATTCCTTAACAGGGTCTGTTCCAGAACTTGAATGCCTTCATTGAGAAATTTTACTGAGTTTAAGCATTAATGTGAGCTGACAGAATGACTGGCTCATGTTCACAAGGTCAAAACACAGGACTGTGTTAAATACACATGGTTAAACACTGCAGGAGAGAATAAGGGGTTCTTGTGTGAGTTAATTCCATTTCAATAGAATCTGTGTTGCTTTATTATGAGATCTGAACTTCTGCACTTCCTGACTAAGAGTTTCTCAGCTGGTGAGTCAAGAAAATCATGTCCCCTAAACAAGCAATGCTTCAGTAGACACTTGGAAGGCACACGTGGTCATTAATGAATCATTTTTGTATTACCACCTATAATTTTTGTTTACTGAGATTACATCCAATAACACTCACAGCTGTATCAAAGATTAGCTATTGCCCCTAATCTGATTTGCTGTATCTCCTCCTTAATAAGCATCTTCAGTCACCATTTTGTCTCTTTATTCAAGTTATTTAGTAGGAGGAGATATCTTGCAAACTTGCTAAAGAAAACAAATGCAAATCATTTGCACACTTCCTATGTGTGATGCTGCTAAGAAGAAAGACCAATTTTGTTATCATCTAATGTAGACCAAGCCAAATCACTTAGATCAGGGGTTTTAAATTTTTAAACTTCGACTTACGCTTCACCCTTCAATCAGACTGCAGCACCTTCTTTAACTTCAACACACTCTCATGCTAGGAAATTATGGTACTACTCTATTCCCAAAAGGACTTCATTGAAGCTTGATATCTGCATTCTTACATAGGCTTCAGAATCCAGATGTAAATCTTTATTTGGCTTTTGAAAGAGAAAATGGGAAGTTATGTAAGCAGCTACTTTTACACCCACCAGGTATAAGGATCAGAAGGGTAAATATTCAGAAACCTGGGAAACAGCTTAGGTAAACCTTCCTTTCCCCATCCTCAGTCAAAATATACCCCAATATTATTTGCCTGTAGACTTTCACAGTAAAAAAGTGATATCATGTTTCAAAGGCAATTCACATTTTTATGGGAACATAAAGCCAAAATGAAAATTAAAACTCCGTAATAGTTTTTTAATGCTAAAATCAGAATAGAGAAATGTAATTTTTAACCTTTGCCATAACAAGCTAAAGAAGCCAGAATAATATATATTTAGAGCCCATCAAAAAAAAAAAAACCAAAAAAACTACCTTATGTCAAAATTAAATAAAACTGTTGGAAAATAAAGGCTTGTATAGGAACACTCAAAAAAGAATAAGGAATATTTTAAGAACAAATTATTTCTTTAAAGACAAACGAAGGCTCCATTTCTAGTAACACTTGCAGCATGTACAGTGGTCCATAAGTCACTTACTGGGAACAGGTCCATGATTCAATGTTGAATTTCAAATATGTTACATGAACATTTTGGTAACACAATTCAATATCGTTCAGAAAGAAAAAGATATTTCAGTAAAGAAAGTACAGTCCAATTAAGTACAGTATATCCAGATTAGCTGTTCAAATAATCCAGTCACTCCAAAGTAGGAAAAACTTGTAGTTACAGTAGAATGAAATCTGAAATATTTTGCATTCTGATCATTCTTAACATTCTCAACTGTGCTTTCACAGCTCACTGCAACCTTAGTCAGCTATTCATCTCAAAATAACATCAACTTCAGCTAAAATTTTAGCATCTACATTTTGTTCTTTCAAGTTACTAAGTGTTAATTCACTGTAAAGCAATTTACAGAAAAAAAAACCCAAACCCGTAAAAGCTTGATTAAAATTCCTCTTTTTCTACTGTTAAGGAAAACCCCCTACCTTTTTCATAATGGAATATTATACTGTGTGCTATATTAAGCTTTACTACATTCTATACTGTATTACATCAATATTGTAGTTTAACATACTTGTGCCTCAGATAAAAAGCCTATTCAACCATTCAGCTCTTCAAAAATAATGTGAGCAAAGTAAAATGTCTTCACAGATTATGCTTAATGTCTTTTGTCCTTCATACTGGGACTTGTCAAGTGAAAAAAAATCACTCTGCAACCAAAAAATGTAAGAGACAAAAGATAGAATTATACTTTTCTTTTTAAGCAATGTTTTCATGTGTAGGAATATCCACATTCAAGCCAGAGGCTACATGAATACCTTACCAAGCAGAAAACATGATGAACTAATTAATTTCCAGTGTGATCTCATTTAAAAATTTACTTCCCAGAAATAACGGTTCAGCAAGCAGCATCCATTTTGCCACATTTACTTAAGAGGTATAAGTATTAGGAGTCTGTCATTAGTCAAAAAAAAAAAAAAAAAAAAAAAAAGGAACAGGAGAAGGTAAGAGATACCTATTTCAGCTGTGTAAGCATATATGTATAGCAGTTTGTAATTCAGCTTAGCAAATGAAGTAAAAAAAAATACAATGGTACACAAGGGATTTTCTCCTAAATGAAGCTTCAAACAAAAGCTCAAGCTGCCTATGGGAGCTAATTACATAGCCTTCAAAGACAGCTGGTGTAGGTGTTTAAAGGCATTGAGGATAAAAATAGGAGTCTGAACAACTAGTAAAAATTCCGTTTGTTGTTGGGCGGTATCTCTAATCTTAACCTTTTTTTTTTAAAGGTAAAAAAAAAATATTCTCTATATATTGTACAGAAGCATAACTAACAAATTATCCCTAAGCAACCAAAAAAAATCAAAATTTAGGGCACAGATTTTTAATAACTGCTCTACAGTTAAGTTGTATGAGGAAGAACAATGTAAAACCAATTGTGTGTCTTTTGTGGTGTAATTTCACTACAATAAATAGAAGTCCAGTACTGTAGAAGTGGACTAACACATTATCTCTGACCTTTATTAACAGATATTCTCTTTACCATAATCAAATACCAGTACCAAATAATAGAACACAAAGCTATGGCCCAGCAGAACTCCTCATGGGAGCACAGAAAGTACACGGTCCCCAGTATCTATGCTTTCAGTTTGACTCAACTGCTGTTCATTTATTCAGGATCTAAAATGCCATAAGAAGTCATCCAACATGCTGCTCAAGGATGCACTGCCTGACTTGAAGGAGCTATGAACGAGCACTTGCAGCACATCTGCGCAAAGGGATGGTAAATTGTGTCTTTAGAGGTGGGAATGTGTGAGCCAGGATATGGGACAGATGAGAATGGACCAAAAAACTCTTTGACTGTCAAAGACAATGTGTCATCTAAACTGCATTCTGAGCAGGCTAATTGATGACTCACATATTCAAAGTTAGGTACGCACTTCATTATCTTCTTGCACAGAGAGAGTCACTTGCATTTTTAAAGCCATATTTCATCACATTCATCTCATTATAGATGGTATTTTTCTAGGGCTCATCCTATTTTACCGTTTTTTTTCAACTCCAGTGTTAGCAACAACTCTTATTTAGCATCATCAAAGTATTTAATTAATGGAATATTAATCTAGATACTTTAATAAAAATGTAGCATGTGATCAGATTACATAAATCCATGTTTTACTCACTGGTCTCTCATCCTGAACATTACCATTAATCCTAACCTACTGTATGATGTCATTCCATCTCTTTTCAACACATGCAATTGTGCTTATACCTAGATGATTTGAAGTAAGACAACTTAAGAGATTGCATTGAAGTCTTCTGCAAAGCACAGTAAACTATGCATCCTCTTTATCCTCTTACACTATTTTGTCAAATAAAATAGTTTGTTAAGCAATATTCTTTCTTCCTACTTTCAATGTAACAATTGGGTTTAGGGTCCTGTACTGATTTACAGATCTCTTCCTTTACATTTTTTATTATTTTACTAGGAATTTAAGCTGGACGTAGGAGATGGAATTTGGCAGGTTTACATGCCATCGTTTTGAAGATTCATATTACATATCCTATCTCATCCCCCTACATATTTTTATTAACTTTTAAAGCTGTGGAAATCCAAGATACAGCAACTAGGCAAATTAAGCTGGAATTCCTTTTGGATATTTGAAATTGCCAAACTAGTGAATAAAGTTGGAGAAAGGTAATAGACTCTGAATTAACAACAGGGTCTGATCCACCTCCTAGTGAAGTCAGTGGGAGACTTTCTATTGATCTCAGTAGAAGTCGAATTAGGCTATTAAAGTAGACAAAGGCGGTTGAGTACATACAGTACTAAGCATAATGGACCTCAAAGAAGCACTTATACTATCAGGGACTGGGTATCTGGGGACCACATTTGAAGGAAGAAGAAAGCACTTAGAAAAAGGAAAATTCTGTGCTTCTCTACCTTTCTCTCTCCTTCCATCATATCACACATTAAAAAGACCTGGGGTTTATACAATCCTCAGAGCCAGTGGTTGTAGAGTGGGGAGAAGGTTACCAGACAGACTCAATACTCAAGAAAAAGGGTCTTCAAAGGCAACAGAAAAGGCAAGCATTCAAGAAAGCACAATCAGAGAAAGACTGCTCTTCTTTGATCAAAATGTGTATTAGATAACTTATGACAAACTCATCCACCATGTGAACTTGGGAAGTTTGGATGGGTAATAATGGCTGTAGAATTGTAAAAATACATACCTGAGTTCCAAGTTTCCTGTTTGTTTTTCGTGGGCACAAAAGATGTATGCTGATAATATTTACAGATGACTTCTAAACAGACTCAAATACTGATATGACAGTTTTCACAGTTATTTAGAAGACAATGAAAACTGACTGCTAAGAATTACAATAGAGATCTTACAATACTGATTGGATAATAAGCTGGCAGATATTAAGTGTTAAAAATATAAAAGGGCAAAAATAAACCTAACCAGACTTAACTTGTAAAACACCATATATTAGCTATTATCTACTCAAAAAACAGAGGCATTGTGGACAGTTTTCTGAAATATCATCTTAGCCGTCAATAGTGGTCAAAAGCATAGTAATAATGCTTTGAAATGTTGAAAAGAAACAGGGAAAGCTGATGGAAGCAGATGTCAGTTCATAAAATCATGTATGAAAAGGAAAAGATAAACAGGAAACAATTACTCACTCTGTATCTCACAAAACTGCATGCACCTGATGAAATTGTCAGATTATATTTTAAAACAAACAAGAAGGAAACACTTTTTTCCACAAAGGATGTAATTCACGTGTTGCAATAGTAGCCTGTGGATGCCAAAACACTAGCTGGATTAAGAAAATTATTTAAATATGGGATGACAGGACTACCAGAGACAGTCCAGCCGTACAATGCCTCAAGAAGGCCCTGAACTTCTGCTTCTTGGCAGCTAAGATGTTCTACACTTTCACTGCTGTTCATATTCCTCCCTAAACCTCTGTTGCTCATCACTGTCAGAGATAGGACACTGAGGTACTCAAATCGCTGACCTGCTCAGCCTCGCTTACATCACGAAAAGGCAATGGGGTGGGATAAGAAAATACAAAGGTGGTGCTTCAACAGGCACAAGGAACCAGACTTTTACATTACCATTATACGTCATAGTCTATACCATTAGACTACGTGCACAGTTATAAGTGGCAACTATATAGCTAAAATAGTTGTTCTATTTTCTCTAAATAATATCTTTGCTTTCCAATGGGATATCTAGTAAATCTTTTTGCCGCTAAAGTAGCAGATGGTGAGTTATGTGTAGTTGACCGTGCTCTACCCTCCATTAACTGATGGACTCATTGCTTCTTATGAGAATTTATGCAAGCTGAATATTACTTAAACGACCTACACATTAAGCAGAAAAAAGGAATCTCAGCTTTCTCATTTAAAAAGTAAATACGTAGGTTTTATAAGATAAGTTTCTAGTCCTTTCAGTTACAGAGAAAAAGTAGAAAACCTGAATCTAAAGATTCTGAAATGGAAATCTACAACATCCATTCTTGGGAACAGAAAAAAAACCACAACACACCTCTGTGATTTGACAACCAACCTGAACTGAATCTTTGAAGTACAGTTTTGGTTTGTCTTACTCCTAAAAGTTGTCTGCACAAGTGTTGTTTTATAAAGTTATATAGTATATAGCAGAAATTAAGCACAGAAACATGCAGCCCAGAACCATCCATGCTCACCAGCTGAATTTGAGAGTTTCCAGACAAACAGAATCAAACACAATAACAGAAATGTGGAAATTTAATATTAAAAAATGGAATCTTGCTTACATGCAAAAAACTTCTGCTGAAAACAATGTGGTCCTTGACTGTAGCAGTTAGAGGAAGCAAGGGAGGTGTTTCTAAATCAAATGCAGTGTACATGCAGTGGCCATTCACAGCATGACTGTAGTATAATACAAAGGTGTGTTACAGTGAAAAAGGCAATCATGAGTCTAAGACTAATCAAAAACTTACTTTCAGCAACAGGAAGAAGTATTGGTGTCATTGTAGGAGGCACTGTAAGACTCTGTTTAGACTACCTTTAGACTACCTTGTACACTTGTGTTCACTTATCTTCAAAAAATTAAATCACATAGAAGACCTACTGCAATGACTAGGAAAATGGAGAATTTCACAAAAAAAGTAATATTAAAATAGTTTGGCTTATCTAGTTATGCAAAATGAAAGTCAAGAGGGAATATTATGACTCTATGTATGTAATTAAGGACAAATATGGAGAGAAAAGCACAACTTAAGCTACAGGATAATGCTGTAACAAGATGAGATAGATACAAATCAGTCATGAATAAACTAAGACTAAAAACTGAAATGTTATCTAATCATCTACAAAGTATTTTCCTAGAGTTGCATTCCAAACAGTACCAGAGGCATGAAACCTACATTGTTTTACAACAGAAAGAGTAATTTTAAATGAGGTGTCATCTGACCATGATATAGAAATATAAGCTTGAGATATGAGCACATAGAAGTCTGCTTAACTGCCACACATAAGGCAATCTTGAAAAACAAGGCGTGGATCCTGCTTGTTCCACCATCTTATTTAACAAGTCCTGTGCTTTGTGACTTTCAGTGCTCACATGTACATCCTTGTTTTTCCAGAAGCATGATTTGATTTTAGGTTTGCTAGACTTTAGTTTTCACTGATGTGTGAGAATTTGGCTCTCTCTAGCAACAGATTTTTGAGAGGAGGACAAGCATGCTCCAGATGGTATGAAAAAAAAAATCTCAGCTGTCTTATTGTTGCATTTTCCTTACCATTTCATGGATAGACTAATTGATGCAATTGAGGTCAAGAATGAATTTTAGCTATGTGAGATTGGCAGGGGCTTATTTTTTGTCTTTGGAGTATAAAGTATGGTCTATTTTTTAAGGTCATTTGGCATTCTTATTTACGTGTGTTATTCCTTTTGGAAAAATATAAGATACTGGTAAAGCTCTTGGTCATTCCTTCCCTTTCCCTGAAATCTCACACTATAGGTCTCATTTTTTTAAGTGTAAAAAGAAAACAAAAAACCCAAAACAAACAAACAAAAAACCCCACAGTACTTTGTAGTAGGCAGTCATTTTGTAGACCTCTCAGAAGTATCAACTTGCATCCTTAACTGCAATGTAAGGGATTGGACCCAATTCTAGTTCCTTTCACCCTATGCTCTATTTGAGGATGTATGATCTCCTCTGAGAACCTTTATACATTTCTGAAAGTAAGATGTTAATTAGCAGCACAACCCAGCCAAGAAGAGCCAAAGGATTCTCATTCGAACAAAGACTGTAACATAGTTTTCCCCAAATCAGAAATAAGACATTAAGTCAGAGTAAGCATATTTAGTAAATGGGTGAATTCAGCTACAAAAAACTGTTCTATAAACTGCAACATTGAATTTAAAGGTCTTTGTTCTCTCTCTTTCAAAAAATGATTCTTTTTCACATTAAGGGCATGCAAAGGTTGGTGGGTTGTTGCTTTGTTGTTTTTTTTCCCTGAGTAGGCAGGAGCCTAAAGGAAAAGGACAGAAAGAAAAATAGGCTGTTTGACTTGAAAGTGTACAAATACTGGCAAAGTAAGTAAGAAAGTGACCTAAGGGACACTTCATCTACATGTCCTGTAGTGAGTAGTAAACCACTAGGAACTTTAATCTTGCAAAATGTCTGCCAGATATCATTATGGCTATAAGAAGGCAGCTTTAAGTAATAATTGTGCAAAGGAACAAAGTTTTGGGGATTCAAATGCTGCTTGCAGTTGCATTTTAATCCACCAAGTTTAATTTCAAAGAAAGGGCTGGTTTTCTCACTAGTAGAAAAATATAGGCAAGGTCTTTTGAAGGTAACTAAACTGTCAGACAAGGTTATCCAAGATGTCAGTGAAGAAAACTGCCCAAGAATGTAACCATATCTTGCTTGCTGGAATGGAGTAAACTACAGGACATACTGGTTTTAATGGCTACCCAGCCCAAACAGCAAGAAAAACAAACATGTCCATAGAGGGAACTATAAATATCCAAGAGATAGATATGGTCTTTGATGATCTCTGTTGATGGAATGTAAAGAAATCTTAAAAAAAAATCTGCAAGAAATAGATACACTACTGGATGCCATACTGCCTTCTAAAGTCAAGATCCAAGATATAATTATTGCCTGATGGGCTTCTGCTACTGGTAATGATACATATCAGAATTAATGACACAGCCATACCACATCTTTGCAGGTTATAGTGATTTCAGAACACTAAGGACTAATGATTATTCTTGAACACATTATTGATCACATTTTGGAATTGAACTTTTGTCTAGGTGCGGATTTAGAACATACATGCACCATCTCTAAAAAGATTCATTTCTTCATACAATTCATGTCACTAAATGGGGGTCAGATAATTCGCTTTACTAAATTAGTTCCCTTTAGTTCCTTTACCTACCTTCTGTTCACTGAAGAACTTTCAGTGAAATTATCTCAAACATTTTTAAATCAATGTTTTAACTTATAAAAACAAAAGACAGACTAAAAGCTTGCTATAATTTCCCAGCCAACCATGAGCATCACTTAGTATGCACATACTTTGTGTCATGTGACAAAGGCTCAATCAGCTGTACCACTTCCAGATTACGGTTGTCGAGCTTCAGACTAGGCACAAAGCATCTAGTCACACTGGCTAAGTAAATGACAAATTCCTTCAGACTCATCTACAGGGTAACAAAAGAAAAGTTTTTCATAATGAGGAGACATTAGTATAAGCATATATGCCACACATACTGGAAGTCTTAGGCTATCAATGCCAAAATGTCCCTAGAATTTTTTAGAAAGATAGCTGTCAACAGTGAAAAAAAAATTTCATCAACACAAGACAACCTTTACAGAGATCATCCTGAGAGGATTAGGAACTGGAACTAAAACTTAGTAACATCCTAGGTATAAATGATCACAATTACTTTGTATTTGTTGTATGATTCACAGTCAAGTCCAAGCCTGTAATATAGGTACAATGGGTTTTAAAGTAATCTGTGCCCCAAAGCTGAAAACAATTCCAAATCAGGATCCAAGGATCCAAACCAAATGAGGGAAAAAAATGTGAACTGAAAAGTGGAAATTCTGATCAAGTACTCCTCAGAACATTTTAGCAGCTATCCTTTACTTCAGCAGTAAGTGAAAGCAGTTACACAAATATAACAAGTGGAAAAGACAGGAAGCTGAGAATAATTAGCATAAAGCTAGAAGTTAACAGAAATCTGGTAATGGAATCAAAAAGATATAAGGAAAATCCCTTGTCAGATGAGACAAGAACAAAAAATGTATGAAGTATTTCTGCAAGTATATTAAGAGCACAGGAATTCTAACAATTATATGAGTCTGTTATGAAATGGAAAATTTTCAGCTGACAGACAGAAACGCTAAGTATTGCTCTCCTGTGGTTTGGAAGGAAGCCAGAAGATATATTGATATTAGGTGGTGATGATCATAAATATTTCCCATTCCATCAGTAGCTAAGGAAATCTCTAATTTTAGTAAGGATTGGTTTACATTTTTAAATGATACAGAATTTGTAAGTTTGTACCCAGTAGCTTAAAAAAGGCTACACAAAGAGCAAGGTGATGTGTTAACAGTGATTTGCAAGATACTGAAGCACTGGGGGTGTTGTGCCAATAGTTATTTACACCTTGATATTTACATATCTCCAAGTAAGCATGAACTTGTCAGGATGACACTGACTGAACGACTAAAGGAAAAGGATAACTTCAGAAATCATGTTGCAGCACAGCTAAATGTAAATCTTAACAGCTAGGAAAAAACAGGTAAGCAATATCATTAGGATGGATGACTCCACACTGAAAAGTGGTCACTTCAATTTTCAAGAAAGAATCTGAGCAAAGGGGCTAATACAATCCTTGAATGTATAAATAAGGAACTAAGGAAATTGAATTCATTACAGAAGTTGTATTTCCTCCGTTATTGCTACAAAGTTATATTGCAACTGCCTCTGAAGACCATGTCCAGTTCTAATGATTGAACTCCAAGAAGTACAGATAGGGATGGTTCAACCACTGGGAACACGTCACTTAACAAAGACTCGATTAATACAGTCTATTTAGCTTATGAAATGGGAAATAAACTTCCTAATAGGTACCTTCTTGATTTAGGAAAAGAGTAACAAGATCTAATACGTGGAAATGGAAAGTAAATGATGAGGTGTGCTCCTTTAACAACAATGCTCTTTGAATTGGAATGATTTTGAAAGATTACAATGGATTCTAATGAAAACTTGATTGAAATATTAATATTTTCTGAGTAATATCTATTATTTAAGCCATGAGGCCATTTAGTCTCAGCATTTATGAGGTGAATTGATAAGCATAGAGATAAATTGATGAGAATCATAACTAATATTTTGATAAGGGCCATAGAAAACAGCTACCTGTGACTGGAGTGGTGAATCAGCAATACCCACCATCTGGGTAAGCTTCTTAAAATGCACAGAAATCATATCCACCGTCCACTCATTTGGACTGCTAAAATTGAACATAAGGCATGCAATACATACAATATAAAACATACAGTAGTACACATTTAAGTAATAAACTAGATTTAAAATTATATTCTCAGGTAAAATAGCTAAGCCTTTAAGGCTTGTTTTAATACAAAATTAATGCTAAAATCAATATTACTGGAAAAGCCTGCTATGGAAAATTTGCTTGAATTAAAATATCTCTTCTTGATTGACTGCAGTTGCTAAATGCATTACTAATAGATGTCAAAAGAAAAGCAAAATTTTCTGAAACTCAGTAATCTGGCTCATTGGGAAAGAAAAACATAATACAAAACAAATGTCTCAGGGAAAAAATTAAATAACATCATTGTGTATAATACTTTATTAGCAAGATGAATGGTTAAAATTAATTCAGAAAGCTTGCTTCAGAAGTTAAATAATGTTTACCTGCTTGTGCCCAGTTAATATTGCTGCTTTTTCATGTTATTGTTGATAAATACATATCAGTTCTTCTACATAGATAAAACAATTAAATTGGAAGAATATTATGTTCACAAGAACTAAACATAAAGACCATTTCACATGGGAATATCTGGGGGAAAAAAGATCTATCAAATGACCCTGATGTCTGATATATTCACAGCTTTGACCTGCTGGATTATTCTATCTACATTACTTCTATGCACATTTGCACTCTCTTTCTATATAACATATTTTATCTCCACCTGGAGACTCAATTCCTTACTTTTACTACAACCTCCCTTATCTCCCTTTGTCTCAAATCTTTGAGGATATAGCTTTCTTTACAGAATTTTACCCTCCACTTGGCCTTTAGTTAGTACATAAATTAAATTCTAAAAGAATTATGCTTATCAACCCATATGGTCTCCCACATTACAAAGATCAGAAGATTTCTTACATCAAGACCATAAACTGCATTTGAGTTGAAAAATAAGCTTCTGAAAAACATTCAATTGTGATTTAGAGTCTTTTGATGTAAAGTCCCGCAATTCTAGAACAAAACTTCTACCCTCTTCTAGTCTGAGATGTTGCCTTCCTTTCAGCTAATGGATATCGTTGCACCTAAGAAAACTTTTCAGGGAGCAGGCACCTATCAACCATTATTAAGTAAACATTTCACCTTCTTTAAATATACTGCATCTTTAGCCTCTTAAACTTCAAGACAAGTTTTCCAGACTTTGAAGCCCCCCTGTGAGCTTTCTTAAGCTCTTGCCAGGAGTGAAAATCCCTTTGGAAGACCTGAACCTAAAACTGGATACAGTTAATGATCTTACTAATGTTTTTCACACTTATCTCCCACATGGGCAAATCTGGTCATACTTGCTTTATGTTCACACCTCTCTGAAAGAGAATTTTGTCTGAATGAAAGACTAAGTCATGAAACACAAGCCTACAGGCAACGAAAAAAAGGTACTGATTTGTCAAGCCATTAGGAACTCACCCATTTGACACTCCTACTGTTCCTTTATTACTTTTCTACCCAACTAACTGTCCTACAATTTTATCTCTATCATGAGTCAACTTCAGGATTGCAACACTCACATGAACAGTCCATGAAATGTTAGCAGTCCATTCAATTTTTCAGATACTTGTGTTCTTGCTCCAAACTATACCTCACCTCCAGTCCTGCTTGACCCTTCTCAGTTCTTTCTCATTTCTCATGTATAAGATTTAATCACAGTAACCATAATAACATAATACAATAACCATAATAATGATAATAAGTCACATGCTGCAGAGAAGGTGACAGATTTTTTGCACTTCACTTATGATATCCACAGATAGGGTTCTTCCTAAGCCAAAGCCACAGGGAAGAGCCTACTGATTCTTCCCTGCCTCTTTCACCCCCTTTCATCAACCCATCTTTTCCCATCCATCGGGTTGACTATACCGACTGCACTGCTCTGAGCTCAGCTGGATACCATTTAACCACTTCCCACAGTGTACTGTGTTGGAAGAAGATCTACCTTACTATTCTCTTCCACGACTTGTAAGCAATTATTTCTGCCAGGGTTTGATCACCTCAAGCTACAGTACTGTATAAGACTACAATAAATACAGTAGTGCTCTGCAAGCTTATACAATAATAATCTACTTATTAAGTAATTCATAATTAATAATTAATAATCTATTTATGGAAGACAAAGGAATAGTAAAATAAGTTTTTACACTGGGCCATAAATCAAATATTAAAATAGAGAGTTGCATGGAAATTTTTTACTTTACTTATGTTTACAATTAAATCTTCACAGAGAGGTTTAGACAAAATGCCAAGACATAGTTTCTTCCTAATTTAGAAATTAAGCTCCTAATAGTGAAAACAGAGGACATAGATTTTTTTAAATAAAAGGAAAAGTTTGCGTGATATGTCTTTGTTGTTGCTGATGCTTACCTTGTCACCTGTAATCTATGGACAAATAGCTAACTAATAGTAACTGATAATAACAGCATGCACTCCTGCACTACTTCTGATGTATAGAAAAAATCTCAAAGATTACCGCATCAAAACCCCAAAATACATTTGATTACAGTCTGAAAATGCATTTCCAATACACAGTTTCCTTTAAATGAAAGTACTTGAATCAGTCCTGCCTCTCTCATACTGCCTCTGACAACAAACCCTGCTTTTCAGCTTCTCAAGAGCAATCTCATGCTATGGGATGTCAAAGCACTCTGACCAATATTCTTTCCTCCATCCCACCATCCCCCCAGCCTTGGCTGCTAACCCACTGAACAGAGGAAAACAGAAGCAAGATAACTCTGTATTTTTCAGTATCTCTTGCCAGAGCCTTAACTTACCACACTACCATCTAGAGCTGAAAACCAGGAAAAAAGCTGCTGATAAGACAGAAAGTATTAGTATTGTAGACTAAAGTCTAACAGGTATCTTTAAACTCTGGTAACATCACTAACTGTGAGAATCCCTAGAAGGAGACTCCACTGGTAGTTTAGGATTCCTTTGCGCTCCTTTAAATAGCAGAGAGGGAGCAAGAGTGAATAGAACAAAGTGCCCTCAAGTTATGACTCTGCTCTGCTGACATTTTTAAGATACAACACTCAGCCCATTTGCTCAAAAATCTGGACAATACTTATCTCTGTACTATATAATAATTTTGTTTTCCATTTCTTCCTTCAATGTCTCCATCAGTAGAGAACTGGCACATTTTGTATTATTGTATCTTTCCACAAAAAATATCTATAACATGTTGCTTAATGTGCTTAGCAAGTAAATTTTATGCAGTACATATCAACAGCTAAGATGTTTAACTACAGTTATCAAAGTCTCAGCATTTAATGTAAAGGGGAGCATACAAAACAATGTATCAAAGTAAAACCAAGTAATGGATAAATTATTAATTATATATGCTTTCAATTAACCTATAAAGATTCCTTTATTTTCTCCAATTTTATAGGACCTTTCTACAGCATACTGCTTTTAATACTTATTTTGTTGCTTGAAATTTTGTAAGCTTTATATGTACAGGAAATGAACTGAAACAGAAATGTTTACTTGTTTCTTACTCTAAGAGCTAACGAATATATTTCAAAAAGTACTGCTGCCAGATTTTATTACATATGTGTAAATATAACTATCCATAACACATATAAGAGAAAAATAGGTGTAACTGTTTGCCTCACCTTCTAATCAACAATATCTTAAAATCAGAAAATAGGAGCTGGCTATGCTAGTGGTGCAGAGTCAAAGATGAGAAGGCAAGATAATCTTGCTTCCTTACAAGAGCTGAGGTATGGGGACAATGACAATTGCCTCGTAAGTATGTAGTTCATGAAGCAGGAAACAAAATAGTAAGTTAAGCATTAACAGTTCTTATATAGCAAATGAGAAAATTTAGGAATTTGAGAATTTGAGTCACTATGTTTCTAAGCAGTATATGGGATACCTAAGTCAACAAACAGATGGCCCTCCTCCAAGACTCCACCAAGTTCCCGGCCCTGGCGAAGCAGGCCATCCATGTCACCAGCAAAGACAATCCTTTGGGGATTTTGGCATTTTGAGGATCTACTCTCACTCCCTCATCTCCTGCTTCCACTGACTCAATTGCGCCTCTGACTGGAGAGTCCCCCACCTCCTGGGTGCCTCCAGGGAGCAGTGGCCTCTACCTGGAGGGCTCTGCTTGGTGTCTCTGTGATCCAGTTTTGAGCCTTTGACACTCACAATACTTCCCTTTCTTCCTCTGTGTCTTTCACTCTAGTTACCTTCTAGGAGGCCCTTATGCTTTCACTAACAGGAGGACAAAAGATCCCAGGCCGCAGCTGTGTATTCTCGTAAGTACACTGTGTTTCTGAGCGAGCGTGTCCACGGTCAGTGTGCCTTGTTCTGGCCTCAGGGCTCTCTGCTTCTCCTGTGTGTCTCTGAGCACGCCTACTGCATCAGAGAGTGCCTCACTTGGGAATCCCATACAGTACTATGCGTTTGTTAGGTGGTAAGATGGTCAGCTCTGCAAAACTGGTAGGATCTCCTCAGAACTTTAAGCAGTATGTAAATTTAGTCATAAAAATGTGCGTGTCCATGATCTATCAGCTACCTGAGTACTTATCCACAGATTTCTATGAACTGTTTAACTTACAATATGCACACGGGTTTATTTTTCAAAATGTAAGCCAAATAAACAAAAAGAGTAATTCTTCTTTAGGACAGTCATAAATCTGTGTTAATTATTAAATGTATTTTAAAATGTGTGCAAACACACACTGAAAAACATCCTTGATGGATTTTTACAATAATTTATAGTCTACATTGCATCTCCGGATGACTGAACAGAAAACTTATCTGGAACCAGTCAGACTGACAGTGCAGTTGGATATGTGTCCTGAAGCATTTGGTGAAGTATATTTTTTACTTGAATGAATTAATTGTGATTGTCTCTGTACAGTATTTCAGAGCTATTCAATTAAATTTTATGCAGCTTCTGCTTTACAAAAAAAATAAATTATAAAACAAGAAAGTTCTGGAGATTGTAGTGCAAGAGACAAAGTTAGAAAAGAAATAAACAGCTAATGATAAACCTAATTTTAATTTTTAACATATTTGTATTAAATTTTTCTCCTGTGGCTATTCTTTAAACACAATCAGACTCAATGTAACCATCTTATTAGACAAATAAATATCTGACAAGCATTGCTTACTACTTTTAATGAATTAGTATTCTTATTTTTTATTTTGCGCACAGAGCCTGAATTAATATTCTGGAAAATGTGGCTATATTTTGTGCTGATTCTTTTTCATTTCAGTGGTTTGGCTGCAACAGCTGCTGTTGACAGACATAAGGGAAGAAAAGGTAGGCAGCACCGTAGTTATCATTAGACTAGCATGAATGTAGAACAGATTTAAGAACAGATTTGAATACACTGAAATACATTATTTTAAAAGGTACCCCCTTTGGCAGTATGATGATTTTTCTATGAGTCTGCAATATTTTCTGAGAATTTTTTTGTGTAAGATTTTATTTGATATTTCCTCTTCACTTTAGAAATTGTATTATCTTTGTAAAGTGCAGGAACTTGAATGGTGTTAAACGGTGAAGGCATTTGAAAAAATAACTCTGAGAGCAGTATATTGATAATCAGTATAGTTAGAAATAAGCTGCTTCTATGGCAAATGATACAGTACAGAGCTCATTTTTGGCAAACCACATTAAACTGTGTTTGCAGTGAGTCGTCTGACAAATTTACCTTATGAAAAGTTCCACTGCTGTGAAAGCATACAAGGATAAGCAAATATTGCTGCAGGCTTGGACTCCCACTTAAAAGAGGGTTCAGAGATTTTTTTTGTATTTCAATAGATTTATTTGAGTAGCCTCAATCAAAGTTTTAGTTTTCACAGACTCAGGCTGTGGTAATTTGAATTTCATTCATCTTATATTACTTATTTAATTTTTACATAATAAATTTTTTGTGTTTATTCTCCAGGCAGCACTGTTCCTCCTATCAACAGCCATAGTAGCTAAATGAACAAATAACTTTTTTTTATACAGACACTACATCTCAACTACTAAAAGAAAAGGATAGCATTTCTCTATCACACTATTTGAGAAATTATTTCTTTTCTGTATATACATCTTCTTACAATCTAAGTAGAAGGAACTGCCTTTGCCTAAGGAAAAATAAAGAAATTATTAATGCTATAAACAAATATTTATTCTTTAGCAACTTCTGTTTTCTTTAGAAGTTATATCATCATTAAATATTTCCGCACATTATAATGCTGAAATAACCACTCAAATCACTGTAACAAGGGTACACTGGCCTCATGTAGACAACTGATTCAAAATCTGGGTGCATCTAATAGTCATATTCATATGAGGTAATAAATATTTGTCTCACACTCCTTTTCTCAGAATACTCTGAGTTTCATTATAATTACCATTAACTGGTTAATTATCTTCAGCATGTAAAATGTTAGGCATGCAATGTGAGCCAGGGGCATTAAGGTGCGATCCAGGAAGCTAGGAAATTTTCAGGAAATAGCAATAATTACAGCCTTTGCACTCACATCCCTCTGTAAATGCTAGCTCCCCAAAAAGACGAAGCTACTACTACCTCACCTTTTCTGGTGAGCAATACACTTAAATTAATGTAGCTGCTTAAAACATGTCAGCTGGTTTCTGCCCTAAAATATCAATGTCTCTCCACTGATTTCACAGGAAGCCTATGGTGCTTTGATCAGTATCTGTTAGGTGAGACAGAGCTCGGCAAAGGTCTCATTTCCTTCTGCAGCCTACAATGGTCTCAGTGCCTGATACCAGTCTCCTGAGCTCAGTGTTAGCTTTTGAAATGTTCCTTCTAGATTTTGAACTTTTAATACAAGCTCCATTTCAGGTGTTTGTAAATATAGTGTCTGACTCAAAAAGTTTATATAACTGAAAACTATTTGAGCAATGCAAAGGGTAAAAATTTCTGCTGAAAACTTAGAAACTGCACATAAGTGCAGCAAGCATTAAAAATGCCTTCAGAATCTATACATTCTGTACCTGGGGTTTTTTTCTATTTCTTTATATAGATACTTGACTTCTGAATTAAGTTTTATAAAGAGAGACAAAATATAGAATTGGAATTTAAGCAAACACAACTTCTGATGATGTTTTAACTACAAACTTCTCATGTGATCAGGTGGCAGTTACCTCTTTGGAAAAAAGGCTGTTAGATTGGTGCTAGGTCAAATTAATTTTAAACGTTATGGAAAGAAGCACATATTTTATCTGTGATACTATTCTTTAGAGAATCTTCCAAGCAAATAATTTACTCTATAAAAACTTGTGTAAAAGTTAACATACAAACGCAGTCCAAACACTTTTCTGAAAACAGGGTTTTTCTTGTTAAAGGGATAATTTAGATAAAGGGTAAAGAAAATTAATTAATTTTAGTTTCAGTTCTTTGACTTGCCTTGCATTGGACTGAAAGACAGTAGAATTAGCAAAATATGACAGAAGTGATGCTCACATGATGCAGAAAACAACAGAGATAGTAGCAGTAGTATTTGCTCTGTTAAAAATGTTATGTAGTCCACATGTTTTAATTAGGCATTCATGTACTGTAAATAATAATTCCTACTTAATCTTAATGAAAGATGAACTTCCAGGGATAGTATTGAAATCTCAGCTGTTAGTATGCTATACTGTATTGCGAGACAGTAAAAATAATCAGAAATGCTTCCCTTTTCTATCTTCACCTGAAAATAAATGGCAAAAATAGAACATAGCTAGAGATGGAAAACATTTATTAGATCATCTAGTTTGTTTCCATGACAATGAAGGATCTTTCCCCACAGTACATTTTCTAGAGTTTTCTCAATCTAATTTCAGAAGTTTTTATTTTTTTAAGGCTTATACCATTTCCTATGTGATTCGTTCTATAATGTGGTAGATTAAGAAATCTGCATGGGCATTCAGTTAAAACCTTCTATTGATTACATCACACTTTGGGGGGGGGGAGGTTTAAATCTCCTAAATAAATCTCTTCCCTTCTTGCTGTTTAAGTAATTAATACATATATATGCTGCTAATCTGTCTCCTTTCAACTCTAACTAAATCAATCTATCTGGCCATATTTCCATTTCTCTTCACTATTCTCTTCTGGATTTTTTTACCTCCTTTCATTGCTTTTCTGAAATCTAGATTTGCTAAAAATGTATGTCCAGAATTACGCACAGTGATCCCAGTGTCAATGACTCAGAGTTGTTTAGGATCCCATGTTCCACCTTGCATTTAACAGTTAGAAATACTACACAAAACCTAAGATGGTATTCAAAACTTTTTAGTTAGGTGGTAACCCACCAGTCATGGTCAGCCCCAACAGGCATCTGTGGGTTTTATGTGAAAAACATTGTATTTCCATTCTACAGATTATGTTTATCTGAAGTCCACTGCTATTTTCTAAAAGTCTGTTATCTCAGTCTCAGTTCCTGAGTGACATACAATAAACATATGTTCATCACAAAGAGTTCAAATATAAAGCTCCTTTTTCCAACTAGTTCACTAGAAGCCAAAATTCTCATCAACACATAGAAAGAAGGTTTAGAGAAGTAATAGAAGGATGCTTGGGAGGAACACTGTAAGAGCTTTTCATGGCAAACTGTATACCTAATTTATTGTATTAGATCTACTGAAGACAACTGTAGATATTGTAATCTTCTTTTAACAAATAAATTATTATTCTGTATATATAACTTAAAATATTTAAACCAACAGAGTAAAAGCAATCTTTATTGACTAATCAAGATCAATAACAATTCATGGAAAGCAATATTCAGTTAGCCAGTTTTAGTCTTTTTTAGTTAGCAGATCATATAGCTACAAAGAAACTGAAAAAGGCTATACTAGTACCATATTCCTTGTACTGTTTGTACAGAGTTGCAAAAAAATGAGACCCAGTATGTACGTATTGAAAATATTATCTTACAGGATTAGAGATGCTTCAAGATACCCAGACAAATCTAGCTTTCCTGAGAGAATGCTAAGAATACCTGAGATTTTTGTTTTCCTTCATACAAGCAACAAAGTTAAATTTTCTGCTTCAAAGGAAAAAAAAAGAAAAAAAAACGATTTAACATTAACTATGGAACCATAATTAATGCGTGATAATACATGGATACCTGTATAAATGTAGTATCATTCCTGGCTAAGTATTCAAACTGCTTTATTTATTATACATGATTATATACCACAAATAAAATGCAGCAGCCCTGCAGCAGAAAGTGCAGCTAATCAGCACAAAGTATATTATAGACAGAAAATATAATCAGGTGAAATGGAGGCTATGCTTTCACTGCAGAGTTAATACAGACTTCTGCTGTGATATTGACAGCATCCTTCCTCACAGCTGCTCTCATAAACCTCTTCTTCCAGTTCAGTAATGCTTCTAAATTGGAGTTCCCGACATGTTTTGAGTACAGGCAAAGTCCAGATATGCGGTCTATATGCAAAGGTCCCTACTATGACTGTACCAGTTTCATGCTGGCATTAGTCAATTTGTAATCAGTATAAAGTGCATTAAAATTAATCATTGTAGCGTTTTCTTACATTTTCTCAGTGTATCCAGTTCAGTTTTTGCTAAAGCACACTCTAAAAATACACTGCACAGAAGTGATTAAGTACAAAACCTGTCAAAATAATAGAAAATAGAATTTTCTTTCTAGATCTGCTTAGTGCATAGACTCATCCAGCACAGTGCTGATAAAAATCTGAAATTAATATATTGGCCTAAGAACATGTTACCTTCTCTTGGTTTTGATTATATAACTTAAAGTTGCGAATTCTCTTCTGGAAAATAAGAAAAGCCACCAATGGCCGTTAATGCAAAATCATTTGAAAAACTGAAACAAATATAAGTTATTTGGGTTTAGCTAGTGATATGAGCAGGGAAAGATGTTGAACTCTGAATGAAGTGCTTTTGTTATGCAATAGAATGAGATTCATCCCCGTATAAAGTAACTAGGAAAGAAATTAAAGTTTCTGAAATGTGTTATTTAGGTACCTGGAGATAATGAAATATTCCACTCTATTGCCATAGTTTAAATTTTGCATTACATGAGGGACGCATGACACATGATTTAATAAGGATATTCTATTATTCTGCAGCATATTCTTGTGAGGGGAGAGAACTGAAGCAGGAGAACGAAAAAAATACAGACAGGCAAGAGAGAGAAATAACACACTGCAACTCAGTGAATAGGTCCATATCACAAACTCCATTTTCTATCTTATCTCCACGCTGTTGCACTCCTTAGATTTCAGTGTACTTTTTCCACACATTTTCATGGCAATTACAATGAGCTAACATTATTTTCTGGAGACAAAACCGTATCACATCACTAACACATCACTCCAAATTTGAAATTGTTATAATAAAACTCCCAGAATTCAAGTAAATCTGATGTATTGCCAAAGACCTATTTAAAAATATTTTTTTCTTTCTTCTTTTTAGTTAGCTCACCTCACTTCAGCTGAAGCAGCAGTAGATCCAAGATTAGTTCTCAGTCTGACCTAAACTGTTGTTTCAATATCCACTTGCTCGAATCAAAGGTAAATATATGCAACAGACTTTTTTCTGTATGAAACAAGAACAGTTTGGATATCACCCATATGTGATCAAAATGAAATACTGATCAATGTACCTTGCATAACTTCAGTAGAAAAGTGGTTATTGAGACAGCATTTAGAGCCCAGTGATTATTCAAAAGGTTTCCCAACTAAAGGTAAGCAGGAAATGTTCAAATTTCTCAGCTGTGTTTATTTCTATATTTAGCTGTGAACTCTAAGATACAGACTTATTCATAGTGGATTGCATCAACAGACCAGAATCCAGTAAAGATCCCTTTGCATTAGTTGCATGGAAGTACTGCAACAATAAAATCCACAAAAATGCAGATCTGCAGGTTTTTCCCCAGTTTAACATCAGGAGGCCACACGACACCCCCTGCAGAATTAATGATTTTTCTCTGTGCTTAACAGGAGAACAAGGTATTTCTGTACACTAGTGCAATCTTGTGAGCACAGTCTCTGAGTATCTTGCATAGTAGCCCAAGTTTTCAGTGTTTCCATTACACTTGGCAAATATTAGCAAACATGCTTACTGCACAACATCCTCACATGTGTTAAGGATTTCTTTGCAAATACAAATACATTTGCTATTTGTATATGAATACAGAATTGCATAATTATGTTCAGTTTTTAAATTACTGAAAAAAACTTCTGAAAGACCTATCCCAAGACAAAAAAAAAAATCAATGTAGTGAGGACACATCAGCTGTGTAGCTGACAGTGTGTAAGGAAATAATGTAGTTAGTAATATGATGCAATTTGCAGCTGGTATGACGGAGGTCATCGTTGGTACAAGTGAAGGATATGGCACAAAATCCTTGTGTATATCTAGGATATTTAAGTTACTCTGCCACATGGCCTAAAATCTAAAGATGAACGTAAATTCCCAGAAAATAGAATGCAAATTTAATTTGATCCTTCACTTGCATATACTTACAAACCCAGGATCATGAAGACCTTTGCAAATATTTGTAAATTAAACTTCAGAGACTCCCATGAAGTATTAAATATGAAATACATCCCAGAAAACTCCAGCAGTGAAGTTTACATGAATTTCCTGGCACTAAAAAGGAGATGTTGACAGTGGCAGGTGTAGAATTCAGTCCCCTGCACCCCCCAGTTCTTTGACTGAATGACACTAATACCTTCTTCTCATGCTTTATTCTAAAATAAGAGATTTGAATTACTATTACAGGTACTCCTTATAAACCATGATTATGCTGTGTCCTGCAAATTAGCGTACTTTAACATTAAAGATCTATGCTAACCGCAAGCAAGCTTTTGTGCACATAAACTATTTGAATTGCCGTGTTTTTAATATCATAATTCTTGTTGCATTTTAAAATCTTTTCTGTTCTCCCTGACACTTTTCCAAAACTCCCAAAAGTATGACAGTTAGATGAAGCAGTTTCTACGGGAAGAGTTCTTGAAAACAGGGCACTTACTCACTTAGAAGCTTTTACTGTAGGTTATTTGAATAATGATCAAAGAGTGTTAGAGTCACTGTGATACAGAAGAGCTATAAAATTTGGGTCTTCTCTAAACCCCACATTCTTCTTGTAATTTTGCAGCAGAACAATGCCACCATTAGCAGTGAAAAATGGAAGTCCTCCAGTGAATGAAATACTGAGCACCCCTGCACACCCTAACATCTACACAAAATGCACTTGCTTTGAGTGCAATCTGAACACACAGGAGCAACAACATAAAAAATAATACTGGGAAAATCAAAAAATTTTAAAAAAACCATTGGTATATAGAAGAGGAGAGGGTAAGAGGGGAGGAGAGCTTTTAGGCTTGCTGTTTCAGCCAAAGTTTTTAATGTTATCCTAGATTCTTTTTAATTGTTTGTATTTCTATACTTGCAAATAAATTTTGTAGGATTAGAGATAATAAATCAATAATTGGAGTGTGAAGTTGCCTTGAAATTCTGAGGTTCCATCTTTTAGCAATGTTTTATTCATCATCTTGGGTCACTTTAAAAATACTATTTTGAATGTGTTACATGGAGAAAAAATGCTAAAATTTGTAACAAATATTCTCATTTCATTATTCTACTACTTACTTAATAATGAAGTGACTTATTATTTACTTACAAATATACATACATAATACATGCCAAAAGGTCCCATCTTTGGTGCACAATAGTTAAACCACATACTAAAGTTCTTTGTTTTAGAGTATTTCTCTGTGACTTTACGTACTATTTCATAGGTTAAAAATTATAACTATTTTAAAGCAATTATCATAATTGTATTACCTTGCTTGTCGACTTAATTTTGTGCACCTCTTAAAAAGTAAACATTATTGTTCCTATTATAATATGTATGGCTATTACTATCTAAGAGACATGGACTAAAAACTAATGTATTGAAAATATTGATGAAGTTTCACGATAAAAAATTATCTTGTATACCAGCAGATAGGAATTTGGAAGTATATCTTAATCAGAAAGATAAGTCAAAAATTGCAGGGAGTATAAACTGTATTATTCAAGAAATATTTCATTCTTATAAATAAAGACACCATGCAAATTCACTCTGACTTCTGTACGATAAATCCAACTCAATTCTTATTCTAAAACCAATAAAAGTTATGTTTTAGCAATTAAATCTGTAATCCCTGTCACACTTAGACAAATTTGGGACAAAATTTTCCAATACACAACATTTTTATTTAATTTCTCACTCTCATAATTATTTCTTATCAGGTTAAGAAAAAAAAAAAGCAGAAAGCAAAAGCAGCTACCAGAAAGCTGCCTTTGCCTCCCTATTGCAAAGCACATGCTGAAGTGAAGCCAAGGACTTGAAATACTTCCAATTTCTGCTTCAAACCTTTTATCTCAGGGTAAAGCTAAAATGATACTGTTAACTCCCATACTCATCTTGGATTTCACAGTTTTTCAGGAGCCATTATTATATTTTTTATTCCTTTTCTCAGAACCTTGTAAATCACTTGAGGCCCAGATACCAATCTTTCTTGAACTGTTTTGAAACATAATGTTTTCTATAAGTAAACCTTCATTCTGCTTTTACAGTGGAAAATCAAAGAGTAGATTCCTGATAAATCTAAAGGGACACTAGGTCCACAGTATAGCAACTGGTAGGAAAGCCCTGTTGCACCTGAAAGTAAAGAAGCAGTGTAGCTGCAATACTGCTCTCTTCCATCCTCCCCAGTTCAACTGGACCTACACAGCCAAACTTCCCAATTTTATTTGTGCTATTCTGTCCACCTGTAAGTTGTGGTAGTAGAGGTTTAAATAGGTTTGTTTTCCCTTCTAATCCTCTTCCTACCCAGAATCACACTGTGCCAAAAAGATGAAAAAGAGGTAAAAAAACATCAAGAAACGGCAGGGCCCACACCAACAGAAGTGGTCATCTTCCGTTCCACTGCTTCAGTGAGTCAATAATGGTGGCAGGAATAGCCAGCAAAACTTCTTTATCAAGGAACGCAGACATATCTTAGTTCTGATAAGGAAAGTTTTGCTTTTCGAAGCCCCATGTTTCTACAATGCATTATAATTACTACTGCTGACCTGGTAAATGAATAGTGCCAATAGTAGGCACACTGTGCCATAAATGTGCATGTGATTTAACTTACTGACCCAAGAGGAAAAGAGCTAAAAGGATAAAAAAAGGAGTGAAAACAAGGTGAGGGACTACATGAGTGCAGTTAAACAGTTTTTTACATACTTGGTACTGAGCAAAGCAGGACTGGTGAAGACTCTCACCAGGAGTTTTTGAACATACAGGTGGGAAAACAGAAATATTTATGAATATGAGTCTGACCAGCTGCAGCAGTCTGGCATATTGACTTTGCCTCATACCAATATACCAAACTCTAAACTGAGGCAGGATGCAGCCAATTTGCATAGCATTCACAGCAGTTTTACCGGAGTGACAGCACCCTGAAGAAGCATCAAATGGATAGCTGGGGCTAGTTATTGTCTCAGTCATCACAGCTCAATCTATCCCCAAATGTATCTACTACCTAATCAAGGGTCATGACTAGCAAATTTGATTTCTGGATGTCCGTGTTGGAACATGCAGTTTTCATAAACTACTGGGCTCTTGTCATTGAACAAATCTCTTTAAATGTTTCAAGTTGAGTACAAAAAAATCACTCGTCATTTTTTAATATCATGGCCTCTGCCTTTTCTTCTTCCAGAAAAAGAAGATAATACCCATATCTTACGTGGATGTTCTGAGGAATGACAGAAATTATCTGAGTTATTCAAGAATGGAAAGAGATTCTTTTTATATGTTCTGATCAAAAATGTGGTACTTGGTAACTCAAATATAGCTTAGATTTCTGTTGCTCTCACCCAGGTGAGGAAAAAAAAATCAAGTTTTAAGGCATGTTTAATCATTTCCAAATTTAGGATGATTTAAATTTGCCAGTTTAACATACTATCTGAATTGAGATAAATTATCCACCTCTGACCCATCCTCTTTTTTCTTCCTGGTGGGAGGTTAAGATCATATGCCAGCTAGGATTTTATTACAATCATCACATAACAGCAGCTGATGCACAATGAGAATAGAGAGAAACCTGTTATGGCTGCAAATATCCACAGCTCTGTGAGATTCATGGAGGAAGCATATGTCACCTTATTAAATCTGTAGCAACTGAGGTAGAAGTAACAGAAGGTATCTCTCTCCAGAGCTGGAAGACATGGGAAGAGAAATGGTTCTGTAAGGAAATCTCTTGCTTTTCTCTCTCTGAAAATATCTGTAACAGGATGTTACAGGGATGGTTTTTCCTAGAAATAGGGATTTAAAAAACAAACCCAAAACCCAACAGCTGCCAAGACAGGATGGAATACAGAACTTCTTCTCAGAAAGAAATAGCTTTGGGGCAAGTTAGTACGTTCAGTTGCTTCCGCCAAGGGAAATAGAGAGATGAGAAGTTTTAAAAACTCATGCTACTTGTCCCACTTTCTCCCAAAGTAGCAAATTAAGGGGCAAAGGATGGATGGTGTTAGATATACTTATTTGCAGCTCAAAGAGGACATAGCGTGCCCTATGACAGGATGTATAGCAAAGGTGCAAAAAAGACCAAACACACAGCTGTAAGAGTCTCTCTCTACCTGTTGCCCCAGCCAATCTTCCCTTGTGTTTACAAAGTTTATGTGTATATATATATATATATATATATGCAGATAGGGATTCACCTGAATATGGCTTATGCCTCTAATTTAGGAATAAAAAAAGATAAGAGGATCATTTGAGATGGATAACCTCTCTGAAGTAATATAGACATCTAGGGCTGGTGTTAACTTTGTTTTGGAATTCTGATTTTGTCTGATGCAAGACACGAACAGTTAAGAACCAGGGGAGGAAATAGCTTTGCTATGCCATTAACTCATTAAGGAAAAAATACATAGTAGGAATGCAAATAAAAGTTCTGGATTTTTTTCCAACATTGCATGGTTTTTCAACTGAGAAAGCACATCAGCTGCAAATTTCAGGAAATTATTTAAAACAGGATTATATGAATCTAGGATGGAGGTAAAAAGGGAGCAGATGTGAAAATCCCAACAAACTAAATTTTTAGAGGTAGTTATAGACAAGCTAGTTTTTGAAAGTGAGGAGAGGCAGTTTCAGTTATTATTCACTACTGTATGTCAGAATATGGACAATATTCTCTCGGTTCTAATGCCATCAGTGTGGTTTTATCCTTGGCTCTGAGACTAATAATAGTTGAAAATGCAACATTCTCTTAGAATTATAGCAAACCTCTTGCTTTGTTGAACTGATAGAGTCAGAAAAAAACCTCAGATCTATTCTACAGAAATATCTCAACAAAATTGTTTCCCAACAAGGAACAGAAAATTCTCTTTTTCCTTCAATGTCAAAGTAATCATTATTTGCACCATGACAAATAACAATTGTCTGTGCCAGTAATTCTTGACATCATGTGATGGCTTCATTACAAAATGGAGCATTGGTAAATAGCTCATAGGTATATTTAGGAAACAAAACAGAAAATTAAATAATGAAAATATATCATATTTTCTGCTAAAATGATATTTTCTGTGTAAATATCTGGTTTCACAAACAGGCTGATTTATTAGGTATTTTAGTAACCTTTTGAAAATCAATGTCTTTATGTAAAAGATGCTTACCAAGGGATTGAAAAAGTGAAAACACGTAAGAATCTTTAAAAATTTTAGGGTTTCATTCAATGAAAGAAAATACAGTTTACTTTTTTAAACTAAGTGTGTCTAATTTCAAAACACGGACCATTCCTAAGTCTCTGCTGTACATAGAATTTGTGAACAACCTTTGTACCATTTTGGGGCCGAATATATTGGTTATCGTATGCCCCTGTGTGGCCAACCTAGACAACAAATTCACTTTCACATAGCTGTAACAAAGAAGTAACAACATGTCATGGGAGCAACCAGGTTTAGGTAAATCCACTGCTTTCCATTCTCAGCAAAAAGCTGTTAATATATGCTGCAATGGTAAAACTGGACTGATACTTTTCTGTACAGTTTGTATCAATTCTAGTCACAAAGGATACTCGCCATTATGCAGTGATGTGTTAATCTGAATATTGCCCAAAGCAACTGTGACTTCACAAAGCACGCTGCTACAAATAGAGCATCTGACAGCACAGTATTTGTACACTAAACTCTAAATGAAGAATGGCAGTCAGAAAATCCAGCTGATTTGATAACTAAAGGTTTTTAAAGACATTTAAAAACTTTATGTCATTGTCTTAATCATTTGAATGAAAAGTATGTCACTGAAAGTCATCAGAAAAATTTTACACTGCAAAAAAACAGAAGATCCTTTAGATGCTGCTTTAGAATTTGGATGTAACGTAAGCACTTAGTATGTTTTCAGAAAAGGTCTCCTCATTTCTTTTCCCATACTTTCTTCTCCCAGACACATAAAGAATTTTATTCCACAAACTAGCTATTTGCCAAATGTTAAGAATGCAAAACAATTCTTGTGATTTCCTGACATGAGGTAATTCTAATCATTTTTCAATAGCAAGTAACCTATTACACAGGAAATAGCACTACAGTCCCCAACGTAGGTGAAACACAATTTTGAGGTAAATTCATAGGTCTCTCTTACTGCTTCAACTGGCTGGAGTTGGTAATGTCAGACAGAGACGTGCAGGACCAGGAGGAAGGCCCAGTAAACCAGCTATTTCTTTTACACTCACAATAGCATCTTACAGCAAAGTGTTGCCATGTAGCTGGGAAAAGAGAACTAAACTGCAATAGTCCTCCAACAGAAGCTGTTAGCAGAGGATAACTAAACCCATTTAAATGGTAAAATCAATCTAACCCATGAGGAGTTTAATATCATTTGGGTCCTCTCACGTCACCTACTACAATGCAAAAAATATGCAAATAAGACCCCAACTCATATAAGGTTTCTATGGGAAATGAAAAAAAAAACCAGTTTTATATCTATTCCTGTTAATGTTTGGTATAATATCAGAAAGCGAAGGCCAGGATAACTGGCTTTCCTGCAACAAAATCACAGCATATGTAAACTTTCAGAAGAACTGAAGAAGTCCAAGAACAGATGATATGAAAATTAATAGCAATGTATTTTCAGTTACAGTTATATGCATACTACCTAGTTCCCTCTGACTTTCTCTTTTATATTCCATTATCTACCATACTATTAGTATGCATTAGCCTGTTTTCTTCACATTATTACTTTGTGTAAGCAGCAGTTAATCATTCTGTGCTTAATGTCAGCTGTTATCTTTCTGGACTCTGACTTTTACTTTTTAGATGCAAAAAAAAAACAGAAAGAAAAACCTTAAAAAGAAAAAGGATCATCTCTTTTCAGTCTGACAAAATGTTTAGCTTCAAAGTCCAAAGAGACAGACCACATTATACCTCACTGAAGCAGAACCTTTTACATGCTAGAGGTATTTTTGTTTTCCTTACCATAGTTCTGAAACATTAACTCTTAATGCATGAACAATTAGTTTTTAGACTTCAACTTCAGAAGACACAGAAAGCATGACTTAGTCTCTCATGATTACTGCTGGATAATGTTAGAAAATTGCATGATGTTTTCTTGAGGCCAAAAGCATTGGTACCTAGAAAAATACGACATTGCTCCTTATAAATATAGAAATATTCTCATCCTAAGACAGACAGCCCATACTAGGTAGGAGGCTAGGTTTCCTAACAATCCTTTCTTGTTTGCCAGTCTTCTAGGATAAATATAATTCTAAATCTCAGGCGCAGCAAGTGCAATCAAATTCTCTGATGTCTTTTGATTTGAAGCTGATACCATATGCAGCTTTTGGTAGAGACTTACAAGCAAAATACACACCTAAAAGCACTATGCACATGTATCTGTAAAAATAACAAAAAGCATGCACCTTGATCTGCAAAAAAGCATGCACTTTGAGCTGCAAAAATAGATCCAGAGAATCAGGACTTGGTTTGTAGCTGATTAGAACAGTTGCTAAGGGCTTTGTTGGTTGCTGCAGGCCTGAAACTATGCCCTTACAAATATGCACTGGTTTACAATCACAGTTGATAATACATAAATTATTGCTCCATTTTGTAGAGCTTCAAAGACTTCACAGTACACCAAAGGGATGTAAGAAAAATCTCACTGACTACAGATTTCATATATATCTAAGAAAATCTTAATTCATTAAAGTGATTATGACTGCTATAGCTACCTCCATAATTTTACATGCCTAATTAGAAATTCATAACCAAGATATCAAAACTTGAAAACAGTTAACATTAAATAAATATTAAAATATTTATAAAGAAAACAGCAGCAGTAAGGGAGAGAATCCTTACAACAATATTCTGAGAAATAAAATGATAAGTTTTCTGAAGTATTAAGTGCAAATATCACTGTATTTAAGAAATAATATCCCATTTAAAAGGGATTCCTCCCACAGATACAGAGAGGAAGATTAAAATGCTGGATATAGTCTCTGCAATATTACTTCCACCCTTTTTCCAGAATGTTTCCATCAGTGCACTATCTTTATAAAAAACTACAGGATTCTTTTTCTCCCTGATCTGCATTCACACTGTTTTAGATAAAATTCTTAATCATTTTTATTGTTAATATTTAATAGCAGTATGAAAAAGTTCTACACATGAGTATTATAGTACATTTACTGAATAATGCCACAAAAATGAGTCATTATTAATTCAGTTTACCCCCAAAAAAATCCTAAGAAACCAATTTAATAATTATCTCACACCAATAAACAACTTCTCCTTATCATTTCTAATTCCCACAAAAGAATAGCTGTTCATAAAAGGATAGCCTACAGAGCTGACTGACATGCTGCAAAGCATCCACTGATCAACTATAATTTGGCCAGTTAAAAAGATTATTGAAAAGCGTCACACACAGAATCTAATTCTTCTAAAAATAAGAAACTGCTTGCTGCCCATTTTGCAAAAGGTATGCAGGACTACTAATTTACATCTTCCAACAAATTATGTATGGTTAAACAGACATATCTTTGAGCATTTAATCCTTTCACTGCCACATCCACATACAAATCATTTTCTGAGACAAATTTGTTTATGAATATTTAATATGCTTTAAGGATTACAGCTAATAATGCTAGCTTCTAATGGTAGCTAATGTATTTGAAAGATACATAACCATCTTAAATATTTTATTCTATCTTTGCTGGCTTGCTTTCTGCAGATTGAGTTCTCATTTAAATCCTTACATAAACATAAAACACCAACAGAAGAGACTCACTGCTACCATAAAAATATTAATATCTAAGAGTGCAATTATAAAAGTACCCCACTGAAAAACATGCAAATAGATTACTGTCAGCATAAGCATAGCAATGGTAAGGCAAAAATGTTTCATTTCTACTCACCTAGTGTTGTTCAACGTTTGTCCAAAAAGATCATTTTGTAAAATATTTGGAGGGGATGAGAAAACCCCATGAAAATGAGATAAAACAGAATTGCAGACCTGGCGCAGTGTCTCAAATTGCATTTTCTCTCTTTCCTTCCCTTCTATTTTTCTTCACCACCTGTCTTAAAAGTCATCTATTTTGCACACACCATCAAATGCAAACATGCCAATCAAGTTCCATATTTTTCCTGATCTCTGTAAAAACTGTGCCTAAATGAGCAGGGGCTGATAGTTAATTGTACAGTCATTATTCTTCTAATTCAGTCGTAGAAGATTTAGTACCCGTGCGGCTTTCTCCTGACTGTAGCAAGAATTCTAAACAGCAGTAAGCTTTTTGGGCATTCCCAGCTGAAGTGTGAAGCTGAGCTGCTTTCATGTACTCTACTCATATTTCTCTAAGCCTATTAAAAACACGCAGTGAATAGATGCTGTCGTCAGGAGTTTCAGCACATCTGGCTGCCAGCAATAAAATCTCAGAAGTAAAAAAAAATGAGGACAAGGCATCCTCACGCTGTTACTACTGTCTAAGAGGAGGAGGATTTCTGCATCTTCCCCTCCTCCTTCCCTCCCCTGTAAAAATGACTAACATCAGTGACCGTGTATGTAGGTCTTTTTTTTTTTTTTTTTTTTTTTTTTTTTTTTTACGTAAAGGCAGCTCTACAGGACAGAAAGAGCACTCTAAAAATATTCTTCATATAATAAAAAACTGAGACTGTAACAATAGACCTTTCATCTCATACCTGAAAAGCTATACTGTACCTTACATGAGATAACAAGTTTTTCAGTGCAAATATTTAAATGTAATATCAATCCATGACTGAAGCAAACAGTATACATTCTATATGTAACTAGTCTGTTAGGTACTGTATATACAGCATCAAGGCAATGATTTATCATGCAAACTTGATCAATTACTAAAAGGAATGACTGCATTATATATGTACTACATTTCAAAATAAGAAGTCTTCAGCATCTTTTAAAAGTTTATTGCACAGAATCAGCCATGATGCAACCGAGCAAAATCAATTACTTCTCTGGGTGCTCCATACCTGTCTACTTCCAGGAAAACCCACTGTCTTAGGAGCCTACGTCTCCAGTACACATACAGTACAGGAAGTCAAAGAGCAAGAAGCAGACTCAGTCATCAAACGGAACACAGTGAGATTCTGCAGCATAATATGCATGGTGAATACCATTAAATGTACAGAAAATAAGTATCCCTGACTACAGAACATATTTTTCCTCTTTTCTTTCGATGCTTGTGCCAGAGGATGACATTACATAACATTAGAGAATATATTCTATCATTGTCAAATTGAAAAATAACAATGAAAAAGATTTTCCTTAGAATATCTCATTTTCTATCCACAGCTTTTAACATCTTAGCACTAATTACAAAATCTCCAAATAAACCAACATAAAATGAGGGCCATTATTAAAGCTCTTCCACTGAAAACGATTTTAATCCCAGAAGATATGGGAATAAGCAACCTTCCAGCTAATTAAAATGTTGTATTGATGTGCTCAGAAAGGAGTACCCATGCAGGCTTATTTGGCCAAAAGGATGGCAGCTACAACTCAGATTTTCAGACAAAAAAAGAAATAGGAACAAATTCATCTCCAGGCCCCTCTAAAAGAGATATAGAAGACTCCCTACTAACACCCATGTTAAATATTTAAAAAAAAAAAAATCAAGAAAATATCTGCTAATAAAACAGTTCCCAAAAGTCACGTGAAAACCTACAAAGTACTACAGAAAATAGTTCTTAATATCTGGGCTTATGCCTATAGCATACTTTGCATTACAGAAACATTTGTATTTGAGAAATGCATTACAACTTGTGGTAAAAAGTACCAGGCTATATGTATGGCAAAGCTGGTAACTGTTGAGATCCCAGAGTAGGACCTAATGGGTGTTTATGGCTATCTCACTATAATAAAATGAAAACTTAATACTTGGTAAATACCTTGCCTACATTACAGAGAATTCATGTTTGTAAGATAAGAAAATTTGCCTTTACATTCATTCCATCAAAAAGAGAAAATTTTCATATCTGCTGCAAGAAACAGAATCATCTTGTTGTTACAAATTATTCAAGTTATTCAAATAATTATTAGTCTCATATGCACCACTTAACCATCCAGAGAAAATGTTGACCATGGAGCAGGTACAAGACCAATATTTTAACATATATTTCAATTATATCACCATTTTGTTTTGTGCCTTATGAATGGTCATCAAAGCCAAAATGTTCCTGCAGTTGCAACCAAGGTCTGAACATTTGACTTTCACCTTTCTGTGTCTTCACTTTCAGATATATAAAATGGAAGTTATGACATACATTCTTTTTTTGTAAAATTGTTCTAAAACTACTGACAAAATAGGATACATATTTAAAACTTCTAGTTTTTTCGTTTAATTCTGGGGTAAGGAATGAAGAGTACTCTGCAGATATTCATGCAAGTAAGACCTTTAATATGGAAAAGATAAAAGTAAAAGGATACTTTTAAAGGCAAATAATCCATAGTTGCTGCTAGCAGAAAATTCAACTATAATGACAAGGGAGTTGTGCAAATACACACTTTTTTGGATGTCTGGAATTTTCATCAAGATTTAAGTTACTGTTGATTAGAAATACAATTTTTTTTATTTCAAAAAATAAATGGTACAGAAAAATAAACAGAATTGCCTTCCTTTCCTGACCTTTCTATTGCTCTCCATGAGACCCCTTGGCCACTAAACAATTCCTTCCTGTATTTACTATGTGGCCTATATTATTGTATTGACCCTATAATGTAGACTTATTACTAAGCCCTCTTCTTAGTTACTTCCACCTTTTCCAAAATATAATCATTTGGGCTGAGAAGAATCAAGGAAACAAAGAGGCCTAGCAAGAAGAGGTTGGAGGGGATGGAATGAAGGAGCACGAGCACAGTAGGCTGTGCCCACTGAAGTACCCATCCTTTCAGAGCCAGAATGGAGCTGATAATCAAAAGAAGTCTGTGGAACCACAAATAAAATTTATTTCCTGTGCGCTAATATTGTTTGAGAACAAAACAGTACAGCTACTAGTTACCTTATGTCGATCCTGTTAGTGATCTTCAAATGTCTCAGTATTTTTTACATTAAAAAATTTCCTGTGGTGAAGGGCACAGTGATTTGGTGTCATTTTTAAGATTTAGGAAATTATATCCTCAGCATTCCCAGATTAAAAGCCTCACATAAGAATTCTGGAAAAGACAGGAATTAATTCTTTTCTCTATTTGATATTTAACTTCCTTACACCTGAGATCTCCTTTTCTCTTCTTCAGGTCACTCACTCTATACCCACCAATATCCATATTATAAGAAAAAAGAGGTCCTATGTGCACAGGCTTCTTTTTTCAAAACACCCCTAATTGTGTACTTCAACATGCACTAGGTAAGCCAAGCACTACTCAAGCACTTGTGATTCTGGTGTTTCCTAACAATTGAGGGCCTGATTCAAATAATTTTGATAGTGATCTTTATTATAGTATTTTGTGTATTTATACTTGCATATATATGTACACAATCTTGCTAAATATGGTTTAGTAATAATAAATTTAATTTCTTCACCAGTTTTACGAAGGATTTCATAGACATGAATATAAAGTGTTTTAAAGATATTGCACAGAATGGGAAAAACAAGTACCAGATAGTCTAAGCGACTACCTGACGTGACTGACAGCCTATTTCAAAATGAGAAGACAAGCCCGGGAAAGCATCATTGAGTGCATTAAGCCAGGCTACACTGAGATCCATACAGATACCTATTTCTCTATCGAAGCTGACTCTTAATAAACACCCTCCAGCTACAAGTAGTTTGGAAGAAAAGTTATTCTAGAAAGCTCCCAAGTGTGTGTGAATATTTTTCAATTTATATAAAACATTTCTACTTCAAATATAAGATTAAACTTCTTTGATTTTGATTCTAGAATTCAGAAAGCTCTAAAGGTAAACCTACTATACAAAGAAAGTTGACAATATGTACAAATATGTTGTCTCAAACATTACTTATAGGCATGACGTCTTTATTATAGCCACACAGAAAAGATATTTCACAGAAAGTTGTAGCTTAAACAAGGTAAAGTCTTGCAACCTCATTAAAGCTATACATTACAGCTCATAAGGCAAAGATTGTTCTGTGATAAAAGATACTATCAAGTACAACTTTGGATTCAATTCCATTCTAATTTACTGGATATTACATAAATATAGCTTGATGGAATCACAGATGAAAATGGTAAAGATGGGTCACTTGGAGTTTGGGGGTAAGAGTAGGATTTTTTAAATGTACAGTAAGTCAAACCTCTATTTTTTTCATCTAGACACTAAATAAAATTGGGTAATTAATAGCACATAAATACCTGTGATGCAGCTACCATTGCTTTCCAACATGCCTTTACCAAAGCATTTAGCTAAATATTTAGAATTAAAAAATTTTTACTTTTTAAGTATTCTCATTATGAGAAGAAAAAACATCTGAACAAATGCTTTTCAGACAGGTAAGTTAACAACAGTGGCCTTGCACATTGGATGGTGTTACATCATTACAGTTTATAAGACTACTCATTTTTGGTCAGATTAGCGAACTGATGCTCCAAGGTGGGACATGATTTTAAAGGACTAACTTAAATTAAATTCAAGGATGGACATTTCACTTCACTACTGCAAGTGAAATGCAACCAGACTTTCTTCTGGCATAAAGCACACCTTCATTTCTATTTCATCACATCAGTGTTCAAAGGTTCAGCTTCACAAGGGAAGATTAGCAAGAACTAAGGCAAAATCTACAACTGTAAATTTAATCACATAAGAATAGGAGTCATAGAAGCCAGTATCCTGAATATCTAGGATAGGACATAATAAAGAGAAGGATGCAGATAAAGCCTCAACCCCAAAAGGATAAAAATACCTAAATCCAGGCTGCAGGGAAGCATCAGTCTCTGCCCAAGAACTGTAATAATGAATCCTCTCCTTGAGCTGGCGCCTGAGCAGTCATTCAAAACGCACCCTTCTTTTTATTACAGGAAGTCTGGCAGTTAGAACAGTGTCTGGGAACATGGAAAACTGAGTCCCAAGTTTCTCTTCTGGCTTCCTCAGATATGCCCACAAAGTCCTCATCAACACCCTCTTGGTTATTCCAAAGGGAATTTGTCTTTGCTGTTGAGACTGTTCTCTCTCCCGTAAAATAATTAAATATTGAAAGAACTATTTAATTCACTGAGTTAAACATTCATTGAGAACAGAAAAGTGATACTGATTTTATTCCCTGGTAGTCAGGTCACAGATCTACGATGGAAGATACTGAAATTCCAGCTAAGAGACCAAACCTTGTTACAGAAAATATCCACTAACAAAGTGCAGTAAAATAAAAGAACGGAAATTCATCCTCATGTTCAACCATCAAATATTGTTTTTTCTTGCTTGCATTTTTATCTCAGTATCATCCACACTTCCCTGATTCCATACTTTCATTTTTGAGGCATTCTATCCATATTCATATAATTCTTTTTAATGTCCTTCATCTTTCTTCCATTTAGCCCTTTAATAGTAATCTATACTCTCCTTTTAGCCTAAGTTACAGTTTTTAAACCAAGGATATAAGACTTAGAAACCTGGACAATCTGTTTATGCATTTTTCTGTCCATATTACCATCTATCACCATGATTAATATGCTTGAGAAGACTGGTTAATTTCACAGGGGCATAAATATTAAAATAGTTAAATTCCAGCAAGCTGTGTGAAAATCAGCATCATCATAGGAGGAGAAAGACCCAAGTCAGTGCACATAGAGGAAGGGTGGGTAGAACTGAGCCATTACCCATTGACTTTGGCAGTAGAAAGACAGTCAGAATATGGTCAGTAAATAGCCATGTCATTGCCAACTTAAGTTTGACAAAATTATTATAAATTATAGGAAAAGGTGCTTAAGTTATTGTGATCCTCCACCACATCACAGAGGAAATAGGATAGAAAAACATGAGACACCATTATAGGCTGTATTGATTCTGGTGCTCATGGAACCACCTCTCTCTGTTGTATTTAACTCCCTCATTCCTCAGTTTCCATTGGACTTGCTGCTAATGGTATCCCATGCACAAAGGACTCACCAAAGTTTATCTCTTGTTCCACCAACAGTAACACCAAATAATGAAATAATAATAATTCATCCTTAGAATGAGCTTTACAGAAACAGTTAATCATCACAAACCTTGTAAGTACATTATCTATTAAATACTTTAGGAAATGAAGCTTAAGTGACCTGGTTCAGGTTACACATAAGAATAATGTCAGTGCTCCAGATAAGATGTGTGAACCCCAATCCATTCTCTTACTTGCTGCGTTTAGGGTACTAGAACTTTGCTGTTCCAAAGCCTGTTGAGCTACTGTTCCCTGTAGCAGCAACTGTTTAGTAGCCTAACTCCAGTGAAATCAGGGATAACACTGCATGCCAATAGTCTTTGGATCAAGGCCCAAAAGCGCAGTTCAGCACTATGCCTCTAGCGCGTTCCCAAATTTTGGAACTACTCTAGTGCCAGTGGAAGCAGTCTGTGCACTGTTCCTCAGTCATGAACTCGCCCAGCAAGTACCACAACACTCCGAATGGTTAAGAGGACGCTCTGATTAATCTACTTAGATTCAGGATAAAATACAAAGATAAGCTGTCAGTTTACATTTTGTACCTTCACAGGAATCTGGATATTTCCATCTCTGAAAATTCTCAGAACTAATGTCATCAACACAGGGGGAAAAAAAGGCAAGCAAATGTCTATTTTTTAATGAAAGACAAAATTAACCTTGACTTGTATAGATTCCCAAGAAAGTCAAGGAGTATAGACTACATCAGCCCAAAAGGCCAAGTCTTGGGAGATTCCATATCAGCTTTGGACTTCCTTAGCAGGAAAGTGCCAACTGTCCCTAATTAGGTGCGCTGAAGTTCTGTGGTGAAACCAAACAATTCGTTTCCCTGCGTCTCATCGTGGTCTAAGTAAATGACAGAAATAATCATGACCCACTGATCAGTATTGCTTTAAAACCTTCTATGTGGCAAGCAAGTTAAACATGAGATTTCACCTGTATACTTACTAGTTTGGAAAGAATACATTTTACAAATAAAATATTTGGAAGCTGAGTTTTTACCTTATTTTGACCAGTTATGGCTTAATTAAATTCTAAACCTATGAAAGGAAAAAATGAAAACTTGTGAAAATTAAATGCTAGATGACTTGTTTATTATAAATAGTTTCAGTGTTAAAAAAAATCTACATTTTTTAAAACTCACATAACACAATGATCTGCTCCTTATGCAGACACTAGGAAATGTGCCATATGTTCACTTGGGAAATCCTGCTGTTAGGCCTAGTATGGACACATACAAAAACTGGCACTGACTGTACAAATTGCGCATTCCAGGATGAGTAAGATAGAGGAAAAAAAGCCAAATAAATTGGACAAGGGAAATATGAAAATTATCATTTAAAATCCTTTTGTTATTAATGATGATAGACTATACCACGACTATACTACTTCTTGAAATGAATCAGTAGTTATGCCTCAGAACCAGGTATACCTCCCAGTATAATTATTTTTAAGCTATCTTTAACAAGAATAATTTTGACTTATTGGTTAATTTCCTTAGCTCAATATAAATTATGGCTTCTCAAACCTCTCCGTGGAATTCTCTTTAATACTTTAGTTGAAAGGCAATATGGGAAGTTTTGTTTAAATATGACAAGCCATAGAATAGTTGAAAATAATTACATGAAATGTTTAATTTTAATTATTTTTCTTACCTCTGTCCTTCTCACCCTTCTGAATATTATGCAATATATACAACTTGCATGGTGAATCAAAAAGCTTCTGTTGCTAGGGCACACCACAAGTTGCATCAGGTGACTTGAAAACATGAAATAGTATAGTGTTGAGTGTGAGGGTTTTTTCCAGCACAAGTGGAATAAGGCACTTTGGATTTTGCTATTTTGATAATAATATTATATGCTACATGACATGTTCACAAAAAAACCTCTGAATACTACTGTTTTAAGTACATTGTTGCCTACCTGTGGTCTGCAACAAAGCTCCAGTGCCTAGTTCCTGCCTCACTTGTCAGAGCTGGGCATTTCTAAGTATTCCTTCCTTAGGGAATTCTATGCTTAAAAATGAACATGTTATTGATTTTAGGCAAATTCAGAGGTTGAATTTAGATTGCTTGAATCATTGTCTGAAGTTATTAACACAGACATCCAGATTCATTCCACTTAAATATAGATGACTAAGGTGCGTAGTTCAGAAGCCTACCCATCTTTTTTTCCTGTATAATCAATAGAGAGAGAGAGGAGCATGTAAAAAAAAAAACCCATGTGATGGAAAATTGCATGAGTGCCCAAAAATAGGTTTAATGAAGTGTTCTTACGCTTGTCTAAGTACCTTATTTAGGAGGTATGAATATAACTCTGTGGTTGCATTTCTATTGCTGGATCTGAGAACACTTTCCAATTCCTGCCTTGGCTGTGTTCTGACACCATGTCAGAAAATCCAGGTGTGCACATTCTCTCCCTTTTCCTACTCGTGCATTGTCCCAGCATATAATCCAGGCACTTTGTGGATCTGCATGTTTTCTAGCAAAATTCCTATTGATGGTAGATCTCCCATATTAAAAAAGAAGCCCTAAAATCTAGTGATACATGGGTTTTAACACACTGCCCTGACCTAAGACATAATTTATCTAAAAACCTGCTGGGGCAGAAATTGCATTTGGCAAACAAAAACCAACCTATTTGTCTAATAAATGTAGAAATTACTTCTTCAACCTGCAAGACCGCGATTCTAGTTTGTACTAAAATAATTCATAGATATTGCTAATTTTGTTTCATGTCTGCAGGACTGGTGGGCTTCCTACAGGAGAAATACATCCGGTTTTCTCCACAAAATAGTATCTGTAAACTCTGGGTCATAGAATGATCCTATAATCAGTTCTCCACTTTCCTCAGAGTGTCTGACAGTTTACTGAAATGGCTATACATCCTAAGCTTTTAGTATTAATATATGCATTTGTGCAGGTTCATACATGTGGTATAAAATACATAAATAATATTTTTAAAGTATTAAAGGAATACTATTAAGATGGAAGAATTAGGCAATCAGAGTTAGAAAAGGTCTAACTGAAAATTCATTTCCCTGACTAAAGGAATAGCGGCGTTACCTGACAGGAACAGAAAGCTGTTATACTCTGGTTGAATAAGCAGAGGAGTACGTGTAATACACATTGATACAGCAGGCTCAATATGCAGTAGATGCTGCACCTCGCAGAATGTGTGGTTTAGAGTAGTATATTTCAACCAATTTTACCTTCAGCTGACTCACAATCAATTGATATTTCTTTGCACCTCATTACAGTACATGAATCCTGCTTTATGCCTCATTTGCAGTTCTGGATAGTTCACCAATGAGATGTGTCTCACTAGTCAAGAAGTGCTGGCCTAGAACAGAGATTTGATTGATTTTTGAAACAATGCATTGAAAACTTCATCTGCTACAAAAGAAATTTCTGTTCTTCACTCTCATCAAAAGTTATCATTTGTCACCTTTCAAAAAAAACAAAAGGTGATTTAAAATATTACTAACAAAGTATGATGCATGATTAATAATGCAAAATACTAAAAACAGAAGATGAAAATACACGCACTAACAGTTTTCAGACATCTGTCTTTCCTCTCTGCCTCCGGATGATGTATTCAAGGTGAACGTTGATTTCCTCAGTGCTCACAGGCAGTTCGTACTTATATCCCTTATTCTCCTAATTATACCAATTTAAGAGAGGACATGATTAGCACAAAGCAGACAGCAAAAATTAAATCCTACAACAGTCCACTGATGATTACCAACAACGTAAATGCACCCAGCACAGTAATAATTTCAATATACACACTCAGGTAAAGAGATAATATTCTCTTTGTGAAATACACAGTTGTCATCCTCTGTGGATGAGATCCTTTACACAAACAGTTCTTTGGGTGAGCAGGCTGGTCATAAAGCTCCTTATTATGTAAAGAAAGTAACAGTTACACTGATCTCAAAGTCCATGGTGGTTATACATTGCAGAAATTGGCTCTCATTCCCTGTGAACCTGAGAGTTTAATTAATTTTAGAAATTCCTTTTAGTCACCTGGAAAATAACCTAAGAGATTTATTGCAGTATCTCTACTTTCAGACAACTAATTTGGACCTTAAAAGGCCTCCAAACTTGTGTTGGGTGTCAATGTGTACAGGGGATCTGTGATGGAAACAAAGGCTAATATATAGGCTAGAAGATAGATCATTCTCCAAATGACAGCAAGATTAAGATTAGCCTTTTCATTTTGTGAAACAGGAGCTAGGAGAACACATCTATGCACTGGATTGTTTATTAATTTCTGCTGTTCAGTACACTGGATAAAAGTTGGAGCCTTCCATATCTTTGGAATGAGTTCAGAGAGACTAATTTATCTTCCTTTCATGTCATTATAAGATTTATGGTCTCCTGGGTTGCTCCTATCTTCAGCTGATTGGAATACCAGAAGAATATTTTCCTGATGATCACACACCTCTGGAATTCATTTTCTTTGACAGTGTCATGGAGCCTGGGTTTTATAAGCATTACAGCAGTGTAAATATTTTACTTTGGAAAGATTTCCATTTAATACTGGAGTTTTATATTAATGGAGTAAAGGCACTTCTGGTCATTACATTAAAAGCTTTGGGGAGGGTGTTAGGGTTAATTTCATAATTGATTGTTATTGTAACTGTAAGGCTTCATGATACTGGGTGATATACCACAGTATAAATTTCCAAATACAATTTTCAGAGAGAAAAAAATGTTTCCAAAAGAAGTACCCATATGCCACATAAAGCATGAAATTTAAAATGCTTGTCTTGAGGGAAATCTCCTGGTTTAGTTAGCTTCACCAGGCTTAACTCTGAAAATAACTGACAGCTTTTCTGAATATCTACAAATGGGACACAAGCATTCTTATAAACACTCTTAATTACTTGAAGGGGGAGTGAAGAAGTAAAGTAGGTAAGAATGAATGGTCCTGATCTATGCCAGTGCATCAGTCATTACTGCAGTATAGTCTATCATCATCCAAAACAAGTTTGTTGAAGAGGAGAAGTTGAGACACTACTAGTACTGGCCTTAACATCCAAGGTTCCAGAGTTTGTTTTGAGTCAGTCTCATCTACAAAATACTCCTCCCTTTTCCATTGTTTAAGTGACATATCTTCCTCTTTTCCTTCACACTCTGATTCTCAGGGTCTTTATAATTTACATTCTCATTTAGGGAAGAATCTCCGCGTCAAAAAAAAAAAAGTATGCTGAGTAGCAATTAAATATCTAATTTCTTCCTTCAAATATTAATACATATTTTCTAAATTAAAATAAATTTTCCAGTCATTGTATTTACTTGAGCTATGAGACATGGGAAGCACCCAAAATATATATTGTTTTTTAAGAAATGCAAACCCAAGTCAAATTGGGTTTATTTCAAGAATTCTTTTTTGTTCCAATCGCTGTTAATGAATGGTACAGGAAGATGAATCATTACATGTCCATTTCAGGAATAAAATGCAATTATCTCAGCATCATGAGGAGGTGAAATTGCTGAACTAACTGTTGAGTTGTCGAATTTTTTATATTCAAGAAGTGAGATTGTTGAACTAATTGTGATTCCTCTTCTAGGTTAAACATTTTTCAGAATTCTAACTGGAGCATAAAGAAACAACTGAAGTAGGTCCATTTTTGTCAGCCCACCACCTCATGCCAGAGTCAACAAGATTAAAATTAATCTACCTCTGGGAAAAAAAATTGGGTTTGTGCACTGATTTGGAACTTTAGAATGCAATGTCCTTCTGAAGCTTCCCAGTTGATTTAGAATTACAAAGAAAATCAGATGCTTTCTGCTTTAATCTCATCTGCCTTGATGGGTATTTTTTTAATTATTTTTTCAAGTGACCATCTAGGAACTCTATCATTTAAAGTCCAGGACTTTCACAAAGTCATTACAGAATAAAACCTCTTGCAGCTAAAATGCATTGCTTTCTATCAAGATATTTCCATAAGAACTGTTGTCCTTGCTGTTTTCTTTTTGCCAGAGAAAATGGGTTTTCTGCAGCAAAGTTCATGGTTCATCCTATTACAAGCTGCATAATAAAAACTTAATTTGGCAGATAAACTACATCTAGGGACCCATTCAAGCATGTAATATCAGCTGACAAAACACTGGACCAGAAATTGGGAAAACTGTGTTTGGAGCAACTTAACCTCCTCTTATTCTATGAAGATGATACACTTACCAAGTCCCTAATGGCATTTCCAGGAAGCCCAGTGCTGCAGAAATGGGCACTTTCTGGTGTCATTTTCTGAAACACCAGGGCATGATTACAGGGCACAGTGCTGCACAATGCAGAGATGTCAGAGCAAGTTGCATATACACAACCCACTGCGTATCATACATAGATATTACCTTGGATTTTAAAACTCCACTTTAAGTTAAGAGTCACTGACTTCAGGTCACCTACATTTTCTACTTAACTTGAAAAGACATTGTACTGCACTACTTTGCTAGAACAGGTAACTATTCCCTTAAAATGTCTGTGGCTGTCTTCCTTTTGGCTAGTAAAGAATGTAGTGAGGCCTGTTTTTACTAAAAGACACAAAATTAAGATTTCTCAAAGCTTGGGAGAGAAGTGTCCAATTACTTTACCATAAATCTGAAAAGGACACTTATGAATGGTTGCAGAATTGTTGGAAATTGAGGAAGAGAGGTGAGCTAGAGCTAGGAGAAAGAAAAAGAACTTGGATAGAGAAGAAAAGAATGTCTGTCTTTAAGTGAAGGAATACCATGACTATATCTTTGAAAACACTTCCAATGTCTAGCCAGAGTTTGGTACGAACTCACACCAGTAAGAAAGAGATGATGATACACAAAAGAAAACAAGCTAATAGAATAAATAATTAACTAGATAAAGACATTCCAGAATAGATAAAGGGGCAAAAAAGGATTTGGCTTGAAGAAGGGGCAGAAAAAGAAACAGAATAATCATGCTAAACACAAGGTAGAAAACAAAATAGTATTGCTTAATAATGTAATTTTTAATTATGAAAATATGGTCACCCTGGTCCTATTGCATTCATGTTTTAGTTTGGTTTTTTTTTCCTCAGATCTGACTTAATAAATTAGATTGACATTTACCAAAATTATTAAACTTGCCATGTAAAAGATATATGACAACTAAATTGCACTGCAGAAGTGATTGCTTTATCATTTGTGACTTCTACGGGTACAAAAAAAGAGCCAAAGAAAAAATTTGTACCAGTAACAATTATTCATTCTCATTTTTATTTTATATAGCTTTGGTAAAAAGTATGAAAATATAAGGCCATTCATTGAATTGCCTCCTGCTGATTCCAGAACCACTTTGCTGCCAGAAACTACAAACTTGAGTTAGCAGAGTCCTTTATTAAATGTTAGCCATTTCCCTCGGCTGCACTCCACAGATGTAACTTATTCACCTTTACACATCAATTTTGTAAATATGAAATTCAAACAAAATCTGTTATTTATACTCCTGAAGAGAAATTAACCTCCAAAGAACAGAGCACAACACAACTAAGGATTATGAACACACAGTGAGCTCTAACATTCATGTTTGTGCAAGGTCAACAAAACAGCACTTTAAGAAGACATGCTCAACCCAGAAAGGTACTGGCCTCATTAATTTAAAAAATTAAATTAAAAATGGTACTACCCTCAATTTTTTTTTCTGGTATTGCTTTCTTTCAGGGTCAATTTAGCTAATAGCAAAACTACATTTAATTCCATAAATGTTAGCTGTGGTTAGTACTTCTTAATAAAAAATGTTCAATATTCTGATACAGCTGAGCTCTGTGTTTAGAGATTTGGATTATTAATGGTCTTTTAGCACAGTTAAAGACATAACTGTGATATACAGAAACATAACACTGCAATGGAAAGCCAAACTCCACTTCAAAGATACCAAATACCAGCACCAAATATCAAGACTTCCCTGAGCTCATTCTGCGTAAGAGTGAGAAAAGTCAAATAGTAAGTGCTAGTTTTCAGTAAGCAGAATGCAACAAATATGCATAATTAAGAAAAAAATCAAGTAATCAGTAACAGTAAGCAAAATACAAACATCATGTTGCAATGGAATTATTTTTGACAAGGCACTCTACAGTAAATTATGAAAATGAAATTCCCTAAAACCAATATGAGATTTGCTCACTGCAGAGAATGATTGCAGCTAAGGTCAGATTGTCACTAAAAGCTGAAGTTCAATCCCTTTGTTATGTGTTTAATTAAAACACTCTTTAATGTTTCAAAAGAAACAGCAGTTTTAGACTGTTTATTAAGGTAGGTTAGTTCTGCTACAGTTAGGGAAGTTTCCTCTTCTCTTTTTCTCTTCTCCAAACAGATTAGCTTTCTCTAAGAAAAGGATCCCAAATTGTATCTACCATTGGTCAGAGGCCCAATGCTACTCAGTACAGACTCTACAGCTAGATAAAAGCTGGCTTAAAAAAAAAAAAGTATTTCTTTTAATAAAATATCATCAGAAAAAATTTAAGGACAGCCAGCTCATTGGTTGTTCTGCTACTGTGGGGAAAATAAAAGGGGAGGAAGGAAGGGAGGGAGGGAAGGAAGCAATGCACATCTCAGAAAAAAACACACTGAAGTCACAGTGTGGCTGCACGTCCTGAATGTTGTGTTGGCATTGTCAGTATTCACATGAGCAGGAGACCCACAAAACCGACATTAGGAGACAAACAGAATTGTACAAGCAGTTTTGTTTGCCAGAAGACAGACAGTTCTGCAAAGGTAATGGAGACAAAAAGCTCCCCCTCTTTTCCAGAAGTTAGAACATAATGGAGATGCTACAACCCCTTGCAACCTATTAACAGCATACCCGCTATAGGTAGTCTGTGCTGTTAATAGACAATGTCAGTACCATTTAGGAACTTCTTACAGAGACTCTGCATTACAGATGGTACCAAACTCCTTACTTATCCTCAAAAGTAGGTGTAGCTTAAAATCCTTGTCATAAGTGTCTAATTATTTCATTAAAACTTCTGCACTGAAGGATTTCTGACTTTCTTGGACCCAAGGTACTTCTTTTCAATAACTAAATACTGCATTTTCTCTGGCTCCCTTCCCATAAATTTCTATTGCTTCCTCTGGCCATAGTTATTATTTATTTCCTTTTTATGCCATTCCAGATTGAGACAGGAGATAAGCATAGCTTTAGTTTCTACCGGAAAACTGGAATAGGCATGAAATGTTGATCCACACCCCTAAGCCTATACGTAGAGGAATGAAATAATTAAAAGAGGACATCTGTGAAGAAGAAACTAACTCATTTGTTCTAAGTTATTACCTCAAGAATCATACAAAGCATACACTGAAGTGGAAGATAGACAGCACAAGAAACAAAAGCAAAACTACTGAGACTACAGTTTTCGGATTGACATTGGTTTCACATTACAGCTCCAAGGACTGACTATCAAAGTGGTGAAAAATGCTGGAACAGGAGCAGGAAGATAAAGATAAAACCTTATTTGGATGCAGCTCAAATACTGTAAAACTTAAATCTTTGGTTAATATGTTAAAAATACTGTAGGGTACCTCTAATGCCCAAATTTTGCATCCTGTTCTAGCACCAGGGAAAGTCAGCTCTTTGCAGTCACGCATGGAAAAGAATATTGATTCAATTTTAAACTCAACCTGCAAAATACTTGTACAAAGTATTAGATTTATTCATGAAGTGAAAGAATATCATTATGCTTTCTCAACAATTGTGTGTTTTTTCTACTGTGGTGGTCATCAATGTTAAAAAAAATAAATTCATGTGAGTTAATACTTACATAAAGAATTCTAAAAAGTTTAGAGACACTGTTGTCCTTAGTGGATGCTTCTGCACACGAACAAATCTGCACATAACACTGTCAGTCTGACTCTTGGATATCAACTCCCTGATTTTAAACATTGTCTCTATACAATTCTTTTAATATTCCTCACTGTCTTTAAATATGTCAGCAGGTAGAAAAACATAGGTAAAAAAGTTAAAATGCCTCTATTTTATTTGAGCATATTTTCAAAAATGCTTCGTTTCCACAGGTCCAGGTAAAGATTGTACACTTTTTTAAGACACCTGGGCTAAAGATTTATCTACTCAGAAATAGAAGCAATCAAAATCAGAGGCTGCACCACAGTGCTGTGTCATAAGTGTTGCAGAAGAAAAATAGTGATAATCGTGGGAAATGGCCAGTTTTCAGCCTTTCAGAAAGAAATGTAATTGACTGATTCTTTAATGTTACATTGTCATACTTTAAATTGCAAAAAAACTACCGTCAGTGGTGTTCTCAGTATCAGTTGTTCATAATCCAGCAATTAAAGAAGAGCCATTTGAAAAAGATATAACATGAAACAGATGGACACACATTTTCATTTATTTAATTCATGCTGCTCTTTGATGTTTCTCAGCTAGCTTATGCCTGCTTTTTCCTCTCTCCTCCTCTTCCCTCTTATTTTGGTCTCTTTTTTCTCTCTGTTCACACCCTGACATCCCCAACGGCAGTCCCAAAAGACAGAGCCTACGCTGCCAACTCATACTGGCATTCCTTCCAAGAACGGAAGCAAAGGGACACAGGGGACCACTTTCATTCTACTGCCATTGGTAACGCAATAGAATAAAACCTTTATATGTGGGAAACGTGTATACATTCCATGAAGAATATATGCACAAAACCTGCATCTTCAGACCCAAGTAGCCTCAACAGTCTTGTTTGCAGTTATTACTCAGAATAAAATGCATCCTCCAAACCCACTACAGTGTGTGGAAACCACCATGAAAATCCTCCTTTTTTTCTGAGATAAAAAGGAAAGAAAACGAACCCCCAAAATACATATGTATCTCTGAAAGGAGAAGGGAAGGAAGGGAGAAGGAGGATATATTTTATCCGTGTGTGCTGGCCTGGAAAATAAATACTGCTGTTGTACAATTCTGCAGCTGCTCACTCTCTCAATTTGTTGTTTTCATTCTGGTTTTTATGATTTGATCTCATATCCTTACAGTTAATCTGAAAGGGGTTCAGGCAGCTTTCTTCATTAGTCTTGCTTTAAATCATGATCTTACAGATCACGATCTTTATAGATACCAAGAACTAATTCTCTTTTTCTGACATTGCTCACCCTCTGACAGATGCAGCAATAATAGATTGACTCATGAAACATGAAAACAAACTTTCTCATGATATTTTCACTTTTTTTTTGCATTGAATCTCATGAAAAGTATCCTTGAGGAGAGCTCTTCTTACACTAATAGAATGCATGACAAATATATATTGTAAAATCAAAGTTAACATTTTCAAATTTTGGAAGCATTTTGGATTCATACAGGATGGATTGGGGGGGGGGGGGGGGGGGGGGGGGGAGACACGGGGACAACCGCACTTAATCATTCACATCTACCTGAACTACATAACATCATTTCAGATAGGCATTAGATTAGAAATAGTAATGTCATCATAACCATGCACTGGGAAGACGCATGGGTTGTCTCCTACTTCAAGAGAGTTATTGCTTAAAAAGGATAGTGAAGTGCCACATGTATAGAAAAGAGGTTTATAAAGCAACACCTCTGGAATGTCACAGAAGATTTACAATTTAAAACACTAAATTCATATGTGGAAAACTACTGAAATGGCTTTACAGTGGATCCTACCAAGAGCAAGAAAAATAATTATTTTACAACTCAAGCAAGGCAACATCACCTAAATTTCTAACAATTCAGGCAAACAGAACGACACATAAAAAAACTTTGTATCAGCATTAAGGTTCCCTGTTCCCCAGCTTTTATTATTAGGAAGTTATACACATTTTAATAGGACATTATAAACATTTGCTTTGGCTTAGGTTTTGGAATGAAGAAAACAACCATTTCACAAGCTGATTGCCTGATACAAAATGTCTCAAAAAAGATTATGTCTATTCAAATAATTTTGCTGCTAGAAAGAAAACACAATGTATTGAATGATGAGTAGCGTAGGTCTTGGGAACAATAGAGTACATGAATGGTTTTGATCAAAATAAAATAAAAGACCCTTTTGTATAATCCAAAATTAATGTGAAATTGGATAGTACAAATCAAAGAACTGCAGTGCATACAGCCATAAATCTACCATCTGTGCACAGCAGACCTCAGAATGGACCTTCTGAGTCTATGGATTACATAGAGTAATATTTTGCATTTCTTTGGTTCACATCATTTGGCAGTTTTCAGGGAGTCTAGCGTTATACTACAACAGCATGCATACTCTGCTCACAAGGTTAAGTCTGTGAAAACCACTACATATGGTTACTTTTCAACTGCCCTTAGCATAAAATCTCCACGCAATACAAATTATGCTAGTATCACCTCAAACAATGTCAAATATAAGACAGTCAATTACTGAGAGTAATCTAACACTGGACACTATGGTGTGCTTGCTGCCTCTGCCTTCTCCATGGGTTTACTACACAGAAAGCACTAAAAGCACTGCAAGGCACATTATAAATATTGGATATGAACTAGAAAAAAATTTAATAATGGAAAACTGTTCTGCTGGTGGTAACTACTTGCTCCTGAATAGTTCTTGTCTTTTCTTTTCTTCCACAATAGATCCAGTATAAGAAAAACATCCTTGGAGATGTGCAATCCAAAGTCATCCCAGACTTCTTTAAGACAACAAATATCAAAACAGTCAAAGAAGATTTACAATCAAATAGCTATCTGTCTGTCTGAACAGTTTGGGATCTATTGATTGCATACATCAAGGGAACAGAATACTAGTCTAATGGTTGAAACAATATTATTTTAAGGAAGAATAATACTAGTAAAGAAAACAGGAAAAAACATGGTGAGTACTACTCAAGAATGGAAAAACAAAAAAGCACAACCAAGTAAGATATAGTAAGGAATGAAACAGAAATGGCATTGGTGTTCTTGAGATTCAAGGAGTGAATGTTGCTCTTTACTCTGTGACCAGTTTGTCTCCAGACGACCAAGATAAGATATATACTTGATATAAAGAACTACTAAGTAATGATTGCTGCAACATCAAAGGAAGCTGCCAATGTTAAAAAAACTTTGATAAAAAATGACATTTTACCTTTGTATTCAAATCATAAGAACCCAAGTATATAGAGTCTTAGCAATTACTTTTTTCACAAGTGCTTTATTGTTTTTAACTTTTTAAATTATTTTTTGTGTCAAAACTAATGTGTTCGGGATGAAAAATAAAACAGACAATATAGTTCTCACTTTCTACTTACTTCTATTATTGACATTGTGCAAGATAAATAACAACGACTTCCAAATATTTGAGACTTTTTTGGCTATTTCCCTATTATTTTGGACATTTCGAACAGCCATGTTTTTCTCCTAGAATTAGCTTATCTAGACAAATGGTCTACCATAATAGAGTATCTCAATTTCTGCACAGAATTAATTTAAGAATAGAAAAAAAACCATGTCACGATGATTTCACATATAACATGTTTCTCTACTGGCTGGTTCTTTCAGTTAATGTTAAAAAAAAAACAAAACAAAAACCCAGCATAATATGAAGCGTTCAGAAAAGAAGACAGACGATGAGAAGCCTTTAGGAAAAGTTATCTACAGTCACTTGACCACAACTGCAAGTTTCAAATAGATAAAATTAGTTTTCTTAACTTGATCAATAATAATAAAGAGAACATAAATGGATTTACAAATCTTAATATTAAAATTATATCAAATTATGATACATATTCTATGCATGACTTCAGTATAAAGATAATAATATATTATCTTCTGTTCTTAACGGTGGTTGAACGTAATAAAATTGTAAGCCTTCTCAGTATTATTGCTGAGAACAGCAATGGCACCACAGCATATACAGGTACAAACTTAAGGCCTATCCCCAGCCTTGAATTCTGGGATAGTCTCTCTCAGACATGCTGATATTCTCCTCTAAAAGCCCATTTGACCAATCAGACATTGATTGGGCATCAAGGAGGAGTCTTTTTCATTATCTCCAGCAAAGGAAAGACAGTTAAGGTGAGGAACATTAGGAAAGAAAATTATTCAGAAGACCCTCTAACCTTCAATAGCATGTAATACATATCATAAATATACTCTAAGCATACTTGTATATGTTAATTAGGCAACACTAGTATTAGTATCCAAATAAAACAGGAAGAGGATAATGGCTGAAAAAACAATCTGGATTTAAACAATATGTTGAGTAGAAGTGATCACAATTAGCAGAATGGTTCTGATTTCAGGCACAAAGTCTACATTCTTCCTGTTGGTAAATATTACTTTATATTGTCCATGTTTATCATATTATTCTGTTTAGGATAAGTGCATATTACATATCCAAATTATATATTTATTTGTATATCCCTCCCTCCATCTCTCTTACTGCATGCATATAATATAAAAACACTTTCAGAGTTAAATTACTGCTGAGAACAAGGGGGTTTTTCATCATCACTTTATGTATGATACCATTTTCCTGGCAAAATTAAGGAAAAAGAACCACAAGAGAATCAGTCTCTCTCTCCTGCTCCTTAGTATCACGTTAAGTTGCCAGCTGTATTTCTCAGAGACCATGCATATAACTGAGGAGCACTCAGAGCCACTAAGTACTGAGCCCATCAGCTGAAATCAGAGCAAAGGGCAACAGGCAGAGTAAGTTAAACAAAAAGGGTTAGATTAATTACATTCAGTTTGTTCCCAAATAAGACCAAAAATAGGAAATAAAATATGGTAGAATACAAGAGGTGAGGGAAAAGGAAAACAATTTTAATTATATTAGCTGTAAAAGATATTATAGCTGTCTAACTTGTTTCAAGCTTGCGGAATAAATATTGTAACGAGGTCATAGCTGGGCAGCAGAGGAAGACTGCCAGATTATACTGCTCTGGCTGCCAAATTCCAAGGCAGGTGGAGGTCTCTGGAGAGAGAGGGTATCATTTCCATGGAAACACGTGAGCAAGCTTACTCTCTTCTTTCTCTTCCCTCCATATTTAAAGTTCTATTCTGGTCTTGCTTAGAAAGAAATTAAATTTATTCAGTGAAACAGTTTTTACTTTTGTGTTCCAGTAAAACGTAGCCACAGAGGTTGAGAGCCTTCTGGTGCCTTTTGGTACAATCACATCAAGATAAAGGGAGGGAATTTCCAGCTCCAGCCTCTGGCTAAACTGGGTTTTACTACATTAGCGCTGAAACAGCCACAGTTTCAACCAATGCCAAATAACACTGAGATAAACCACTGAAGAAAAAAATTTTCATACTAATGACAATAACTAACAGCAAGAAACTGAGAAACCATGAAAAGACTCAGGTCATCACACAAAGATTTCACCATCTTCAATACTATGTATTGCAAGTACTACCAGGTGATTTAAATCAGTAGTCTGGACAGCCACCATCTTCCATTAACTTGGTTTTTTGAGCCTTGTTTTGGATTACTAAAATTCTGCTATAAAGTTAGTAGCCACAAAAGAAAAATGGTAACATTCTGTACAGCACAATGACTGTAATTCGAGAAAGCTGCAAGCACATGGACAAGCTCTGTCACACTGCAACTGTCATTTTCCATGTTGTTTTTTTAATGGAAAGGAATGAAGAACACACATTGTCTGTGACCATCTGAATACAGTAAGAGACTTCTCCTCAGCTGCTGCTTCTTAGAATTGTTTCAAGAAGCCCAGTATATATTTTATAGGCTATAGAATAAAAATGAGATAAAACTTAAAAAGACAAAATAAAAATTGTAGCATAAATTCAGCAGATCTTATCAGTATAAACATCAAAAACTTTCTTACCTGTCTGACGTCGTGTCACTTGTTATTTGATGCTTTACTCCTGAACCATTCTTAATTGAGTCTTGCCTTGTGAGCCCTTGAGATCTGTTTTTGTCCAAAACTTGTGTGGATATGTCACCTGATGGTCCCTGGTACTGCAAATGCTCCTGCAGCTTTGCTTTTTTCTCTTGAGGTGCTTCCTCATTCCGCAAACCTCTAATACCTTCTTGGTCAGGCTGCTGTGGTGCATTTGATCCACTGTTATAGAACCAGGCTCCAGATTTTGTGAGGATTTCTTGTTGTTTTCGGCACAAGTTACATACCCACATTACCTGTTCAGACACATTTAAATGGAAAATCCGTTAGCTTGTGAACACTGTACACAAAGTTTTCATCAAGCATATATCAAATAATTGTTGTCATTTCGAAAGGCAGAAAGAATACTATTTTAATTATTTCTATTAAAATTACAATAGTTTAGCCACAGCACAATAAAATATGTCTGTACAACCTTGGAGGAAATCATTTCAGAAAAAAATACAAACACAAAAATACTTATATTCTACTTTTGCTGCATCATTTGTAATACAAGGGAAAACCACAGACAGTAGCAATATAAATGAAAAGAATCTACATATTGACATTCCAATGGCAGTAAATGTAATATTTGAAAATGAAGACTATAGGTTGAGGATGATAGGATGATAGAAAAAAAGTAATAAAAAATGCATTAAACATTTAATCTCTTACTAAGTCAGAGTGAGGAACTTTGGAATAGATCCTCTGCTGTTGCAAACAAGTAATTTTATAATTGTCCAAAATGCCCTGCTGATTTACTTCAGTGGTGATCTGTATCTTACATTTACATGAAGAAGCTGACTTCAAAAAGTGACTTGCTTTTCAAAGCTATTGTAAATCAAAGCCATTTTATAAATAAAGTAACACAATATATAAGGTGGTGAGTGTCTCCATGGCCAAGATTTAGCTTTCTCTGTATGCTTACTAAATTATTAAAATGATTACAGCTTCCCAGTTGTAAGATCTTCTGCATAGTAATGAGATTTTTTTAATATTCTAAAATGTACTTGCTTGCAAAGCTTTTGTATCCGATCACCTTAGTCACATGGCAGTGCAGGAAATTGCCAATGCCAATTATCTGTAAATTAATTTCACATTCAGTTCTTCTGTTACATGAGAATAAATCAGGATGTAATGAATCAAATACAAAGGACCGGTTATTAATACAATGGCACATTCAAACTCGTTATTGTGTTATCTTAAAATTTTGATTGTACATAGCATTAATTCACCACAAGTTTAGTCCTTCAGTCCTTAATCTCCATTTTTCTTTAGCTTTAACTCAGCTCTTCTGTTATATTTTTTTGTCTTAGCTCACAGACAAAATTGTATCTTTTCTACTACATGTTCCTTGAAAGTCTACACACTCAGCCTTCAACCTACTTATCAAGCCTACAGTTTTAATCCTACACCAAGCTGCCTCTTTTTCAAGGGTTTACAGTACAGGACATTCAAACGCTTACATTAATGCTCTTCATTTTTCTTTTAAATGCAGTTAGTTCCATGGTTGAATCACATGGAAAATGTAGCTTCTACCTCCACAATACATCTGCCTCAGTCCACCAGAAAACGTGTCAGAAGCTGCAATCTGTATCTTACTTTTATGCTCCAGACAGCTATCTAATAGAAAATTTAGACCATGCTGTCCAGTCAAGTCTTGCCAAAAATGTTTTGATGAAAGCGTCATATAGAAGGTTAGTTGGATACAAGGTTTGTACTCAAATTAAACTCACTGACTGCCTCATTCACAAACTGCCATGCTGGGACAGGAAAAGGAGGCACCACTTGTCCATTTAATAGTGGCAATATGCCCCATCATGGTAAACTTCCTTCTTAACTTTTTATAATGCTGATATTCCATCTATGAGAACTCATGTCTGATGATTTCAACCAGACAGAACAAAATATCAAAGTAGGGTAAAAAAGAGAGACTCCCTGAGCAGCAGCTTGCTGCCTGAAGCCAGTTAGAGGTCCTGAGAACAAAGGTCAATACTGTGTATGTTTCAGGCCTGGCCATCATTCAAATACAAATTTAAGAACAGGTCTGTTTTACCTTTGCTAATTAAGTTAGAAAGTACATGAAAGCTCCAAACTGAAATTTCAGCACAAAAGACAAGTATTTTTGCTCTCTTTAATCAGTAACAATTAAAAGCCTTTAATATTTCTGCTTGGTTTGTACACAGCTGAAAGAAGTTCTAAACTTTCCATATATGTGTTAGGGCAATGAAAGGACCAGATCTGAAACAATTATTTAAGTATACAAATATATAACAATTTGAATGACTACAAGGTAAAATCCCCCAAAGTTTTTGTGTGTTATTTTTCCTTCTATTAGTAGATGTTAAAATGTCACAAAAAATAGATATCACAGTCTAAACACTTGAGCAACTATGTCCTTGGCTTACAGCCACATTTTGTCCCAGGATAATGCACTCCAGGATGACCAGTATTACTCTCTTGTACCCAAGAGAATGAGAGGTCCTTCTGAATGAATATGATTTAATATCTCCTCCTCTAAAAGTAGAATCAGGAGGAGTACTCCTGACTTAACCTCTTCCCCGTGATACACAAAATTTAGTGATCTGTTTCAACATAAATCTCAGCTCCTGCCGAACTAGGTAGATGATGATGTATAGCAGAACAGAGCAATGCAATTGTCAGTGCCATGAGACCCATGTGAAACAAGCAAACATTTTATGGTAAAAGTTTCATCAAACCCAGTCCCTGATTAAAGATGCTATGCCTATCTTTGTTGTTGTTATCTACTGTATCATCATCTGGTATTTTATTTCCACCTCTATAGCTTGGAAGCTGTTTTTCAGTGACTGTCAGTGACACTTCAAGGAAGACTCCATATTATCTCCCAGGCCCTGCTGAAGTCAAACTGGTTTCAACAGTTTCCACTGTGCAGTGTTTCTTACAGACTACCGAAGTAGTTGGGTCAGGCCTGCAGGAAACAGTATGAGCACTTAAACTGAAAGCACTTCATGAAAAAAAGAAAATTTTTACAGAAAAGAAAAATTTACTTAAAGTATTTCGTGTTGAAAAAAATTCAAATATACAGCATTAAAAATGCATATATTTATGTATTCTGCAGATTTTTTTCTGCCCTTCTAAGAGTGTTTCATAATATTTATAGCTAACACTTCCAATAAAGCCTTATTTGCAATGTACTTGCAACATGTAGACTTCCATAGTGTTGACCCAAGTAGTTATAATTTTAGCTTCAAATAATCACATACAATGAGCAGATTGGCAACTGTCACACACACATAGAAATTTATGTGCTTTCAGTGGGCACCAAGCAGTTAGCAGTTCAAGCCCTCAATCAGTACAGGGCTAAACTGGCTTCTCCACCTTATCGTAGCATGTAGAAGTACACTTGCAATTTAAAAAATACTGGTAATTTACAGTGCAGACCTCTCAATTAAATGACAGACACACATGTAAGATAGTGTCATAAGAGCACAGACGGGAAGGTGGCATATTCCTGGACAGGATTTCTGCTTTTGCCCCCAGGTGCCTGCAACAGAGCGCTCAGCAGCTCACACGCAGAGCAGCTCTGTCCCTGCCAAGTCCCCACCAGGACAGAGCATTTCATGTGACTGTGACAGCAGCACAGCAGAGAAGGGAAGGGGAGACTACGCGAGTCGATTGGATGCTCAATACATGCATTTTGACATATCTGCAAAGACGACACACAGAAGTTTCCCTTCTAAATCAATAATTAAAAAAGGGCTAATCCCTTACATCAGAAATCTGCGCTCTAATTTAGGTATGCTACCTACTACACCCGTTTTCAAATCTCCTAACCACCACTCTTTAGAGTTCAACAGTCGTGAACACATTTTGTACATGAACATCAGCATTGCAACTTGTGGGTATCAGTTCTTCTCAACATGGGAACACTGCCAATTTGAAAAGGACAAAATGGACAAAAATCTGCTCTCCAACATCTCTAATTATTATTTAAGTAGTCGTTTAAAATTAGCATCTAAAGTGCTAGGGGCACTGTATCGAGACGTGCATTTCAGTACAAAAGGCTGAAACACCACCTAGTGCCTAGAATAAGAACTGCTGAAGTTCTTTTCAAATAAATTTCTCCTGTAAAGTGTGAAAATAACCACACAAAATATATCTAGCCTTACATTTTCACATTAACTCTTAATTTAATTTGGGGTTTTTAAGACAAATCGCTTTTTTTATCCAACACTGAGAAGAAGTAATCCGAATGTGGATTAGACAGATTTACCTCAAACCTTCCATGTGCTTTCATTCACAAAGATTAATTCTATACACAGAACAAACAAGTTCTAACACATTTTGGATTTCTTCAGCAGTTTTTACAAGATTCTTCATAATATGCTCTCACTTCTGTTAACACTGCCCAAAAGCTTTCATCACATAATATTAGCACTTTTTATTACATAAGCCCACAAAAACAAATTCTGCAAAACCTGCAATTATCAGCCATTTCAAATCTACGTATCACACATAATTAATGCACAAAAAATCACTCCCTTTTATTGTCCTAAATCGAACATTACAGATTTGTCTATTAGATTAAATTCTTCAAAACACCTTTCACACACCACTTTAAATTCATAGAATCATAGAGTGGTCTGAGTTGGAAGGCACCTTAAAGATCACCTAGTTCCAACCCCCCTGCCACGGGCAGGGACACCTTCCACCAGACCAGGTTGCTCAAAGCCCCATCCAGCCTGGCCTTGAACACTTCCAGGGAGGGGGCATCCACCCCTGCTATCTCTGGGCAACCTGTTCCAGTGCCTCAGCACCCTCATAGTGATGAATTTCTTCCTTATACCTAATCTAAATATATCCTCTTTCAGTTTAAAGCCATTACCCCTTGTCCTATCACTACATGCCCTTGTAAAAAGTCCCTCTCCAGCTTTCTTGTAGGCCCCCTTTAGGTACTGGCAGGCTGCAGTAAGGTCTCCCCAGAGTCTGCTCTTCTCCAGGCTGCACAACCCCAACTCTCTCAGCCTGGAAAAGATATTTATAAAGAAATTACATCTGCAGACATTTTAAAGCAAAAAATATGTAATTTAGATTAAAGGCACAGTATATTTGATTACACATCAGCCTGAGATTGATAGCTTAGTCACTACAATCTAAGAAATAATGACACCAAATCCTCATCAGCCTTCAGAACATTACTTTGAATTACAGGTGTGCAGAGGTGCAAAATCGTACTGGAAGGCTTTCATAGGACAGTAAGGTTTATTATTATAGTTTTACCAAATGTCTTAGAGTTCAGCTGCTTGGCAGAAGCACCTAATATATTAGCATTATATTAACTGTTGTGCTTGCTGCTAGTGTTGTTCATAAAATTTCACTTGGTTTAAATATAAATATAAATATTTATTGATTTTTTTGGTTTGTCCTCATATTTTATGTAAGATACAATTCCTTAAACACTATACAAGGTAAGAATACAGCATTGAAAGGAAGGTGGAGAAAAATGGAAGAGTAGGAAAACTCTTTGCTCGAGTCCAACATCAAGGTAACTAATCATGTTTACTAACCTACATACATACAGTTAGTCCCTCTTTTTTTTTTTTTTTTTTTCAATCTGTCACAGATGCAAAACAAATTCATTACATCACAGAGCAGTGCAATGTTTGAAGCCACCCTGCACCAAGGAAGTTTCTTCAAGGAAGGCGTACTTCATCTCCATTAGTCACTATGTTGACTTGGAATAGATAACTGCCAAATCAGCGTTGGCGCTCAGTAACATGAGTCAGCTTCCTCTGTACAATCATGGCAGTTACGATTATTTAGCAAATGTATGCATCTTTGGCTAATGTGGCCCTAGTCTAAGTAGGACCCAATGGTATCTTCCTTCCATCTAGTCTCAATTTCTGCTGATCTTTCCCCGTTTTGCCTATTTGAAACATAACAGTGTTTCCAAGGAACTTAAGTTTAATCACTGGGTCTCCTGGTTCTGGGACTGAGAGGGTCACTTGGGACATTGTCTCCCCAGAAAATGAGACCGAACAGCTTTTCTGGTTATTGGTTTGTTTCTGAATACATTAAAATCCCCCAAAGTTTTCCAGTAAAACAGCAACAGCACTATTAATTGTCCCTGTCAGAAGTAAAACTTTTTAGTACTCTGCATATTATTTAGAGTTCAAAGCTCTTTGAATTAAAATAGAAGACTTCTTGAAGTTAGCTAAAGTATAAAATCCTACCTATTTGGTTCTATACACCACCAAAAAAATGGCTCATGTTTGCTCTAAAAACAATAATTCACTTCCCCCCCCATCTGAAATCTGTATTCTCTCTTACAACTACGAGTACTGATTTCCATTACGGGTGAGGGAAAATTTGTATCCCTTTATATGAGGTGCTTCCTTTAAAATTTTTAATTTTGATATTCCTTTTTAATGGAAGCAACTGCCTACAACTGTGTAAGACATATACATAGCATGCGCTATCAATAGCCAACATTCATATTTCAGGAAAACATAGAGGCTTTTACAATGCCTGGAGGATTTAGGGCTTATCTATAGGGACATCATTCTAGAGGTTTAGGTCCAGACTACTGATGCATCTTTTGTATTTACTAAGATCTATTTTAAAGACACAAATTATCATTTTGCAGTGAATGGAATAAATCATACCTACTTCAAGCTCATACTCTGTAAACAGCAGAGTCAGGATATATTTTTAATGAAGCAGAAACTTTTCCAATTCATTTTACTGCTCTGACTGTACAGCCAAGTCATCATCATGTAAACATGAGGGACCACCCATCATCAATTTCTACCTTTCTTCAAAGAAATCTTGTTTTTCTTTTCCTGCTGTCTTCTTTCCAAGCATCTATTATTTTTTGAAACTTAATAGTTTTTTCTTTTCCAGTATCAATCCTACTTTGAGCAGGAGGTTGGACTAGATAAATCCCAGGTCCCTTCCAAATGGAATGATTCTATGATCATTTGCAACTGCATTTTGGTAACTATTTTTCTACATAAAAATAAATCCTAAATAACTGTTTTAAGGTCAATAGAACAACTCTGGATTTATTTGATTGTAACTGAGAACAAAAACTTGCAGTGGTTACAGTACTGTGAAATATTCCTTAATGATGGCTTAGGTTTTTATTTTCTATCAATCAATTTTACTGCTTCTCTTTCAAGACAAAATGAATCTGCAAGATTTCATATCCTCTAAAAAGGAATTAATAACATTATTGGCATTGCATGGTACCTTCTCCTACAATCAGAAGATTGTAGGTCAGGGAGGTTTAGACTGGACATTAGGAAACATTTCCTTACTAAGGGTGGTCAAACATTGGAACAGGCTTCCTAGAGAGGTGGTCGGTGCCCCAAGCCTATCAGTGTTTAAGAGGCATTTGGACAATGCCCTTAACAACATGCTTTAACTTCTGGTCAGCCCTGACCACATGATCATTGTAGGTCCCTTCCAACTGAAATATTCTGTTCTGTTCTGTTCTATTCTGTTCTATTCTATTCTATTTTAATCCAATACTGCACTATAGCAAATAGAGGTTACACCTCAGTATTTATCCATTCAATTCTACTTCATTCATGCAACTATACCTGTGGAATACCTTCATCCTTTGTGTCACACCATTTCCTTCTGTGAAATGAATGCATTTAGTCAATGAAGTATATTACAGGAGCAAAGATATCTCTGAACTTGTGACTGTTATGAGTTGATAAAGATTACCTATTTTTTCAATATTTTGCTATGCCACTAGTCTGTGCTATGGTACTGACTTTCACTTTCATGCAAGTAATAATCAGTTTGACCAAATGCCAAAACTGCTATAACGTTTATTGGCCCTGTATCCGTAATGGCACATGGATACCCATGCCCCAAAATTGCATTAAATACCACAAGGATTCCAATACCAGTTAATAAAAGTGGGAAACATTACAATACTGGTATGAGACTAACATCTTTAAATGTATTTTAAAGGATACCTGTACTTGCACACAGAAATTCTGTATACTGAGAGGGTGACTATACTACACATTTGGTCTTGCGTTTGTAGTGAATGGATATATTATGCATGAAAAGTTATGATGGTCACAAACAACCGAGATGGCATAAAATAAGTATATCCCTTCTTGTGCATGCATTTGATACAGTATATAGTTACGTGATTGTATCTTTTAAGCATAAGAGAAAAATATTACAAGTTACTACAATTTTTAAAAAGTATAGTCACTGTTTTGTACTAACGCAGTACTTACCATCCTAATGGACAGTGCATCTCTCTTCTGTCCATTTTTTTATTATCCTTAAGGCATATCCTAGCAATTTTTTTCATATATTTTTTTTCAACCAAGAGTACAATTAGCGAGTAAGTCACTGACTAGGAAAACAGATTTTTTGTGTTCAAAAAATGTGAAAAAGGCTGCCACATGCACAGTAGGACTCCACATGCACAGTAGGACTAGAAACTGTTAGTTGGAACACTAATCTAGGTGGGTTAATATACTTCCTAAAGTATAAAAGGAAGCAGTTCAAGTATAAAATAACTGATATTCTTCAAGATCTGTAAAGGTACTAATTTGCTTTCTCCGTTATGGCACAGGCATCACTCAACGCTGTCCAGTCCAAAGTCTTTTCTCTCAAAACCAGTGGAAATAGTGCATAATTCCTGCACAGTGCCATATTGACCATACACAACAATTGACCATACACATACACACCAGCAATTCCTAGGTGGTCTTGTACCATTTAAACTTCTGCAAAGAAGTTATAGTTACTTGTTACACTCTAATCCCTAGCCATCTCTGCACAGGAAGGAGTTCCTTGAACTCCTCAGTCCAGCTGCTTTTTGCCTATTTGTTCCCTGAATTCCTCAAAAAAAAAAAAATTTCTCTATAGAAACCGTTGTTAGAGCAACTTTGCTGATGGATTAAAAATTTGTGATGGCAATTAAATTTTTCGTAGAAAAATATAAATAGTACAAATAGAAAGTTATGGCCAGAGTAAGGTAATATAAATAGACATTAGAATCACTAATTTTCAACAGTTTTATAGCAAAGTGATTGATGCTAGCAGTTTATAACACAAATCCAGGATGTCTGAAAGTATTAAGTTTTATTCAAGAAAATATTATTACTATATTTTCTTATTTTCTTAAATATTTTTTAATAATTAATTCAGGCAAGTAAGTACTGTGTTCCACCAGATTTGGCACACAACAGCAATCATCCAAATGACTGTTCCAAGTTGTTTTATTTCACAAAGATTTTTACTCTCAAAGGCACTGGTAGAAATATCCAAATACCTTACAGTGATTTGATTTTGAGACTTTTGTTGCCTGAAAGTCTCAATTAGAAGTTATTTATGCCGCTTCGTTAGGGAACCAGCTAATAAAAATAACAAATTATCTACAGCACAGAGGTGCTGAGCATATTCATTAGTTAATGCTTGTAAACTGTCTGAAGATGAATGGCACTAAGTGTTCACAAGTTATTTAGTACTACAAGACACGGTATCAACATCAATAAAAGGCCAAAAAGGGAGAAAATGTGACAGGACCACAATAAGCCTGGGGTCTGTATGCAGACAGCATTAAATTGAAGTCAACAGAAGTACACCACTTACATCATCTGTGTCATCACTCATTACTGAAATTCTCTGAGAAAAATGAAAGATCCAACTGTAATGAAATGTATCAGAATGATAATAGAAAAATTGAGATGCTTATCATGCAGTTACTGCTGTATTGAATCCCACATAAACGTTCTTCAACTTAACATAAACTTGCTGCCTAGACTCTTAACAATGCAGTCACAGCAGCACAGCTCCCAGGGCAAGCTGCAAAGCTCAGACAAAAACTAAGACATATAGAATCATAGGATATCCTGAGTTGGAAGGGACCCATAAGGAGCATCGGGTCCAACTCCCTGCTCCTCGCAGGACTACCTAAAACTAAACCATATGACTAAGAGCGTCATCCAGATGCTCCTTGAACTCTGACAGGCTCAGTGCCGTGACCACTTCCCTGGGCAGCCTGTTCCAGTGACCGACCACCCTCTCAGTGGAGAACCTTTTCCCAATGACCAATCTGAACTCCCCCTGACGCAGCTTCATTCCATCTCCTCGTGTCCTATCGCTGGTCACCAGAGAGGAGATCAGCACCTCCCCCTCCGCTGCCCCCCTTGAGGAAGTTGTAGACTGCGATGAGGTCATCCCTCGGCCTTCTCCTCTCCAGGCTGAACAAGCCAAGTGACCTCAGCCGCCCCTTGTAAGTCTTGCCCTCGAGACCTTTTACCATCCTGGTCTCCCTTCTCTGGACACACTCTAATAGTCTGATGTCCCTCATACATTGAGGCACCCAAAACTGCAGACAGTACTCAAAGTGGGTCGCCCCAGTGCGGTGTAGGGTGGGACAATCACCTCCCAAGACTGGCTAGCTATGCTGTGCTATACAGGCTGGAAACCTACACTGAGTTGCATGCTGCAACAGCTACACAACTTAACCATCCATGAGATGCAGCCACAGTTAACCGTGACAGAACAGTAAGAAAACCTAAGATTAAAAAAATACTTTACATGTATGTCAGTTTGATGAATTTCGAAATAGTAAAGGAGAATAAGAGTAGAAAAGCAACAGACTTAGTGACACCTAACACCGTCAGGTATATATTATTTATCAATATGCTGAAAAGAGCAACCATATTCTATGAAAGGAAAAAGGAAGTTATGTACAATGAAATAAAGCTAATTTTTTAAATTCCAGTGTCAGATAATCCCCTTTGTTAGGAAACACATCTGGTTAATTGCCTACATTTCTACTTTATATATATTGACAACTCTCTGTACTTCTGTAATAATTTCTTCCTTTAAAATATCTACAAATTCCACATATGCAAAGTCCTTCTGCTACTTCAGCAGCCTGTTGAGGTAGCTAGGTGAATGCTTCCACTTTGCTGCCAGTATAAATTAGCAAGCTTTGAAAGTGTTATTTGTGAGAATTACTGCCTTCCCTAAAATAAGTACTACTTCGCATTTCACTCAGACAGTTGTATCTACAGTTTAACGACCACTTCCTGCTTTCTTGTTCTTTTGCATCCTTCCTACTTGCTGAGAAAGAGAGATAGAAGGTGGTAAAGATCTTCACATACACATTATGTGTATGTGAACTGACAGTATAAAGCAGGACAATGCAACGTCTCATACCTTAAGTCCTTCACGTCCTTCAAAACTCATGAGAATACAGATGAAGTAAGAACAGGAAACAAGTCACAGACTAAATGTCTCAAAGAATACCAATAGCTGAATAGGCTAGTACACGCTCTTCAAAAAAGTGTCCACACTATGATTTCAGTTTGCAGCTAACAACTAGCGGACTTTTCAAAGAATATTACCTAATTTTAAAGATAATTTAGTCCTGACGCTCTTCAAAAAAGTGTCCACACTATGATTTCAGTTTGCAGCTAACAACTACCGGACTTTTCAAAGAATATTACCTAATTTTAAAGATAATTTAGTCCTGACAAACTTTGCATCAGGATTTGAAGCTCTCATCAGAAGAAAAGACTTTCTAGAAGCATGTCCTGGAAACTGTTTGTGCCTTAGAAGTGACATGCAGTTTGCCCAACAAAGAGCATGTAGTTTGTTAGGAAATCTTTTTAAATAGGCTGTGCAGTTATTACATTCCAGCTCTACAGCTGGAAGTTCTTATCAATTTACCTTGATAAACCAGCATATCTTACTATTGTCATCTCCATGTGGCTTCTGCTTCTCCCTTCATTTTTTCAGCATGCACTACAGACAATGTTGAGTGAAGCAAGTCAAGGTCTGTGGAGACACTGCATGCAGCCTACATAAACGGACCAGGTTAAATGCTTGATGCTTCAGAAAGAAAAGTGGTTAAACAGGCACTTTCATTGAGATTAAATCCTGACACAATGGTTTCTTTATGAAAGAATTTTTTACCTTCTCAGGATGTGAAGTTATATGTGTTTTCATTCCCAGTTCTGGACCAGACCTAACCTCCATTTAACTCCAGTGAAAGTGAAGACAGTGGTCTATTTCTCTCTGATAAAGCCATCCCTTTCTTCCCTAGCTGTTTTGTGTAAGTTTGTAACTGGTGGCATGCTCTGCCTCAAAAAATTGCCTTATGCAGCAGACAGCTCCTGTTTTGTGGATTTGGGGCATGAACAAACCCTTACCTATGACAACTATATAACATGCAGATTAGAATGTGCCATAAAGGACACAGCATTATGTTACACTTTCCTAGAGTTGGATAAAAAGTAGAAATGGAAAGCATCTGAAATACTGACTTGGCAATATCATAATAAAATATTTCTGGCTCCCTCTAGTGGGCTTTAGTAATGTACCACGTTAGCAATGTTACAGTAAGGCACCAACAGTAAAGGGCTTTGGAAAGTTGTAACAAAAACTTCGAAGTCTTCACTCAGTACTTCTGGCATTTCTGTAAACAATGCCTAAAGTTGCCAGATTTCTTTAAAGGTTCCTGCTTCATTCTCTTTTTCTGTTCTTTTAGATTTCAGATCTAGATACTTGAAAGGCTTAGAGGCCCTGGTTCAACAATGTATTGATCGAATACCTAGGTGTCTGAATACTCCCCCCCCCATTACAGAGTTCTCTGATGAAATTGTTTTGTGCTACAGTGTCACCTTTTCTGTAAACAAAACTAAGTTTAGGTACTTTAGGATTTCTTAAAATCTGTGAAGTACCAATTTTCACAGTGCAAATCCTTGAATCTTTCTGAATTTGCAAAATCCCCTGTGTCACCAGTGAACACCAGCCACAGATCAAGATGCTTCAACTACTTTTATTCTTAGAACAGTTTGGTTTGGTTTCACCTCTTTTTTTTTTTTCTTAAGATTTTTTTCCACCTCAATAGTATGCAGGATCTCCTTAAAGTAGCTGGTTCCAAATAAAAGACTCATTTAAATATATTAAAGTGACCCCAAAAAATTAAAGATTTCCTTATAATTCTGTTGCACAGCTCATATTATCAGAGCATCCAGTAGCAGGAACTTTCAAGTTCCAAATTAGAATCAATAAAGTGCTTTATTTTTTTTTAAATTGGCTAAAAATATACTTAAAGAATTTTAATTTTATTCTCTAATTTGAAAGCTCTTTCTCTTTTTTCTTGCATCTGCCAGTACAAAGACATCAAATGTTTGAAATCCTAATTTAAATGTCATAGAAGCACTGACAAAGTTTTATGTAGTCTTTCGATTGGTTTTGTTCTTTGTTTTTTACAATTAGAACACTAGTTGCAGGAATATGTTTAAATCAAAGTGGATGACAGATGACGAGTATGCCAGTAAACTGCCTCCTGGTTTTATGTAATGGATGACCACAACTGAGCTTATGAAGATCAGCTTACCATCACAGATTCTAGAACCAAAATTCCAGCCCATTCTTCAAAATACACTTATATACACTGATAGCATTTCAAAAGATTTTAAAAAAAAAAGTAAATTGTAAAAAAGAAATTCTGAAAGATTGAGGGCTCCCCCTACTACAACTAATGTTTGCAAAGGCAAAATTGTTCCAGCTTCAATTAAACTGCCACAAAGAGATATATCTCTCAAAGACTGATTCCATGTGACTCAGATTTTCAAATGAGGGAAGGAAAGCACTCTTTCAGGAAAATTTTAGTATTAGTTAAGTGTGAAAGCAATAAAGCTACCAATAGACAGCACAGAAGACTTGATATAATACAAGAAAAGGGAGATGGTATTCTGTTTTTTAATGTATCTAATCTGAAAAACATGTTCCCATGACACAGCTGATACACAATTTACAGCCTGCTGTATCCGACTATGACTGACTCAGCTAATACTCATGAACAATGGAAACTCTCCTCAGTTTTGAACGAATATGATAGTACTGCATTTTTCTTATATCTGTTCAAAATTGTATGTTGTTTGAAAAATGTTTGTTGAATAACACTGGTTTTGAGAGAGTAACTCACAGATAGCTAACCTCACCACAGTAAATGCACACCTGCTCTGACTTCTGAATGCAAACAGTATGTACACTTCAAACTTTTACAAAAGGAGCAACAAAACAGTAAGAATGCTGCACAGTTTGTTCTCATATATTCAGAGTATTTTCCTGAACATTCTCAAATATCCTATCAGAAAAGACAAAAATTTTGGTTCAGAGAGAAATTACTTCCAAAAATTATGATTTACTTTTTTTTTAATGTATTTTAGTGCAGTTACACTGCAACCAAAAGAAGTGAAAACAGCAGTTCTTCCACCCAAAATCAGAATATGCTATGTTTCTTTATAGGTCAGAAAATGATAAAATATTTAAATTGATAACTAGAGGAACATTCATTCAATAAATCCTATAGAGTAAGGATACATACTTTTCTAAGTTTTCTATGATTTTTTCTAAATTCACTAAAATCATCCTGCTCAAAAAACCAAGTCAATAAAACTAGCTACTTTCATCATTTTCATGACATTCAGATCAGGTCCTCACATGGACATAGTATCAAGTTCATAGTTCTGAAGGATGATTTCTTCAAAATATAGAAGTTCATAATACTAAAACTATGACGTACAGGCAAAAAAAACCACATTCATGCAATTTCACTGATTGCTAAGAAACAACAGGATGAAGATGAAATCAAACTTCAGTAATTTAAAGGATTCCTTGGGACCTAGGTTGAAGTGATTGGAAAGGCAATTATTTTTCATCTATTAAAAATTTATTTGCAGAATTTCTTGGGATCAGTTATGTCTTCACTCCTATCTGACAAGTTGATTTCCTGTAAGCATATGGCACATCAGACAGGGGAAGAGCTGCTCACATCAAAATTAGCATCACCTTATATATAACTATAACCAGAGTTTGAACCTGATCACGCACAACCACAAGGATGAAAGCCGCAGGATGTACTGGGTTTGGCTGGGATAGAGTTAATTTTCTTCACAGTAGCTAGTATGGGGCTATGTTTTGGATTTGTGCTGAAAATAATGTTGATAACACACTGATGTTTTAGTTACTGCTGAGTAGTGCTTACACAGCATCAAGGCCTTTGCTCCTCAGACTGCCCTGCCAGCAATTAGGTTGGAGGAGCATAAAAAGTTGGGAGGGGACACAGCTGGGACAGCTGACCCCAACTAACCAAAGGGATATTTCATACCATATGACGTCATGCTCAGCAATAAACTGGGACAGAGGTTGGCGGGCACCTGCTGCTCAGGAACTGGCTGGGCATTGGTCAGTTTGTGGTGAGCAATTGTTTTCATTTGCATTACTTGGCTTTCTTAGGTTTTATTTTCCTCTCTGTTGTTTTTTTTTTTTTTTTCTCTTTTCCTTACAATTTTATTTTTTATTATTTCTTTTTAATTATTAAACTGTTACTATCTCAACCCACGAGTTCCTTTCTCACTTTTACCATTCCAATTCTCCCCTGATCCCACCACGGCAGGGGAGTGAGCGAGCAGCTGCATGGTGCTTAGCTGCTGGCCAGGGTTTTAAACCACGACACAGGACAACAAAGCTTCTATTTCACAGTAAAACCAGTTTTTATGAACTTACAATAGTAACATCTAAGGTCCTTGCCTAAGTAGCTTGTTTGCAGTGCTTTCTAATTAACTGTAGGAAACCTAGCAAATGCTGGCATATATGGGACAAGTCTCAGTAACTTAATTATATCCTCAGGCTTTAAGAATAGTAGCCACAGCTCCCTCATTAGACAACCACAATTGTAAAGGCATAACAAAGATCTCACTGCAGAATTTTCAAATAACAGGGGCAAAGAACCTGACTTGCTTTTTTACACTTCATATAACGATCATAGGATTGCTTTAAGGTTTATTGTAACTAAACAGAAGCATATAACCAGATCTGGATGGAATGATTTTGGTATACATGGAAAGAGTTGCACTTGCACTTTGAATGAAAAAGAATGCTTCATGTCTAGTAGTTTTAAAAAAATTATCCAAATTATGTCAGGACTGTCTAAAAACAAAATGTGTTTAAGTTCCATTAATGCCTAAAATTCAGTGTTGTACTCCTCATGTGCCAGGACTGCTGCTAATGAGGTGAGAAATACTGGCTTTGGAGACGCCAATAAAAGGAAACTCACAGATTTATATACAACTCTTCTCCTTCTGGCCTAGAGATAAACTCTTTTCAATTCAGCATCAGCTGTGAGAACTACTGCAAGCTTGAGGGAAAAATAGGGGAGAGCATGCATGTGTATTTACAATGTAAATTACAAATTTACAATATGTGCATGTCATCTAGCTCTGTTTTTCCACATCAACAGATGTGAAGAAAACTTTTCCAGGCTAGTTAGGGGCTTGAGAAAAGTAGATTACTACAGCATCTCGCCTACTCAGAGCATTATCACAATGACACGAACAAGGTGGCACACTGGAGCAGTGGCTTTGGATCAGTTGTGTCTTCACCATCCTTGAAGGAAGTAATGTTATGTTTCCTATGCTTACTAATTTCATCACTGCAGAGTACATCCAGATTTACAGTACTATTATTCTCAGTTGGCCTAGACACTGTATGCTTTCAAATCAAATGCATACTTTGCTAGTTATCTTTTTTATTTATTTATTTAGGAACATTTTTGACAAAGGTATGACAAAGATCTGAAATGGTGACTGATCACAGAAGTTTTATGAAACTTCTGATTTAAAATATCTTGCAGCAGATCATTTCTGAGGGACATGCACTTCGCAGATGTGCTCCACAGAGCCAAAACAGTACTTTGATGATAAAGATCCAGGCCTTAACATAAAAGGATCCAGTTAGTTTACAGCCACCTTTGTTCAGCATGTCACCTATGCTCTATAGGAGGCTTCAACTAACAGAACCCCATGCTGATCTGAATAGTTACCAGTAAATAAAAGTTTATCTATTGAAAAATCACTCAAAACATGGATCATGTCTCCTTACCTTTACTAAAAATGTTAACGTTTCGTTTACACAAGGTTTTCCTTAAATAATACCCAGATAATCTGTGCTGATAGTGTTGTACTAAACATGAAAAGGAAAGATTAATAAATAACATTAAGAAAAGCTAAAAGTTATAGGAAAAGGAAAAGCCTAATAGGCTTGGATTCATTACTACTTAAAATTGAATTTAAAATTTGTGACACAACTACAATAAAAGTATCAGAATCCTATTCACAATACAAAATGTATCTATGGTATTTTATTAAGCTTTTGACACAACAAAATTACAGAAGTCTAATGTTGCAGGATCATAGCTATTTTATTTCAAAGTCTCTTATAAATAACCAGTTAAGATAAATACATCAAGAAGCTATAAAACAAAAATAATCGTATTAATCAAGAAAGAGTCCAGAAACATACATTACCACAGAATAATCTCTTTGCAACATGGTCCATAATAATAAAGCATTTTCTCTTGAATAAAAAATAACTTTTTTAGACATTTTTAATGAGCACTTGAGATTGGTCTCTAGTTCTATGGGCTCAATTGTGAGCTGTTTTTCACTTTTTGCTACAAACCAAATATGTTAATAACAATGGAAACAATTATGCTTTTCCCAAATGACTGAGGCCAGACATCCACTATAGTGAAAGTTTTCTTTGGTCTCTTGCAATGAAGTCCATGACAACAAGAAGCAAAACCAGGATTAGATAAAACTAAAAAAGAATTTAAAGCAGATTAAGACGAATTTCCTTCCCATGTACAAAGCAAACCCCATGATTTTATATAATCATAGAATCATAGAATCATTTAGGTTGGAAAAGACCTTCAAGATCATCGAGTCCAACCATCAACCATGCCCCCTAAACCATGTCCTGAAGTACCCCATCTACTCGCTTTTTTAATACCTCCAGGGATGGTGACTCAACCACTTCCCTGGGCAGCCTATTCCAATGTCTGACAACCCTCTCAGTAAAAAAATTTTTCCTAATATCTAACCTAAATCTCCCTTGCCTCAACTTGAGGCCATTTCCTCTCGTCCTATCTCCAGCCACCTGACAGAAGAGACCAGCACCCACCTCACTACAACCCCCCTTCAGGTAGTTGTAGAGAGCGATAAGGTCTCCCCTCAGCCTCCTCTTCTCGAGACTAAACAGCCCCAGCTCCCTCAGCCGCTCCTCATAAGACTTGTGCTCCAGGCCCCTCACCAGCTTCGTTGCCCTTCTCTGAACACACTCCAGGAACTCAATGTCTTTCCTGTAGTGAGGGACCCAAAACTGAACACAGTACTCGAGGTGCAGCCTCACCAGTGCCCAGTACAGGGGAACAATCACCTCCCTGCTCCTGCTGGTCACACTATTTCTGATACAGCCCAGGATGCCGTTGGCCTTCTCGGCCACCTGGGCACACTGCTGGCTCATACTCAGCCGGCTGTCAACCAGCACCCCCAGGTCTTTTCCTGCCGGGCAGCTTTCCAGCCACTCTTCCCCAAGCCTGTAGCGCTGCATGGGGTTTCTGTGACCCAAGTGCAGGACCCGGCACTTGGCCTTGTTGAACTTCATACGATTGGCCTCAGCCCATCGATCCAGCCTGTCCAGATCTCTCTGTAGAGCCTCCCTACCCTCAAGCAGATCGACCCTGCCTCCCAACCTGGTGTCATCTGCAAACTTGCTGAGGGTGCACTCGATCCCCTCATCCAAATCATTGATAAAGATATTAAACAGAACTGGTTCCAACACCAAGCCCTGGGGAACACCACTTGTGACCCGCCGCCAACTGGATTTCACCCCATTCACCACAACCCTCTGGGCTCGTCCATCCAGCCTGTTTTTTACCCAGCAAAGAGTACACTTGTCTAAGCCATGAGACGCCAGCTTCTCAAGGAGTATGCCATGAGAGACAGTGTCAAAGGCCTTGCTGAAGTCAAGGAAGATAACATCTACAGCCTTTCGCTCATCCACTAGGCGGGTCACCTGGTCATAGAAGGAGATCAGGTTGGTCAAGCAGGACCTGCCTTTCATAAACCCATGCTGACTGGGCCTGATCCCCTTCTTATCCTGGACTTCCCATGTGAGTGCTCTCAAGACAAACCGTTCCACAATCTTCCCCGGTACCGAGGTCAGGCTGACTGGCCTGTAGTTCCCCAGATCTTCCCTCTGATCCTTCTTGTAAATGGGCGTCACATTGGCAAGCCTCCAGTCCTCTGGGACCTCCCCTGTTGACCAGGATCGCTGATAGATGATAGAGAGTGGCTTGGCAAGGACCTCTGCCAGTTCCCTCAGTACTCTTGGATGGATCCCATCGGGACCCATAGATTTGTGAGTGGCCAGATGGTGTAGTAGGTCACTAACTATTTCCTCCTGGATTAAGGGGAGTGTGTTCTGTTCTTCATCCTTACCTTCCAGCTCAGGGGGTGGAGTACCCTGAGGATAACCGGTCTCCCTATTAAAGACTGAGGCAAAGAAGGTATTAAGTACCTCGGCCTTTTCCTCATCTCTGGTTGCTACATTTCCTTCTGTATCCATTAAAGGATAGATAGTCTCCTTGGGATTCTTTTTACTGTTAACATATTTGTAAAAACATTTTTTGTTGTCCCTTACAATAGTGGCCAGATTTAGTTCTAGCTGAGCTTTTGCCTTTCTAATTTTCCCTCTGTATGATCTAACAAGATCCCTGTACTCCTCCCAAGTTGCCCACCCTTTCCTCCAGAGATGATAAACTCTCCTTTTTTTCTTGACTCCTAGCAAAAGCTCCCCATTCAGCCAGGACGGTCGTTTTCCTCGGCAGTTCGCCTTGCGGCACATGGGAATAGCCAGGTCCTAAGCCATTAAGATTTCCTTCTTAAAGAATGTCCATCCCTCCTGGACCCCTTTGCCCTTCAGGACCGTGTCCCAAGGGACTCTCTCAACCAGTGCCTCGAAGAGGCCAAAGTTTGCCCTCCGGAAGTCCATAGTGGTGGTTTTGCTGACCACCTTCCTTGCCTCACCAAGAATTGAAAATTCTATCATTTCATGGTCCCTAAGCCCAAGACGGCCTCCGACCATCACACCTCCCACCAGTCCTTCCCTGTTTGTAAACAATAGATCTAGCAAGGCTCCTCCCCTGGTTGGCTCACCTACCAGCTGTGTCAGGAAGTTATCTTCCACACACTCCAGGAACCTCTTAGATTGTTTACTCACTGCTGTGTTGTATTTCCAGCAGATGTCTGGAAAGTTAAAGTCCCCCACAAGGACAAGGGCACACGATTCTGAGACTACTGCCAGCCGCTTGTAGAATGATTCATCCATCTCTTCAACCTGGTCGGGTGGTCTATAACAGACTCCCAGCACAATATCTGCCTTATTGGCTTTCCCTCTCATCCTCACCCATAAGCACTCCACCTTGTCATCAGAATCGTGTAGCTCTGTACAGTCAAAACATTCCCTAACATAGATAGCCACCGCACCACCTCTTCTACCTTGCCTATCCCTTCTGAAGAGCTTGTAGCCATCCATTGCAGCACTCCAGTCATGGGAGTCATCCCACCATGTTTCCGTGATGGCGACTAAGTCATATCTATCCTGCTGCATGATGGCTTCCAGCTCCTCCTGTTTATTGCCCATGCTGCGTGCATTGGCATAGATCATCATAATCATCATGGTGTTATAGTTTAAAAATGAACTAATACTGAATGCAAACAGACAACTAGACAGTCGTACATGTTGGGAGAAAAAAGCATTTGAACCCTATCTTCAATGTAGAAGTAAAACTATTCTGCTCTCTTGGAAAGATACCATACATTCCCTACCTAGAACTGTAAGAAATCCAAATTGTTAACAATAAATATCATCTTTCATAATCACATGACCAAGTATCTGAGAGCAAGAACACCTTAATTAACCAGGTCATGACTCTGAAGTTATGTAGCAATTACACTGAAACTGAAAGATGTACAGGCTAAATGAACACTAGTGATTAACACTGCCCAAGTTTAAACTTTTAAAGATAAATGGGAGGTGAACCTGTATACATAGTAAACTAAATGACTAATATTCTAACTTCAGTTAATAAAGATACAGCTATGATTCCATCAGTATAAAAACACTCTAGGGATTTATTGTCCCCAACACCAAACAGAACTCCTGTTAATTTTTTTATGTATTTGGCTTACAAAGCACAGGTGTTTTATTTCTTGCAGTTGTAAAATGATAAGGACTTGTGAACTACATGAAACTAATTCTCAAAAAACTACAAACATTAATACACATAACTGAAATTGAATTAGCTACCTGAAATCCAGGCTTTTCCGTAGATCTCCTTGATGCTGAATGAAGGCATCTTTATAATAATTCAAACCAAGGAAGTTTTAATTTTCAAATACCCTCCTATTTATACTTCATAGGTGACACCTTGTTTAAACACAGTATTTTTCACATTTATTTAAATTTCTCCATGAATGCTCTTAAGTCCAATATCTGCTGAAGTCGTCTATATAAAGTCACTCATACTATGCTGAATAACTGTCTTGCATATGCATCCAATATTTGATATATCAACAGATGCTTGCCATACGAATTCCTTTTTCACACAGCAGATCTAAACAGCAAACAGACAATATTAACCCAGATGCAAGGCCATTTTCATTTAATTCCTCAACCTATCAATAAACTGTTCCTTGGAGACAGTACCTAAATAAAGCTCTAAGTATACAGTTGAGAAAAAAAAAACACCAAACCACACCTTGGGAGGTTTGCCGCTTTATTACTAGCAATGTCTTCATTATTTATATATATAGGCACTGGTTTCCAGCCACTGAAGCTGAGTCTAGATAATTAAACATTTAAACCATCCCCTGCTGTGCCATAATGTCTAACTGTGTCCAAAGAGTCCTAGGTGTGCTGTTACACACCTGGGACTGAAACAAGGAATTTGCTGAGCTACCTTTGATAAAGGTCTGCACCTGGAACTTAATAGCACATGATATGGTTTCTGAATATTGCAACAGGTGGCAAATATAACTTACTGCTCAAGAACTGTTTCGTCTCCTGGTTCTAGAATTGCAAATAGCTCTATTAATTTGAACAAAAATGAAAGTGAGAATTCATTGATGTGATAAAGTATATATTGTTATTACACTGTTTCCACACACATTTTAAGATAAGGTTATTTTAGGATAGCTTGAAGAAGAATTTAAATGGAAAATGGATCTATTTTGCACAATTTGGAATTAAAAGATAAATTTCTAGTGCTATCAGGATAAGAGAAATAGTCAGCAAAACGAAAGTCAGCCCCTCTAATTCCACCAGGCTCTCTCTAAATCAGCTCTAATGCTTTTCAGAAATTCAGTATTGTCTAAAAGCAAACCAACTACTTCTAAATTCTGTACTATAAAATTGCAACACCATAGTGTACATGTACAGGACAAGGTTTATAGGAGGAACTAGTACCTTTTACACTGGATGTTGTAGGTGAAAAAAATTATACAAGTTTTTGGGCACATAAACCCTTGCTCATCTAATATAAAGTACATACGTGACTGTAAAAAGATTTTCAGACTTACTCTTCTAGTTAGTTTTCTGTTCGTTCTTAAGCAAGAAACATATCTGAGTGTGTTCTTCAAGCAAGGAGCTTGCTAACAAAAGCAAAGTCTCTAAACCCTCATGGAGTCATGAGATTGAACTAGTTAAGATCATTCTGACGCTACATCATGTCAAGAAGTTCTTTTATTTTTATTTTCCAATTAACATTCAAATGCAAGAGAAGCTGGAAAAGGAGACTGGCAGTTCCACATCGCCCTGTCCTTAAACACTGTGGAATTTATGCCATTGATCTGTGCATGAGGAAATGGCCCAAAGGGCACTGTGGTGAAGGGACAAAAAAAAAAAAAAAAGGAAGAATAATTCTCATTCCTTCCCCATGTTCCCCAACTTCTCCAGCAGCTCACAGAGGTTAATACGAATATGAAGTTGGACTACAATGTAGTGTAATCCCTGTTCCTTGACTGTGATGGCCAACACAGAGTGTATCTTAGTATGACAGTAAGGCCATCAAAGTTTATAACACCTGGGATCTAATTTAGGGAAAAGATTTGTATGCCAATTTAACCATCAGTAGGATGCATTTACTATGTGTGGTCTTCATCAGGATTTCAGGCAAGTTTAAATCTGTAACTTTAATAAGATATATGTATACTGACTACATTCTATTAAATGTCACATCATCACAGTCTTGAAAATACTGAAAACAGAAAGCTAGGCAACATTTTTGAGTAGAGGAGATGAGTTGACTGTGCAATCAGAGTAATTTTGACAGAGAGAAAATAAGCAACTTAGTATTTAAATATATTTACAGAGAGGCCATTTTATTTATGTTTTGCAATCCAACTCCAAGAAACAGAAGACAGAAAAACCATGGGCTTTCAGTGCTATGTTAATTAAAAGCACCTTCTGCTGCTGGAGGTGCATTCTGTAGTGATGAAGGAAAAAAGAGTGAGCTCTGAACACAGTAAGATAAAGGAGAGCAGCTTAGACAAATGGATACATGAGAAATAGGATCAGAGAACAGTCTAGGACAAGTGGCCCAAGATGGGAAGGTCTAAGTTGCCAACTCTCTGAATTACTTTTAGAGATCCCAATCTGAAAGACAATACTCAAGAGCTGAGGAAAATCATTAAGCTTCCCACAGCAGAGAGATATCTTAGAAAATGATCCTAAATAATAGCTGGTACAGGAGGCTTTTGTCAGAGGTATTCTAAGTCTAGGAAATATTCTATTGCTTTTGTGAGTCTCTTCGTAAAAACAGGTTTGGGGTTTTTTTTCCAAATTTCAGTAATCTGGAAATTAACGTATTTCTTTGTTAAAAAAACCCCACCCTTTAGAGCATATACAGCCCATGAAAACCTTGATGAGACTCAGAGTATGTTTCTTCATAAGACACAAAGTCAGTCTCAGTCAAGTGTCAAGAATAGGGTAAGAGTTTACCCAAACAGATATTTTCCAATAGCAAGAAGCTATGCAGCGGTAGGAGGAGCAGCCTATGGTTTCTACAAATACTTGTCACATTTGTGCAATTCCAGGTGAGAAAGCTGTAAGGCATTGTGGAGGTACAGACCTGCAACACAGATGGTTTAGAAACAACAGGATTCTTGGTATGGCCCAGGACCTGTTCAGAATGGCAGAGGTAAAATGAGAAAAAATTTCTCTCTTGTTTAACAGTGAAATTTCCACAAAAATGACAGGAAGCATTCTCACCACCTTGGTCTCTCCTGACTGGAATAATAATATTCATTACTCTGGAACATGGTGAAGGAAAACTGGGGAATAGGAAGTTTTAACTGCAATAAGACAAAGGGAGGGAGAATAATGCCCTATGATAATTGCTTTTGATCTTTTCTAATGTAATTTTATATAGAATTGTTTTATGAGACTAATTTGCTAAAAATAACTGCCATTGTCTGAACTGTGTCTAGGAATCTCAAAAATTATTAAACTTTTATTTAATAATTAAAGTTCAAATAAAATTCCAAAGTCAGTCAAGTTATTAGGGAAATTAATCTAGGAAACTATTCAGTAAATACATTTGATTCTGAATTTGCTTAGAGGAGTCTTTGAGATTACTTTATCAAAAAAAGATTCTGCAGGTTCTAAGACTGGTGAAGGTTGAAGACTTGATTTTTAAACACAAGCTATTTGTCTGTGTCTTAAGTATTTCAAAATTTATAACATTACAAAGGTAGAAGACTTAGTCCAAGGGAAGTGTCAAATGTTTTATCTACCTGCACAGGAAATAAAGACAGAACAAGAAGGAAGTTGCCTAGCATTGCTCCTCAGGTTTATCCTTTACAGAATTATAAACAGTTCTGTTGAAGGCTTTTATTTACCTATAGCAGTTTAAAACAGATTCCCTAAAAACAATTTCCTGAACCCACTAAAACAGATGAAAGAACAGAGGAAGTATCAGAACTTCCAAAGGCCAGGTCACTCAATTGCCCATTTCATGTCACTTTAAAACTTGTCACTTGAAAATGAACACTTGAAAAACATGAATTGATGTCTCTAAACCTCATATGTCCATAACTAAACACTCTACATGGATTTTATCAAAGTTTTTAAAAGCCAGATCACAACCAGCAAGAGAAGTGTTTAATTTATTATGCAGAAATAAATCTATGAAAAGAAAATCTATTCTTCCAGTTTGAGTTACAGGTCTGTGTTAGAATCTGTGAGATTAATACTGAGTAGTTCAGTCTTTCCACTTTCTCTGATGGACTCCAGAGCAGGTTCCAGTGCCCTCAGTGCTTTCTCAGGAAACTATTCTTCCTAGCACTGAATGAAGGAGACCCAAGAAAATTAAGATGACTTCCTCTCACTACCAGGAATATAAAGGAATCATGGTTTCTCTGAAGTCCCCTTTCTCCTTCAGCTTTTAAAAAACACGTTTTCTCTATATCATAAACACAGATATACATCATCTTTTTGCTTCAGTTAATTCTGGTTTTATGAGATACAATGAGCAATTGCATCCTAACTTCTGGGATGGAGAAAAAAACCCCCACATTTCACTATCAGCAACAGGCATTGTCTAATCCAGAAAGAGATTTTCCCTCTCTTTCAGACAGGGCAGCACCCTCCTAAACAACATTTGTTGCAAATAATGTTTCCATGTAATTTCATTAAGTTGCATCTAACTTGAACCATAAAAGTGGTCTTTTTAGCTCTGTACCTGAGACAGTTATTAAGCAAAGAATAAGAAAATGAACACTTGAAAAACAAAACATAAAATTATGTATCTAAACCTCAAATGTTCATAACTAAACACTGTACAGGGATTTTAACAAAGTTTTAAAAAGGCAGATCATGACCAGCAAGTGAAGGAACCTAAATCGGAAGGAATTATGTTTTCTCCTGCCAACTGCTTCCAAAAACTTCCTATATTAGGTTGTTTACTCATTTGTTTTCTGCAGAAATATCAGTGATTACTTTAAAGCCACTGCCTCCAAGCAAAAGTAAGTAGTATGTAATTTCATTTAAATTCAAGATAACATTCAGTCAAAATTAAAATACCACTTCTTCATTTCCTACTATTTGCAATGAAGATATGTTTTTACACAAACTGTATTGCACTTCTTAGTTCCTCATCTTTTTAATTGCACCTTACCTGATTTTCAATGATATAGCCATACAATTTCACTACTCTAGCTAATGGTTTTGCTCATTTTAATAAAGTTATTTGGTTAGGAATATAGTTGTCAAAATCTAAGTAAAAGGACGATGGTCCTGTGAATCTTTATTTTTTTAAATAAACTTAATTTCAATCAGCCTTAATTGGCTCTGGTTTCTCATAGAGCATTCCTGTACCTCAATTTTGATTGAATAATAGTGACACAAATGCAGGAAATCCTTTAAAATGTACCTTTGTTAACTTAAACAAAAAAAAAAAAATCCAGAAGATGGAAAAAATTCACTAATCACACTATTTTTCAATTAAAAAATCAACTGTTTCATTCTCAGAGATGATCTTTTTTATAATTGTCGTGGTTTAACCCCAGCCAGTAACTAAGCACCACGCAGGCACTCGCTCACTCCCCCCCACCCAGTGGGATGGGGGAGAAAATTGGGAAAAGAAGTAAAACTCATGGGTTGAGATAAGAACAGTTTAATAGAACAGAAAAGAAGAAACTAATAATGATAATGATAACACTAATAAAATTACAACAGTAAAAATAAAAGGATTGGAATGTACAAATGATGCACAGTGCAATTGCTCACCACCCGCCAATTGACACCCAGTTAGTCCCCCAGCGGCGATCCCCCACCCCCACTCCCCCCAGTTTCTATACTAGATGTGATGTCACATGGTATGGAATACCCTGTTGGCCAGTTTGGGTCAGCTGCCCTGGCTGTGTCCCCTCCCAACTTCTTGTGCCCCTCCCACTTTCTCGCTGGCTGGGCATGAGAAGCTGAAAAATCCTTGACTTTAGACTAAACATTACTTAGCAACAACTGAAAACATTAGTGTTATCAACATTCTTCTCATACTGAACTCAAAACATAGCACTGTACCAGCTACTAGGAAGACAATTAACTCTATCCCAGCTGAAACCAGGACAATAATTTAACATGAATTATTTCTTTCTGGCACATTTGGGTCTCCATTTTTCAAAAGTACTTCTTTATATACTGTGATACCAGACTAATGAAGGACTGGAACATTCATTAGTCATTCCCATGTTCTATGTGGAACAAGGCACAGTGAGCTTTACACTCCGAAGTGGTATTAGTATGTAATATAAGTTCTCTGCCGTGCATGTTTAATGGTACAACTACAGTATTACAACACAGTCAGAATCCATGTCCAGCTCCATTCCCCACCACCATAAATAGCACCAGCAGATTGGTGTATGATCGTCCCAATCATTCAACACCATGTCCTGTCCCAGCTTTTCCCTACAACCTTAATCTTTAGCAAAAGATGAGACAAGATTTCTACAGCGACATACTAAAACGACTTTCTACTCTCTAACTCTTCACAGACCTGATGCTTTGAATACACCTCATTTTCCAAATCCATGTCATTTAATTGGGTCAACATACCACCAGCAATCACCAAGTATCTACAGCTTTATCTAGGAGCACTGTAGATTGAATTTGCCAATCTATGGTTACAAAATACAGAATAGGCCTCTTAAGAAATACTGGAATTCACACCTTCTCTGATATGTTAACACTGGAAAATGAAGGATAACCAGTAATATTAGGGATTCTCTAAGTGGGTTAACCTACCAGTAAATGCTGTATCACACAAAATTAAAAAGTCCTGTTTATATTGAAGTATCTGTTTTGATGGTATCTGCTTACAATAGACCAGGGTTTTTAACCTTACTGTTAGCACTAAAATAGCAAGATGAATACCACTGCTGTCCCTATTTCACAATGTTTGTAGTCAAGAAAAAGTTGACCTAAAATACTTACTGTTCTTTCTGCCTTCATAACTTCTAAAACATCTATTTCAAATCCAGCAGAAACAGATATTACCTAAAGCAACTTGAGGCACCATCATTCTTTATGGAAAACTCTAACTAGTTGATTAGCTAGAAAAATGCCAGTCCTTTCCCTCCTTAACACATGTACATAGTAAAACTAGATAATCGTACAACCTTATTACTGTGATGTCCTTCACTCTTTTTTATTGTCCAAGTGAATTTAGGATTTGATACTGATACAATATAGATGTGTACCTCACAGACATTAGTTGTTGGATTGACTGTGGGAATGCTGTTAGCTTGCAGCAATTACTTATAAGATTATACTGAAAGGGTAAATTCTTCAAGGAGAAAATTGTTCCTTTTATTCATCTACCTTTTGTACTCTACAGCTACTTCTGTATTCTAGGAACTGGTGTTACTTCGCGGCTTCTATGAGTTCACATCCTTTTAATTGTGAAAAACTCTAATGATGTAGGCCAAAAGAAAACCACGTAACCGTCTGACAGACTGGGAGACCAGTGTGTGGCCCACCACAAAGATGGCTTGCCCACTAGTGAAAACACATCCTAAATGGTAACAACAGCAGATGGCTTACAACTTCTGTATGAAGCAAAGTATTTCTGAACCATACATGTGAGTTAAATGTGAGCCTTGACACTGCTATCAGTAAGAAAACATTACATTAATTGTAGCAAAAGACTTTGCTGTGTATACATTCACTAAATGCAGATGAACGCTAAAAAATTTCTTTACTTCATCTAATATAGGAACTTATTTGCCAAGCACTACAGGGCAAGTTGCTTTCGCAATTGCAATTCTTTAGAATACATTAGAGATTCTCATTGAAGAGCAGATTTACTGTAGCTCAGGTATTTTTCTCAATTCTGTTATTTAAAAAAATCACATTTAATTTGGTAAAATATTGAAATATATCCAGGCTTATTCTCAAATTCAGATTTATACTACCTTTTCTAAACATAGCTAAATAAAATCAGATTAAAATATTTACTGTAGGTGTAATATTAGCAAGACAAACACAGTGACAATGACATGCATAACGTCTAACATTATTTCAACATTATGCTCAATACAATATGTGCACTACATTTTAGGAATGCCTACGTACCATTTAATTTAGAAAATAATTTATGTATTAGTGGATAACTCAATGACATTGGTGGTATATTCCTAAATGTTTAGAATAAATATGTTTTCTTAATGTTTACTGGTATCTAATTGTATTGTCATTAAAAATCAAAACCGAACTATCATGCTAAAAAAAAATTACAAGTTAAAATGTTGAGTGCATACGTATCAATGATACAAACATGACCACCACAGGGTGCAAAAATTATTTTGATAACTTTATGCCACTTCGATAAAATTCATTTTTATTTTTGTAAGAGAAACACCTATGAGACAATTACCTATTTAATTTTTTTAAACTGTGCACATATCATATTGCAAAACTAAAGGAAAAGCAGGGGCATGCTCACAAAAGCTGCGAACAGAGAGGAATATCATGCATACTGTTCACAACAACTCACATATTATTAGTAAGTTATCTGAAAAACAGGAAAGCCTTTCATGCCAAACATTGCTTTCATTTTAATGACAGTAACTCCCCTTGCCTTCAGCAGGAATTACACCTGTGTAAATGAAAGCAAATGTAGGCCAGGAGATAAGTCTACCCATAAAATAAAAGAACTTTAGACAGAAAAAAGGCTCTAACCACTTTGTCCTCCTGGAGTTCATGTCCACGAAAGCAAGAAAGAAAGGACAGAAAAAAGACAAAGAAGGAAAGAGTCACTTCCATTTTGAAAGCAAGCAGTAGTATTTGTTAGTAAAATAAACAAACAAATATCAAAGGAATTAATATATATCTTTCTTATTTCCCCTAGTGGTGAAGAAAATCTAGTGAAAAATATGTTATTTTAATAATTTTCTTAGTCCTTTCATGGGTGAAATTGAGAAGATTTTATATATCAAAGAAAATATTTGTACAAAAAAAACTGCACAAAGAAAATTATTTTCATAAAAATAATTTGGGAGTCATGTCCAAATTGCCTTAATAAAACAAATGGGTCTTCTCATAAAAAGGATGCAGAATTTAGGTCTACATGCCTTGGACCCCAGTACTGCAAATGATTAGCATGCATCAACCCTTTGCACTTGCAAAGAGTCCAGTGAAATGAAGAATGTTTATTTACTACAGCCAGATACAGGGTATGCATAATGGCATACCCTGCATGTTAATCACTCAACAGATCTTTAAAATACTAGAGTTTTAAAGCATAAAGAGACAGTTTGTCACAAGTGTTTACTGCATGTCATGTCAGATCTTTATCATTTATACTTTCTTTTTCATACCCATAAATATTAAATACAAATATTCCCATTGATTATTATTTTCCTTGAAGGAATTGTCTTTTTAGCTGTCTAAAATTTAAATGGAATAATACATTAGAAAACAAAAATATTCAAAATGCTTTTAGTCAAAACTATTCCCGTTTTTTGTGAAGGGTGAATGATATTTTTTTCTGGTACCTTAATTTCACATGCCAATACAGAGACTAAATCTAGGCATGCAATTAAGCACTTAGCTGTGTTGGAAATACAACTGCTCACCAAGAAAGGGTGACAACTCATTTTATAGATTTGTTGTTTGGACACCTATATGACATGCAACTTCGTGCTCCTGTGCTCTTACAGAAGTTTTAGGTTCCCCCCAATACTAGAGATACAAACAAACAGGAGAGAATACAACAGAGGCCAACCAAGACAGTCAGGGCACTAAAGCACACAATATACAAGGAGAAGTTGAGGGAGATAGGCTTGTTTAGCCAAAAGAAGGCTGAGGTAGGGAAGGGTGCAGGAAGAGGGGAACTACTTGCATTCCTCAACTACTTAAAGCAAGCTATAGGGAAGACAGATTCTTGTTGAAGATGCACAGCTAATGGACAAAATGCAACAATCAAGGTATTGAATTGCATATAAGAAAGAAACAAAACAAGAGTGGTCAAGCACTGAAAAGGCTGCTCAAAGAGCTTACGGATTCTCCACCCTTGGAGATTTTTACAACTCAGTTGGACAAGATCCTGAAAACCTGGTCTGACTTTGAAGTTAATCCTGCTTGTAGCAGAAGATTGGTCTAGATAACCTCCACAGGTCCAATCTGACCCAACTTACTCTATGATCCTATGTATGGTGGTAAAAGATTAAAGTATTTTCAAAGATGCTATGGGTTTTAGTGGCATTCTCAGTTATACAAATAGCAAATATCATTGAAAGCTATGTAAATCACAGGACTTCTAAGCATTATCACCCTGTGTGAAGAGACACATTTATCTGCACAGCACCAGGTGCTCTGCTACCTTCCTAGCAGGGCTTCCAGTCCTACTGCATAAGAGTGGCAGTAGTGCTCGCAGATATTTTGAATGGAAGAATCTAGTGCCTTGATTTCTCATCCTCACCTCTGAAGAAATATACTCTTCTATGCAAGAGGAGCATAATCCATAAGCAGGTATTTTTAGCACAGAAGCTAAGCAATTTTGAAATTGTAAATGCCTGATTAGGTTGCTTTCTCAGTGAATGTCTTGCAGCTGCAGGAAGGGGTAAGTAACAGCACGGAAGAGCAATTAAGTCAGAATAGTCCAGCTTCTCACTTTAGGGATGTAGACAGCAATTAAACATAAAATTTTAAAACAAAAGAACTTGAGAAAAGAACTTGAGAAACTCCAACAAGACACAGTAGGTGAAATAGCACATGACAAAGATAAAGATTTTAAATACATTAAACCAAAAAGTAAAGGTAGCAAGTTTCACAAAAAAATGGGAAACAGACACAGTGATATTTCAAACTAGAAATTAGGAACATCTTTAAAACAATCAATATTGAATGAAAAATGTAAATATTAAGTAGAAAAGGTTAAAACATACAGATTTTTAAAAGGGGCGACATCCTTAAGAAAGCAAATTTTGAGACGAAAAGTATCTGTATTATTTGATTGTTTTTATCATATAGCTTAGCTTACTGTTCTTCATGCCTAGGCTGACTATTCGTTAGAGCAGGATTGCCTGTTTCTACCACACTCCTTAATGTCTTAATAACTTTTAATGTCTTCAGTTTTAACTTCTGTTTTTCATACCGTGCACTGCACCACTATACCTGAAAATTTAAAACAGACTATAAATAAGGCTTATAATATTTCAAGAAAATTCTTACAAGTTGGGCTATTTCCTTATAACTTTCACTACACAAGACCCATAGTTTGGTCATTTCGTGACAAGTAGTATTATGTGTATTACTCTCCTCAAAGATACACACGGAAGCATGGGACAAAAGGCAATAAATACAAGTTGGAACATGGGAAATTCATTCTAGATATAAGAAAATTTTTCTCCTGTTTTTTAATCATGAGAGAGGTCAAGCACTGGAACAGGTTGCTCAGAGTGGTTGCTGAATCTCCATCCTTGAAGATTCAAAACTCAACTGGGCAAGGCCCTCTGAAAACTCATGTAATTAAACATTCTTTGAGCAAGAGGCTGGATGAGATGACCTCCAGAGGTCCTTTCCAACCCAATTATTCTATGATACTTCTTCTTCACTCATGAACAAAATCTAGCTATATTACCCTTTTTAAATAACTTTCCCCTACGTACAATAGACCTACATATATTTAAACATTGTTTTGTCATTCATATGGATTTCCTTCCCAATTTTATCTCTATTCCAAAAATAATGACTAATATAATTTATCCATTGTCCTGACTACTTTCGTGCTGTTCTAATATAATATTCCAGTCTAGCCAAATTGGAAGTGATAATTATATATAGAAAATTTTACCTATTAATTATTCTAATAATCTTCTGCAAACACACAGATGGTCTGCACCTTTTCATACTATGAATTATGTTCTAATCTATTTTTTTCATTCAGTAGTTTTCACCTAAGATACGAGGACTTTTAAAAGACTTATGAGGAGTAAAACCATAATACACAAGAAGAAATGTGAATTCATGCAAGAAAAGTAAATTCAGATGACAACATAATGGAGTATACATACAATCCAGTAATAGAGATGACTCAGAAATAAAAAAAATTTAAAAGAGAGAAACAAACTCTCACTACAGCACTGATACATATTTTAGAAAGGACAGTTTAAGAGTTTTGAGAGACTTTTTCTAGTACCTACTCTTGCGCCACAAGGTTCTAATGTTAGAAACTATTAGCTTATAAATATTGACTTGGTAATACTGTTCTGTTCCACCACTGTCTCATTTTGCCAAATCTTAATTTGTGTTCAAATCAAGAGTTTCCAAAAACCAAACTTAACTTTAATCACAGAAAAGATAAGACATACTAAATGCATCCTAAGATTGTAAGCAAGGAGAACATACTAACTCACATTTCCTAAAACCCCAGACTATATTAATGAAAATCATGGCTAATCAGTAATTCTCATGTATCATCAGATATTATCAATAGAGAAGTTTCGCTGTCTGTTATCTCAAATTATATTCCAAAGTACAAGCACCACTTAGGCAACAATTAAAATCATATATATGTATTTATAATCTATACACTAAAAGAAGATGAAAGATTTTTCTCAGAAATTAATGGCATAATGAAGAGTCTCAAACACTTCACCATATAAGTGTAAGCTTTCCAACACAAAGCAGTAATCCCAAAAATTGGTGGCTTTGAAAGGGCAGTTAAGACTCCAAATCCTGTCATTCACACTATGATCATAACAGTAATCAAGAGTTGGTTCACACAATCTACCTATGTTGAATAACCTCCAGGACAAAGAGTCTCTTTTCAGAAACAGGCTATGAAATATAAAGATATGTGAAGTTCAAGACAAGCCATCACGCTTTACTAAACACCTAAGACTACCTCCATCCTCTCAGATGCCTCCCGCACATTGCTGTCAAACGTTCTTGAGTTCATAGCAGTACAATGCAAGTAGCGGCATGACTGACCATATGAGAGACATAGTTAGTCATTTCAATAGCAAAGAAATTTAAGAATTTATTTAATTCAGTTCTCAAAGAATTGATGCTAAAAAAGTAACAAATCAGTCTGACTTTGGTGGTATTTGTTCTGTTCCACGTGAAAAAGCAAGTATATTTTAATATCGGTATTATCCTTTTGAAAGAAAATCTGTTAGAAGGTCAATATGGCATATGACTGAGTGAGCCAAAGCCACTCTTCAAGACAGTATTTTTTCACCTTAAGTGCCTAAAATTATCAGCTTGTCTAAAATTATCAGTTCTTCATTGTGTCAGGATCATAATAACCTCTAAGGTTTTTGAAAGCTTTGCAATAGAGTGAAGAGTTCAAACATGCCTAGCCTCTGTTGAAATTGAGACCATCATCTACCATTTAATGAGATTCAAAACAGTTACCAAATGGAATAGTTTCAAATAAATAAAATCAATAACAGAAATAGTTTGTGCAGTTGTCATTTGAAGGGAATGATCATATCCACATAGTTTGTATTAAAATCACAGTGTTCTTTTCAAGAATCAAGAGAACACGAGGTGTCAACACAGACATGCAGATTCTGAATATCAGTTCTGCTAGGCAAGAAAATTTGCAAGAAAAATTTACAGGCTAGAAAGTAGCAACATCTCCTGGTTCAAAATTATAGTTGTGGCAAGGTTTTTACTCTTAGTATTAAATGCAGCAATTTGAAGAAGTGTTTTGCTGGGACAGCACACTATTTCTATACTGTCCAGGCACAAGCAGGCTCAGCAGCTTGGCCAGGGCCAGGAGCAGGGTACAGAGGGTGACACGAGGCAGGCCATGCCCCCATCTACAGGATTGTGTCCCACAGCACACATGCAAGGGAAACAGGGTAGGGCCCAAGACTGTAACTGAGGTCACGCAAAGAATCCAAGTCCCAGCAGGTCTATGGTGATGAGACAGAGCTGAGGCCAGCTAGGAAGCCAAGCCTACAGATTCAGTCAGCGAGGGACCCGGTCAGGCAGTGGCATGGCTCAGGCAGAGACCCAGGCTGAGCGCCTGAGCTGAAAATCAGGTGAGGGGCTGGAGGTCCCAAGAGGAGTCATTGCAGTCCCTTCTCACACAGCTCTTTCCCCAAGGCTGATCCCAGGTTACAGCTGCACCACATCAGAGCTGCCTGTGAGCACAGGCAGCCAAACCCCATTTGGAGGAGTGGGGAATGGTACAAAGGACCATGATGAACTGTAGTCCTGATAAGTTTGGGTATAACTTTTGAAAGAGTAAAGAGGCTCATCACCTCAAATGAAATGGAGCTGATCATTGTTTAGAGATGTCTTAACAATCACAGATGTTCACTATGGCATTAACATCGGTCTCATATAATCAGGACAAGATTTCACGCTGGAAGTCTTTAATATATTTGATAACACAAACTCTATTCTATTCATGGAGAAACTGTGATGTGAAATTCATCCTAGTTGAAGGATAACTTTTACAGCCTCCAGTTGTGAATTTACAACTTCCAAATAAGAGATTGTCTTTGGAATAATTTAGCAGTTGACTTTCATTTCTTTCAGAGATACTTGTACTGAGATTCTCCAGAAAGATGAATACAGTTGTAGGTTATCAGATTTTAGAGGTGTTACATGGACTAAACTGAAAAGAAAAAAAGAAAAAAAACCCACACTTGGTTTAGAGAAATCCTTTCCTCAAGTTTGCAATGTCATGTGTCTTTTCTAGAGAAATGCAGAACCAAACCATATCTCCTAAGGACCAACTTATTTGTATGGGATAGGAAATCATTGGGTTTATCCCAAATCCTAGTGACTTAGAAACCCTGATTGTGACATACTAATTCTTTGGTGCTTGCCAATTGTCAACAGAATGAAATAGATTATGAGTTAGCACTAGCATGCTGAAATTTTGTTTTGTGACTCCATTCGGATGGTCACACTGCAAGTCCTGCAGTGAGAATCATTCAGTGAAGAGAACTTGATGGTTATCTGAAAATCAGACATAGCCCCAGAGAAATAATCAGAATGCAAAGCTTTCACAGAACCAGAGGGAGCTGACAGAAGCTCCCTACTTGCACCTTACGTGTTTCGCTCACAGTTGCTGGGTCCTATAAAACAACTGAAAATCTCTTACTTTTGACGTTCAAAGACAAAGACAGAAGGATGTTTCAGTAGCTGCAAGTGATAGCAGCTTGCCAAACACCCTGAAAGAAGGTATTCAGCATGCATCAAATTAAGTTTTCCAACGAGTATTGTTTCCTTCTTCCACAAGTGAAATGTTGGTTTATTGAACTGGCATTCTGAGCTGTGGAAATTTATATTTACTGCACAAAAAGTTATATCTATCTGGAAGCTGTATTTGTCCAATATTTTAGCATGTAAATCTCTCAGCTGCATAAACCTCATTCTGCTGCCTATTGCCTCATTCATTGTGCATTTCCCTATATAAATCAGTATATAATTTAAAAAAGAATAGTAGGATATTTGTATATGAGTGGTACCTATATTACTAAAAACAATTACTGCTTGCTGTAATGTGATTTATTATTTCAGTTTTAATCAACATGGAGTTTTTCATAAACATAAAAGATAACAGTTCAAGGTCCCTTACTCCCATGAAATTTAAGCCCCCATCCTGGCTGAATACTCCATTCACTAAGATAATAAGCAGTACAGGAGCAGCAGTACCACCATTATCAGTTTTATTTGTTTGATCTAGAAGGAACTCCCACATAGTGATAATTTTTGTACAACCTGAACTGAATTTTAATGCCTGTATTTCAGGCACTGTAACTAAACTGAAAAAGGAATAAATCATTCAATCATTCTAAGAATCCTGATCTAATGCTCAACATTCAACAAATCAACAGTCAAATATTTCCATGCTCTGCTTCTACTCATGACCATGAACCTTATAAGCAGTAGTCCTCCTTGTGACCTTTGAAAGAGAAGTGTTCTTTGCAGTTCAACATCTTCTGAGATGCATGCTGCTAACACTGGTCTGTACTAAACTATTTAGTAGCAGAATCTGGTGTAAATGCCATAAATTTGGCTTGAAACTTGATATTATGAAAAAGATCACAAACAGATCAAACAGCTCCATCAAAGAACACTTCAGACAGTTTAAGAATCACCCTATATAAGGTCCAAAGCAGATATATATAACCTGTCAAAAAATGTCTACAAAGACTGTAGAAAATCTAGCAAAGATAAAACAGGAAGCTATTAGAAGTCATCCTTCAAGAAGCTGAAGTCGTATCCATTAAGGAAAACAGAAAATAATGAATTCTGGTAAATTCTGGTAGACCAAAAATAATTTTCAGGAAATAATGTGTATAGGCTTAAAAGAGATCATAAATAGGAGACTGCCACAGTCTGTCTGAATTAAATCTTTTGTATTCATGTTCATGGTGATTAGAGAGATATTTACTCTAGAATATTATTTTATGCAGAATGAACCAGAGGATATAATTCGAACTGATATTTCAGAAAGAGAAGCTATAAAGTAAGTCAACAAAAAAACCTGTAACAAATTTTTTAAATCAGATTATATTCAACGTAAAACATCTCAGCTCTAAAATATCTGTTAACTGCAATAGAGAGTCTTTCATTGACAAGAAGAATAAAAATTGGCAAATATTATGCCAATTTATGCATTTTTAAGGAATTTCAGTGTTAGATCAACTGAACAATAGAAAAGTGAGTCTGATACCCACATTGGACAGATCTGTAGAAACCAAAATAGAGAATAAAATTGGCAAGCATATGAATAAATTATGATAAAATGTGGAAAAGTCAGAATGGCTTTAAGTAAAAGGAATTTCTGTCTGTTACATGTATTAGAATTCCTTCAAGGAGTCACAGAGAAAGTGAGTAAATGGGATTTATTCATTCTGCTGAGTTGGGCTTCCAGGCTTTCAAAGAATCTCAGCAGCCATGGAATAGGAATAAATTCATTCATGAGAAAACTTAACTGATGAAAAGACAAGAAGAAAAGAACAGGAATAAATGGTCAGGGTTTTTTAAGGGAGAGGTATCACCAGTGAAGCATCACAGGGGATCTGTCTAGAGATGCTCTGTCCAGCATATTCATAAATTATCTAGAACAGAAATGAATGAAAGACAGAAAAGCATATTTATCGCACTGAATTATCAACAGTAGTAGAAAAAAAGCCAGCTGAGAAGAGCTGCAGAACAGATTCATAAAACTAAATGGAGAAGTCAGCTTACAGAAAGACAGATTTAGGTTAGACAGTAAGAAAAGCTTTCTGTGGTGAGGATGGTGAAGCAGTGGAACAAATGACCTAAGAGGGTGTGGAAGGATCTCATTGGAAATCTGTCAAGAGAAGTCAGACAAATATCTGCTAAGTTCACATGATCCATCCTGAGGACAGTCTAAATGATGTATCGGAACATTTCATTAGGAGATGAAGCCTTCCTCCTAATGCACTTTTTCTATATTTCTACGTATGTAGACATAATGACTCAATTATCTGTCCTGATTGCCTTTTATAATCAGATGAAATTAATACAGAAATTATTCTATCTCATTACTGGCAACATGATTTAATTAGTTATAAAAAACCAATAAAAATATGTGAGCTTACTGAAGACAAAATTTTAAAATTACCTTAACAAAATCCAAGGCAGTTTGAGAGACTTACACATAATCTCAGTTACTTTAATCATCAGGAAATAGAAGATTATTTTATACTTTATCAATCAAAAACTTTTTTCTGGGGGGGGGGAGTCCATTATTTAAGCCTACCTTTCAATCTTGGACAAAGAAATACATAACATTTATACCATTGTCTCCTACCTTCCAAAAGATTAAGATAATATTTGCAGATTGCATGGTATTTGCAAGGAATGTATTACAGAAAAAAATAGATTTATTGAAATAAATTATATTGGAAAATGAATAATTATTAAATTATTGTATTGGTTTACAAAATGTGTGTTTCCACAAAAGATTAGCATAAGATGTCTTGAGTATTGTCATGAATATACTACAAGTATCTGTCAGAATCTGAGACGTGTATCAGATGTGAACATTTTATCTAAAATGTTGAATAAACTGTTATCAGAACTGTTTTCCATGATTATCTCAGTTTTGCTGAATTTTTTACTCTATGATCCAACTTTTTAAAAATTCAGATTGCTGTTTTACCTGTTGTTATACAATAAACACCAGTATACTAGCTGTAACTCTATATTGTTAGTGCATTTAATTTTTTCCTAAAAATATTTTGACATTTGTATGCATATTTATATGTACATATACATAATATATGTGCCTATGTATAACAGATAATTAAGATTTAAAAGCCCCATAATATATTGTATATACTGTTCTAACACTAATTTTACAATAATCTTGTACAGAAGAGCCTGGGCAAGCAGAAAAGAAACAAATCCTTGCTCTAACTTGTAATAATCGGTGTCTCAATAATAGCATCACTAAATCACTAGATATACCTCCCTGTCTCCAATACAGAGACTCAGTCCTCCAGTCGAACAATTGTACTTTCATGAGTCTGTTAGTAGAAATGTGGCATGTATTAACTTAAAAGCCATAGTCACAAATCCATCTGCAAATGGAAATTATTTAAATGAGGACAGATGTCTTAAAAGCCGTTAAAGTAGATATCATTACCTCCTTAAAGGAAATTGGTTTCAGTAACTATGTGATTTGGATGCATAAGCAATGAATAAGAGATACAGAGTTTAGGAGAAGCTTGTTACTGAACTTTTAACTCCATACCTTATTTGACCGTAAAGACACTCTTCCTCCACAGCGCGCACAGAATTTAGTTTGGCAATATGAACAGTTATGGCCACAGCCATCAGCAAATTTTGTTTTGTGGCAGATGCCACAGGTTGGGGCATCACCCTTCTGCTCCTGCTGCTGCTGTGATTCTTCACCCATCTTCTTCACTTGCTCCTTATACATTTCAAACTGCTGATGTAATTTTCTGCAGAAGAGAAGAGATCATTAACAGTTGTTTTATTTAAGCTCACAAATACTTTGCATGACTAAATTGCAATCAATTTCAAAACACAAATCAGACAGAAATACCGTAGTAAAGCAAATACATGTAATTTATGATGCTCCAGAAGTATAACATTCAAGAATTACTTCTTTTTCATCATAACTAAACTTTAGGAGGAGGCCCAATGCTGATAACATGCAGCACACAGTCCAGCTGTTACAAAGAGAAGTAACTTTCCGTTAGGATATGACCAGCTGTAAAATACATCAGTAGGAAGTGGGCTGAGTGATCCAAGAGCCCATGGCACTAGACAATAAGCTAGTTAATATCAGATTAAAAAAAAAAAAATCTACTTTATTCTTCCAAGTGTACTTTTACCTAATTCCACCAAACAGATGCAAGTATCTTATCTTGATATAGCTTATTTTCATTTATCCAACAGTACTGTACAGAATAATGATTCTAAAATGCTTTTTTAATCACTTTTCAAGCACTGGGTGCAAGCTTGTAACAAGTTACCTCAGCTTAACAAGTTGTTATAAATCATTTAAGCCATTCATATCATTATATAGGTACTGCCTTCTCGTGCCAAATGTAAGGTAGAAGACTACCTTTGGTATAAAATCCAGGGACAGTAGTTTAAGATGCACACACATTTTACTTCCCATTTCCAGTGGACTAGGAACACACTCATAGTCAGCTGCCATGTGCATACAGAACTGCAATGATTCTTTCCGGCATGCTACTTCATTCGTATTTCTGAGCCCACAATAATCAAATCTCCATATATGATAGTTAAAACTGTCTCACTATGACCAAAGTTACAGACTCATTTCATGTTCTATAAAGGCAGTTTTTTCTCAAAGCCCCTATTTCTGAAGGTAAATTATGTCATGGAAAATTTCATTTTCATTGTAAAAAGTTGTAATATATAGCTCCAGTAGTTGCTGAAAAAAGCTGGAAAATGTGACATTGTACTATAATCTCTTACAATATGCTAAGAGAAAACAAAAAGAACTTTGATTTCTCTTTTGTTTTTATCCTTGTGATTTAAAGGTGTCTGAACAGTGATCTTTAAATTCTTAGCATGGAATTCCACTCACCTAATTTTGCAAATAGAAACTGTAAATTTTAGCAATCTAAAAATTATTAATCTAATTTAAGCAGGTTTTTTAGCTCCCTGAACAGGCACAAGCAAAACCCCCAAAATGAAGCATTTTCTATGAAGCATTAATATGGTATACTAAGCCAAAAAAATAAAAGTGCCAGAGAGATTTATTTTTCTTTAGAATTATCCTTCCAGAGATTCTTGAGATGAGATTATTAAAAAACAAACATGAAGGCTAGGATAGAACAAAGAATAACCTCCTGGAAAAAAACTAAATCCAGGAGACCAACTTCCTTAATGCAGAAATATATCCTTTATATAGTACAGATAAAAATTAACGATACAAAATTATTTCATCGGAAGTGTCACAGGCTCTTACCAAAACAAATATTACACTGAGTCAGTTAAAAATTATCTCAAACAATTATTTGCCACGGATATTCACACACATGGTAAGAACTGTTGGGATTTGCTTTGTTTTTTCAGGAAAACTCCCCTAAGAATGTACTTTACATTATACCATAGAGGAGTTGTAGGAACAAACAGGCAGCTCCCTCTCTCCATCAGGCAAGACAGGAGGCTGGAGGCATGCCTCTTCTTCTGTGTACCAAAATGCTGCCTCGAGCTCTCAACTGCCACTGACCTTTTTCCAGAAAGAGGGAAAGCAGGGCTACTTCATGTTGCTTATGTGTCATTTTTCTAATCTACCTGCTCTTGTCACTTGAGGTCAATTCTGAGTCCTCAGGACACGCTGTCCTCAGGACATAGCAGTTGCATGTTTTTCTCTCACTTTCAGCCCTTCTTCCCTGTGTGTGCAAGCCTTCTGGCCTGTAGCAGAGCAGGGAGAGAGGTCACGTCTCTGGCCTCCACGGGAAGGACGTGAGAGTCGCCATTGCCCTAACAGGCATTTGTGGCTTCTTCTGCCTTCTCACCGGTTCAGAAAGAGTTCACTGTTGACTGTTCTTTCAGGACATGAGTTACTAGTAAGAAACAGCTGAATGAAGTTGAGAACAAAAATTGGAAATCTGGAAACCTGGCACATTTCAAGGTTTTACACTGACAACAGTATATAATTGGTAGTTGGTAGTCTGACCCATTTCCATCAATAACACGTGTAATCTCTAAGACCTTGCTTGCCTTTTAATTTTGCCAAATACTGTGTTCTTCATTTAAAGCATATTATCTATGCTGAACTTCAAGTTTATTTTAGGTTACATTCAGTCTTGTGGCTTCCTTATAATCTACAGCCTTCGTTTGTATGATTAGTTGCTTACCAGTCTCACTGATGCATAAAAAGCACAAGCCTTTTGCCAGTTCTTAAGCCTCATGCATTGAAATAATTTCTCTTTTGTTTCCTCTTGGGCACAAGAATCTATGTAAAGGTCAAAACTTTTGCCTCAAAGTATAAACTTTTCAAGGTTATAGAGAGTAGTTTGCTAAAATCCTTGTTCTAATAGCAAACAACTTATAGTCTGCCGAAATAGCTCGTTATTACATCTCTTTCTGTTCCAAGAAAAATATTACATGTATGGATAGCTGTCCGAAAAAATAAAACATAGAAGACAAAAATCTGTTAAATAATCAGTTACACACAATATGTGTTTTACTTACTGAGCAGAACCACTTGAGATGAATATGCATACTTCAAACAAAATACAAAGTATTCTTTTTAGGAAGTCCATAAAAAACCTTTCCGATCTATATAGATTAGTAATTATCTTTTATCATCTAGCCTGCAAGGGTTTAAGACAAAAACTAAACTAGTAACGTGCAGCAATAATTAGGTGTTTAGAATAGCACAGTATTTGAAACACATTTAGTAAAAATTGTATAACGTTTTCAGAAAACGCAATGCAAATAGAACTCCATTTTGTTTAAGTTGTCTTCACTCACATCTCTACCCAGAACACTGCTGCCTGAGAGGGCTCAGGAGTTCAGTTACCAGAGAACTGAAAGCAGCCAGTACCAAGGCAAACTTCAGGGCCTGGAACTGAACTCAGGTATCCCAAGACTACAATTTCCACTCCCTATACTCCAGTGAGTTACTCTGCTAATACAAGTGGCCAAGACCTCTGCTGTGAGACTGAACAGATGAGGCTCTGCAGATGAGCTGCATTTTAGGCCAAAATGCTTATCCATAATACAAATCTTATTCTTAGGCATGACGGGTTTTTTGGTTGTAAACTGTTTTGGGTTTGTGTGGCAGGGTTTTGGTAGCAGGGGAGGGGCTGCAGGGGTGGCTCCTGTGAGAAGCTGCTCGAAGCTTCCCCGGCTCCAAGTTGGACCCGCCTCTGGCCCAGGCCGAGCCCGTCAGAGACGGTGGTAGCGCCTCTGGGAGAACAGATTTAAGAAGGGGAACCTGCAGTGAGTAGTGGGATTGGAACCCCTCTGCAGACACGAGGTCAGTGAGGAGGAAGGAGGGGAGGAGGTGCGCCGCAGGAGGGGATGCCCCTGCAGCCTGTGGTGAGATGGCAGGCTGTGTCCCCCCAGCCCATGGAGGGCAGCGGGGGAGCGGAGGCCCCCCAAGATGGCCGTGACTCCGTGGGAAAGCCCGCGCTGGAGCAGCCTGTGACTGAAAATCAGCCCGCAGAAAGGACCCAGCCAGGGAAGTTCGTGAAGAACTGCAGTCCACGGAAAGGACTCACGTTGGAGAAGTTTGTGAAGGACTGTCTCCCGTGGGAGGGACCCCACGGTGGAGCAGGGGACGGCTGAGGAGTCCTCCTCCCCCTGAGGAGGAAGGAGCGGCAGAGACAATGTGTGATGAACTAACCGCAACCCCCATTCCCCATCCCCCTGCGCTGCCGGGGGGAGGAGGGAGAGGTGGGGGGAAGGTGTTCTAAGGTTTGGTTTTACTTCTCATTATCCTTGTTTTGATTTGATTTGTAGTAAATTAAATTGATTTTGTTTCTTCCCCAAGTTGAGCCTGTCTTTTGCCTGTGACCGTAAGTGGTGAGTGATTCCTCCCAGTCTTTGTCTTAACCCACGAGCTTTTCTTTATATTTTTTCCTCATCCCATTGGGGCCGGGGGGGAGGACTGAGCGAGCAGCTTTGTGGTGCTTTGTTATCGGCTGGGTTTAAACCATGACAGGCACCCAACATGGGTAATTACATCAAACGATGCAGTAAGAGATCATTTAAGTAGAAAACTCAGCAATGCATATCTACAACCCTTATATATGTGTATTTTGATAATGGCCTCAAAAGCAGATGCCATCTATCTTGTACTGATGCAAAATCTCTCTCCTTTTTCCACAGTTTCCAAAAATACAAGTATCCACTTTAATAGCTGCTATAAATTTTAGAGCTAAAGGAGAAGCTGGTATGAGTTTATGCAAAGACCGAATGATAATGAAAAGTTAGGCTGGAAAACTGATATTTAAGTTCTGCTCATTTTCATGTCTTGTGAGAATGAGTTTCCTGAATCACATTCATATCTTCTGGAAGTTACAGTAGTGAAGTTCATGATGCTTATATGACTAGTCAAGACTTTTTTTGTACTGTAAAACATCGTATCCGAGACAGCTGCACAGAGGACTTCTCAGTGTCAAAAGCAACTGTTTGCAAGAGCTTGGATTGCTCTACCAAGGTCAAGAAATAGTTTCTATTGGAATACTTGCTTTGTTCTGGAATGGAGTTAATTTAATTCTGCTTATTCTTGGTGCCACACACGTTTCTGGAAATGAGAAATTCAATACCAACCAAAAAGCAGCAATCCATGGGCCTCTCATGATCCATGAGCTACTGCCGAAGGCCAGTAAGAAAAGCAAGTTCAGTAGTCTGAGGTCTCTTATTGTGCAGAAGTTTTTATTTTCCCCTGTCCTCCAGAAATGCCCACAAAACTTGCAGCATTTTACCAAAAAAAATCATTAATACTGACAAGAAGTTCCAAAGCCTTTCCTGCCTTCCAAAAGTTCACTTAAATGTTTCTGAAATTTCCAAAGCTGCTTAAAATCTGCCATTAGAAGGGCAACTATTAAGCAAGTATCCAGGATGTTGAGGCCAGATGTAAGTGTAGCAGCCACTTCTCATTTCCTGGCTACACTTCTCTCAAAGCCCTATTACTGATTGTAGCCTGTGCCTCATTTCCTATTTCCCAGCATGAAGCATGGATGTGGCTGGAATCCAGGCTTCAAAAAAGTTTGTTCGCTTTCAGTTCTGCCAAGCCCATTCATTCAATGATTCTTCTGCCTGGTGGCAATGACTATGTGGTAACATACAGTGTTCTTTCCTGTACTGTATTAAACACTTAATGCTTTCTACTTTTACAATAGTGCTAGCTAGCCTGCCACCGAATGCAGCCACTTCTCTTCTGAATGGATACTATTCTTATATATATAATCCCATGTGTTGGTAGAGGTTAGGAAACAACTGGCTGAGCATCACCTCTGCTGATAAGAAACCCTGGAAAATAGGGTGGAAACCAGGCTATGAGCCAGTGGTGTGTGTGTTCTCATTATAAATTGGACAAATTAGATATGGGGCTACATTACCAAGAGTATGAGCAGCAGATAATGGGAAGTTATTTTACCCCTTTAGCTGGCACTGGCAAGGCTGCACCTGGAATAATGTGTCCAGATTGCGGTCCACCAGTTCATGAGGTATGTTGACAAACTGGACAAGACTAGTTTGTCAACAACAACAAAAATGGGTGGGGTCCTAAAGCATGTAGTCTGCAAGGTGGGAATACAGGAGCTGGGTTTGTTCAATGCAGTGAAGAGGAATGGACTATGGAGTGATCCAACACCTGCCTGAAACTAGCTATCAAGTGTGAAAATTACCTGAAGAAATTACAGAGCCAAATTCTTCCTGGTAGCCACAAATCCAAAACAAGGAGCAAAAGGCACTATAATGGCATATTGGGAAGTTCAGGTTGGACATTAGGAGAAGTTTTTTCACTAGGAGGGCAGTGCAGCACTAGAACATGTTGTCCTGAGAGGCTGTGGGATTGCCATCCCTGTAGGTTTTCAAAACTTGCCTAGACAAAGCTCCAGTTGCCCTGATCTAGTATTGGCAATAGCCACGCTTTGAGTGGGAGGTTGGTTCAGAGATCCCCTTCAAAGAGCATTTCTATTATTATATACTTGACAATGGTTTAGTGGAATAAGACAAGAAATATGAAGTATAAACTCAAGCAGAAACATAGGGAAAAGTATTCAACAACAATTATTTGGCTGAGCAGTGCTGAAAAAAAAAGTGACTTATTACCAATAGAAAAAAACCAGCTCTTCATGCTTTTTATAAACTACTGTGAAAATAGTTAACTCTCTCAAAGTTTGACCAATGACCTCACATATATTTTCAGCTCCATGTAATGCAATGGGCAGCAAAACTTTGAGTTTATGCTTTCATACTGATGTGTGGAGGCTATAAAAAAGCAATTAAAAAAAAAAAAAAACACAAAACAAACCTATGTTCAGTAATGCAAAACAGAACTTTTCTTAATTGCAAAATGCCAGCTTTGCCAGTATTCAGCTGAAATGAGAAATGGCATAACATAAAACTCCTCTTCAGAAGACCATGATTCTGCTTTAAGTCTAGCAGATAAAGAAAAATTATTAAGCAATTAAAGACTCAAGCCTAACTTCAAACAAGAACCTCACATCCAATTCTGTTTAAAATTAATGGATTATCATACCCAGGCAGATAACACCACTACAGTCTTGATGCCATTCACAATTCGGACTTTTCAGCTTTCATATCAGTGAAAATGAAATATTGACAGAAACTAGATGTCAGCAGAGATCTAATCCACAGCACTTTAACTTTCTTGCTGGCAAAGAAACCTCTACTGCCTCATTAGAATTGATGTACTATTTTAATGGTCTGGTTTCCTCAAATAAACAATAATTAACTATTTTCCACTGTCAGTAGGTTTAACTTCAGAGCCATCTACCTAAGTGAAATGTCTAAGCTTAAACTTTAGTTAAAAAAAAAATCTACCAAAAATATTTAGAGAATGCAAACCGAAAAGGGTTAAACCCCACAACTGTAGAGTAAAAATGCTACTTTTTAATGTGTGCCCCGGAATTCACAATAAGTGGGAGAAATCTAAGATATTGAAAAGAGCTAGTCAGAATTTCCTAATTAAATGTCTTTTCATTTGATGCACGCACTTTGATTTCCTGCTGTAAGTACCAGTTTTATCTAAACTTTCACTAACTTTTTTTTTTTTTAAATCTCAGATATAATATCCAGAAAACAGAAGATACCATCAGAAAATCCAATTCATTTGGGTATTTACTTGAAATGTAAGAGACCTAGAGTTTAGTTTCTACTTGCCTTGAATACCAGTCTTCCACAATCTATGCAGGAACAGCAACTCCCAAGCTTATCTCAAAACTGTGTATAGTCTTTCCTATGGGAGTTGTTGCACTTCGTATAAATAATCTGAATTTTTTTAATCTGTTCAAGTGAAGAATGTAGGGGAAAATGAACTCCACACTGTTTTTTTTCAGGTGGGAAATACATTTTTTTCCCAACTCTAAAACAAAAGTTAACAGATACAGAGATTTTTGCTAGCTGTCCGGTTCAGCTGGGATAGAGTTAACTTTTACAGGAACCTGGGAGGGGGCACAGCCAGGAGAGCTGACCTGAACTAGCCAAGGAGCTATTCCATACTATGTGACATCATGCTCAGTATATAATTGGGGACCAGGCTGGGGGGTGCTGTCAGTTTTCAGTGGGGGAAATGGCGGAGCATTGGGTTCCGGGTGGTGAGCAGTTGCACTGTGCATCACTCTTTCTGTATATTCTTTTATTAGTACCGTTACTGTTGTTGCAACTTCTCTTTTTATATTGTTCCAGTAAAATGTCCTTATCTCAACTCACAAGGTTCCATTTTTTTCTCTTTTCTCCTTTCTGATTCTCCTCCACATCCCTCCGGAGTGGGGCAGGGAGGAGTGAGTGAGCGGCTGCGTGGTCCTTTATTACAGACTGGGCTGAAACCATGACACTAGCTTTTTAAGTATTTTGTTTAGAAGAAGAAGGTTAAATATAAGCCATATAATGACAATAACAGCAATGTTCAGCAGTGTCAAATAGTAAGATATTTTACTAAGTTTTTTTCTAAACGTAGAGTAAATCCTCCTGAAATTGTCAGTAGAAATAATTCTGAATTTTTTAGCTTTTTCACCTATGTATGGTTTGAGTTGTATTACAAATGGAGCTAACTGGAAAAAAACCCACTATTTTCATGTTTCCCATTCTCTAACTTATTAAGGAATATGTACTTTAATTATTCTGTGATATTCATCAACCTGAAATAGGAACAGAGCAACAATGATGAAATTTTAAGTGCAGAACATCTTTAAAGAGCCTACAAAATAGAGTAGTCACAGAATAAGGAGGTCCTAAACATGGTGAAAGACTTACTTACAAATTACCTCATTCACACTAAGAAAAATACTACCCATCTCTCAGTCACAGAAGTATTTCTTTATCAATACAATACTCTTACTGAATTCACATAAAAAACACAAGGTGGCCAAAATCTGAATCCTACGTTAAAAAGACACAGAGGCAGTTGAAATAAGTTACTGCAGTTCACACATATGGGACATTATGTCTTCCGATAATTTCACTGGAAGAACTATTGTAAAAAACATATACTTTTATTCTAAGTGAGTAAATATAGTCTAAATCTAAGTGAATTATACTGACTGTGCCTGAAATGCTGAAGAGAAGAAAAAGAGCTAAGAGAATGGAAAGAAAGGAGCGTGGTTGCTAAATGATCTTGCCCTTGGTTGATACCAGTGCTGCTGCTCCCTTGTAACTCAAGTGGGAAAAGCCAACTACAGCAAAGCTAATCAGCATCCAAAACTAAGATCTCTGTTTCAGTCTCTCCTTGTCATGCAAGGCAGCAGGGTAAAGACATCCTATTATGCCCTGACAGCATTTGCCTCACGCTGGTGAATGCAACCAAAAATTCTCTGTTGGTGGGAACTTCGTACAAGCAGCTCTTGGAAGTAAAAGACATGGCCAAGATGAGGTCTTCAAGCTGTCCTGGCTCCACTCTCTCTTCTCCCCATTTACTAGGGCTTTCTGCAAAGGCTTCTAGTTCACACTTTACCACATTTTGTTCTCAGCTTATTTGATATTCCTCTCATTGCACTCTTCCCGATGTCATACTGAATTAATTAATTGAGCTGGTATGACCCTAAATAAGTTTGCTACTACAGATGAAGTCATGTCAGTGAATCTAGTTTATTTTAATACATTCAGAAACTCAGTACAAAAGGACAAGAAAGGACGCGGGGGAAAAAAAAAAAAACACCTCAGTTTTAGTAACTGAGTAGGATATGACTCTGTGAATGAATCAACAGATTACACACCAGCTAGACAAAAAGTCTAGCTGGAACTGGCAGGATTACCTTACCTGTCTATGTATTGAATAAAACTGCAGCTTTTGTTCATTAACTTTGTTTATTAGCAGCAGTGAAGCTGCTCTTTGCTGGCAAGGTAGCAGTGAACAATAGCTAAGTACAATAGTCCTGTACAAGGCTACAAGAAAAAGTGAACATGGAGAAGATGAACATATGGCCAATTAAAGGCTGACCCAATTAATGTTACCATATTTCTGTGTGGTTTTAATGATATCAAGATAAAGCTAGACAATATATAAAGGAAAAAAGAATTAGGTGACTCCTGGCTGTACCTGTTACTTCCAGGTTTCCTCAGAACAACAGACAGATACTTGCTTCTACCTTTTCTGCAGCAGTTCAAGATAATTACAAGATTAAATTGAGAAGTAGTATCTTTGTGACTAATCTTCTTGTTTGTTAAAATTAATCTTTAACTGAATTGTTTATTGTATTTTTACAATCTGTAATATACAAAAAGCTATAAAGTCCCTATTAAGGTTTAAAGAGGCAGAATATAGTAACACATCCAATTCTTCTAGATCTGTTTCAACACTCTTTTTTAGCTATAATAAATAGAGGGGCATTTAAAAATAGAGAATACCACATTCCTCCAATAGTTCAACAATGGCCAAATCATTCAAAGCTACCTAATTTCTCCGTAACTGACAGTTATGAGACTAGCTGGCTGTAAGTAAGCAAGGTTCCTTCATAACTCCAGACTGAAATTACTTTACACCTTTGGATATCTTCATACCCCTCTGTATTTTATTTCAATGTAACTGAGAAGGTTTAATTATCCTTTTCTGAATCTTATTTAAACTCCTAACTTAACAACAGAAGTTTCCACAACTTTCATACAAATATTTTGGTGATTATACTGGGGGGTTTTTTCCTCATTCTCATTAGCTGCTCCTGTATTAGGAAAAAAAAAAAAAAAAAAAACTATAAGAGAGCTTCTTTAAACCATTATGAGTCTATTGATTCCCATCATGTTTTTCTCATTTGTTTCTAAAATAAACATTCTTAGCTAAATTTTTCATTCTTTCTCCATAAAAATTCTTCATTATTCTTCTAATAAATTTTGCCACCTACTTCTGTACCTTTTCCACCTATACTGGAAATATCAGTAGGATTCCTTTTCTAATGTTTAAGCATCAAGCAGGTAAATTAAATCCATACTGTTACACACAATAGTGGTGGTTTTCCTTCTGCTCTTTACCTTTGTGACAAGGCCAACACTTCCCAGGTAACTTTAGGTCTCATTCAAAGATTAACCATGCCAGTTGTAATTGAAAAAGGGAATCTTCCAGTGCCTGACTCTCCAAGGAAACTCTCCAAGTCCATTCCACAACTGCATTCCCTCAATTAAAAATATTTTATCTCCAGTTCCATAGGCCTTGTCCTTGTGTTTGTAATCCACACTATCCCAAAGGGGGTGCTTTGGCAAAGTGCTGAAACTGTAAGTACTAATCCTCAGCTGACAATGAAGATCAGGAGCAAGCAGTTGAACTTCCAGTAAAAGTAGCCTACCAGGAAGTGTATGTAGCAAAGCACAAGACTATGATCTTTAAAGACAGGCATTTGTACTGTCATTTCATTTATTTTTCATCCCAGTTATAGTAAGTAAAGGAAATTACAAGATTACAGATTAAAAATTACAGATAAATATGGTCTTTTTTTTTTTCACTAACTCATTACAAAACAAGATGTAAGCAGTCATTCTGTGTGCCTTACATATCCAGATATTGCTGCTGCTAAGCAGTTTGGACAAGTGGTAGTGGAGTTTTCAGAAACTATGCATAGGAGCAATGAGTCTTTCAGCATTCAGTGTCATATTGCTGATGACCAGCATCTGTCCTTAATTTCTATGCCTGGAAAAATCTGTAGTACATATGTTGCTATAAAATAGGCACATCAAAAGTAGCATCATATACATTTAGAATCATGACACTCTTCACTATCACCACTTGCAGTAGACCAGGTATTGGAAAACCCCAACCAGAACTCAAAATTTCTTAGACCTCTAAGTCAATCAGCCACAACAGACCCCCCCCCAGGTAAAAAGGTAGAAAGAGTTAGAGCTCCTTGCTAAACAGACGGGAAATAACATCTCCTGACTTACTCTGTAACAGAAAACTATTTTATAAACTAGAATTAGGATTGTTTTGCAGTTATTGCAGCACCCTTTTTATGTTATGAGCTTTATGCAAAAAATTAAGACTCCTATTTGGATATTTTCCATGCACAGTTGACACAGATGTACACAGACTTTCATCCCCTATACAAAAATTCTCACCTGAAATCTAAATCACTGAGGAATACACTTGGCTCTCATAAAAATTTTCTTTTACAGTCTATTTGTATCCTGTCATTTTACTTTTTATATTTAAAAAACATGCTGATTTTTATAGCTACTGTTACATGTTTCTTCCTAATTCACTCACTTGATTGAAACGTTTTATAACAGAAATGTTATTTTAGTCTAAAAACATTAGAAATATAGCTGCATGTTGGCTATTTCTAGATTTTTTTCTGATACTGCTTGTGTTAGGAATTCAAATAAATATCAGTTTTAAGAAAGGTGGGTCACACCTATATACTTTTAAATTACTAGACCTTTATTTTTTAAACAGCCTAATTATTAAAAATATACAAATTACTGTTCTATCCAAATAATTCACACTCAAAAAGTTTCACAGTTCATCTTATATTTGACTTGTTTTCATAAATCATACTTTTATTTACTTTATACTAAATTTCATTTTAAAGGTATGCAATATTTACCAAATGTACCTTAAAAAGAGGTTAATTCAGTTGCTGGCAATTAAGCACATTGCAACATTATTACATTTATAAAGGGCATCTCCAGCAGAGATAATATTTCTTACAGTCACTCGGGTTACTTTATTTGCATCATCAGTTGACTTACAAAAGGTAGCCATTAGCTTCACACCTGTAGTTTTAGAAAAGCCCAAAATAACTAAGTTACTGTGTTAAACTTTTTTATCCTTACTATGAAAGGCAAAATTACTTTTTCATTAGACAATTACACACACTGACAAAATAAATACATCCTAAATAATAGGTCAGACTGTCTTGGCTCCGAAATGTAACACCTCCTGACTTTATAGTATCATGATTAAAGCGAGTTCATTCCACATTGTTTACAACATTCATGAGCATTTTCAATTATTAAGTAGCCCCTATCTTTTTACCTCTGTGACAGGATTGTTCCTATCTTGGTGATTATCCTTTTTTAACAAACCGGAAATAAATTTGAGCAATGCTAGGAAAGCTAGTGTAAGCAAGTCTCAGTTATGCTCACCATATCGTTGTCTCAACTTCATCTAAGCAAACTACATCAACGTGCTTGATGCTGAATTATCACCACCAGAACTGCTGGTAGTATTTAGTTGTGGTGCATCTTGGTTTTGACTGTATCAGTATTCTTACTGTAAAAGTACTACCAGTAGAGCCATATAGCTAGCAGCACTATAGGGGGAGATCCTCTTGAAACAGTTTCCCAATTCTCACAAGACTGTGATTTTCCATACTGTTCATATTTCAAAAGTAACAGGAAGTAGGGCCAAACCACAAATTATTTTCATAATGCTAATGTAACCTCTTCTAGAAACAAACAAAAGAAATGCGTATTGAAATGGAAATTCAAATACGAAAAATAATTACGATTTTTTAGGAGGAAGGAGCTCACAAATGGAGAAGGATGTTCTCACCTGCTGGAGAGACTTTTCATAAGTGCATGAACAAGGTGTGTAACAATTTTCCCCATACTAATTACATCTAAACTCATGACTGCATAACTTCCCTTTACTCAAAAAGTGCACTGAACTCAAACTTTACTTCGCAGAAGTAAAATATAATGTCAATTTAGGTTGCAGCAGTATTTGTCCATTTTAGATAAACAGTATTTCATAATGATTGAAAAGATAAGAGATTTATGCCTCAAAAACTGTATAAATAGTACTTAATCTGATACCATTTCTGAGATATAATGCTTGAGTATTCCAAATAATTGGAGTTGTGCAAAACCACCCCAAAAAATCAGTGCCAGAGAGAAGATCAGAATTCAATCCTATATTTAAATCCTTTAACCTCTTAATTAAAGCTTATTAATTAACCATTAAGAGCTCAGAGCTACTGGGTATAAATGAGGGTTGTAAGAGAGTCACATCGGGCCACCAGTAGGCCTGCTGATCATGCTCTGCTGTTCATAATCCCATAGAGTGGAAGTATGCAGTAACAGCAGGCCCTGTAAACTAGCAGAGGGAGCAAGGACACTGTGACACTCAAAGGCCAGGAACCATCCCAGGGACAGCTCTGTGAAAATTTGTTTTCCTGTAGCGCTTGAACACTTTTCTCTCCCAAGATTTTGATATCAGTTTATTAAAGCTTTCTCCTGGAGTACCTCTGTTTGGAAAAATGGTAAATATAAGCAGATTCTACTCATATTTGGTTTAGCCTAATTGCACTTAAACAACTAGAACAAGTCTAGTTCTGCTCTTCATCAACCAATCTTTTTCCTGTATAATAGTTCTTATGTTCATGCATTCTATTTTTTCATATTCTTGAGCAGGGTTCACAGATTACTATATTGCTATGTGATGATGTAAATTGCTGAGAAGTCTTTTTGTTTAAATACAAGATCTATGGACGTAGCCCCTGAGTGAGTTCATCCCAGCTCAGATGTTCACTGCAAATCAGATGTGGCAGACTCTGGCAGAAGGAAAACTTTACTTTATAGTGTTGTTCTCCCTTTGCCCCTTCTCAATGAGGTATTTTCAACTGCCATGGTGTGTTGGTTTTGGCTGGGATAGAGTTAATTTTCTTCATAGTAGCTAGTATGGGGCTGTGTTTTGGATTTGTGCTGAAAACAGTGTTGATAACACAGGGATGTTTTCGTTACTGCTGAGCAGTGCTTACACAGAGCCAAGGCCTCTTCTGCTCCTCACCCCACCCCACCAGCAAGGAGGCTGGGGGGCACAAGGAGTTGGGAGGGGACACAGCCAGGACAGCTGACCCCAACTGACCAAAGGGATATTCCATGCCATAGGACGTCACGCTCAGCATATAAAGCTGGGGAAAGAAGAAGGAAGGGGGGATGTTTGGAGTGATGGCTTTTGTCTTCCCATGCATGATGGAGCCCTGCTTTCCTGGAGATGGCTGAACAACCTGCCTGCCCATGGGAAGTGGTGAATGAATTCCTTGTTTTGCTTTGCTTGCGCCCACGTCTTTTGCTTTACCTATTAAACTGCCTTTATCTCAAACCATGAGTTTTCTCACTTTTGCTCTTCCGATTCTCTCCCCCATCCCGCTGCGGGGGGGGGAGTGAGCAAGCTGCTGTGTGGTGCTTAGCTGCCAGCTGGAGTTGAACTACGATACATGGCCTTTCAACAAATCTACTATCCTAAATTAAAGACATTGTGGACTATAATTTGAAGAAAAAAATATCTATTATCATTCCTACTGCAGAACATGGTTAATTCCACCTAAAGAAAATAAATCCAGATGTCCAAAATCAATCACCTTTCTTATTTTGCTTAAGTCTTTTGTATCCAGGATTGACCAGACATTACTATTCAAAGAAGACACAATATCAGTACTGATAAATTTCCAATTCTTCTTTCTGCTAATGTAACTAAGCTGTTACAATAGCATCTTTGTTACAGTAGGTTTCCAGCATTGGAAGTAGGATCTTTCTTTAAATATGGACACCCAAAAAAGAAGCTGATTATATATACATCTCTCTTTCACTTTCCCTGGCCTCTAAAGGTACAGTCAAAAGAGAGGCAAAGGCCTTGGCTAGGACATAACAACCAATAGTTGAACAAATCACCAGAGGGGATAAAGTTGTGATCCTAGGATTATCATCACTCATTGATGTTACATGTTTAACGAAAGAAATAATATTTATTTAGTGTACATAGGTAATTAATATTGTAACAGTTAAGAAATATAGACACATAGAAATAGAATCACAAATTCAATAGTAAGTCTTTTAGAGAATAGTTTCCAACAGAACAGACAGCATAACATTTTCTTACAAGATTCAGTATGGATACTGTGAAGAGGAGAAGAGAATGCAGCATCATCACTACATTTATTACCTTACATTTATTACCTTAAATAAACATTTAATCTTGAAAAAGACAACATTCTGCTGTTTCAGAATTCACCTGTTAATCAGATTTTTGTCATACAAATGTTAGTGGTTTTCACCCTGTTGGTGAGCACTGCACTAGAAACCATAAAACATGTTTTGCTCTTAGGTACATAACTGGGAGATGGGGGTGTCCACAACTGTTCCAAAACTGTCTTCTGCCAGTCTATATCCTTGGATAAAGCACACCTGAGATGAGAAGTCTGACTGTGTTCCTGTTGACATAACCCAAGTTCTCTCTCTCCTGAATATCCCTGCACTGAACCAAGAATATCCCTTTCCTAAAACAAAACTATCCTTAGCAATTAGCTGTGGAAGCAGGGAATACACAAATGGATGTAAAGCTTCCTAAACGATGAGAAAAAGGTGACATGTAGACCAAATAACTGGAATTACTGACAAGCTTTTAAATTTTGGAATCATTAAATCAGGTTTGTGACAGATCAAAATTCCCAATAGGCCACAATAAAAACTGGATTTTTGTTTCTGTGAGACCACTTTTTTTGCTCCATGACAATCTTCACCGTCTGTTAATGTTATTCATAGATGAGACTTTGTACCCAGTAGTACTCATCCTCACCCCAGGCTTCTGATCGACTCACCCTGGCACCATCTGTCTTTGTTTGTTCTGAGTCCAAGATACTCCAGGAGCCACATCACTATGAATTTACTTCAACTTTCTCTCTATACAGAACATAATCAGAAAAACATCCTTCGGAAGAGATAAGTGAATTTCCTTCTTCTGTAAAATCATTACTTCTACTATGATCACAGAAAGCCACCTGTGAGCACACACATAAAAGCAAATGGGAATGATTATATTGAAAAATTAAAGAGATACATTCATCTGTAAAATAGAAGAACTCACTGAGGGTTTCATGATATAAATGTTTTGAAGACCATGCTCCTTTTGGAACATACCTGAAATGTTTTGGATATCCGTTCCATCATTCTCAGATCTCTAAAACCAGAACTAGAGTGAGGACTACCACCACATCACAAAAATCTGCACCTGGTGATAAAGGACAACTGTCTCATCTAGTAAGTCCTCCCTAGGTAAACATGGCAGAGCTCCACAGCCTGTAGTCAGCCTTTCTAAATCAGTCTAGTCCTTTCCTGCCTTAAAGAAGGGAGGATAAATAAACATTTCTTTCCTCTAGCCTTGCTGCCCCTCCACACCTCTTGAATTAAGACATGAATACTTAATTTTATTTTTATCTAGCGAATTGACCAAATACTCCAGCTATTCCTTATCAAAGGAATAAAACAAGACAACAGTGAAAAGAACACTTTACTAACCCTTACTCGCTCTGAAACATGTAATACAATCAACCACCACAAATACATCAAAATAAAAGCATATAACTGAGAGAATAAACTCTTCCAAAGACAAACACAACACTGATTCATAGCTATCAGTTAAACAGAAATGTTATTGAAAGGAGTTGTGAGTTTAAAAGCATGTAACCAACATTTGAACTTTCTTCCAAAACACTCTGCAGCTGGGAAGCCTAATTGTATTTCCAGTAAACCTAATTGTGTTTCCTGACTCCAGGGGACAGGAATTCCCGAGATACTGATGACTGACAGGTCTGGTTCTGCTTTCAACCTGCAAGTAAGCAAAAATACCCACTGCTATATGAAACTTAGCATGAAAAACAACCACTCTTTCCACTGGTATCATTAGCAGCTCGAAGTGCTCCATACTTCATAGTACCATTCAGCACTACCCACAACTGGGTCATCTGTAGAAGTCATTTGCACAGGTACAAACTACTCTTAGTACATGCATTCAATAGCAAACATTAAGGTGTAGGGCTTAAACCACACAGGTAGCCTTTGTGAAGTGCGAAACATCTTTCACTACCAAAGAAACTCGATTGAGATAAAAGGTATCCACCAGCACTTCTAGAGTTACTGTCATTAACTGTTTTAGAACCTACTTCCTGGTTCTGAAATTGGTTATTGGTTCATGAACCTGATTTTTTCTTTTTTAAGAACTTGATCCAACTTTTTGGGGGTAGTTATGTAGTAACAATGTTATAATTGATTCAACCATGATCACTAAATCTCTCCTAAATATTTATTCAACATTGTTCATTATGCTCTTTTCATGTCTTAGTATCTCTAACCATGGTGCAAAATAAAAATATTTAGAATCTTTTATATCTCAAATTACCATTCATTAAAACTACCCTTTGAAAGCCTCTTTTACTACACTAATCACTACTGATTTAAGAAGTCTGATGCATTAGATACAGATAATTAAAAGTCTTCAGTAAATCACTCTGTTTCAGGAAATGTTGTTTTGACTTCTAAATAACCTTTTATACATCTCTGACTTCAAATTCTTGGTCAACTTTCTTCCCAATTCATCCAATAATTAAAAGATGTCACCTAGTTATTTTCAGAAACTTTCCCATCACTCGGTAACATGTACAGCAAAAGAAATGAAGGTATCCTTTGTTCATGCTCTATTACTCTCAGTTTATATGGAAAAAAACCAGGGATTACTCTGGGAGAAAGCTACTGCTCTGCAAAAACCAAACAAGTTACCATCTCTACATTAGTCCTACCCTTACTCCTGTGTGATACTCAATATCCTGGGGTATTATTCCACTTCAGTAAAAGCCATTCTGAGTTTTTCCAGGTGAATTGTTAAGAGGATGAAAGGGGTCAAAAGAAGGTGAGAAGGAGGAATAAATTGAGGAGAGATACTGAAGGACTGTTTTAACCTACAGCCTCATGCAAAAGGTCTAGAGAACCATCCCAGGAGAAAGTAGCTCTTAGCCTGTAATACCAGGTGAGCCTACTTACAAGAGTTGAACACAACAGTGAGTTCAAGTCAGCAGTTTTCATGTGAAAACAGAAGCTGTAATGCCAAAACAAGCCCAAGTTATCTGTGCCATAAAAATATTTCCCAAGTGATGAAGACAGACACCCATATCTCTGCTGTCTTCTGTGAGTGCTTCCTGACCATACTCTTTACATTTACAGTACTACTAAGGTAGCAGCATGACTCACAGAAGCATCTTTTTAGGGAAGAGATAGATAGATAGACAGATATCAGTTCCACTGAAGTCACTAACTCGTTCCAACATCCTTTGATTTTGTGATTTTGACCACTAAGCTTATTATTTTCTCTTGGAAACCTCAACCAAAAAGAAGAACATTAACTAGTAAGAATCTATTTTGACACATTTTTAAAGTAGATGATAATGCAAACAACAGTATAATATGCTGAGCTGTTCTTCCAATCCACTAGTATTAACTGAAATTTAAAATGTTTAGAATCACAGAAAATACTGACAAGAATAACTAATATCCATGGGGAAGAAAACTGTAATAGAGTGGACAAGCCCACAGACCCAAAAGAAAATACATTGGGAGATAGAACTTGGCAGAGAGAGATGGACACAGAAATCTTTGAACGAGAAAAAGGGAAATCTTGAGTTTGAAAAAGATGGTCTCTGAAAATATTTTTTTGTGTTATTAAAAGGAATTGTCTCAACTAACCAAAGTCCAGAAATACTGCAGTTAGTGATGACAATTGCATGCTACAGATCTCAATTCTCCACACACTGTAGGGGTCCTATTTGCATGTTTACTCTACAGTACATAAATCTGTGCACACTGACTATTTCTGTCAGAGGTCAGTATATAAGGAAACAATAAAAAACTGTTTCAGCTTTCAGAGTCACAAATAAAACAAACACACAACTTCATACTCTGTTGCTGACTTCACATCCTTCTTAAATGGCTATGTTTTTCATTTACAAGGATGTTTCAGACATTTTTTTCATACACTCAAAAAAATAAAAAGCTTTGTTAGCTATGTTCTATGTTACAAGAAAAGAACCACCATTTCCTTATAGGAACTTGGGATGTTTGTTACCTCATTAATTACCATATCTTGGTCCAATTTAAGTTGTTATTGAAAGTACTATCACGATTACTATCTGGTCTTCAAATTGTAGCAGGCTCAAAAGTTGTTAACAAATGTAGTAAGCCTTCCAATTCTCTCCCCCATCCCACTGAGGGCGGAGTTAGCAAGTGACTGTGTGGTGCTTAGTTGCCAGCTAGGTTTAAACCATGACACCAAATTACATCATTACGCCTTCAGACCATACACCAAGCACAGTCTGACTGTACCATATGGTTTTCTCCTTTAGGTTTCAGACTAGGGTTCTGTCTATGCAGGAGCGCTGTAGAACTGCTGAGCTTCCAATCTTCCCTTCAGCTCAAGCATTCCCATATGATCAAGTTTTTGTGCTGGACCTATATTCCCATTGGGAATATTGAATCAGTAAGAAAAATTTACTAGAGGGCAAAGAATAATTTAAAGCATGCTATGAAAAGTGACTTAGATAATATGAACCCCATGGAAATTCAGAATTCAGTATTCGTTATGTTCACAGTGAGAATCATGAACCTGGCTACTATTCATCAGTGTGATACCACTTCCCGTATTCTTTATTTTCTACCCAAGTATCAGAAGACAAATGTTCCCTGCTTGAAGAGAAAGCCAAAAGTAGCAAAAAGCTGACAATACTTTGTATCAACCTGCAAAAAACCTGTAAGAACCAGAAGGTATTCTCTTTTCCTTTTCTTTTGCTTAGTCTCTACCAAGTCATTTCCATGAATTTGACTAAGAGATTATTTTAACAAAATAGAAGCTCTATAAGAAAGCTAAGGATATGTTGCTTATGACAATATTTCATTGGCTAAAAAAACCCAGTTATTAAAAACTTACTTCTGCAACTTGGATTTCCCTCAAAACTGGTATTAATAAAAAAGATATACACCATGAATGGTTAAAAATTGAGACACAATCCATGAAAACTACTCTGCACATAGCAGCACATAGAGGTGCACTGAACAGCCACTTTTCTAAATAAAAGTCTAGATGTCTCTACAATGTAAATCTGTATTTTCAACAATTAATAATTACCTACATTTCCATATATGCTCTACCCTGAAAGTGAGTCTACCCTTTGTAAAAAATGAAGCTTTTTTTAATATTTCCAGCAAGGTTTAGTCAGATTGCCTCAGCAAAAACAGTCACTCCCTTTGCCAGCTTAGACCCTGACAGATACAAAAAAGGAAATAAAGGAGCAGGTATCTGTAATGGACTTAAAATTGCACGGGGAAGTAGAAGCATGTTAGAGGAGAGAAGCAAAAATTTGAGTAATGGATATTCACACTATTCAGACATAGGAGCTTGAGAGAAGTTGCTCACTTAGCACCAGAGATGGGATAGGAACTATACTGAATAGCCACATGTTGCTACACATGTAAGTGATCATTTGCAGTCTAAAATGATCGTGAACATTAGGGAAAGCAAGGTTCCAATTTTATTTGGCAAGTCAAAAACATCTTGTGCCATTTTTTGGAAAAATTCCTGATAAAAATAGGGAACTAGCAATATTGCAAGGAAAATAAGGTTCACATCACTTTTAGCACAAAATACAGTTTGCACCGTCATTTTAAGGAGAAAGACTTTAAATTATTCAGAATAATGCATAGCCAATAGTGATATGCATAGCAGCAGCTGTTATATGAGCCTCTCTAGAAGTTTTGACCTTCCTAAGACAAGATTTGATAAACATCATACAAATTGAACTTGTTGTATTATCTTTATCATCAGTTCTTCACAGAATGAAATGCACAATTCTTCTTTGGAAAAAAAAAAAAAATTAAAATATCCATTATGGTTATGGTCAATGCCAAAATGAGTGGATAGCCTCTTATGTTCTGCAAGAACCCCTTTTGCCACTGTCATGAAGGTAGGTTCCATTGGAGACTGAGGGCAGTGATTCAGCTGCGTGCTTAACATGCTTCCCACTTATTATAGTAACAGTATCATTTCTGTCTTGTTTAAGTTAAGCTTAAGCCAGCATTTTCTAAATCTATTTGCTTATCTCATTCAGACAACCTGTCATCCCTCTAGGGGTACTGTCCATTTCTTTTGGAAAGCAGTTCAAAGCAGGATGTTCTCAGCATATTAGTAGCACCACAGCCTGTGACATCCACAAACTCTGAAAAATTTCAAAAATTATAACAGAGAGAAAATACTCTCAAAGCTTTTAGGAGCTGCTTTAACTACATTACAACATACTGCAGTCTGTATTGTCTAGATAGCAACTGGTTTATTTATGCCTATATGTATATACATACGGAAACATTCTGTTCTTCAGTCATACCCTTTTTTTTTTTTTTACTTCTTATTCTGTTGCATAACACAAAATAGCTAGAGATTTTAGTATACAAAATAGTTCAAATATAGCTCCATTTCAGCCATACCATATAAATGAGTGGAATTATTTTCCTTTATTACTACTTTATCCAATTTCTTATTTGAGTAAAGTATATATGCTTGGATTATCTCAGTTTGGGGGGCTTTTTTCACCTTTCCTTTGCCCATAATGCTAACTGCTGGCCAGCTAAGTATTTTTGCTTGTGTTCTTCTCTTTCTAAATTGCAAGTCTGTTTTTTAACCCCAGATCCTCAAGAAATTCCTCATTATACAATATTACCTGATTTTTGTTTAAAGATTACTTTTTTCTTTCACAAACATTTTCTTAAACAATAGGTTCCTCACATTGTCCCTGAATATTTTTTTAATTCCTTATTAATAAGATTTCTTAATGTATCAAAAATGTGAAATCTATTCTCTTTGACCTAACATTCTGTAGGTTCGTCTGCAGAATCAGAAATCTGTGTGTATTTTAGGATTAAAATAGATCAGTTGGATTCCAAGTTAAATATACAAATATATTTCTTATGATCACTATATTTACCTGTCCCAACATGTTTATCTTTGCCTTCTGATAAAACTGAATTCTACCATATTCATGACTACTATCCTGGCCTCACTAACATTGTGAACAATCCAAACAAAATAAGTCTTTCTTGTATTAAATATTACGATGAAAAAAAATCTGAAACAAGTCCAGGGCATCTTTACAAGGCAAGCAACCATAATCTTATGCTGCAAATGGTAAATTTAATAGTCTTATAACAGTAAGAGTCAGGATAAGTCACCAGAATCACACAACAGAAGTTGTTTATGTACATCATATTTATTAAGGAGACAAAACCAGTTTTATAGTTAAGAAGGTATTTTGTGGATTTATATTTTACTTCGAAATAGCTACAATCTCCCTGTTGTTTTTTTTTATACTGCAAATTATAATTTTATTTTTAGCTCATTTACTGTCTTTCCATCTTACTGCCTAAGCAAATAAACACAGTAGAGTGCTAGACTTCTCATGACTCCAATTTCACAACTGTATTGGTTGTAGAGACATATTTTTCTCTTTCAGAAAAATATTCTTTCAAGTGGAGTGTGTTGATTTCAACATGTTCTGTTAAACACCATACTGAACAGGAACTACACAGACTGCAAATAAACCTGCTGACTATACATAATGTAAATTTCATTAAATAATTGTTTATGTGAGCTTGCTATCACACTTGGGGTAGATAATCTGAGGAAATTCAAAGCTACCTAGTCATTGGTGCACATATTGTTTACACAGCAAATTTAGAATACAAAAATAATGATCCATTGATTTATGTTAAATATTTCATAAATGCCAATCTATTTTAACTAGAATTCATTAGAAATTCTAATAAATGGACCAATCTGTTTCAAAGATTGCTTTAATTTAGAGACTAAAATATCCAGTAATATTTCCTTACTGGACATGTCTAATTTTATGAATAAAATAACTTATCTAACCTAAGAAAGTATACTTGTCAAATACTGAGTTTGGGGACTAGTAAGACTGCATTTGCATCATAAACCAAAAACATGTTGTATGTATTGCATCTTACAATTTATTCTGCCCTTTTGCACAACTTTATGCAACAGTGCCTTAAAGGAGATGTGAAATAATGACACTGTCTTCTCTATAAATACAGTACCTGTTCTTTACAGTATACACATTCATATACTGAAAACTTTTCCATTACGTCTAGAGTGATTTTATACCAACAGGACAGGGCATGTTAACAAAACTATGTGTGTGATCACAGAGAATGACTATATATTGTGAAAATTCAGTATTACTTGACATTTCAAATAGCAAAGGAATTAAAATGTAAAAATCAAGCACTCTTGATGGATAATTTCTTTCATTTACAGTTGTTTATAGAACTCAATTTAAAAAAAAAAATCTATCTCTTCAAGACTATGGGAAAGGGCATTTCGCTGAAAATTTTACTGGTTTGCTGGAGTGCTCTACCAACAGAAAAATTAATTTAGTTTACTGAAAAATATGCAGAAAAAGGTTTTACTAAGTATCATTTTACAGTAATTTCCAATCTTCATTTTGCATAATGTCAACATAACTTCCAGAAAAACATATAAATATCTATTTATTAAAAAGCCATTTTTAGCAGAAAAATTCCCATGTTATGCTAAGCAATGTACATTTTTTAAACTCTCCTACAATTAGTCCAGTGAATGTACAAAAAGGCAATTAGATATTTTAATCTATTTATTTTGAAATATTTTAGGTACAAAAGGCGTTATGCTTAATGGCTTTTGATGCTGACTGTATTTTGTCTAGTGTTTATTAATAATGTCCTCATAATTATCAAAGCAAGAAGAAAGGTTCAGTTCCTGCAGCCAAAGTCAATGATAGTCCTCTTACAGTTTGTAGCAAGCAACCAAACCAACAGAGACTCACTTCCAGCCTGAAAATAAACAAAATTGTTCATGGGAAAAAACCATCATCTTTTCAATATTTGGATATCTTTAAGCAGCAAATATTAGAAACTTTCTTTCCTAAGCCACTGTATAAAATCACGGAGTACCGTGAGTGACACTGGTCAACCTTAACTCAAAAAGATCTAATAGAATTCTTAAAAGAAGACAGGGCAACAGGGATGATCAAAAGCACAGAGTGCCTTTCATAGAACGAGAAACTCTGACTCTTCAGCTTAAAAGGATGACTGTATGAAATATAATAGACTGCATGGAATATAATAAACATGTAAAGGTTATGCATAGTATAGACAAAGTATATAATGGATTACATAACACAGGACTAGGACTCCCCAATGAAATTAATAGGCAGCAGGTTTAAAGCAAACAAAGGCTAACAACTCTTCTATAGAGCAGATAATTAAATTGTAAAATTCATTTTCCCCAAGTTCTGAAGCCGAATATATAAATAGGTTTAATATGGGACTGAAAATACTTATGGCAGATAAGATTCCTAATGGCCATGAAATAAATATAGCAATATGCATGCAGCCTTTTCCTCAGGAAGCCACTAAAATACCTGAAGTCAAGTGGTTGTATCAGAATTAGTCTATGCATGCCCTCCTCCTTATGTGCATTCTTAAATATCCATTGCTGGGCACTGCCAATACGCAATAGTAGACTAGACGAATCTTTAGTGCCTCCTAGCACGGGAATTCCTGATTGGAGCTTAATACCATCACATAATGTTCCAAGAATCATACAAAACAAAAATATAAACTCCAAGTCAAATCCTTAGGCACAAAGATCACCACCAAATCCTAATGAGGAACAATCTGAATATACCTTTTACAAAATAAATGCCATATGAATCTGAAGAAATAAAAATTGACAGGCTAATCGCTGAGCATCAAAAGCAGTTTCTTCAGAGGGCAGCTAAGGACTTCCATTCTGTAAAGATGACAATATGGAAATATCTTGAACACTGCAGATAAAACTCATGATGAAGTACCCAGGAGCTGGAGATAAAAGTAACTCTCAATAATCTTTCACTGATCATAGCGATTGGGAGAGACGCCTGATGACTGGAGGAAAGCAAATGTCACTCCCACCTTGAAGAAGGGCAAGAAGGAGGACCTAGGGAACCGCAGGCTGGTCAGACTCACCTCAATCCCTGGGAAGGTGTTGGTACAACTAAACCTGGGAACCATTTCCAGGCACATGAAGGACAAAAAGGTGATCAGGAGTAGTCAGCATGCATTCACCAAGGGGAAGTCATGCTTGACAAACCTGATGACCTTCTACAATGAAACGACTGGATGAGGGGAGAGCAGTGAGTATTGTCTACCTTGTCTCCAGTAAGGCTTTCCACAGTGTCTCCCATAAGATCCTCACAAAGAAGCTGATGAAGTACAGGCTGGACGAGCAGATAATGTCTACACATTCCAGTATGATATTTATCTCTTTCACAATACCGGCTCTTGCTCAACTTACATACTATTATGGGCCTCTGATTGTCTGACAAAGAACATCTACCTACACCTTTTTTCTCTATCCTATGTCAACCACATAAACTATCCCTACATACATAACTACACCACCTTGCATTGATCCTTTTGAAAGGCATCATAACCATAGCTTGGATTTTTCAGGATAATTTTGGAATATAATCCTGCTATGAGATGTTACACTTCTCCCAGCCTTGTGCAACCTGTAAATTCAGTGAGTATACAACTTAATTCATTTCTTATTTAATAAAAACACTGAACAAAGCCAGTTCCCAAAGAGATCACTGTTCAAAAAAATCCCACCATAATAAGAGTAACCATTTATAAATATTTTTTGGCAACTATAACTCAACTGTTTACACTGCATAAATAGTATATAGTTTCTTCAAAGCCATACGCTTCATATCTACAACACTGGTAAGCAGAACAAACTTTGCTGCATTAAGGAAACTGGGAATACAAAGGAGGTACTGATGTGTTGTGAATAAAATTTATTATTGCCAGTATCTAACAATAACCAATAAAGAAAAACTTCCCTATTAATATTATATGCATTATTATAAGAACTTAAGTGAGGATGTCAGAAAAGGAGCTCAGAATAATACATTGCTTTACAGAATATCAATTTTATGGCCTATTTCTCCATTTAATTTTGTGAAAATGTCTCACTGTGTGTATTCTCAAAAAATAATTCACAGCTTTCATGGCCTGCAAGTATGAAATTCCACTTAAATATACACATTTAAAAATAAACTAAAACTGATTCTACCTGGAAAATAATTAAAAATAAGTTATATGCATGGTTTAAACCAGTTATGCATGGGTTCAAAATCAAACATTTCTTTTATCATGTGAACTTACAAGGCATTCCCCTTTAGAAGAAAGAAAAGACAGCAACTTAACTGTTTAAAGCTTAAATAATATCAAAAGTCAATTTTAAGTATTTCAAAATTTGAAATAATAAATATTTTTTAGTTTCTCTCTATGAAAAGAATATTTTCAGCCCCATGCTTTAAGTTCTACTCTAAGACTGAATGTCCTAGCTTTGCCAGTTTCTGTTAAATCTTAAAATTTTCAAATTGCAAGAAAAGTAAATTTTTTCATATGGCTCTTATACTGGCTTAGCACTGTAAAAGGTCCATGGATGAAATACTGGCCCCATCAAAGTCAAAATTCCCTCAGCTTTGACAGACCCAAGATTTCACCTTATATCTGCTAAAGTTTTGAAACTTCACAGATATTTCAGAAGCATGAAAAAAATGAAATGACATTTTCCTGGTCCTTAAAAAGCTCTTCATACATATTATGTAGATTTGTATAGCATTCTATGCATGACCAATATCACAAATAACATGCATGTGCATAGACATGCTATATATAATTCTACATGTCTTATCATTCCAGCTCCTCATGCACAGAAAACACACCACTTCACTGGGAGTTTCATGTATGGAACATTTGCAGAAAAAGGCAAAGGGAGCAGTAGTAACTCCTTAGATTGTATTCTAATGTAATCACTTAAGTTACTGATAGCAGAGTACAATCTGATTTTCAGTTTTCCCTTTGCAAATGAGGGGTCAGAAAGCAAACCGTGTCTGCCTGTGAAATACCCTCAGCAGGATGTTCTAAATGGACAATTATTTTAAACATACTCTCCAGTATGTTTTAACGCTGTACAGACATTACTTAGTCTAGAGAGAGCAGCTTACTTACGTCTGGGACTCCTTTTCATTTTGCTGTTTTTGCTGTGGTTGAAGAACGTTATTTACCAGCTCAGTGATCCCACTAAAGGGAAACCACCTGTTTAAATAAGCAAATAATGTGACTGAATAACCAATAAAACCACACTAGTTTAAATGTTTCTTATCCAGTGTTAATAGAAATATACAGGCGGAAAAGCTAGAGCCAATGGGAATGTTAGCTGCAATACTAAGTCAGCCACTAAGGATGTAAGGGAAATAAAGTTTTACAGTTCACCAGTTCACAAGCAGGCAGCAAGAACCTACATCCAGCTAACATGTGGATGAAGTAAGAAGCTGCAGGCAGCTCTCTTACAAGCCAGTCAGGAAGCAGATGACAAACTAACTGCAGCCTATCAGGTATTAGTGAAAGCTAATACCATCAACGGTGCAGAAAGCAGAACATGGCAAAGGTAGAAAAGTCAAGCCTATTGCATTTTTAAGATATTTTACTTACTGTGTCAGCTGTGGTTTTTGCTCTTCTTTGACCCTAAAAAGATAAGTTTGCACAACTGAGTGCAACATGTTGCAAAACAACTACCCTGAAGTTCTATAATCTGTATCAAATGGGCAGGAGAAAGTTCTTACTTTGAGTTAAAAGGTTTTCCTTTAATATTTATTGTATATTTATATTAAGTTGTATTCTGTGCATACTTCCACTTAGGATTAAAAATGGGGAATGCCAAGTATCTAAAACTTTTAGTTACAAAAAGAAATCTATAATGTAATGTTCTATAACTGGCTTCCAATTCTTTGGACAGAATATCATGTTAGAACATTTCCAGCAATACATTCAGCTATAAATGCAAAGGAAGATGCTTTGATTATGTTAACTATAATCTATTTTTTAAAATCTTTATTTACAACCAAATTGCCTATCATAATTCAAGGTAAATTTATAACATGTAATATGCCATTTAAAATGCAATACCCTAAACTAATAGATTAAAGGAATATCTGCACTATATTTATTAAACTACAATGATGTCAGGACCTGCAGATAATGTAACTCTAAAAAATAAGGAAAGAAAGCTAAGGAATTTTACTCTTGAGTAAAATTTACTAGAACTTGCTAAAAGAAATAACTAGATAGTACATACAGTAGTCTGTATAGTACTGATTAATATTTGTCCATTGTCTTTAGGAAAATATTCTATCATCTGAAATACATGCTTTAACTTGAGTGAGCAAGCCAATGTTCTATGCAACTCCTCTCCACCAAACCCAAGAATGGAGACATAGACTCACAGGAATATTTACATCCTCTAATTGCAGATATTGGTCTTAAATATCAAGTTAGGATCTAGCTTCCCTATATGTTCAAATAAACCAAAAAGGTTCCTGAACAGATATTCTGAATGTCTCTATGGAGAATCCTCTCTTACCTAACCAAACAGGGAGTGTAGGCTCCCAATTTAAGTGGATGCTTAATGTGGGACAGAAAATTAAGGCCACCAAAACAGCTCCACATCTCTGCCACCATATGATAGATATCACAGTGAATACCTCTATAAACAGGGTTCAGTGACCACGAGAGCCTAAATGCATGGACATTAAGACACACTAAAAACTTTCCAAAACTGACTACAGAAAGAGAAAACTGAACATGCAGCACACAGTAAAAAGTCTTCTAGCATGGTTTTGCCTCTTCAGCACTTTAGAAATTTATATACAAAGAAATGTTCCAGTACAAAAAAAAAAAAAAAAAAAAAAAAAAAAAAAAAAAAAAAAAAAAAAAAAATCCCCAAGCAGATATACTCCAAAGGTAAGAAATACGAAAATAAAAATTTCTCATGCAGTTGCAATTCCACTCTACCATGCATCTTAATCATAATATTATCTTTAACCAAGAGATTCCATACTAGTTTTTTGATACAGGAAATTCAAAGGGGGAGAAGGGGGAAGGGCAGGGAATCAAAGCATTTCCATACTTTTTTCACTAGGCAGCTTAGTACATTTAAATTCAGATCCCCCGACATTAAGAGCCTAAAAGCTCTATATGGTCAGCTGTGAGAAGGAAACACTCTCAGACAATCATTCAGAGCTCCTAAGTCACATGCCTAGAGCTAGACAAGTGTAAATATCACCTCCCTGGCAATTGAAAACTGAATATGCAGCTAATCTTTATATTCCTCTCCGTACATGACTTCCAAACATATTTACTGGACACTTTTAAGTTATTACTTCATTGTGAATTTTTCTGTTGAACTAAACAAAGGAAATCTGAGTGCTTCACATAATCTGATTACAATCAACATCCTTCCTTTGGATAGTGACCATGGTCAATTTTTTTCACATGTGGAACTGAGATCAAAATAGAGTAAGATTAAAATTGCAATACTGCACATTAATTCTGAGTGTGCCATTTGAAATCTTTGGTATCTTTTTTTCAAGAGGATCTAGCATCTTTACATAATAGTATATGTTTGGTGACTTCAATTGCAGCTGCAAAACCTTGGTATTTTTTAAAATCTTACAATCAGATTTTTAGTTTAGCACCATTAAATAAAAAACATTGCCCATTAGCAGACAGTTTGAAAACCTGCATTCAAAATTACTTTCTCAGCTTTTTATAGGAATACTGTGTTCTAAGTCAGGATATAACTTGACCCTACAATCCAAAATATATCTCCTATGAAATAATCTTTTCTCCTCCTATAATTCTGTGTCTCATCCACTATACACTTTCCAACACTGCAGTTACGTGAGGACAACAGCTTCCATTATTATATAACTGTGACGCATTCCTTGAGCACTCTCCATATATCTTTCAGTCCCTAGTAAGCAACAATCTTCCTTGACTTTATAACAACCATGCTACAATTTGAAAAGAAATTATGAAAAAATCTACTGACAGATGTTTTTAACACAGCTGTGGTTTAAATAGCCTTTTCTAGACAGAAAAGGTCTGAAGAGACTCCAGATTCTTAAACTGTATCTACATACAAACATACACTTGTATTTGCTTTGGTTACAAGAACTGCTTTGTGTTTTACTAGATTGTGTACTCCTATATATATGCATTGCTTTCTCCCCTCCTTTCAAAAATCAGCAACCAGTAATTACTTAAAAGAAGTGGACTGACAGGTCAAAAAAACCCAAAACCTCCATTTACTCAACAGACCAACTGAAAAATCCCAAGCAGTATGACTGCCTGTCTTCATTTTACCTTCCCACATCTTTTCAACCTTATCCTCTCAAAACTCTGCCAAGGACAATGCCACTTCTAGTTATTCACTAGAAAAAATTTCCGATCAATACCTATTTAGTAAAAACACCAACAGGCTGCAGATAATGTGTCTGATCAACAGTGACTGGGACAATGTATTCTAACAATGCAGAATATTAAATACTTTACCACCTGTTTTCAATTTTGATTACTTCTGTCATTATAGGAATTTACTCAACACTTTGCACAAGCACCAAATAATTCTAAAATGTTAGAAAAGTCTGAAGCTTTTATCAGATTTTTTGCACAGATCGTAACTCCATATACTGCTGCACTTGAAAACAAGCCAGGATTTTTCTGCTTGTCAACTGTGCTGGTTTTGGCTGGGATAGAGTTAATTTTCTTCACAGTAGCTACTATAGGACTGTGTTTTGGATTTGTGCTGAAAACAGTGTTGATAACACAGGGAGGTTTACGTTATTGCTGAGCAGTGCTCACACAGAGCCAAGGCCTCTTCTGCTCCTCACCCCACCCCACCAGCAAGGAGGCTGGGGGGGCAACAAGGAGTTGGGAGGGGACACAGCCAGGACAGCTGACCCCAACTGACCAAAGGGATATTCCATGCCATAGGACGTCACGCTCAGCATATAAAGCTGGGGGAAGAAGAAGGAAGGGGGGATGTTTGGAGTGATGGCATTTGTCTTCCCAAGTAACTGTTACGCATGATGGAGTCCTGCTTTCCTGGAGATGGCTGAACACCTGCCTGCCGATGGGAAGCGGTAAGTGAATTCCTTGTTTTGCTTTGCTTGTGTGCGCGGCTTTTGCTTTACCTGTTAAACTGTCTTTATCTCAGCCCACAAGTACTCTTCTGATTCTCTCCTCCATCCCACTGGGGGGAGTGAGCGAGTGGCTATGTGGTGCTTAGCTGCTAGCTGGGGTTAAACCACAACATCAACAATAAAGAATTTTTGCAGCTTGCACTTTGTCATCGGGAACCTCTGCCCTTTGAAACATTCACAGCACCATTCCTCTTGTGTTCCTCTGCAAGCCTACACAGTGCAAGTGCAAGACCCCTTTGATCTCTTCCAAGAGCTAGCATCATTAGTTTAGATCTCAAGTCTCAGTGAACACTTTTTGATGTTAGATCCTCTCCATGCACTAAAAATTTGCTCAAAGATTATGGCTAGTCCCACTGGCACAGAGAATGAATAGGAGAACGGAACAGAAAGAAGAGGGAAAAGAACAAGAAAAACGGAAGCAGGAGAAAAGGGAGTGAAAACATTAACATAAAAATTATTCCTAGCCTTTTAAACTCCTAATTCTTTTCTATTCTTCAATCTACTGTCATCAGTAAAAGCTCCTCTCTAAAATCTACTATGTCAAAACCATAAGGGATTCTTCCCAAAACTTGCATTGGTCACAGGTAAACCAAAAAGCACTCCATTATCAGACCTCTTCTCTACTTTTACATACTTGGATGCATGCCACAAAAACATGTGGGCAGAATTCAGGGGCCTAAATCCATGAAAATGATCCTTAAAACACACTCTACACCTCCTAGATATCTGAAATGAAACGGGTATCTAGTTCTTCTCCAGCGAAGTTTAGGGAAATCCAGATTTCAGAATCAGCCATCCTTGGCAAGGATAAACATTTTAGTATCTATCTCAAACTCAACAGTGCTGTCAAGATTCACAACCTTGCCATCCACGGACCTACAAGCACAAGAAGATCCAATCTGCAGGAATAGTCTGGGTGTACCTAATGTCTCCTAGAAACACTGAGTTGAGCATAAAGCATATAACACTATATGTCACTTTCATTTAAAAATGTTACAGGCCAGTAGTTACAGTCCTTTGCTCAGTAGCTTTCTACACTCTTCTTATCTCCCAACCACCTCAGTGAGGTGATTAGAAGAGGATAGACTAGGACAGAAGTTTTTTCTAGCCCTTTTGTTGAAGCTGAGAGAATTGGAAATACAAATCAATCTTTTGTTTGGGATTCTGATTTCCCTCATCCACAAACAAAAACATCTAAATATTTAATTGTTATTACAATTAGTGTTGTAATTGATGTTGCTGGTATCAATTTAATGAAGTTGTTGATTCTTCTACAGTAGCTATTTTTATTAACTATATCACCTATGAAGTCCAGAGAGTGGGACACTTGTAGGAAATTTTAAGTTTAGAGAACATAGAGCCTAATGGCCCAAAACCCAAAGCCGAACATTATGTACAGTAGTCTCAACGAGCAATGCATGTTACGCTAAACTTGATTAAGATGAGATTAAATACTAATGTGCAGAACTATCTGGTCTTGCTAAAGCAAATCATACAGGAACAATGAGGGATAATCTCAGATCTCTAAAAAGAATCTTCACATTTTGCTGCTTCTACAGATACAATACTGACATTGACCTCCAGCTGTGTTCACAGTAAAGAAGTAGAAAATAGTTGAAAGAAGATTGCAGCAATTAATTTTGTCTCAAATACAGATTTCTAGTTACATACATAAAAAAAAAATCTATAGAGCTGGTATCTTTCAAATAAAAACAACAGCATGAATGCTAACTACTTGACACCCACGTATATTATAAAGTGAATTAATTTGGCAAATCAGGATTTGCCTTTGTTCTTCTTTGCACTCCAGACTCCACTAGCCTAGATGACAGTACAGAGCCAGCAGCTCTCTCAAGAGTCAAGATGCCAACACACAATCTTTGAAGGAAGTGTTCTCTCTCTCTCTCTCTTCAATAACTATCTCCAATTATTAGAAGATTTGAACTATTCCAAAATCATTTGATAATAAACAAATGTCTTCTTAATGCAAACCTAGTGAAAAGCAGAGTGAAGACAAAACTATAAATTCAGTTTATAGATTTTAAGTTAGATAGATACTGCTATTTCTTGCACAGAAGTCTAAAAACGGAGATACTACTAATTCACAGGACTACTGTGACTACATCACACTGTAGAGTATTCTGAAAAGTAAAAAGGATTATGCAGAAGCCAAGTCCTGTAAGTAGTAAAAAGACGGTATCTTTGCGTTTGTGGTGCTTGTGACAGTTGCTATAGAAGTGAAAAATCTTATGAAAAGTCTATTACTAACAAATGCCTATCAAGGAGATATTTTTAAAGCCACCCTTGACAAGCTGATGCTTCTGTCACCTGACCAAAGAAGTTCTAACCCATGTGAAAGGCAGAGACACCTATATCCTTAAGAGCACACCATTCAAAATGAAAGACATTTCATAAAAAATTCATAAGCAGATCAAAAAAATCCCAACTTAAATCACCTTAGTACACTAAATTGTGTTGGTACCCAACATACACTAGATGAACAAATTTGTTCAGACTATCATCTGCTCACACATTGGAAGTCAAGATATATGACACATACACGACATATAACTTTGCCTGCACCCGCTCTTGACAACACAGTGGAGGTAACACAGTCACACAAAGCAGTGGAGGTAACACAGTCACACAGTCAAATATGTGTAATATTAGCTATTTCCTTGAAAGAGGGTACCTCTACAAATTAATTAAGTTATACTATGTAAGTATATTTAACTCCAAGAAAAGAGAGTGAAAGAGGTTAAATATAAACGTCATGTCAATTGGATAACTGTAAAATATTTACACATTAACTGAATTGATTCTCTGCATTGATTATCCTATTGATGCTATAAGAACATTCACCTTAGAAGATTCAGCCTTATTATTTTTGATCAAAATTAAAGTCTTTATTTTACATGGCTGCTCCAAGTTTTTTATTAATTTAGAGAGTATAGGTAGTTGAATTAAGAAGGATCATATTTTGGACAATAAAGGAATGTCTTTTAAAAGGAAGATTTTCCTGAAGAAGTGTGTAGGTGATTTTCCTGACTAGTTTTGACCTGTTTGTAACAAAAGTATCAGCAGTTTCCACAAAAACACCTCCAAGATCAGTAGCTGAGAGGTAATTGAACATTTGATATTAGCGAACAAGCAGGTGGAGAAGTCGGGTAGTTGGGCTAGAAACAGTATCTGTAACACATAATAAATTTAAAACCTGCCTAAATCCAAGCTGAAGAGGTTAAACATCCCTGAAGTCCAAACTGCAGTGATGTTAAAGATACAAGAGAAACAAGAAAGCACTACACACATTTTATGGATAAGCACAGACCTATACATGCTCCTGTATAATTATAGTCTAGGCTGAATTAACTCCCTGCATGAAACTCAGATGAACAACACCCATAAACACAATAAATTCTGTAAGATTAAAACTAATTATTGTCTAAATGTCAGAGTAGAAATGGGATAGTTTTATCAAAGGTTCCAGACAAACAAGTCTCAAAGTGAAATTTTGATAATAATATTTTTAGAAAATACATACTAAAATGTGGTTCACTGCAACTGAAAACATAGCACGCAACAACCCTGTACTTTCAACTCTAAAACTGAAGAGACTAACAGTATGTTTTGATTATTTTAGAACCAGCACAGTAAGTCAGACTCCGCTTATCTTAGGATATGAACTCTTCGGGGCAAAAATGTTTCCTATTATTTGTTTCTGGAGTAAGAACTAGAGACACTGTGTTCTACAAATGAAAGCTCCCACACTTCTCACACATCTCCAAGCTTGGTCAGACTTTTTCCTTTCTGTTATGGTGCTGATAGTAAAACCATAAAACAAGTGTCAAAATCACAAATCAGCACATGAGAAAATGACTGTAGTACAACTGTAATAATAAATAAGTACTACACTGAATGGAAGCCATTATGTTATGTGCAGTTTCAGTAATTAATTCATGGATCAATGCTCTCTTTTGAAGGTTATCCAAAATTGCAAGCAGGAGGCCTCGACCAGGGAGGTGATATAAAAAGGTCAATATTAAAAATCTAGTGTTTGTCCAAACCTACCACATTGTTTAAAATGGGCTGCTGCAGCTTTTTCCTATATTTAGCAAACAAATGAGTATTTTGGTTATCACAGAGTGAGTGGGAATTTGTAACCGTCAGCATTATAATTGGTTGCCATGTGCAATATGCCAGCTGCTTCCCACTTGGGTATCTTGTGTCTGCTGAGGGAACGAGGCATGTACAGAAACTAGGAAAAACAAAAATTATAAAGCAATAATTAATAGAAACTCTTGGATCAAGCAAAGTTGTCAAAGAGGAGCAATAAAAATAGCTAGAAGACAGTAGCATTATTAAACCTGTATAAACAATATTAACATAAGAAAATACATACAGTGAAGAAGTGTCTTCCAATCTTAACATACCAGAAGTTTTTTTCAGATTGTCACATTACTAGCTTCCTTGAATTACGAGTTTCACCAGTCTGACCTTCTCTGGGTAAATTGTCCATTACCTGTTAGTTGTTCATCTCTGACACCATACATAATAGTTGCAAGATCAGACCAGCTAACTTGCAACACGTAAAATCAAAAATTAGCCTGTATTAGAAATGCAGTAAGAGCAAAACATCCAAACAATGCATACGAAGGCTGTCATGGGCAGCAGTTAAAAAGAGCAAGCAAGTTTTAAGGAGTCCTTGAGCCTTAGTAAATATTTCTTTAATAGAAGTTTACCCACTCAGTTTCTATTGGCTCATTTAAAGAGCAGCTAATATTACATAATTCTTCATTATAATGAATTGCCAAATCCAATTTCAAGGACTTGAGATACAGGTAAATACCTCCTTGAATTTAATCAGTTTGTTCTGTCAGTGGACTCCTTTCTAGACAAAAAAAAGGCTACATTCCTACAAATACCAATTTTCTTCTCTTTAAGGAGCTACATTGTGAGACAATAGTTTAATCATTTGTCATCTGTCCTGCAGTGTATTTGGTCACACTAATGTGTCTCTCACACAATCTGAAAACCCCTGACTTCTCTATAATCTTAGTGCTCATACTATATACGGGATGAAAAGCCTCACATGGGCCTGACACTTCTTCAAGGCCTCTACATAAGCAGTAACTGCCTTCACTCAGGGTGTTCTAAAGTGTGTTAACAAAATTTTAGCTGGTTAAACTTTAAAAACATGTATATTTAAGTTCACTGGCAAAAAAACAGCTTTAGGTTTCTTTTTTTTTCTCTCCAGTTTAATAAATGTTACTCTCATAAATCCTGCAGGTATGTGGATATTTCAGGCAGGTGATTTACAGAGAAAAAAAAATATTCAACCTAAAATAGCAGGAGTCAAATCAGAAAAAAAATACTGGACTTTCCTCTCATTTTCAGAGAAGGGACACAGGCAAAATTGTCCAATTGTCATGTAAGATTTGTTACTAAATGCAATTCTGTGTAATTATGGGGACCCCACAGCAAGTCTTAGGTGAGATTTGGGTTGAAAAGTGTTTGAGTTATGTATACTACTACAACCCAATCTCCTAACAAAGATTAATTTTTGACAGCTAGAATTCATTTGAATGTATCTATTTTTAAATAAAATTGAAGAAAATTCTAATTACCTTTTACCTTATTACTGTTGTTAGTTTGAATTTAGCCAGATTTTGGGTTTGTTTGTTTATTTTCCTACTTTTCTAACAACAGTTTAACAAACAGTCAACTGGAAAGAAAATTTTCCTCCAGTACAATCCTTAAGACAAATACTCTACCCTTATACCTCGTTTTACTTTTAAAAAAAATCAGGTTTCACCACAGGAATGCTAGCATAGTACTTAGGTCTTAGGTCTACCACTGTAATCTTCTATATTTTCTGTAATAGAAAAAAAAAGTTTTATAGTCTTGCCCACAGAATATGTGAAGCATACCACAATAGCCGTGTTACAGTAAGCCATACTTTACTTCTGGAAATGAAGATGACTATAACATGATGGCTGTGAAACATACTGTCTTGCTCATGACCAAAATGCAAACATTTACCAGTATCATTGATAGTAATAACACATGCACAAATATATCTCAGTGTAACATACAGGTTTACAAGACTACTCAAGCTTGAGTAATTCTGTAACTTCCATGCACTATTTTACCAGAGTGAACTTCAGTAACAGATAATCAAACACCATTTTAGTGGTTGTCCTACACTTGTTTTTCTTAAAAAAAAGACACCAAAAAAAAGTTGTGGGGCTTTTTTTTTTTTTCCAGAGAAAGGTCTTTCTCTTAATACTTGATTCCACTTAAATGAGAATTTTAATCATAAGGATTTTTAAGCGATATTTATTACAGTGTCTGGGTTGCAACTTTCCTTATTTAATGTAATTTCTATTAACTTTATATTGGAAAGATGAGACTTTATTTTTACTTATGCTTCAAACTGTTTTGCAACTAACTGAAATTCTCAGGGAACTCATAAAACAAAGCAGAAAGCCTCATTTTAAAACTGATACAAAAGCTAGGATACTGAAATCAAACACATTTAAACACTTTTCAGAGCATTAGTTGAATTCTACATAACATATTTTAAATATTCCACAAAAAAGATGGCCTCACAAGTAATAAATGTATAGATGTAACAATGTAAGTAGAGTTTCATTTTAGAACAAACTACTCCAAAAAAGTAGTTTTTGCTAGGGGTTTTGGTGGGTTTTGGTTTTGGTTTTTTTTGCTTCTTCAACAGTAGATGGCATTCCAAGCATCTCCTGCAGAAAGCGCTTACCTAGATGCTTGTACTGTTACCAGCTGCTACAGTGAAATATGCAACCCTGGGCTCAGCTGCTAGCAGGTGAATTAAATAAAAATTCATTTTCACTCTGTAATTAATTTGAAATGCACTAGTAATTACTTTGGTCTTGATATGTTATTTTGCCTGTTAAATAAGGATTTTATAACGTTATTAGCTGTAGTATATTCACCAGGTGAAAGTCATATACACTGAAGAGCTTAACAACTACACAACAGTAAGTTAGTATTTCTCAGACTGTGACATTTAACTGCGTGAAATGGATTCAGATTCCTTCCAGAGTGCAGGCAATCCTAGAGAATGACTGCTTGCAGAGGCAATAACAGGAACAGAAATGAGAAATATCATGAATTTGTTCTTGTTCTCAGCCCCTTCAAAATAAGCCTTACAGAGAGCCCTTTTGTAGGGCTGACTTATGTCCTGCATCCACTCATATATGAAGCTCTGAATGACTATCATATAATAAACGGTAGTATTGGCAGTATACATACTTCATCAGTAAGGCTGGCTTACTAAATGGCATGAAAAATACAAGTTCCCTACCAAAAAAGAAACACAATACAGCTTCTGCTATGAAAACAAGATTAGAATCTAAGATTTAAACAGGAAATGAAAAACCAGGAGAAGACAAATAAATGAGAAATACAACAGTAATGCAGAGTCTACTGTTCCATACACATTTTGTGACAATACTTTCAAATAGATTTTTTAATCTAGGAAAGTGTTATTCTTACTGACACAAACTTTACTATGCCATCTTCTTGTTAAAGAACAGAAAATGTAATTACATATATCATAGATGCAGCCATGTCTAATACCTAATTTATCAAGAAATCATTCATTTTTGCTGATTTGCTGTTGCTGTTCACATAAATCTTGAGGTGGAAAAAATTTTAAATACTTTTTGAGGGAGTAATTCCAATATTCTTAAGACCTTCTGTTAATAAGAATAAAACATAAAATACTGGGTTTTTTCTGAGAATATAATTAATGGAATAAAAATATAAATGGGAATACTTGTAGCTCACTTTGACTTCTCTATTCACCTAGTCTACAGAATTTATTAGTTTATATCTGGGAAATCACTGGAAATTACTGTGATATAATCTCATCTATCTGTGATATAATTTATCTACATGAGATATTTGAGGTACATACAATGCCCAGTTTACATGCTACTAAAAGAAAGCACAAGAGATTTTCTTTAAAAACAGATGTCTTGTGATTCATTTGATGCATGGAAGAGCTAGAATCGTAAATAGAATATTATTATAAACTGTCTGCATAACTAGTTACAGTAACACAGTTTACATTAGTGGAAATGTTCTTTTCCATTAGTTTTATAAGCCTGAGTCAATGTTCCACTAAGAAATAAAAGACATCAGTCTATTTTTTTACAGAATGGTTTGCTATTTCTGTCTACCTGTCTTCTTTGATCAGTACTCTGTTGGGGTTTGTTTGCTATTTGCATCTTTATTTTAAAGTGAATTAAAGTTAGATAATACTTGGAACTCACCAAATTTTTCTAGACTATTTCTGATTCTTTTTCTAAGTCCCCTTGTCTTGTACTCATTGTTGTATGAATAAGGCTCTCCTACTCTGAGGAGTTTATTTAAATTGGTAATTTTTGTGGAAGTTTTTATTTCTTACGTTGTACAGATGTATTTCCAACTAGCAAGCAAAGTGATTCTAATGCTTTATCATAGATGCCAATGAAACTCAAGTGTTGTAATTGTTCACAATTATTTTTATCTAGTGACCAGGCATTAGGCTCAGGAGATGAACATAATCCAATACTATGAACATAGCCAGATTTGAAACTACTGACATTCTACTCTCTCCACAGTTAGTTTCAACCTTTAAGGTTTTTAAAATGATGTTCAAAGAATACTATCTGTCTTAAAAGATGAATTGCTTTGGTAAAAGCATTCTAAACAGAAACCAACTCATCTGGTCTAATTCATGAAGGAAATACCACTTTAAAAAAAGAAAGAAAAACTTTTGCAGAACACATTGGTGAGATTAATCTTTAACAATTTTGATTTTTTTGGCCCAGAACTAAAATTCTTTCAAATAGCTTCTATATCACAAATGGCACACTAAGCAGAAGCTTAAAAGCATTTAAGTGATCTGCTATAAAAATTAATGAAAATTATTTCTTTCAAACTAAGATGTAAGGGCCTCTGATCAGAATTCCTTAGCCTCTCCAAAATATCTTGTTTTGGCTGAGAATATCAACAGTTTTAAAAGCTAAAACTATATCACTTTGATTAATTTTCATTAACTCCTGCCACATATGAACTTCTGCAATCACCAGTGGCTGAATCTAACTGAGACATTTCCTGGTTGAGCGAGTTGTGGTTTTACTCAGCCTACTAAAATCTTGTCACACCAAAACTTGAGCAGTGTGATGTTTTGAGTCCATTAGATTTGATGTCCCAGAGTGCAATGCAGGTTGATGAATCAGGCTGTACTAAATTTTAAGGTTGTTGTGACATCATATATTTATTTTCTCTTTGGGTGTTAATTTCCTTCAGTGTCTTTTTACAGTTTATTCAGCAAATTGGTTTTAATAACCAGTGAAAAAATTCTTAAATATAATATCTCTTTGCATCATAGAATGAAGAATGAAATAAGAATCTGATCTGTGTAACTATCCCCATTGCTCAATGAAAGCAAAATATCTACTCTCTAAATAGGCTCCAGGAAAGAACTCTGGAATCCAAAAATGAGAGACCATAACCAAACAAAAACTGTACTACCATTTAGTAAATTCTGTGTTTATTTACACTCCTTCAATTGGTTTTCATAGGACAACTACTTACACACAAGTATAACTATTCCTCTGAGCAAACTATCTAACCTCTAATATCTTACGTAAATGAAAGTCTAAATCAATAAAACTTGTTCAAACACTTAATTTCATTCTTCTTCAGGTTCAAAAATACCTCACAGTGGTTCCTGAAAGTAACACAGACATTTCTGTAAAAATTTAAAGTCTCTCCCAGAAGTGGTGAAAAACTTCGATCGTGTGATTACTTTTAACATAGATTTTTAAAATTATAAATAAAGTATAACTGAAACTGTAACAGTCTTACAGTTTCCTGTCTGACTTCACTTTCTTCTATTTTTTCCTAAGATTAACTTTCCTAATCAGGCTGCAAAAAATCTTCGAACAGTCAGAGGCAAAAATCAAGTGTCTAGGTTGGTAGCCTTTAAGCCCTTTCACCAAATACCAATGAAAATTTTAAGTGTACAATTAAACATCATACTCTAATTAAATAAAACTACAGTATTCTCTCAACAATTAACATTTCAATGTTGACTCAACACCTAAACTTCTTGAAAGGATGTAATGTCTCTTGCATGACATTATAAAGAAGAATCTGAAGTCTGCCGCCTCTGTTTTCTGTTTCCTTGGAATAAAATTTAGGAACCAATTAAGAACCCAGAACCCTCTCCCTGACATACATGTCATCTGGAATGCTCACTACTACTTTGTAAGAGTGATCAGTTTTGGATTTCAGAAACTTAGGATCGGCCACATTAGGTTAAAGGCACTTGTAGGGGGAAGGCAGGGGTAGAAAAAAGAAACTTCAGTTCCCTCAGATCTCACCTTCTTCCTCCAGCAAAACTACACCTGTACAAGGGGCATAAACAGAATGCTACCTATAGAAATACTTACCTTTTCTGAGCATCATTCTTCATAAACATACGTTATTCAAACTATTCTGTGAAGAGAAGTTCTAGATGTTTAATAAAGGAACTCTGAATTGCAGCTTTGGATGATCATTTAACTCTTAAGTCTTTATTGTAATGCAGACACTCATTGTTCTCATTTCCAGCTAATTACAGGCATTCATTCTTGTCTGTTTGCAATTAGGGTGCATTTAAAATGAATAGAACTACCATTCATGAAGACACTATATATAAATGAAAATTAGAAAACACAAAGTGACATCAAAAACAGCCCAGAAAATAGTCCTATGATTTAAAATGTGGCACATGCAAAACATTCTTGAAAAACTCCCTAGTTAACACATTTTGCAGAGCTACAACACTAGTATCCATTTCTAATTGGGAGTATGAGACTAAATTTTGTAAATTCAGTGTTTTCTTAAATCCACACTAGTAGTATAAATGAAAAGTAAAGGCAATCTACAGAAAACAAGTTTAAAAGTGATTTTCAAGTTCATAATTTAGTGAATTTGTATGATGCTGTTTTCTAAGAAAAATACTAACCCCTTTCTTCTGAGGAAAGAGGTACATGCATTTTTGCTTAAAGAGAAGTGAGAGAGAAAAGAAATGTACTTCATACATGAAAAACCTACTCAAAATCAGCACAAGGAGTAGAGCTTTCAAAACTGCAGAAATTACTGATGGAAGGATGAGTTTACTACATTTCAGTCATGGTTATTCTCATTAGTCATTGCTATCCCAAGCACAAGTTCAATACACACAGTGATGTGTGAGAGGCAAATGAGAAAACAGTGCATTAAATAGCTTAAAGTGTAATAAATATTAGACCTACTACCTTTTATCTTGTCTGAATCTCCCAAACTGCAATTTAAGCTCAATAGTTCTTGTCCCATCACCTACTACAGGCATGAAGAAGAACAGCCTTTCATTTCTTTGAAAATCTTAAATTTCCCCTCAGTCTTCTGTCCTAAAGCATATGAAATTTGTTCAGCATCTCCTCATGGCATGTTTTCTAGAGATCTCACCTGGACTGCTGTCAACTAATCCACCCCTATTTTGAGCTGCAGTTTTCAAAACTGGACATATTCCAGCTGGGCATTTACTGGTGCTGATTAGAACTGAAAGATTGCCTCACAGTTTTGTAGGACATAGTAATGTTTATGCAACCTGTGGTGGCAAATACCCTTTCCATAACAACATGGACAATTAAAGTTCATGTTCAGCATAAGAGGCAGTTTACAGCCTAGATATTGCACTTGGGAATTGCTACCTAATCAGTTGCTAACTTCAATTTAAATGTATGATTACATCTAACCACAGTACTTACTGAATAATGGCTTTGTTGAGTATCATTCAATAATTTTAGACCATATCTCTGATTTGTCAAAATCATTTTAAACCTCTTTTCTAACATGCTTGCAAGTGCACCCTATTCTATCATTCTGGACATTAATGAATGTGCTTGACAACTTCAGCAAAGTTTCATTTGGTACATCTTTCTGTTTAGACAGATTACCATCCAGAGATACAAAGTAAAATTTTCTGACTGTTATTCATTGGTACATATTACTATTCTACAGCAGCTTCTTCTGTAACACCTGCCCTGGCTTGCTTAGGAGTATGTTCTGCAACATGATATTAAAGCCTTCCTCAAGTCAAGATATGTTATCTATTACCACTTCTCTGTCTACAGAACCTGATACCCATTGCAGAATTAAATTAGATTTTTTGGCATGATTTGTTCTTGATAAATCCACATTAACTGTTATTAATTTCTTTTTTATCTTCTAGATAGGAACTTTGCTTATTTCTTCCACTGTTTTTCTGGGAATTAAAGTGGGCTGATTCACTTCTAATACTCTGGCTCTTCTTCCACCCATGCCACCACCACTTTTTAAAGGGGGATTTTGTGTTTGCTCTTTTCTAGTCTTCTCTAAGAGCATATCCAGAAAAGAGATTCCATCAGATGTCCTCAACTCTTGAAATAGCTTAGAATAAAATCCACGAGACCTAACTAATTAGTAATTTTATTATTACTTTTTGACTCACAAATACATTTAAATTCACAGTTTTAGAGACAATCCTAGCATCTCAGTTAATTAAAATGCTACTTCAGCCAACAGAAACAGAAAACTACTTTCTAAAGCCCTGTCTATTCAGACAATTTTCTCTGAATACAAATATTAGTAGAAAGACTAATCTTGACCTTCTAGGATCAAAACAAGGTATAGAATATCTGGGATCACTTTTAAAATTTTTTCTGTTTTTTTGATGCAATAGTCCTGTGTAGGTGCTGAACACTCTCTCCTATCATTAAAGTAAATGTATGAACCAAGAAACAAAATTTTAAAATGTTTAATACTTTTGGGCAACAACGTCTAGGAAAGCACAATGGTTTCTTACTAATACAGATGATACCTATTCACCAAAGACAGAGAAAGTTCATCTGTCATAGCCCTGCAAGGCCTGTCTGCGGCACTGCTCGCCTGTATCAAACATTCTAGTTTTTTTTAATTTATGTGGCCTATTCCCCCAAGTTCTCAGGATTCTTAGTCACAGCTGAATTCTTACTTAAAGAAGTGACCCTAATAGAGAACACAAAATGCACAGAGATACGGATGTGTTTGTCACAGCTGCAGAAACAACACACTTGGAAACTGAGCCTTACTTATAGTCTCAATTTTTTCATATAGAAAATAATACTTTTTTTTTCTCCTCAAAAGAGACACCAACTAGAAGAAGGAACCAAGTAGCTAAACTGAATCCCAAAACTCATGAACAGGGTATAGAATTCAAAAAATCTACTTAAAACTTTCTTTCCAAAGTACAGCAAAAGAGGGGTGAAAAGAGTGACCAGCAAAACTGCAATATTAAAGAGTTCAGAAAACATGGGCAAGAATAGCGTGAGAACCGGGGAACTGTCAGTGAGACCTGAGTTCAGGATTTTTTAACCTTGTTGGAAAAGTGGTAAAATCAGTAACTTGATTTCAATCTTATCAATTTCTATATATACACAGGAGACATAGACTCTTTAAACAGTGTTTTGACGGTGAAGTTGGTTCATTTTCTCTTCCACTTTGGCACTCTAGCTCCTTGATCATCCAAAGTGTACACATACTAGTTACAGCCAGGCCTATTATGGCTGAACCAAACAGTCATCTTGATGCAGAAAAAACAGCTATGAATCAGAAGATAATAGAGATAGGTCTGCACAGTGAATACAAGTGCCATCTGGCTTGGAAGCCTGGGCTTGTTTCTTAACAAATATAAAAGGACAGTATTAATAAAGACTGAAAAATCTGTTCTCAGGGAATAGAAGATGGCAGTGGGGGGAGGATTAGAACAAAAATGCAAATTTTAAAAGTTGAGGGTTTTTAAATACTGAAACATTTTACTCATAAAAGTAGTGAAACTTCACAATTTTAAGTCAATATTTGATGCATTTCTAAATATGTTCTATTTCAGTCTCACTTTCTTGAGCTTGATGCAATAACTGCTCAGAGAGATTGTATTACATATGTGATGGATGAAGTCAGATCATAATGGTCCCTCCTCTGACTTAAAAATCTTAACCACTCTTCCCTTCTCTTACTATGCACTCAGAAATTTTTGTATGTGCATGAATCCAAACATTCAGCCTTTTTGAATTGATCACCCCCCTCCAAGATAAGCCATCATCTATTATGTCCTAATCATATATTATTAACAACCACCTAACTGAAAAGTGAGATATATCTGAAATGAACATTATGTAAGTATTTTTACAGTTACTTAAACATTTTTAAAAATGGATAAATAACAACATGCACTGAAAAGATAAAGGTTGCGTTCTACGCACAGGGCATATTTTAAGTTAATACAATACCACCACACAAATTTAAAGTTATTTCAAATGTATACTATACAGTTGATATTTAAATAACAATGAATAATGTTATCTAAAAAGATACGGGGGTTTTATGTGTCCATTTTGTTCATACATTGTCAAACAAATCTCTGTAGTTTGCATAGCTAAAACTATAGAAGTCAGTTTTTCAGTTTGCCTAAAATTATTTTGTTTCAACATCTCTGATAATAGCTGTAATAAAAGCAATGCTAAAAATATTGCAATATTATCTCATTGACTGCAGGGACTAAAAAAAGTAGCACTGTGAAAAAAAAAAAGAGCTACATTCAATAAGACTAGATGAAACTATAAAAATGTAAAATTACTGAGCTTCAGAAGGAGAAAATCGCGAAGTCTTCCAATTTATGCGAAAAAGGATCTTTTTATTTTCTGGAAAACTTGTATACAGTGGCTTATCATGCAGCTTAAAGAAGAGATCATACCTGAAAGAGAAACACTTAGAAAATGGAAGTGTGGAAGCAACCTCATTTCTGTACAAAATAAAAACACTCTAGACTGACCTATAAAAAGCACATAAAACTACCACCTAATTAATTACATGTTATGTTTTTTACTGCTAATACAATGCTGCAGAATAACACTGATTTACTCAAGTAATCTGCCTTCTTCCACAGTTCTCATAAGGAAATAGCAAGCTCTTTTGATTTCAATAAAAAGGCACTCTATAAATAAAATGTATTTATATCTTTGCAAATAAGCACAAGAGTTACACTGATCATGGCTTTAGAAATCTTGCCTAATTTTTCTATGATGCTTCAAAGCCCAGCTTAGCATCTGGATGTACTGATTTTTATCACTTATAACGATAGCAGGGTTTCGCTACTTGAACAAGATCTCTTCAGGAATGAAGAACAGCTGGTGGAAGCTGAACAAGATGAAGTGAAAGGGCAGAACAGACCACTGAAATGTTTCTATCCCTATTTTGTTGAACATATATACCCTCAAGCTGTCAACTCAGTCAAATATTTAAGAATTCTCTTGGAACTCCTCCTGATAATGGCCTACCATACAGCACCTACAGCTGTTTTCTCCTTTCCTAGCTTGTCAGGAGATTCCATTTCACCTTTATGGGTGCCCATATTTATTAGCTGCCATTATCATTACCTATCTCAACCACAGTAACACAAAATTCCTCAGCAAGAAGCTGTCAGCCGTTATCAGATTCCCATCTACATTTTTGCACCATAAGGGCTGTAGCCTAGTTTTCTACTCTCTGCACTGATTTTTAACAGAAGAGAGCATCCGGTGGAAAGTTTCATTTCTTATGTTCAAAACGCTCAGCATCTTGTGACCAACATGTCCAGGATAAAGATCATGGTCAACAATTTCACTCCTCAGGCATAATAATGGTTTTAATTTACATGAAAGGAGACAGAGCTTTTCTACAACAATCCTTGACTCTTAAACCACCCTGTCTTTTGTTTTAGCTGCAAGGTGCACCGATCACTCCTCTTCTAATATGAACACTAAGAAATGTACATATTTAAAAAAAACCACCATATTAAAATAAACCCCGCTAACTGCACATGAAATTCCTCCCCCAGGGAGGGAATGTGAGAGAACAAACCAAATGTAACAGATGTTAGTCATGTCATTTAATGCATGACTGAAAGACTAAAGATACTATGTTGATGAGGACAACACAAGAACCTCTGCAGAACAGAATGGGATTAGCACTTCAGTATCTCTTGTTAAAAATGAGGGAACAGTAGAAAATAAAAAGACAGACAATTCTCTTTTTCGCATTTAATTAAATTGAAAACTATGGAATGTCCAACAAAGATGCTTCAGAACTTCTAATATGTGATAAAGCCTGCCAAAAACCCAGAAGACTATGATTCAAAATTAACATTAAATCAGCCACAGATGACACAGCACTGCGGTCAAACTGATCGATACTAATAATACTCTGTTTGTGATGTTTTGTATTGTTCCTGTGTATGATTTCAGGATGTAAATTGGAGAGACTTCATTATAAACATTACACAAGCTAGTTACTGAAACCACAAATGAATGTCAAAATTCCTAAAATCATTGTATTGGAAAAAAAGCTATAATTAAAAAAATATGAAAAGTGACATCTAAAAAAAGTATAATTGTATTCATTGGCAGTTACTTAAAAACCTCAGAGTTCAACTCAAACTCCCATAAAAGGAGCACTTAAAGTTTAAATGTGTTTAAATACTATTTAAAATATTTGGAAAATGCTAACCACTTTCCTAAATACTAGTTGAAGTTAAAAGAATTACCAAAGAAGGTGGTCAACTAATAATTTAAAAAATATATATATGTATGATATGCAAACATATCTGTGGAATGGCCAACGTAGTCTTTTCTGTTATGAAATTTCAAGTAGACAGGAGATGTAAGCTACTTTTCATAAAATGGAGAGGCATAGCAGCATCTCTGATGACACTGTTACAATTAACATATGTTATCTTAAATTGTCATCTCCATGATAACTACACAAAAAATATATTCTGGTTGGAATGTCAATGACTACTTAAAAGATATATAGCTCTTTAAATATAAATCAATTGACTGTGGATATGGCAAGTCATTTTTAAAAGAAACAAAACACGAATTCATTACCATTCATCCCCCAAGAAAGAAGGGCAAATTCCCTATAATCATTTTTGGAAGGAATTATATCCTAGGATTCGTAGCCTTGTATACAATTGATAGCTTAGAGCTTTTTAGGACTCAGAGACAAAAATCTTAACTGCAATAGCCTTAGACTTTCCAGGTTTCTAATTTAAAAATAACAGCACTATTTTATCCATGTCTGTTTGATATTTCTTACTATATCAGGGACATATTCATATGCTGTGGCCATAATATAAACATGGCTGTCAGACAAGCAATTACACAGGTCTTAAACAAGGCAAGTCTAAATGAGTCTTCAAGAAACAGAATAACTGCCCAGTTAGATTCCCAACAAAATTATTATTTCTCTGCTTTATGATAGTACATAGAGGCCAGACAACCCCCTCCCACCATTTTTATGTTAAAGTCCATACATACAGCGAGAGAGCTGGAGAGCTCTGTTTCCGAGTAAGTTGAAGGTCATGCTCAAAGACTGCAAATGTTTATGAACATGCTTAACTTTACACAAGTCTCTGCACAGGCAAGGACTAAAGGCAAAATTTAGTGACTACCATGCTACCATTCTTACAAGGCTTTAAAATTACCCCAAGAAAACTATTTAAAATGTCTAAATTATGCACTAAGTACAGTTAATGAAGTTAACTATCCTCAAAACAGAATCCACACACTTCAAAAATTGACCAAGAAACTGTATAGATCTAGCCAACAGAAGAAAATGACACTGCTCTTCTGAACTTCTGACTCCTCCATGAATTTGGGTACCTGACTGAGGCCTCTCTACACATTTGAAATTATGTGCAATAGTACCATGAATTGTATTTTCACAGAATATTCTTGGAGAAGTCAGAACCTAACTGAAAGGATTCATTCTTTTTATAAACGTGGTATTGACCTTTTAGATAATAGCTTGAACATCCAGAAATGAAAGTAACAGAATGGAAATCCAGACCTTTTTACACTCCCAGATGAAGCTTGTACCTGTAGGACTAAAAAGCCAGGCTCTCCAGCTTGCTTTCCTGTCAGCCTCTGAGTTTTTCTGCATTGTCTGCATAATATCATAGGTTCAACACCTGGGATAATGAATGTCCTATCAGACTTTTCACCTAATTCTTGTAGGAGGTGTGTGTCTCAAACATCCCAGGTGGCAGGTTATGGAGCAAATCCTACTGGAAGCCATGTCCAAGCACAGGAAGGACAGGAAGGCCAATGTGAACATGCCTGAATCACCTGATTGCCTTCTGTGATGGGATGACTGGCTGTGTGGACAACTGAATGTAAAGGCTTGTGACCCAGTCTCCCATGGCATCCTCATAGCCAAACTGGAGAGACATGGACCGGACAAGCAGATGAAAAATTGGTTGGACTGCCAGGCTCAAGGCATAGTGATCAGACATTGAAATCCAACTGGTAGCCAGGAACTAGTGATGTTCCCCCAGGATCAATCCTGAAGTCAACACTGTTTATTATCTGTATTAACAACATGGATGGTGTCCACCATCAGCACATTTGTGGATGATACCAAATTGGAAGGAACAAGGGGAATCTGTCAATATATCTGTCAAGGAGGGCAGGACTGTTATGCAGACAACATCTAAGGTCTGGAAAAATGGCTAACAGGAACATTATGAATTTCAACAAAGATAAGTTGAAAGTACAGCATCTTGGAAGCAACTCATGGCACAACTAGTTAGAAAGCAGCTTTGCTGAAAAAATACATGGAAGCCCTAGTGGAGAAGCCAAACAGGAGTCCTCAGTATGCCTTGCAGCAAAGGCCAAACACATCCTGGGCCGTATTAGTAGAAGTTTAGCCAACAGGCTGACAGAAGTGATTATTCTCCTCTACTCAGCACTTATTAAACTACACCTGGAGTACTGTGTCCAGTTTGGGGCTCACCAGTGAAAGAGAAACATTGACATACTGAAGCAAGTGCAGCAAAGAGCCACCAAGATGGTCAAAGGTCTGGAGCACATTATGTACAAAAAGACGCTGAGAGGCTATGTAGCCCTTAAGAAGAGAAGAAAGTCAAGGGGAGGTCTTACTGCCTAATGGAGGGCACAAAAAAGATGGAGCCAGACTCTTCCTGGAGGTGCACAGGTATAGGTCAAGAGGTGGCAGACAACTTGGAACAGGGGAAATTCCAACTATGCATAAAGAAAACATCTCATATTTTGAGAGTGGTCACATAGCAGAAGGCGTTGCCCAAACAGACTGTGGAATCTCAGTCCTTGGAGATGTTCAAAATTCAGCAAGTTCCTAAACAACTTCACCTACTTGATCTTGCCTTGAGCAGGACCACTAGATGACCTCAAGAGGTCCCTTCCAACCTGCATGATCTTATGACACTATGAAATAATCTTCTATTGTCTGAGCTTGTATTCTGACCACCTTCTCTCGTTCCCTTATAAAAAGATAAGATGTTTTCAATTAAATATAGCCACATTTGCTGTGTTTTATGACAAACTCAAAGCCATAGGTATTCATAATGTGAGCTCACTCTATTTCTGATGACACTCAGACAGAGTTTAGGAACTTCTCTGACTGGTTTTTGTATTATGACAAGCTGAATATCCTGTTTCTTCATGCTAAGACTTCTGTGCACATGCTAGGGCCCAAACTTAGACATGCAAGGAGCTTTAGAACAAATACCTGGTTGCATAGCCATGATTAGGTGTATGCCAGAAGATAAATTTCTTTGACATCTGGATCTTACATATGTTCCTAAGACTGTGAGTAACCTTAGCAATTTTAGAGATTATTCACTTTACTAAAGTTAAGCATGGCTGTTCAAGGCAAAGTAGCACATTAACTGTTTGCTGCTAGCATCAGTGTTGTTTTGATCCTATTTCAAACAGAAATGGCTCATTCCACAAACAAGTATCAGCTCCACTTTTTATATTACATTTCATTCTGTCATCATTCATTACACTGCCCATTCATTTGCAAATCTTAATGCAGTTTACAAAATCAAATATTTGAATAAGGATTCAAAGAAGCTTCTGTACAAATACGATTTGCCATTTGGCTAAATGATAGATAAGTACTAGTGTAAAAAAAGAGTAATTATGATTTTCATTTAAGTAAATACTGTCCAAAAAAGAGACAAATTATCAGTTCAGCTTTGTCATCTGAAAAGCTGAAACAGCAAAATCTATGCATGTTCCATTTTTGTGATTGTTGGAACTTATTACAAAATGTACTAGCTGTAAAAAAAATTAAATAGGGTAATAAATATTTGTACTGAAATGTGCAAACACAGTTCCTGTAATTGTTCTTACCTAAAGCAAAACACGTCTAACAAGCAACTATATCAAGCAAAATGACAGGTGGTTTCTGATAGATGCCATTGATCCTTCTTTGTTTAATAGAGAACAAGCTGTCACTAAGTGACAAAGTGAACATAATATTCATAGAGACATTTAGGTTGGAAAAGACCTTTAAGATCATCGAGTCCAACTGTAAACCCAACACTGCCAAGTCCACCACTAAACTACATTCCTAACATTTGCTTTTTGAAGGATTTACCACCAGTGACAAGTTGACTGGCTACTTTCATTTTTTAATTATTTTTAATATTTTCAAATCATACTGTAAAAAAGGGGTAAATTCATCCTCTTGATGTCATGGATACCAAACAGGCATTTCCTCTTCTTCAGTTCACAGAATTTATCTAAGACATTTCAATGAATTGATACATAAAAGATGTCTTCCTTTCTAATAGAAAACATGAGAGTTACAGTTCCAACAGTTGTCCCACCATGAAAAGTCATTCAAACCTGGGGACTAAAACAAGCAGGCAAATAAAACATGCCCAGGAAACATGCATCTGAAAGAGTATGTTTCACAACTTTTCCTCTTGACCAAAAATTTGAAAAACTATGTGTATACATTAATACACATTTGGAAAACAAGAGATCATGGGATGTGTATTGATAATAGCATGATTACTAGCTATTGTCAATATTTCTTCTTAGTTTTGCAACAAAAGAAGACAAATTCTGCTAGTCCTCAAACCACAAAGTTTAATATCCAAAAATAAGGGGAAGATACAGCAGACTAGTTATTTCTAGCCAGCTCTCATAGCCAAAGTTTTTAACACAGACTACTACAAAAATTCTACAATCTGTTATACAGAAGTTAGACCATATGGTCATAATGACTCCTCTTTAGGACGAGCTCTTCAATGCTTTAAAATGTATGACTGAACATTTTAACTATGAACTATTAGGATGCATGCTGAATTAAGTTTAAGACAGCTTGAAACATTTTGAGTAGAACTGACCAGTAACAGGAATTTTTAATTTCTTTCTGAAAAGAAAGCCTAAAATGTCACATAAAAAAAATTTCTTAACTATAGCAAATAGTGACTATTGTTTCATTAGCATTCTTTTTTTAAATAAGGTAAAAAAAAAATTCTATTCTCTCCTACAATAGCAAGTCATTCTTCATTTTCATGATGATTTAGTGACCACGTACAGATAGACTGATCTTTCAGTATGAATCTAATACAGAAGACTACTTAGAAATAATGACACTGGTAGGTAGAATATTTAGACGTTATCATAAATAAATAAATCAGCACAACTATTCCCCTCTAAATATTTGGTTGAATTAACTTATTTCTATGAAATGTTTTTAGTTCCACTAAAATGTATTTAATTTTGCTTTGAAAATGTTTATAATATGAAACGGAAATTAGCAAAAAAATTTAACAACACCACTTTCAGTAAGCAATTATTACACTATATATGATTAATGTATACATTATTTTATTCTTCCTTTTCATTTACATGTACAAAAGTAAAAAGAAGGAATTCTCAAGGTTGAAAAAGGTCAGCTTGCATCAATGCAGTCATGGGGTTTTCTCTGCCTTAAATAGGAGGTTAATGTGACATCCTAACTGCCACAATGATAACTGTGGGTTAAAACAAAAAAGCTTTCTAAGTTTAACACTAGTTTACAAAAGAGTCTGTCAAGATTTGGAGACCTAAACTTCAACTTAAAATACTAGCTGGGTTATTGTATTGGAAATGTGCCTCTTGAAGTCTCCGTTGGTCTGTCACTGTGCTTCATTCCTAATGAACTCAGGATATGAAGACGTTGAACAAGAAGGAATCCTACTTTTGCACTAAATCAGCAATCTTGCATATTGAATTACTATAAGGACTCTTAAAATGTCAAATATCTTTGAACAATTAATATTGACAGGAAAAGATACAAGAAGCAGATAAAGTAAATTAGCAACTGAAGAAAACTTTCCTTTCAAAAAATACTTCTATCACCAAAGGACAGTGTGTTAATGATGAACGGTAAACTAATCAGAATATCATAAATTAGCCTTAAATGATGGAAAAAAAATACCAATTGAAGAATGGGCTATGTTGGATTATTTATTTAGTCATCATTTGCCAGGACAATTTGCCATCCCCTCATCTCCTGCGGCCCAATAAAACAACAGTAACAAGCATTTATTGGCCTGATCCTAAGAAATACCCCAGCCAGACCAAAATTTTTAAAAAGGCATCTCAAGCAGCTACTTGTAAATCACAGAAAAAAAACTGGAAGGCAAGACTCAAAACCTGTCTCAACAGTTCTTTTTCTTCTTTGCCTTTTATTTCCATTTCCCTCCCACTGCCACCACCAGATCAGAAACTTCCTTCCTAGCCACAGCCCCACGGCTGCAGCACCCCCATGGGCCAACGGTGAGTAAGACAGCTAAAAGCAATGACTTAACTACTTCAGGCTAACAAGACTTTGTGTTCTGCCTGTACTCCTCCAGCAGTGAGTTGCAAACAAAAATTAATACAAAGCTACATCTTTTCTCTTGCTTTCTTTTGCCCTCTCTTCATGTTTTCTTTTACCCTCCCTTTACGTGTGTTTGTCGGTAAAAGGAAGAAGAATCAAACTAACAATGGTAGCTAAAGCCCATCTGGTCTAGTTCTTTTCTTTTTCCTGATGGGACATCTAAAGACTGTCAGATGTTGTGAAAAAGAGTTTTCTTTTTAAAAAATCCCTAGCTAGCATGAAAACATTAAAATGGACTGTTAAGAAAAAAGTGTTATTTAGCATTTTACACTTTTAAATGTTTTAATTGTTTTCCTTCGTTTCCTGTCATTTAATCAAGAGTTTTTAAGAGATTTTTTCGTGGTCATCCTTTCCATAGGATTAAGCAGGCCCAGGTCTCTTTTCTCAAAACTTTGAATTTCTTTTAGCTGTTCAGCAATATAAAGCTATGCTGTTAAACTATTTGCTGAAGTCATTCATCCCCTCAAAACTGGCAGACTATATCACTCCTCTATCGCAGCTCAGCTAGTCTATTATTATTAATCTGCACTCTGGCAGCCTCCTGAGTGTTAAATGCTATATGAAGTGTAAGACAGCATGACCTCTCCTACACCAAATCAGAATTTTCAATCACTAAACAAAAAAAGACAGGGGAAAGTAATACAATATACAAGTTAATAATACCATATACACACAGGGTAGGTAACCACCATGAGGTCAGAAGCACACCTTGCTAAAACTCGAGGCTTTTGTAAGGTCAAGCAGCAAAATTATTAGTTTCACAATTCTACTTGAGAAAAACCAACACAATTTAATGAACAAAGAAGTGAACTGGAATTTATTTTCCTAACTATCAATTACATTGTGATCCAGCAAAGTTACTGGTTCGCTGCAAAGACAGAAAGGCCCACGAACTACAGCTATTTAAGCCTTCCATTTTACCAACTGCTACAATGTTAACATTGTGTTCAAATAATCTGTTTTCACGCTGATATAAAGACAGAGTAAATGGCAAATACATAATGTTTTTTAATTTTTATATAAATATTAAGTATACTTTAAAAAGTTAAATGCCACTTTCCATCTCAGAAGAAAATAACTAAGGTCATCCTTTGATTTACTGCCAAAACTTTTCAACACCATTTAAGAGATTATTTAGAATCTTAGAAAGAAAATCTACAAATTCATCTAGCAGGAAATGCTGGTTCTTTCTGTGCTTTAGGCAGGCTGTGTGCATCACAGCTGAGATACAGCACTGCCCTCCTAACCAGGAGCCACCACCAATGGGAATGACCATTCCTCATCCACACTCTATTGTGCACATAAATACACTCCAAGTAATACAGAGCCTCTATAGTCACAGGCTGGCGTGGAGAATGATGCTGATACATTTTATAAAAGTAATACGTCAGCAAGCCAATTATTTTATCCCATGTTTACACCAGTCAAGCTAGACGCTCTCTCAACTTCAAATCAGATTATATCCACTTCACTTAGCATACTTAAAAAAAAATCCTCACTACTGTATTTGCCACTTTTTCTCTGCTTTGTACTCCTTAATAACATGAAAGAAAATGTTACATAAAGCATAAACAATTCATGTATCAAATGCAGACAATTAAGCAAACTATCCTACCTAGTCTCAATAAAAGCTAATTTCAGGATGTAAACATGTCATCAATGCATAGTTAAAAAACAAATTTAAATTCTCTTTTTATGAATTTAAGTATCAATTCTCTGTAATATGTGAGGCATCCCAGTTTTGTAGTACAAGTGTACATTCACAGACAACAAGCTTCTGATTCTCCCACAAATACATTTACAAAGAAAAAAAAAATTTCCTTTACACTTGAGAGTTGTTCTAGAGTTCTCCCAGTGCCGCCAGAGACCATAAAAGAGAGCAATTTTTTGTCTACAGTGTATAAAATAAAAAAAAAAAAACTTAAAATTACTGGATTAATATGTTCCTTTTGTGGTTTTAAGTCACGCTCCTACTTTAATAAGTACATTTTCATGAATTTTCACCTCCACTAATATCTCCAAGATAGCACTGTTCTGACAATGAAATAAATTTTATTTCAATTTACTGGCTAATTTTTCACTGTGCTATATTTTACGTTACCTTTAACCTCTATTCATTATTAGCAGAATTATTTACCAAAATTCCTTTTCCTGATATCTGAATATTTTTATGATGAAGAACATAAGGGGAAAAAACCCCATCAGTTTAATTAGCAACTATGAAGCACTAAGATTTTGTTTCGCGGGGGGCGCGGGGGGGGGGTCTTTTTTCTGCTTTCTGAAAGGTGATACATTTAAACACATGTATGTGGAACTCCATACTGTCATTCATGTCATACTTAGCCATTTTTCAAAGCATAACCACATGATGGGTTGCCTTTACCCTCTACTGTTCTCATATACTGTACTAAAGACATAATATTTCATACAGAAAGCACCAGCCCCTATATCCTAACAAATGTAAAATTAACCTTATTGAGGTTTTAGAGTAGATTCTGGATTTTATTTTTAGCAATGTGTGTGCCATACTTTCTCATAAATTATTTTTCAGTTCAGGTAGGTATAGGTTAATGAATATTGCTCTTTATTAATAGACAAGGATGACCATGCACTTCCCATTATAAAACACTGGTTTGAATTGCATAAAACTTTGTCACTTTTCAACCATTTGGCCTGACATTCTACATCACAGGTTTTACTTCATTCTGCATTTCTTTAATAACCTCTATAAAGGTTTCTCTATTTACAGAAACAAGCTGCAAGAGAACAAACTGCTTTATTTTCCAAAAATGACCACAAAATCTGATTACATCATACTGAGCAACATACTTTGGAGGAAGGCCTTAACATTTGAAAAAGGATGTGCCATTGGTCATCATATGGAAATCAAGCAAAAAAAACTTTGGGAGCAACTTCGGATCAAACATACTAAAGAGAATTCTTAGATTTTAGAAGCCAAATCCTCCAAACATTTCATCTGCAAGGAGATTCTTCTAACCTGGGCTGAACAAAACCATATCTGAAATGATAGCTCTGAGCTTCTATGAGTCATATCAGATTTTGATCCAGACACTTGAAATGAGAATAGAAAGGCTCTTTCTCCTGAGCTCCTTGCTGGGATCAGGCATCTTACAGGAGATGCATTATAACCCTCTATAAATCCTAATATGTATTACACTTATTTCCCACCTCAGCTAAAAACAGAACCCACAACTATCAAGCATTCCTCTGCTAATACTGCTGACAGTCACTGGCAGCATATCCCATCATGCTCTTTCTATGCATTCAGGCAGAAACCAATGAGCAGTCACTGCTAACACTTTCTTAGCTCCTGTAACAGAGACAAGAGTGGTCACCCTAAAGGTTCCATCCTTATGAGGATCACTGCAAGGCAACCTGATGTGCTATGTTCACACATCATCACTTCTGTTTACAAAGTGAAGAACTGAAGAGTTAGAAAATACATTAGAAAATTAGCGTTGTTTCTGTGATCTCTACTTGGATTCTATGCATGTGTTACAATAATTACATGACCGCACATCGTTTTTACCAACGATCCTATGTCTCACTTAGCATAGTTCAACTAAGCAGCAGTTATTCAGTATTTTGTGTTCTTCTTGTTTCAGATCTCCTCATCCTCCCCATGCTGAATTTAATGTATACTATTCAAATCCAGCTCTCACCACATAATTCAGTATTTGCAATGGACTTTTCAGTTATTCTTGCTATTATAATCCGAACCTTTAAAAAAGAAAGGTTATTTATCACTAGTAAGAAATTCTTCAAGATATGTAATCCATAGACAGGTTCCCACCAAGTGTGAGAATCATATTTAAACATTCAAGATCAAGCTTTTTAGCTTGAGAGTTCACATGGATTCCACTATTTCCTGTGCTGCTCACCCACAGCTTTATGGCAAAACTTCTTTACCAGATGCTGCATCGCATTTGGAGGTCACTGAGGCATAATGCTTAGCAAGAGTCATTGATCTGCAGATCTCAAGGATGCAGGTTCTCTTTGCAGTTGATACTGTCATCACCATCTCAGGCAGTTGACCCTCACCCCCAGTGTAGCGAGCTGTTTCTTAGTGTTTTCATACCAGTCAAGAAACAATTCTGATAGCCTTTACTGTGAGGGTCTTCGTGTACCTCTGATTCAGAGACAGAAAGATAACAGTATTTTGTTTAACATACATAAAACATAAATTATTCTAGACACCCAGGATGGAAAGTGACGTCCAGGATGTGAAGCAATGTCTCAGTTCTAGAACAATATACATTAAAAAATGGAAGAATTATCTTAACTTAAAGAACACATTGGAACTTATCCTGGATCGCTTCCTACATGAAACCTTACTCAGAAAAACATCATATAGGGAGAATCATCCATGAGAGTCTTTCTACTTTTCAGGCAAAAATGGCAGCCAACAGAAAAGATGTGGTTGTCCAGAGATGAAGGAGTGACTTTATTGCCAGAGAATAAAACACAGTGAAGCACATGGGCACCAAATGAATCTACCATCACCATCAGTGATATCATTTATCAGTGTCTGAATGGCAGAGAAAGGTCACCTCCAAGTACAATAGTGAAAAAATTACTCATAATGAGAACAGTTGAGGAACTGGAAGTAGAACAAAGGAATGTTGCTACAGTCTCGCAACCACCTGAGTAGCCATGTGTCACAAGTTAAAGAGGTTTCTTTGTTCCATGCAAATTCACCACTAGATTCTGAATAATCCCCAATTCTCATATCTCTGTAGTGGAGCTTTTAGAAAGGAACTCTGCAGGTGTACTGGGTCTGTCTGGGATGGAGTCAATTTTCTTCATAGCAGCCTGTATGGTGCTGGGTTTTTTTTTGCTTTGTGACTAACAGTGTTGATAACGCACCAGGGTTCTGGCTATTGCTGAACAGTGCTTGCATCAAGGCTTTTTCCCAGTCTGTCCCTCCAGAAGTAGGCTGGGGTTGGCAAGAAATTGGGAGGACACACAGCTGGGATAGATGATCCAAACTGATCAAAAGGATATTCCATACCATATGACATTTTGCTGAGCAATAAAAGCTCAAGGAAAGGACAAGGAAGCAGGGATAGTCATGGTTATGGAGTTTGAACTGTTCTGTGTACTGAGGCCAAGCTTACCAGAAATTGGTTAAACATCTGCTTGCCAGTGGGAAGCAGTGAATAAATTCCTTTGCTTTGCTGGCATATGCAGCTTTTTCTTCACCTCTTAAACTGTCTTTATCTTGACACCTATTAAACTGTCTTTATCTTGATCCACAAATCTTTTCATGTTCCTTTTATTTTCTCCCCATCCCACAGGAGAGGGGAAGGCACGAGCAGCTGTGCTTAGCTTCTGGCCAGCGTCAACCCACCAAAGCAGAAGAGGAAGAGCTTCCTCTAGTGCCTCTGTGCAATGGGAAAGACCATGATATTAAGGTCAAAATGATGTTCTAAAGACCAGTCCTGAAGATGATACACACTAGGTAATAGACTAATTTTGAAAATTCCTTTCTTGTTCAAGCACAAGTCCAGAGAGAAACCCATCTGACATTCTAATTAGATTGACCTAAACTGCCAGATTGGAAGTTACATCTGAGTGAAACTCTCAGACAAGTTGTTTTGAGACTTTTTTGCAGTTCCTTCCTATTTCTGAGCTCAAACGTCTGGCAATCACTACAGTTCTTTCAAACATGTCTTCACCCAGACAGACATCCAAGAAGGTAAGAATGGCTGTCTGACAGAAGGATGCTATACTGCATGCCAAGCAAGGCCTGAAGCCAGAGGACTTTTTTAAGAAGCAGCTTTGTGAAGAAAATGAAGTCCATTAAAAAGTTATAAGAAATGAACTTCCCCCTGAATACAAACAGCCAGGAAAAGAAAAAAAAAAGTAAATAAAATGTAAGTAAATAAAGCAAATACAAACAAAACAAAAAAAAACTATAGAAGAGTTCAAAACAAAGAGAAGCTGTTCCAACTTAAACATATGGCATCCAGGATGTGCCTCATTCATTTGCATTTCTGAGGAAAGTATATGGGGCTGAATAGGAGTATGGTGCACAGAAATGACTAAGGATAACAAAGTTCTTGAGACCACTGTAAAAATCACTCAGTCAATATTAGCAACTATAGAATCATAAACTAAAAGGCAGTAACCGTTCCATCAGTCATCAGTATTGCTCTTTACTGTGTACCTACAGATACGATGTTTAGCCTTGTTTTGAAAGAATCAAATAACAAGAGTTCTGGCAATCCCTGTACCAGACTACCCCATAGAGTAATAAGTCCTCATTCCCAGAATATTTTTGTTAAAAATGTGTACTTGTTTTTACTTCTTCTCCTTGATTTGCTTCTAAAATTGTGCTGACTGCTATATTCTTCCCCTTTTACTATCACTAAACCCTGCAATAACAGGAAAAAATAAAAGAATTCACATTGTTGATCCTTTCCCAGGTTCTTGTAAACAGCTTCGTAGTTCCCTGAACAACTTTTAACCCATCAATTTACTTCTCACCAGGGACCTTAAAAGTGAATGCAATATTCTAGCAAAGGTCGTACAGAAGGTAACAGGAGAGGAATGGTAACATCTCCAAAAGAATGGAAATTAATTCACACACTATGCCTGCATTAGGAATGTTTTTCATGGATAGGAATTCTAGTATACAACTGAAAAAAATCTTACTAATTAAAAAAACCTGTTATAAGAGAAAGACTATACTTGAAGAAAATAGTCCTTTCTACTGAACATGCTATCCTGCTTTAAAAGTTTAAGTGTGTCTCCATTCATAGTTTTGCCATCACAGCAAGTTGTTAATTACATTTTTATACCACTATTTATGCTGGTAAAAATCTCGCCTAACTGTCCCAGTGATGCTTGGGCTTCTAAACGCTCAGACTACTTTTGCGAAGTTACCTCTCCTTCTGGTTGCAAAAGCAACTCCATGTTTGCTGGGCACTCAGCAGACAGGCCTACCTTGTGTCTGCCTCTACCTTAAGTCTGCTTAGCAGTTGCAAGATAAAGTCAGACTAATTAAAGTTAAAAAGTAAGTCAAACTAATCTTTGTCTTTCAAAATCTGTTGATTCTCAAGGAGGAAAAAAAAAACCAAAAGCACACCAACTAGACTTAATTTGTCTAGATTTCCGTAAACTTTTAAGCTATGCCACAGGGAAATTACTTGCACCAGTCAGGAACTGGCCCAAAAAGATATTGTATCCTATTAAAAGAGGAAGCATTCAGGTGAAGAAACATAAATAGTAAAGTTCCTCTAGAATTTACCTTGGGAAGAATTTTTTAAAAATTTGTCATTAATCTCAGAAATAAAAGTCGGAGCACAATGCGTATTTTTGCTGACACCCCGAAGTAAGGCACACCATTAGAACTAAGGCAGACAAACACTTTGTACAACATAAACTAACTGACATGAAGTAAAACCACCACAGAAGTGGGATGAGAGCCTGTATGGCTGTGTCACATGGAGCTGGGACCACTGAAACAGTCGTTACTCTCCAGGGATCGCCCCAGGACTCACCTCTGACCTGCAGCCTCACACAGCTGCTGCCACCAGCCTCTGAAGAACCTTCCAGAAGGGCAGGCTCAGCCCACACAGTAATACCCAATCATCAGTCGCCACAGCATCTTGAGCCAATCAGAATGAGGCCTTCCCTCCCCACACCTGTAAGTGACAGGGTCAGGGTCCACTGAGGTGTCCTGGCAGTGGAGCTGGGGAGGTGGTGGCAGCAGTGGCTGCGGTGGCGGCAGCAGTGGCTGCGGTGGCGGCAGCGGCTGCCGCCACCGCAGCAGCAGCACCACCACCACCGAGGACTCCGGGCAGCGAGGCGAGGGCACCCCACACCCCCGCACCCAGACTGCCCTGGTCAGCCTGACCTCTTCTGGGACTGTGCTCTCTCTCTTCACAGGAGGCTGTGTGAGGAACTGTAGCACTGACCTCCAGCTTTGCTCCCGGCCGTGCCATCCACCCTGCAGAGCAGGGTGGTTGTGTCACTCATTAACGTTAAATGTATCTGTGATTAAGTGCGTGGCTGGTGTTCAAGTTCATTCAGTCTCCATGCTCCCATTTCCTTCTTGAACTGCTACAGACAGTTGTGCTAAATACAAGATCACGCATTTAAGAAGCCAATATATAAAAGGCATTCAAGTTCACAGAATGACTAGGAATGGCCAGTAATTAGCAGAATAAAAGAGGAGAGCAACTGGAGAAAGGGAACCAGTCCAGCCACTTCTGCTAAAGGAAGGAGCGCTAATACCAACACACAGATCCTCCTAAAACTTCGTCTTGAACACACATGGTCCTGTTTATCCCTCTTCAAGAAAGATGAACTTATACCTGAAGAGTTAGGGGGATGATTAGGGAATAGGGAGCCTAATTTAAGAAACAGGATGAGAAATTTGAACTGTAGCAAAATAGGTTAAAAAAATGGAGTAAAAGTAGTAGCAAATATCAGAGAAGGAAGAAAAATGTTAAAGAACAGGTATAGATCATCTGGGACTGGTTTAAACAGGAAATTAGAAGATGGTTTCTGGCTCTAAAGAGAGCAGTATACTAGCACACCTTCAAAGAAGAAAAAGTGAGAGCAAAATACAGTTAAACTAATCAAGCTCTACCTTTAAAGTAGTTATGAAATGGACTATTAAGACATGCTTGTCTGAGAGGTAGAGTTTGGACCTGGTGACCTAAGAATCATTCATTCCTTCTAGGGACTCATCTTCCATTCAGCTACACACTAAAAAAAACAGGGATGAAGAATAATTATCAGTTTTCCTTTTAAAAGCAAAACAATCAATGATTTTTTAATTATGACATTGGTACTAAACATGCGTATACCAGTAGCAACTTGGCATTTCTTCCCTTTGCCTCAAACACTTCCATATCTTTATATGTGCATATGCCCCACACATAAAAATATCTACATTTTCAGTAGTTGGTGATAAAGGTGCCTTCGATATTGAAGCTTACTAGTAAGACTTGGAAAATAGTCTTCAGTAAGTATTCTGTGTGTTATGTGGAATCCTCTGGCTTGTAGGAGCCTTGTACATTTTTCAAGCAGTGCACTCACAGAACAGAGTGCAAATGCAGTACAGTAGGTGCTTATAAACTTCCCAAAGCTATCAGGAAAAACTGTAATGCCAAATTTTCTAAATGTTACAAAAAAACCCAGAGATGGAAATGGCTATTAAAGATTTAAATAAATAAATTTAAAAACATTAACACCTGGCAAGAACAGCACTCCATCTGTTCTGTTATCTAAATTATAGTCACATATACCATTTTAACAAGATTTCCAGGTAAGTAAATAGATCTCATACTATGACCATATACACATATATCTATATTCTCTAAATTGTTCCAATTGGCACTGCTTTATTCCTTTTAAGGCAAACTATAAATTCTTTACAAAAATTCTGAACAAAAAAGATGGCAAGTTTTATTACATAAGGTTATAATCTCATTTAGACCACATTTTCTACAATTTCTCTTACATTTGCATATATAACTATTACAGTCTAACATATAATAATAAAATTCTGTCTTGTAGTTCTGAGGTGCAAAAAGATTTAAGTTCAGTAACTGGAATATTAGAAGGCAGATGAATAATATTTATATTCAAATCAACTTCTGATATTATCAATTTAATAAAATTATCAAACTACAGGAACTCCTTATCTGTACTGAGGACAAAACAAATCTGAGAAAACCTTCATATGGGGCATTAAAAAGTTTTAATTAAAATATATGGGTTTAATCCTGTATTTAGTGCATTCTCAGTTTAAAATGGCAGTTCTCAAAGCTTGGATATTGTCATCTAAACCCAAGGCAAATATGAAAAAATAAACTTCAGTGAAAAAATTCCCCAGTGGTAAAAAGCTACTGGAATTTGTAGCTGATTGAGAAGAATTGTAAGAAATCTTAAAAGACTGAACAGACAGGTAACTAAATGTTAGATAATATTCACTGTGGGTATGTACAAAGTAATGCACGTGGGAAAAATAACCCTAGCTACAGATATAAAGCTCGCTAATAAATTAGGTATTACGTTTCAGGAAATAAAACTTATAGTAGTGGTCAAAAAAAGCAAAAGCAATAACTTTGGGGGTTTATTATGAAAGACAATCTATTACTGTATCACTTGATAAAAATATGGTATGCTTGTACCTTTAACCTCTCAGTTCTAGTTACCACCCCTCAGAAAGAATAAAATTTATTCAAAAAAAACAGCAGCAGAAAACCAGAAAAACAGAAGCAGAAAATTATTTCCATATTGGAAAATCTATACGTGATCCTTTTAAGGACCCAAGATCAAACTGAGATAAACTGAGATTGTCTAAACCATAAAAAGAAGCAATTGAGGGGGAATATAACAAAAGTCTATCCAAACACAATGAATGTGGTCATGGTGAATATGGCTTCACTACCTTCCTCAGAGAAGTAGAGCTATGTGGTGCCTACTAGACTTATGAAGTAGCAAATTTAAAAATAAATAAAACTGAAGGGTTTTCTTCCACACTGCTTTCATTCATTCAGTTGGGAACATGATACACAGTATGTTGTTGAAACCACAGGTATGAATGGATTCAAAAAAGATTAAGAGAAATTTATACAACAGATCATCAGTACCTCTCATGCCCAGTGGTGTGAGTACAATACCCAGCTCAGCAAGTCCTAGATTCTGGCAAAAAAAAATTCTGAATAAGGATAGCTATAAAAATGCTCGTTGAGATATTCTTTCCTAAACATTCATGCCTGGCCACTGTCAAAGATACCGGCCTCGATACCAGTCCAGGGGGACCAATTTGGTAGTTTGTACATTTTAATAATTCAGTTTGTCATTCACAAAAAAAAAAAATTTTGTCTTTCTTTTCTGTTATTGAGAAGGTGAGACAAAACAAGGTATTTATTAAATAAATTCAAAGAGATTTACAGTGCACAGGTAATCCAGATCATTCCCCACTCTGCAATGAACTGTAAAACCAGTGTAGTTCAGCCTCCCTAACGGTCAAGATGGAGACTTTGTTCCAACTCTTACAGAAAACCTAGAAAAAATGCAGAAAAAAATTATTTTTATTCCAGTTTTGCAGGGAGAGGGGGGAAAGACACATCTCCTCTAGTATTTAAAGATTAGTTCCTGAATTACACTACTTACTGGCTTATTAAGTCAGGTTACTAAAGATGAGGGAAACAATAGTTTCCTTTACTGTTTCAATTCCTGATGTCTCTGACCTTTGCAATATGTACATCAAGTTATGTATCAGAAGACTCTAAGAAAGGCATAGTGCACTGTTTCTTTCCCAGCACATTTATCAATGAACAGTCAATAATTACATAGTACAGAATTTCAAATACTTATCAACATACTAAATCACATGTCTGTCTGAACCTCATTTTATTATTGCCCATCCACAACTTTCTCAAGAGAATGGCAAACTTAGTGCCTCATATTCCCGTGGAAGTTGAAAAATACTTACTTCTTCACCACTATTTGTGGTGAAAAAATTAAAAGTCTAAGGATGCACTCACATGACATCTCTGATGTTGAAGGTTGTTAATCTCCTTAGTACATGACTGTATCATTTACTGAAAACCCCCTGTGGCCCCAAATCAAAACAAACTCTTATTTGCTTCTTCTGCAAAACCCCAGTTTGTCTGATACGTCTGCTATGTTCTGTACATTTCTATTGGATAAAAGATCATTCCATAACAAATAATATTCCAGATACTATGTGTTTTAAAAATAATTTTAAAAAATCAATATCTATATCCGCAGCTTCATCCAACAGGTTTCACATTATTTTTAATTCTATTCCTCACCAACCAGTAGAACAACAGGGGCTAGTGTTACACACCTGATACCAAACTTTATTGCAAGCTACATGACTCATGCCCAGTAAACAGATCAATTGAAAGGTATTACAAAATGTAAAACATATTTGGTTTGCAAAATCACTTTGGTTGCGGTGCCCTCTTGTAAAGCTAACTGTAGGAAGTGAAAACAGTAGTCTTGAATTAGCATGCTTTTTCTCAGCATTCATTTACACATCTATGACTAATTTGCCTCATTAATTAATTCTTTGTGTCCCATCAACACCAGCTTCTTGTATGGCCCTTACCATAGCATATTCTGCAAAGTCTGAGAGTTGTCATAACATTTCTTCGTGTGCCATGCTCTGTAAAAAAGCCCTCTAGCTTACCGCTTAGATTTTTCGGTCTCTGACTCTGCTATATCCTTTTCCATATATTTTCTTCAACACTTCAGAAATCACTGTCCTAGCAACATTAAACCAAATTCCTACCCATGACAGTTGTCTCAGGCATGCATAGTAGTAAATGTGATTGCTTTCTGTATCTTCTTATACCCTTAGCTTGGGAAATGATTACTTATAAAAATCTCTTTAATATAAGAATATTTAATGTAATATGACCCTCTGTTTAACACAAACAGGAATTCCTACTGCTCCTGAGACACTTGAGCCTCATGAATTGACAATTTTTAATCCACAATTATTTTAGCATTTGAGGAAAATGTAATACCTTAGTTTATCACAGGTATTGCAAGCCTATGAAAGCAATCCCAACTCCCACATTTTGCATTTGCGGTAAAGACAGAACGGCTTTTCTGGTTCCTTAATCTGACAGAGGTACAACAGCGCACCCAATCTGTAAATGGTAGAATACACAAGTGAAGCTTGGTTCCTAGGGATCCCAGAAGTGGCAAAATAGCATTTTGGAAAGACCCACAGAGTCATTCAAACACAACTGGCAATGATCTGCCAGGGCTTGAGCAGTGTTGGGCTTTGGGTCAATAACATAAGGAAGAAAGAAAAGGCCAAACAAGAGCTAAATACAGGTATAGCTATAATAAATAAATAAAAAACCATGATAAAACATGCTTGGTGATTTCACATGGCCATATTACCAACAGACTTTCTGATCTGTGCCACTTTAAAAAAAAAAAAAAAAGAAAAGAAAAAAAAACCCCACACCTCCCTAAAACTCTCTTGGAAAGTGCTGAGAAGTCCTTTAAAATATATGTGCATAATATGGCACAAAATATTCCCGGCAGATGGTCATATAACTATTTGGGTGGCCTCTTTCCTAAATGTTCTGTAGACCAAATAGAAGACACCAGAGGAACACAAACTTAAATAGGAACCCTGATTTCAATACACACTCTCAAAAAGTAAGCCTGTAAAAATTTTATTATGCTAAAAATTGACAAAGATCTGATATCCACTGTTTCTTCATTCTCTGTCTGGAACAAATGGGCAGTGACTAGACTCTAAGAATGCAAAGCTTTTTGATTGGAAACCCAGAGATTTCCCACTGGTCTTCTGTGATCTTCTACTTTGTACTTGAAGGAAAAGGGTCTGCTTTTCAAAATGAGGACATGAGGAAATTTCAAATTTTCTCTTTATTCAGAATTCTCCAAATTTCTCTTTATGCAGCTTAATCTTCTGTCATCTAGTCCTTCAGACTCTTTGGACGGCCTGTCATTTTCTAACAGAAACTGAAAAAAAAGAGAATTTAAATAACCCAAATTTCCGAAGGACAGAAAGAACATGCTTTCAGTTCCATCACTATATTCTACTCCAGACAGAAGCCCTGAAAATCTTCTTGACAGACTTCTCATCTTTGAGGACAATGAGCTTTTGATGGTCAGGCACCATCCAGGCACAGAACACTCCCCAGAAAGTCCAACTCTTATTTAGAATGAGCAAGGAGTTCAAGATGGGAATAAAGGATCAAGCTAAAAGGTGAAAAGTCCAGTTTGATTCAAATTTCTCTCTATGATTTCAGTCTGCCATGGGTATCAGGTACAGAGACTGAAGCCATAAGCTTTCAGAACATCAAAACTGATCACCACACCACAAATTATTTCTAAGCTAATAAAAAATTCCTCCTCAGTTTCAAGGATCTTCAGAAAAAACAACCAACTCTTTCAAGAAAATGACTGTCCATCTGTAAGAAACAGTCTTGGCAAATTTGTTTTTATTTGCTATTTTATCAACAGTAACAGCACCATAGCGCTCCATGCTTTCACACAGATTTGCACATGTAGCCTGAAACAAGGAATAAATACAATTCTGGAAAAACATGCCATAGAATCATTCAGACTTGAACCAAGAATGGTGAAAAAGAGGGAAGTAGTTATATTCTCCCAAGTGCAACAGAGCCATTTGCTTCAGCCACAGGTCAAGCTTCAAGCTTTTTTCATCTGGAATGTTAAACAAACACAGGAGGAAAATATGAAAATAAAATCTTCCAGTTTTTCTTAGGATATAGTAATAATTTCCTCAATACCAGCAAGGGAAGTGAAAGTAGAATGTAATTTAGTCTTATAGTAAAGGTGTAAGACCACATCCTCAGCTAGTATAAATCAGCATCTTCCAAAATACTTTTCTGACTAGGTCACTCACTCTTCATCATTTGGAGCAATGTCCAAAGACAGTACAGCAGAAAGTGCATTTTTCTCCAAGCTGTTTACCTGTGAATAGCTCAGACACATTCCCCTTCTTATTCTCTTGGCTCTCCTTGTGCAGCTACCTATACTTTTTTTCAGAGATTGACCTCTGACTAAGAGGGCAGCTGTCTGAGCCTGTGGAAGTGCACCAGTAAAGTAGTCCTGGGAGAAGAGCCCAACGTGAAATTCAGGTGGTGGAGGAAGCTATAAACCAGGAAACAGAAGGGAGTTGTTCTCAGGCCCCAACATTTTCTAGAAAACTGTTCCAAAATTTTTCAAATTCTGACAGTTACAGTGACCAAAAAAAAAAACCTAAAAAACAAGTGAAAGTGTGAAATACTGCTTACTTTTTATCTTAATGTCTTTGAATAATATCCGGTGATAAACGGAAAAAGAAAGAAAAAATCCACCATGTGTCTGACTTCGTAATTAGCTCCAATTATATTTAAAGAAACTGATTAACAAAGATGCAGCCTTCAAAGAATTTTAAGGTTGAAATTGGTGTTAGTTCTGAGTGTTATTTACTATTCTCCTTTTTCATTTACAAATGTTTATTGTTGCCTCTTCATGTGTTCTCAGCATGAGCTCTCTTCTGGGTTGCCCAAAAATTAATGAAAGCAAAAAAGCATATTTAAGAGCAGTTCCTTTGGGGAATGTCACTCACAGTTACATTTTAACAAAACTTGCAGAAAGGCAAATAGTTACTACAAATTTTAGCATAATCCAGAGTAGACATGCACTTCTAAAACAACAAAAAGTCCTGTGAGCTGCCCCCAAATGCTCATAACATAAATTAGATAAGGAAGAATAGGGAAAGGTAGGCAATTAAATTTGTTCTCTATTATTCTCTAAGCATGGGACTAATTTAGTTTTCTGAGGAGTTAAACAAGTTTCTTGTTCTAAATGAGACAACAGAAGGCTATTTGTTAAGTGATAACAATAATTAGCAGTACATTTTGTTTGTTGGCAGTGCTGAATACACAGAAAAGAATATTTAAACACTATAGAATAGAGGTAATAATGGAGTTTTTATAACAGAGGTTTAGCCCACTATGCTGTCAGATTCATATAACAGTGAAGCGTTGGTTCAGCAAGAGATTTTAATCAAATAGATAAATAGAACAAAACCAATTTAACATTGTATGCCCATTCTGGGTGAAAACTGTTGGTTTATGTAGTTTCAGTAGTTAGTGGGGAGATTCCAGTCCCTAGTAAAGAGAGAGATAGTCAGAGTTAATAATAATCTCTCACTGTACAGATTAGCTAGGCTGAATTGTTTTTCTTACCCAAGAAACATGTCAGATCACACATTCATAACAATTCGATATTTTTATTCATTTTTCTGAGAGCACTCTTAAGGCATAAATATTGTTCTGTAACTATTTTCTGTAACTGACTGAAGAGTGAAAGGTAAAAGAGAGGAAGGAGTTACATTCATTTGAAATACCAAAAAAATCCAGACACGAGAACATTCAAAATCCACATACGGAAAGGAAGACACAAACCTAGCAGTGATTCCGTTTTATAGAAGAACGAACACCAAAAATTCAGAAATCTTCCACAAAGTGCAATTATTGTTTTCGACCTAGTTTAATCTGGAGTCTGGGTTTTGCAACAAGCCACCTGACATGCTGCCCAGAACTAAGGGTCCTGGAAGCCCCAGCTGTCTCTGTTGCTGAAGAACTGAGGACTGAACAACTCAAAGGATGCAGAATACGGCTTCCCACCAGCCTGCCAGCGAGGCTGCCAAGGAGCTGGGGAGAGGAGCTGGCAGAAATTCTGGTTTCTCCCAGCAGAATCCAGATATCAAACCTTGTCTGGCTTCTAGCAGTACATGGAAAGTTCTGTCAAAAGAAAATCCTGACAAAAATTGAAAAGATTTTTTCATTACCTCGGTGAACACGCAAATCCCAACAAAAAGTTGAGAAAGTCTAATGAAGCCTTGAGTACACCCAGACCTCACTGAGGATGTGAAAACAAGCCAAGGAGCCCACAAGAACATACACCTTTTTAGTACTTCTGCACAGTACACTGCAGTAGGTAACTCTCCCCTCAAGAACTTCGCAATATCACTTTCCACCTGGATCAGCCTTTCAGCAGTTACACTGAACAAAACTCAGACACTCTTCCTTCTGCCTTCCTTGGCCTCACATCTTCTGAATGCCATGTCTGATAGTGCATGCCATTCCTACAAAGAAAAAGTCATTGTAGGAGCAGAGTAACGGTTGCACTGGACGAAATCTGCCTGTGTCATAGAAAGCTCTTACAAGGAATAAGCACTGCAGGGGAAAAAAGGGAGAGAGTGAAAGGAAGTCTGAAAGAGAGACAGTGAATGAAGAAAGAAAACAAGTGCTACCCAGTTCTGGCAAAGTCAGAATAAACGTACTTTAACCTTAAATATTACACATCAAATAAAATCTTTCCCTTATCCCATTTAAAAATATACAAGGAATTTTTGTTCCTATTTTAAACTGAGAGCCCTAAAAAGATAACCTATATTGAAATGGAGTGTTAGACCATAAAAGAAATTGAAAAATACAGGGAAGATTCTGAGGCTAGCTGACGAGATCAGGAATGAGTAATACTTTGTCACAGATCACTTCTTTGATCACTTCAAATGAAACCAGAGGAACTAATAGCAGCCAGATTTAGTGCTGTGGTTTCTCCTTTCCTTGCCCTTTTTTTCTTTGTTTTTCCCTTTTTTTCCCTCCAATGTTATTTTACCTTTATTTCTGACCCAAAGAAATTTATGGCAGTGAGCTAAATTCATCCATCATAAATGTCCTCACAACAGATAGCCTGATTTATAAAAAGATTTTTTCTACTGTGTACAAGGCCTGAAAGGACAGGTCAAATAAATCCCACCTAATAGTATTCAACAGTAAAACTGTTAAAATAAGAATAAATGCTGTTATTCACTATGAGACTACAGCTAGGGGCACAGCAAGCTAATTGCTTCATTACAATGGACAGATTAGATTATTAAGAGTGAAATGATTATCAAGTGCACAGTCATGGGGTCATACTGGATTCTTCATTTCTCCTGGAGGCACAGTTGTACTGATGGCAAAGAGTGTTTTTAAAACCTTAAGTATCCAGGAGGCTGCACTTTTTCTTTTCAAATGAGGACACTGTCACTCTGATTCATGCTTTAATCATTTCCTGATCAGACTACTTCAACTTTTTCTAATGAGGATAAGAAAACATAACATGTATAAATTCAGCAACCTCCCTGTCAAACAAGAAAAACCTGGGTGAAGACACGTCACCACAAACTCTATGGTTAAAAACATCACTGCAGGCCAAACTGCAGATTTTGCTCTATAGATACTGCTATGCTACATAGACGGTAGATACTACAGTGCAATGCACTCTGCTGGTAACGGAATTCAGGATAGGACCTCGGGTGAACCTAAACAAATCTTTCATTGTGCATCAGGACCCAGATAGCCTCACGTCTGAATCATCCAAACCAGCTATTTTTTATAGTATGCCATGGCTCTCACCTGATGCACACGGCGATGCTTCCTTTTTGTGGAAACCAGGGCACAGGGAAACGGGAGAAAAGTGGTACACACTTTAACTTTGTCCTATTATGGAGTAAAACCTCGAAGTTGTGTTGCACACCTGGATCCAGAGAACTGGGACACGTACCAAGCTGCAGATACCAGGAAATGCATTCCGAGAAACTCTTGGATTCTCAGTATTGAGAATTGCATTCTCAATTTGGAACACAAGTTTTGCAACTATTTCTTTTCAACTACAAGACTGAGCTCAAATTCATATGCCCCTTAAAATGAATGGCCTGCCTTCCCATTGAAAACTTTTTGCAATAATGACATCCTTCCTCAAGGACAGAAAATAACAGAAGCAGAAAGAGAGAGACAAAGATGAACACACTAAGATAGGAGTCTCGTGGATGATGTGCGTTTGCTCTATTTTTACTAAAGGCTCAGAGAAAGGAACAAAACCTACTTGTGCTGCTTCAGGGGCAACATTTGTTCAAGGCTGTGAAAATGTATTTTGGGAGTGCAAGGGGATAATCTAAGTCAGATTTGTTCTTTTTTCTAACCACCTCCTTCTTTGTGAGAGTGCAGACAATCCCAAAACTTGCTAACAAATGTTAAGGTCAGCTCCCTCTCCACCTCTGCTCAGGAAACACCCACATAGCTGCTGGAGACGGAGAGTAGCAGGCCTCCTTCCTGGCCCTGAAAAGAGCTTTGTATCCCTCTTCAGCACGTAGTCAGGAACAGGACTGGGTGATTTCACTGTATGTTCAGCATTTTAGTGTCATTCTTACAGGCGCCTTGACTCAATCCATCCATCTTCTGACGAATTTAGATCAATCTGCTCTAACTAAAACTGGATAAAACAGCTTATTAAAATAAGAAAACACAGGAAAACAAAACTAGTGTAGAAATGCAGACTACAACTTAATTTAAGTGTGTCTGACAGATTGAGAGAGCACAAGTAGGTTGTAGCAAAGCAAGAAAGTGAGTAAGCAAATGAACAGAAACTGATAGCATCCAGGCTCTTGCATTTCGACTGGCAAGGCTGTCTGTCACAAGCAAATTAAAAACAGCACTTCAGTTTGAAATGGTGCAGCTGACAGCACAGAAAAAACCTTCAGCTATCAAACGCCAACTGTTAGAAATAACATTAATTAAATACACCCTTTTCAAATTTCTGTACTTTGATTCTTACTTGACTAAACTGGATAAATTTAACTACAGACAAGAGTTAATTTTGTTAGTACCCATGAAGATGTAGTCCTTTAGCAACAGACGTATAGGGATTTGCCACCAAAAAGAGCTAAAAGAAAGATACCGGGATAAAGATAATTCAAGACAGTAAGACAACTATTTTTACATATTATCTACGACAGATAAAATAGTGCTAAAATTTTTTATAGTGTAACACAGACAGTAAAAAACTTTCAATCAGAAAGATCTTCTTAATGAGACCCCAAAAGATATTGACTTGTTATTGGTTATTTTTCAAAAATAATTGACATTTTTCACAAAAATCGTAAATACACACATACAGAGGACATTTTAGATTTTTAATATTAGACAAATGCATGCATAATTTCTACTTTGCATGTTATTAATTAAACAGCTTTCTTTTAGCTTTAAATCAGAATTATTCTTCAAATATTTTTAGATTCCGGAAAAATTTGTAAAAAGGCTGATTCAAGTAACTCAACTAATGAGCGTGCTCTTACAGGCTAGTTAACTGGCTGTAAACAAGAGAACGAGAACCACTGAAAGCCCTATTGTCCTCCCTTTATCTACTGCAAACAAATAAAAACCTAAAGCTGTATCTATATACAAGATGATGTCGTAAGTGTAGATATCAAGTTGCAATTTGCTTCAACTTCCTTACTTTTTATTTTCGTAAGCACAATACTTGCTACACATGCAATTATTCTTGAACTTTAATCCCAAAGCTTTATCGTATTTGTGGAACGTACACTAGTTTCACAGTTTATTAAAATGCTAACCTTTATACTCTGCATATTCCACAAACCGACATTACACAAAAATATCTGGAGGTAGCAGAGTAGCCAAAGATGCGCAAGATTAACAAAGTATTTAAGATTAAAAAAAAAAGGAAAGGAAAAAACTCTAGAAGCAACAGTGAACACAAGGAAGTGCCAACACTACAAGGCTTGCTAATTTCTTCATTACTTTTTAAGTTCATTTTTAACAGGTACAGTGAATAGCTTGATTAATTTCAATATTTATAATGGATAACCATCATTTTACTCACTTGCTAGGGCATTCTGGGCAAACTGACTCACTTTTCTGTATCTATTTTACAGATTTTATCCACTTATCTACATCTAGTGGAACACTAGACATGATGTTTATCCACTTCTAAGAAGGAAAAACATCATCAATCTTTAGAAATTACAAGCAAACACCTTACTGTGTAAGAATAACAAAGACATCAGCAAAATATTAGCAGCCAATCTACAATCCACATTTTCAATACACACACCTCCAGCTCAAGCAGTATTAACAGTAAACTTAAGAAAATTCGGAAGCCTGTACAGTGATTATGACAATATGATAAGGGTCCTCTGTATCAAGTGAGAATGGAAGAAGTCTTACGAGACCAAAGAATACAATTCCAACACGACAGAATAGGGTTTTATTTGTTTCAAGATTTCCCCAGGATGGGCACTACACCTCACGTCAGACTGCTGTTCTCTCTGCTCTTCCACAGGCAGCAACGTCAGTCCAGGAACTACAAATTCACTGCTTAAATTCTACAGGAGAGGAGCGAGGCTGTCTGCAGTCTCTCACTCCCACATGGCCATTATAGGTTTTGACATAAATGATGAGGAATAATGGGCCTAATTTTTTTTCTTTGACAATAAGATTAAGTCAGAAGTGATCTAATGACATCAGTAGACTTATAACAGAATAAAAGAATGCAAGTTAAACCAAAATCAGGCTCAATCATTTTATTATGGAAACAAAATTTTCAGGAAAGCATCACAAAAAAGCGATAAAGCGTTTTATTTGCCAGTCATATGGCCTAACGCAAGTATTTTCTTACAAGCTCCATCCATAAAAAATGAGTTGGTGAAAGTGTATAATTTAAAATTAATCTGTATTAAAATCTATAGGACTGACAGATTTAAATGTCCATCTCCCAGAACACTTTTATATATAAAATGGATATAAAATTACAAAAATTGGAAAATCCTATCTTGTATAACCTAAATGTAAGTAAAATTAAAAATATTAAACTAGCACTTACATAATTTAAAACATACTTGGAGCACTGGAAGAAATATATCATTTCTGGGATGGAAAAAAAGTCGTCTTTAAGAGGAACATGCCCTCTATAATATCTTCCTTTTTTTCACAATAATTCCATTATCATCTCAGACAGATCTCTATTGAAGTTCCATCCTCATTTTCTACAGAAAGAAACATCTCATATAAGTGCATCTTCTTTACATACAGCATTAGGAGGAAAGACCTTTTAGTATTTCATTTTACAGTAATACCGGCATTAGAGCCAGCAGTACAAACCAGTAATGGATTCACTGTAATCCAGACAGACACTGGACATTTGTTAAACCAGCCACTGAGACAGTCTGAATATTAACCTGTGAAAAAGTAAAAGCTTACTATACCCTCCAGAAATTTGTGTCTGATATTTATAGAAAAAATGTTCAAAAGGAAGTTAGTTTTAATAAAATTGCTGGCTTCTGAGTGAATATAACATTCTAAAAATGTATAATTTATTCGTATTTTGGGGCAGCAAATCATTCCAGAAGAGTAGGCTTTGATTCTGAAAGGAAGACCATCACACACATTTGGGTGTATAACACATGTTAACGTTAAAGTATTGCTTCTGTGGTAGTTTTTACCAGCATTCTAGAGGGGAGGCATAAGAAAGGGGACAGCTGTTTTATTTTTCAATAAAATGCAGATCAAAGATGACTGTTATAGCAATCTAAGAGGAAAAAAAACCACCAACATTTTCTAACCAATAGTAGAGTGTAGCTCCTAATGAATACTGGGCTAATATTAGCAACCAAGTAGTACAAAATATGTGAATATTTAATAGTCCTACATAATAGTCCTAGTCCTAATAGATTTATTTCTCTTCTGAAAGAATGAAATGTCCCGCTAAATATAGCATTGCTTAAAAATAAGATGGCTAGGTAGGCATTCAGAAAATTGCTACTAGCGTGGTAATATTTTTAATTGCTATATTTCTCAGTCATTTTTTCAAAAAATTCAATTAAGTCAATGAGGCCATATATCAGATGCACAAGTCTGCAAGTCTGTAACTTAGCAGAAACAATTACTTTTATTATAATTAGAAAAAATTTAAATGCTTTGATGCAAGGTCTACCTTTTTCTTATGTGTTGGCATACACAGTAGCAATGGTAAGTTCACGCTTTGCATTTCTCTGTGTAGTCTTACAAATTTTCAGGAGTTCATGAGTTCATGACCCTACCATATTGAAATTCAGTCATAATTGTTGTCATCTACGGGATTCACTATTTAAAATGATGTTTTAATAAGATATTAAATTACAACAAAATTATTGATATGTCCTCTTTTTTAAAATATCCATGTAGTCTGTATTTCAAGTAAATTGCAAACAAACTTAGAGCCAAAGCCATCACATAATTTGAACAATCAGAATATCTTATCTCCATACAAACACTGAAATACTAGGGGCAAAGCAGCTCTCCCATTATTTTACACAATAAAGAGTGTCCGGTCACCTGTGAAAATATAAGAGCTTGTGTGTGCAGCAATTACAACTAGGACCTTTGCTACACATCTTTCATTATTTACGTCCCAGATCACATTGTAAAATACAACACACAGCTTTCTAGAGCCCATTCACTTAGCCAGCTTCATCTAAGATATTTCCTCTCCCCTTTCTTTCCACGTCCTATAAGCTGAACAACCTTATTCCATTATGTCAGAAAATCAGAGTTGTAAAACTGTCTGAGGAAAAAAATGTGCATATGCTGTTTGATATGGAGACACAAAACCTAGTTCTATCTGAACTAACACTGGCAACGGTCTTCCAACTTATTCAACAGCAAAATTTTATGAGCATTTTCTTTGTTTTCTTCACGAGAAAATCTCCGAACACTAATTTTGGCTGCATTGACTCATAGACCTCAAACGGCACCTTCAAAACCAGAAATTATTTCATATGCGTTGACTGCTGCTTTTCTCAATGACTGCATCATAACCAGTCATTGCAGACTGTGGAAATAATGGTGGAATAAGTCCATTGATCCCAGAAACTCCAGAAGTACTGTACCTGATCTCTCCCAGCCCTTCAGTTGTGCTAGCTCAGCAGCTTGCAGGATTGTGTGGTAAACCAGATCAGCTCCTTTTTGTAGCTTAAAAAAACATGCTGTGCCGAAATGGTGAAGGGGAAAATACTTTTCATGAGCTTAACTTCCCTGAAGCAGTTTCACTAGGCAGTTCAGCAGACACTTGCACCAAAACCATGATGGAGCCATGGAGGCAGGAAGGAGCAGCTGGGCTGGCGATGGAGCTGCCTGTGCTGAACTGACAGCAGAGAACTGCCTGGGGTTCCAGAGCTGAATTTAGGCCCTCAGAGCTGCCTTCTGGAGAAGCCTTTCTTTCTCATGCTGTGCTGATTCCACAGAGAACCCAGGAAGAGTGGTGTCACTAGGCTCAAGTTAGCCTTTGTAAATGTATTTGCAAAATACTGTGGTGGGTTGACCTTGGCTGGCTGCCAGACACTCACTCCCCAAGCCACTCTCTCATTCCCCTTCCTCAGCTGGACAGGGCAGAAAATAAAGTGGAAAAGCTCATGGGTCAGGATAAGGACACGGAGATCACTCACCAGTTACCATCACGAGCAAAACAGACTCCACTTTGGGAAGATTATTTCAAATTATTGCAAATTAATAACAGGGTAGGACAATGGACCTAAAAACAAAGCTAAAAAAACCTTCCCCCCCATCCCTTCTTTCTTCCCAGGCTCAGCTTCCCTCCTGAATCTTCTACCTCCACCCTCCAAGCAGTGCAGGTGGATGGGGAATGGGCATTGTGGTCAGTCTATAACACTTCATCTCCGCCACTCCTTCCTCCTCACACTTTTCCCCTGCTCCAGCACGGGGTCCTTCCCATAGGATACAGTCCTTAATGAACTGCTCCAACATGGCTCCTTCCTACGGGCTGCACCTCATCAAGAACTGTTCCAGCATGGGTCCTTTCCATGGGGTGCAGTCCTTCAGGAACAGACTGCTCTGGCAGGCGTCCCCCCACAGGCCACAGGTCCTGCCAGGAGCCTGCTCCAGCACGGGCTCCCCATGAGGTCACGACTTACTTCAGAGCACATCCACCTGCTCTGGCATGGGGTCCTCCACAGGCTGCAGGTGGGCATCTGCTCCACCGTGGACCTCCATGGGCTGTGGGGGTACAGCCTGCCTCACCATAGTCTTCCCCACGGGCTGCAGGGGAATCTCTGCTCCGGCGCCTGGAGCACCTCCTCCCCCTCCTTCTTCACTGACCTGGGGGTCTGCAGGGCTGTTTCTCCCACATTTTTCTCACTCCCCTCTCTCACAGCTGCTACGCAGCATTTTTTATCTTCCTTTCAGCATGTTATTGCAGAGATGCCACCATGGTCACTGATGGGCTCAGCTTCGGCCAGCGGTGCGTCCATTTGGGAGCCGGCTGAAACCAGCTCTGCCTGACATAAGGGCAGCTCCTGGTGTCTTCTCACAGAAGCCATCCCTGCAACGCTCCCCCACCCAGCACCCAGACATGTAAACCCAATACAAATACTTACTCCATACCAAAAAAGAAGTGATAAAATTTTTAGTTAGGAATCTAGTCAGTTACATGTTTCCCTATAAATACTTATGTATGCAATATGAACCTAATTATAAATTAAAAGGTGAAGAATAATCGGGTTGATGGGCAAAAGTTCAGTCACAATCCTTTCCCCCCTTTGTTTCACACACAGAGAAATTTTTTGAAGAAAAACTTTATGAAACTGAAACTAAGGCTAGGATACGTTTCACTAATGTAAATATAGAAACTATTATGCAGATGTTTAAACCATCCCTAAAAAAGATACTAATGATGACCAAACATATTAAGAAATGGAAATGCACAGTAGAGCTCTTGTATAAACCTCCTTCCACATCAGGATAATATCATTCAGTAACTTTATAAATACTGAATAAAAGTTATTTATGTCCCAAGATAGAAGATATTTAATGGCAATTTTCCTCTTGTAACACAAGACACCATCTTTGTTGTGGGCAGCTTTACTGAACACCCAGCAGTGCCAATGGGAGGAAGGAGCTCTTTTAAAATAGGTCATCGTTATTAAGGAAGTGCTTAGTCTTACTTGTGTTAGGAACAGCAGTCCCTTTGAAAGACAAATTTGTCATGAATTACTATAATAAAACACTCCTAAGCCCTTGGCAGAGAAAAACCTTGTGGCTATGAAGAATGACAAAAAATGCTACCAATTCTAAACTACTCTTTCTTGTTTAACCTAAGAAAAAAATTATTTCAATAATAAAAACAAAAAATATACAACAGTACCTTTACTTATTTAATGACCTACTGAATTAATGAAATTTACTGGTAAACTTTCAGGAAATCCTTTCTTATTAAAAGAGTAAACAGTGTAACTTGCGAAGCATATTGTATATTCTTTATATGCACAATGGTTAAAAACTGAAAAAAAACCCCACCTAAACTGATTATTAACTATTGAACCATGACTCAACTTCCATAGTGAAACTCCAGTTTCAGTGAATGCTTTTTTTTAATTATTTTAAAATGTTATTAAGGCAAAATTATAAAGTATTAAAAAAGGCACTATTTTAACCCATATTCCCTTTAATTAATGAATCTCTTACTTGTAAATAACTGGTCCTACTGAGCTAAGAAATAGTTGTTTATGTCTGAGAAGTTAGATTGGGGCACAAGCATCGGTGTGATCATGGCCTAACCCTACAATTATTATCACTCTTGTTTGTGCAGAGCAAATATGACCATTCATACTAATAGTTAAAAATCTAAATGTTTGTTTTGTCTTTCTGCAAATCAAAGCTTCTTTCATACAAGAGAATATCTGTGTCATAAAGACTTTTCAAACATATAACTCAGAACAAATTTTAGACAAGAACACTCGGTAAATTCTGTGGAAGACACGTTCATATAAACACTACAAAGTAGCTAAAAACACTCACCTTCCAACCATGCCTACATAAATTCAAAATATATAAATGTACATCAGTGCTCAGCTATAGTCCATTAAATTTCATTCATCTCTGGCCACCTGCATGTTCAGATATCAAGCAGACAGAAGAATTCAGTGCTTTCAAATACCAGTACTTTCTCTGTACTCTACTCTGAAAATACCTGTCTTGGCTCAGTGCCTTCACAGCACCCTCTAAAGCATTTTTTCAGATAAACCATACACAGGGCAGGAAAAAATATATTTGGATTTTCTGACACATATTCTTAAACATGGAAGACACAATTTTTAAAAATAAATGTGGACACTAAGTAAAAATACAATTTCCTTTCAATCATATTGAGGTTTTTCTTAACTTTCCAACCTGCTAACTTTTGAATTTCCCTGGCATTTTGGTAAAGTTCAGCAGAATAATTAAAATCACTGCTTCACTTGAAATGTCTTCTGATGTGATATATATTAACATGGAAGTAATATCAGCACTTGAGAAATACTTCCCATTCAGTTAAATTTAGCTCCTCAAACGTACCACTTATATGTAAATCAGACTATCAGCAAAGCATCCACAGGCATAATTTTACAACCAATCCTCAAAGCCAATAAATTATTAAAAATCAGAACAGGAAGCTTCATTCTATTCATAAATTAAAATTAAGTTCTTGTTTTTAAATAGTTCATATTGTTTACTGTGATATTTCATATCTGTAATGCTACAAGTAGTTTGAAAAAAGATTTTCCTGAAGCATTTTAACTTTAGTACAAAACACGTGTTCAATAAAAGTATAATCCTCAGCCTTCTAAACGTGACAGTGATGCTATTTTCTAGCTGTTAGATAATACATGGTTCAGCTGTCACTTGCAGTGCAGCACTCGGTTACACAGAATGAAATGAATCATAATCGCAATGACTAACCAAATTAATGAAAGCATGCTGAATCAAAACCCATGTTCCCAAACTGTCTTAGGGCCTGATTCAGCAAAAATATATTTGATTTCTATACCACACAACATCTTCCGCAGATACCTGTTTATCCAGGCTTTTAAAGCAAGAAAGTGCTGAATTCAGAATGCATAGCAATTCAATAGTATGTTTTTAACAGACTACTATCAAAAGTGACCTATCAACTTGTAAATACACAGTAGCTAAATAAATATTGTTAAAGCAATGGCTAACTGGCAGAAAAGAAGAAATTTAAAGCATAGAAGATATTCAAAGCATATGTTAAAATCTCTCTAACTTCCGTTGATGCATAGCAAAAGAGAGATAGTGTGTGAGTTACAAAAAGAAATCATCAACTTAAATTGAGTTTATAGAGTTTTCTTTGGGTCTTAATGCTACACTGTTTTAAGTTTACCAGTAGTAGACAAATCCGGTGTTTGTAACTTCTCATCTAGCAATCAGACTAGCTTCAGCTATGAGATTCTGTCTTCTGGCTTAAAATACCCACTAACAATTCTTACTGGTGAATGGCATGTAGATTTTCTTTGCAATGTACTTTTGTTGATAGGTATGCTTAATCCCACATGCTGGAAAGATCTTGTATTCCAAGGACTTCTTTTAGAACTCATTCTTCAAAGACTTTCTGAATTTAGTATAAAAGATATACCAAATCCTAAGAATAACCTTGGACTAGAAGGGAAACGTACTCAGGTTCCCAGCAGTGAGTCTCAAATAGTAAAGATATGGATAAATGAGCATGCCCTAATTAATAATTGATTGAAATATAAGCAAAAGACGCAGATTGACAAACAGGCTTCGAAAGAAATCTAGAGAACCGTAAAAGTCAGTGCCAGTAGGGAAAGTGGCTATGACAGTCTTATAAGACGAAATAGTGAAGAGTTACTCTCAAAGGCAGAACTCTGAGGGTGAGATTCAGCTTACCTAGCTCAAGATATCTGCAAGGTAGACCTCTACATCTGACACAATCACTTTATCTTCTTTTTAAGTCCATAGCCAGAAATAGGCTCTGCAATTCATTCAGCCTATTTGGAGTGTCTAATTTAAGATGAGATGTATCACATCCTAAAGGCACCTCTTTATTTCCATTTGCTTTAAATTGAATCCAAGCGATTTCAGATGTAGATGTCCTACACTGTAGATATTCACATCTGGTCAGAAGAACCCCAGAGATTCTCTGGGCTCAATCCTTAACCCAAGCTCTAAATGTTGTAAGACAGGAATGAAAAAGATACCAAAACCAAGGCAATCATTTTCATTAACCAAGCAGTTCTATGAGTGCTGAACCTAAAGAAGTCTGATTTCGTGAGGACTCACAGCTCATGACTGATTTATTTTGATGTCTATGCTTGATTGTCCCCTATGAGGACTCCTTGATATGTAACATGGCATGAGCAGACTTTTCCACAGTCAGGAGGATGGACAATCCCTTTCTACTACCCACCTACTTACTAGACCCGTAGTAATTAAGTATCTTTGGGACCTCAACTTTTTTGTCAAATTTGCTGTAAGTCAGCCAACAGCTTCCATGGACTGAGTAAATATAGCAGAGGACATAAGTGTTACCCTTACAATAGTGTAGCAGTTGTGTCCTTCCAAGGAGGTGCAAGACCTGTGTTGTAGACCCCCTCGGCTTAAGGAGATCTGAACACAGCTCTCTCTTCCCTAACGAACAAGCTATGGGCAAAACTGGAATAAGATTATTCTGCACCCTACCAGTGAAGTTTTGCAACTGTGCAGTCAGGAATGTAAATGTATGGACAAGCAAGAGAAAGTCTAAATAGCTCTGTGATTAGGATACTCTCTAGAGGCAAATCCTTGTTCTTGCTCCAAGGGCTGTTTGTGCATTTTATTTAAGCACTCTAATGCAAAATTCATATGAGGCATCTGATACAGACAGAATACAACTCAACGGGGATGAAGACAAACACTATGCATAGCTGAAGTAATCAACTTCAAAATGTAAAATGAGGACTGCTTGATTCAACAGCAGTTCTGCAGAAAAGCGTGTTGAAGGTATAGTAGTAGATCACAAGCTGACCATGAGTCCATAATGCTACATCACGACAGAAAACCCAAACACACATGACACTGACTGTACAAGAAAAGTGTTCTGTGCAAGACAAATGGTGTTATCCTTGTGGTCTCCCCATACATTTTTATTTGGAATACTGTGTCTGGTTTTGGACACTGTATTTCAAAAAAGATCAGTTAGAAAGTATATGAAGAACAGCAACAAGAATGGTCAAAAGTCCAGAAAATATGACCTGTTGAGTCTACAGAAAGCAGATGATGAGAATCTACAGGAGGAGATATGATCACATTTATGAAATGTATAAAAAAGGTTCTTGCAAATGGAAAAGTAACAGACTGCTCTGCATTTCCATTGAGGACAGAGTAAGTAGCAAATGGCAGGAAAGAGATTTAGGTTTAACAGTAGGGGAAAAAATCTAATGGTAAGGATAATGACTCTGAGTAACTGAGACAAATTACCTGGGGAGTTCAAGGAATCTCCATCCCTGGTTAGGTCAGTAGTTGGATTCATTGTTCTCATACTTTTCACTAGTAAACTATAATTTGAAAAAAACTGTAAGCTTCATACTGGATTCAAGAGCTTTACCCTAAGATCTGTTTGGCCCACTCCTCACCTTCTGCTGTGTAGGCAGCACAGCTCTTGCAGAGCTGATTAGCTCGAATTCTGTGTGTCATCTGTTATGTGCCCTTGCCTCGGCCATGAAGCCTATTTATTTCACTGGCTAGGTGGGCCCTCACAGTTGGGAATCGCTAGATTAGACAAATAAGTGTCAGGAATTGCTATCTTATAGTTGGTCATACCTCGAGGCAAAGGATTAATTGGAAGACCTCTTGAGGTCCAAACCAGCCCTATTTTCTATTATTCTACGTGTTACCTGGGCTTTAAACAGCTTTAAAAGCATTACTCCTCACTTATCCTTTCTGTAAAGAGAAAAATGTATAATGAACCAAGAGTTAGAGTAACAGTGTATGGAAAAAGATTTCTTGCTGACACACTGGAGTACTCATTTCTGAGAAGTTATTCGAAAGATGGTTGCAAAACATTTTCAAAAAAAGGCTGACTGCTTCTAACTCACAATTTTATTTAAAGGTCAAAACATTTGATGTGCCTCATATGCTTAAGATAATACACATTCTAAAGAAAGACTGCCCTCACAAATACATAGAACCAAAATGCCATGTTATATCAAATACCTAGTAATGGTATATGACCTGTGAGATATTCTATGTACAAATACAATATAATATTTGCTATAAGAAACCAGTCACCTGAAAAACAGTAATGTTAATAAAGAAATGGTAAGTTATCAGGAAGCATTTAAACAACTTCACATGAGATTTAAGAAGAAAGAACCAACCCCATAGAGACAGTAAAAAGAAAATAACTTTTTTATGGTTTATTTGAAATTTAAAGATTTTCTTTGTGAATTTTCCAAATAGAAGCACTCGGACTGTTTTGAAACACAAGTTCAGCTCTCACTAACTCCTGCTAGAACAAACAGGATGTCTCACTATGGTTTTATTAAAAGAGTTTATAGTCTAAATCAAAGATATTCTTTAGGCTCTCACATCAAAACTTCAAAACTCCAAAAGATACCTAAAGTAGACTATTATAAACTCCTATCCTATCAAAACGCATTAATTTAATTCCATTTTATCAAAATGCAACTAAGATCACCCTGCAAACATATTTAGGCAGGGAAATGTGATGAAAGCTGGTATTTGAATTCAAGACTATAAAAGAACAGTCTTCCACCTTCAATGAAAACAGCAGAGAACAGTATAAATTACTTTGAACTCTTACTCTCCAAAACCAGTATGTATTAACTTCTTAAATGCACTACTACTCCCCTATACAATCTTCTACCATTACATTAACTCATATAATCTCAGTCCTGACTGATTCCTTCACAGCTTCAAGACAATACCTTGGAGAAACAACATGAGGAAACAGTCAAACATAATATCATGCAGAAGCAGCTTTTCAGCGCAGCACTGATTCTGTAGTTTTATTTTATCGCCAGAAGTTTAACAAATCATGAGGTGCAGTTGCTGGAGTTTACTGAGTTTACAAAAGCACTAGCAGAGTAGATGTAAACTGTTCTTATTACTGAAGTATAATATACCCTCAACAGACAGTTATACTTCAAGGACATAACAGTTCCTCCTGTTACACCACATATAGTCCTGCAAAAGAGACAAAGTCTAAACTCAGTAAGCATTGAAAACAACGTGGTTTGATTTGAACTTAAATTTTCTAATATGAATTAATTTGCCTGAAAGACAACTGGTTTTGAATGCCATTTTTAAACAATTAGTATTTAAAGAGATTCTTCCTGCTTATGAGTCTAAATTAAGAAGACTCACTGTTGTTCACTTTTGTCTATGATAACTTGTAGCTATTAACCATGATATAGTAAGACTTACGATTAAGACAGCCCACATGACCTAATCTTAACTCAAAAAATCATCCCCACCTCAAAGCTCATTGTTAAGGTGTAATATCTGTTGCAGTCAAACAAGTGTAACTCATAACTCATCATTTCTTGTGTTCTTTTGGGTTTTATTTCCCAAAGTTCCTGTCAAAAAAAGCCATCAGAGAAGATGTTCAGAAAAAAGGAAAGGTGGCAACACACAAAAAAAACTTTCTTGGAAAAGGTAGGCCTAATGGACTCAGAAACTTTCACAGCCTTCTGACTGACTGTCAATACAACAGTAAAACTTTAAGGAAGCCAGTAAAGCAGAGGGTTGAGAGGTGGCATTCAGGTGAAAAAAATTCCCAAGACTGTCAAGTCTACCTTACAGATGAAAACGGAACATTTATATATATGGCTAATTTCACATTCCAGTGGATTAAATTTCAAAGTTCAAACCATTATATTACTTTTTTCCTCCTTATTATGGAACTTTGAATATGCTACAAGTATTTTAAAACTTCATTGGCAGGGCAAAAACATATTTTATATCAGTTCTGTAGTAACCTATCACTCCTGTGTATTTTTGCACTTACAATATATACACTAATTAAACTGTTGTTTCAATGGAAAAATCAATTATTTGACATTCTCAGTTATTTAGACATTACCCAGCTCACAGATGCATGCAGACAAAATCCAGAATGGACCATTCAGCCCCCTAACCTCACTTCCAGAGACCACTGAATTTCACCCAGTCACCCACCACTTTCTAGGATACAGTCCCAGCGCCTTAAAGTATGATCTACACTCTTGTCTTTAAGAGGTAAAATTAAATGTTTTTTTCTTTTTGTTTCAAGGAATGCAAAAGCAGATTTATTTGACAAGATTCCAGAAAGCACCTACTGGCTGGTGTTAAATATCTACTTTTTGGCTTCTTTGTTAACTAAATCCGGTATCAACTTTTCTATTTTTTGGCCCCGTATGATGTCAAGCCTTTCTACATCCAACCCATCCTGCTTGAACTTTTTGAATGAGGGAACATCAGCACCATTGCAGTCTTCTGAAATTTTACTCAACATTGACATTAGCAATCCCAGTAATTAGTGTAACTGCCAGTCTGTATAATCTCCAAATACATTCTGCTTAGTCACTAAGAGGAAGTACTACTGCTGTTATTTGTAGACAGTGCCCAGAAGTGTGCTAGATGCTTTAGAGGACAGTTGTAAACACTGGGTCTTCTTGAAGAGCAAATGGTACAAGCCATAACATCCTGACAAGTATTATTTAGAGTATAAAATGCCCAAGCATGTGGTAAGGGAGAAAACTAAGGAATAATGACAATTTTGAGAGAGGCCCAAAAAGCAGTACAAATTGTTAAAACAAAAGAAAGGGGAGTTGATAAAGAATATTGGGAGGGAGCAGAGAACAAGGTAGTAGGAAGGGAAAAGGGCAGGGAAGAGGGCAGGGCAGGGCAGGGGCAACTATCTTCCTCAACTATATATTTTTGTATAACTTCCACTATCACTTATTTTACACTGCATAAAGTTATTACTTTTAAAGTCACCTTGACAGTATTTTATTTTATAATACATAGAAACAAGAGCAAAATGATGAGTGGTGTAGCGATGGACTGTTCTGATCAGCACTCCAGATTCAGATAAAATGCAGTGTAGCTGTGGAAGCATACCTTGAACAACTAACATTGCCTGGAGTCCTAGTTTACTGTCTAGCCAAAAGCAAACCTTTTTGCATTACCCTATAAACTTTGGAAATTCCCATATACATATCTCTGTTCTCCAAAAACAAAACCAACAATCACCACCTACTTCTCTTTCATTCCTCCAGCCCTGAAATCCAAATCCTAAACATACAATACTTTTAAAGCAGTTTAAATCAGAGTTGATTATTTATAAAGCAGGATAATTATTTATAAAGCAGTACAATAGCTTTGTGAGGTGGATATTTACACTGCTGTGACTCACAGCTATCAATCTATTGCTTCCTCTCCCCCAGGCCCAGCATCCTGCCCCACATCTCACTCACCCCCAGTGCCGTCCAGAGCCCACACAGCCTAGCTTCTCTGAGGCCTACTTGTCAGAGATTTTGTTTCAGTCAGTGTAGCTACCCAATTTTTACCACAGCTGTACAATCACCGACACAGCAATCGAGCACACGCAAGCCTGCAGTGAGTCGTACCTTCCTAAAGCTTACTCTGGACTTGCCAGTGGTGGCTAACGGAGAACCACCATTCTCTAGCTAGGCCACCGTGTTTCCACCTGTCTTCTTCCCCTGGATAAAACAGATGACAATGCCAGTTGATTTCAGACACACACATATACAAAAGAGATCTTTTATAAGGACCTCATGGTAAACCTGTGATGCTTTGCAAATATATGAAAAGCTGGGTGATTTCATAATGAAATTTCTCTTCAGAAAACTTGTCTTCTACTGGGCCAAACTGTCCATAACCATGAAAAGTTGAAATGCATCTATTTTCAGAGCTGCGAGTCTGACTTTACAAGGACAGCATTTTGTCTTTAGAATAGCTAGGCAAAGGAGCAGGAAACTCATGATACTGCAAGTAGGAAAGTGTATATGCACATCACATAGACTGAAACATAAGTCTTTACAAATAATGTCATCTTCTACAAATCTTTTTTCTGTGTGCATCCTCTCAAGCCAGTCCTTTCATATAGAAATAAAGTACGAATTAAAAGTAAAAAAGCACAAGACTGATCCCATAAATCAATTCATATGGAGGAAACATGCTATCTAAAATCTTTTAGAAAGCTTACACACACAAAACTAGAATTTACAAGAGGAAGGATGTGCATAATGTAAAGGAAAAGCCGTGATCAAAAGTTCTATGCTATATCCAAGAGAGTAAAACAGCCACAAAGATAAAAGTTGAAAACATGTAAATATTCCTGTAACAGAAGGACTTGCACCCAGTGTGCAGACATAAATTCATTTTCTCTGAGTGTCATGCATTATGTGTATTAAATATTATGCAAAATATATGTTCGATAACCTTGTCAAGAAGGCACTTTCTTAGTACATGACATTCAAAATGCACTCTAAGGGTCCCAAAAATTCCAGAAGAGAGACAGTCAAAGCAGCAGAGTTTGCTGCCCATCCTCCTTTTTAAAGCAGAAGCTCCGCCACAGGAACACAGTGCACAACTGTCGCTAGGCGTATTTCACAGACCAAACCAGGCCAAAGGAGAGAGCAAATCTGGAAAGCTTCTGCTTTCCATGCCATCATGTTCCAGCAAATCCTGGCAAGAATTTGTGCTGACCTGTTCACTATTAGTTGCTACAGATTACAACTCACTACCATCTGCATTTCCTTTCCCCAAAAAGAGTAAAACAAGCATAAGGAGAAGAAGTTATGTATCTATTTTAAATCCACACATATTTACCCCAGGGAGTGAAAGGAAAAGAATAAATAGTCCACATTACAGATGTGAGTCACACTACTTAATGCACTTTTGGAAGATACTCAAATACCACAGTGATGGGCACAGCATAAGAATTTGAAAAGCACAAAATAGAAATAGAATGCAGAAAGGAAGTGGAGCCCAGGGACTAGCCATTCATACTGACACTCAGTCACCATAAATTATCAAAAAAATTAAGAGGAAATCCATGCTTGCCGCTTTCTACAACATTTGAACAGTTCTTCTGAAAATATCTCTAAATGTCAACTCTTGTTTTCAGCATCTTTTTTTATCCTCCCATATTTCTCCACAGAATGAAATGACACAATTTTATTGCTTAGTCAGACAAAAATACCTTCCACTTCAAAAGGAGCTTGCCTTCGAGGAGAATTACACTTGAACAAAGACTGCAGGATTTAGCTCTATATTTATCTCTATGCAATAACAGTAGTTCATTCATATAAATATGGGGGGGGGGGTTCTTTCTTCTTCTTTCTCTTCTCTTGACAGAAGGAAAACATCTGTCAAGAGAATTAAACTCAGTAATAGTTCCCTAAAAACGCAGAACAAGCTCTGGTATGACTTTGGTGGAGGGTTGTGCTTAATAAATCTGTAGATATTTTCAGAGTAAACATGTACCTGATGGTTCAAGGAGCCACTTCACTTTAAGAAAAATTAAACGGGTGAGTTATTCATCTGACACCAGATCACTTCTCAGTATCCTGTAAAATATTGTGGGCCATCTATCCAAATTCCACTGACAACAGCATTTTCCTGAGAGAGCTGTTCTAGCCTATCCTCTGAGTATAAACTTTACGCCATACCATTTCCCTCACGGCTTACACAGAACTCAAGAGGAAGCTTTAGTGAGACACAATGAGAAACTAAACCCCCCATGAAGTTTATAGTTTATCTTTACATTTGATGAAGACCTTTCTTTTGTCCATGTCTGCTTCCAAGATTCTGAAGATTACAAATGAAAACAGTTCTGTTTCATTTCTTAAGTTGGTTTTACCTGGTGATTACTTAAGAACAGTTTATTCTTCATTTGTAAGCTTAACAGTTCAAGCTGATCCTGGTATCATACTGAAATCATACTTTATAATGGATCATAAATATTATCACCTGCAACAAGAGTTGCCAGGAGCCATCTTTAAAACTATAATGCTATTGTTATAGCTTTAAACTGCAACTTGAATAATTTTCCATTTCCTTCTTTGTTAATGATTTTTAAGAGGGCAGAAATTTTAGACAAAAATTTGCATTTATTTTGATACGCCACACGATTTAGCAATGTAAAGGAGTCTAAATTGCTTTAAAATAAAAGTATCACAATAGCAAGCAAATCGTATAGCGTGAGACCGAGAGGCGGTGATAAAACCAGGTATGGCACTTTATTTCCAGTGCTTACATTACACTGATACTCTTCAAAATATTCACCCAATAAAAAAGTCTTTTTAAACAGACATTGAAGTGTTTTTAGATCACCTCACAGTTCAGCAGCTGTCACACAAATGATACCTGAAGTTTTCATTACGACGCTAACAATAATGCAATGAACCTTGGAAACAGACTTCCAAAGTCAGCAACTAAAGCCCAGAAGACAGTTTCCGGGTACTGAGTGTGAAGGGCCAGCTGCAGTTAACACGTCCAGGACACAACACTCATTTTGGTATAAAAAACCCACTTAGTGCTTCAGCTTCGCCGCACTCGTAAAAGTCATGCCCGCGAGAGTAGTAGCTCTGCTTATTTTTAAGCCCTTAGAAGTCAGCGTGATTACTCCGCGACGGAGGGAGAACAGTTTTCTTCAGTTCACTCGGTGCCTCCCAGCCAGCCTAGGGAAGGTCACGACCCACGCCGCTCGGGAAAGCAGGACCCCCGCGCCGCCGCCAACACCGGTTCCCCCGCTCGGCTGGGGCACAGCGCAAGGGGAAAGCTCACGCTTCCCCGCCCGCCCCCCCACCCCGCGCTGCACGCCGCGCCCGGGCAGCAGCGGCAGGACGGGACCCCGCGCTGCCGAGCCGGGGACGCCCAGCCCCGCGTGGGGCTGCCGGGGTGGCGCCGCCCCGGACAGCTCCCGGAGCCGGAGCCGCAGCCGGAGCCGGGCTGCCACGCGGGACAGCTCCCGGTGCTGGAGCGGGGCTGCCGCCCCGGACAGCTCCCGGTGCCGGAGCCGGGCCGCCGCCCCGGACAGCTCCCGGTGCCGGAGCCGGGCCGCCGCCCCGGACAGCTCCCGGTGCCGGAGCCGGGCCGCCGCCGGGGCCGCCTCCCATGCCCGCGCCGGGCGGGCGGCAGGGCGCCCCGCTTCTCCCGGCGCCGGGGCTCACGCTTGGAAAGAGCAGCGGGGCGGGGGCGGGCGGCAGACACGTTGTCGGGGGAAGATGGCGGCTGTGGCAAACCCACCCAGCGAGACGGCCGGAGCCTAGGCCCCGGCGGTCCCTCTCCGCCCCGGGCGTCCACGCCAGCGCCGGGCAGGGCCGCCGCCGCCAGCCCGGAGCCCGCCGCGCCCCCGGGACGGGGCCCGATGCCGCCGATCCGCCCCCTCCGGCGGCGCCAACCGCCGCCTCGACCCACCCCCCCCCTTCCTCCCGATGGCACACGCCGGGTGAGAACGGCACCTGTGCGGCCATGTTGGGCGCCTCGCCCCCGCCAGCGCCGGGGCGTGCGGGGCCGGAGCCGCCGCGCCATCTCCCGCCCCGCGGAGCGCGGCTGAGGCGGGCGGTGAGCCCGGGCCGCGGCGCCCCTGCCTGCCCGGCGGCCTCCCGGCCCCGTCTCTGCCCGCTCCCGCGGCGGCAGGTCGCGTCCCCCCCCCCGCCCCCCGCCGTGCCCCACACTCGCCCGGCGCCGAGCGGCCGCCGGGGCACGGCCGGCGGCGAGGGACACCCCTGCCCGCCCCCGTCCGCCCCGCTCCGCTCTCCCGCCCCGGCCGTGCCGCCCCCGAGGCCGGGGAAGAGACCTCCGCGCCCGCCACCGTGGGCCGGGAGGACGAGGAAGGGATGCGCCCGCCCTTACTTGAGCACGGATTGCTCCTTCTCCTCTTCCTTCTTCTGGCGGTCCATGACGGCCAGAATGATCTTCCGCTCTTCCTCCGTGAGGTGGCTGAGGTCGGGCATCTCGGGCTGAGGAGCCGGAGGAGGCTGGGGAGGAGCGGGGCCGCCCCGGGGCCCGGCGGGAGCCGACATGTTTGGTGGGAGCTCGCCGCCGCTACGGGAAGCGCTGCCCGAACTCCAGCGGCCGCGGCGGCACCAGCGGGAGCGGCCGCCGCCGGCGCCGGGAGAAGCACATACAAATCAATACCCTGTAATCAACCGGCAGCCTAATGACGGCCCCGCCGGCGAGGGGCGGGGTGGCCGGCGGCCCCGACCTCGCACCCACCCGCCCGGCCGCCGGCTCGCCGCGGGGCAGCGGGGAGGACGGGGCCGGCGGGGCCCGGGGGGCGAGCGGGGGGGAGCGGGGAGGGGAGAGGGCAGCGCCGGGAGAGGAAGGGCCGGAGGCGGGGTGGGGACGGAGAGGGGAAAGGGCAGGATTAGCCGCGGGAGCGCTGGGGTTTGGGGGCGAGCGCGATTGTCCTAAGCCCGAGCACCCGGCGGGGAGAGGGGGGACGGAGCCGGCGGCGGGGGGGGGGCAGGAGACGGGGGCAGAGGCTGCCGGGGGGGCGAGGCGGGGGGGGGGCGTGCGAGAGCGGAGCCCCGGCGCCCCGGGGCGCGCAGCGGGGGAAGCCCCAGCGGGCGAGCGCCAGTCCCGGCCGCCGGCCGCGGCTCATAATTCCTCGCCGCCGTCCATGGAGGGGGCCGCGGGGCGCCGCGCCCGCCTCCCGCCGCCGCCGCCTCCCGCCGCCGCTCCTCGGCCGGGCCGCGCCGCTTCCTGCCGCCGCCTCGCTTGGCTGGTGCCCTCTCGGCTGCGGGATGGAGTCCGCCTAACCCATGGCATGGCGGAGAGCCGGAGTCACGGGAGGGGGCTCCGCATCGCCCCACCGCCTCCCCCACCCGAGCGGCGCGGGGCGCGGGGCCCGGCTGCCGCCCCTAGCGGCGCCGCGCGGGCTGGGCGGCGGGGGGCGGCGGGGGGGGGGGGGGGGGAGGGCGACCGCTGTCCTTATTTATTTATTTATCCCCGCACAAAAAAAAATGGACGCGATAAAAATCACGCGAGGAAGGACGAGGAGGAGCCAAGGCGCCGGCGACGCGCTGGGAGGACCGAGCCCGGCGGCCGCGGGGGGGTCGGGGAGGGCGGGGAGACGCTGCGCGGCCGCCGCTCCCGCCGCTCCCGCCGCTGGCTCTGCCCGGGGGGGCGGGCGGAGAGGGGCAGCCGCTGGGCGGGGCCCGGCCCCGAGAGCAGCCCCGGGGCGACAGAGCTGGCGGGGGAGGGGGGAGCGGCGGCCCCCGTGAGGCGGAGGCAGCGGGAAAGGCGAGGGGGGAAGCGGTCCCAGAAGGCGGCAGGGCCGCCACAGCCCCGTCCCCTCGAAGGCCCGACGGCGCGGGCTGCAGTTTGGGCTGCGAAGCGGAGAGCAACGCCGCGGGGGGGCGCCGGGCCGGCCTCCGGCTCCCCGGGCCGGGCGCGGCACCGCTGTTCGGCCGCGCGGGTCCTGCCCGACGGGGGTCCTGCTCCGCCGTCGCCTGGAGCGTCCTTCAGCCGACGCAAGGCGTGAAATTTGCCCCAGCGTCTGTCTGGACAGATTCCTCCAACCCAGACGGGCAGGAACGTGACACCGATGAGAGAAGGCTGGAGAAGGAAGTCCTCCTCCCGCCCGGGAAGCCAGGCGGTGGTGGAATAAACCTCTCAAAAAGCTTTTGCTACCTCAAAATCCCCCACCTGAGCAGTCACGTTGATGGCAAGAAATAATTTCCAGCAAAAGAACCCTACAATGCCCAGAATGCCATCCGGCCCAAATAAATGGGAAATAACCTGTCCAAGAATGCTGAAGAAACAATTCGATCCAGATCTGCAGGTTTTCAATCTACTTACAGACAGTACAGTTCAACCTGCCGTTCTCCCACGTTATGAGACATAACTCCTATTTCGCATCAGTGTTGAATATCATATAAGCGTATGTAGCAATAATAAAGTGGTTTTGTAAGGTTTAGTGTGGACAGTTTGAAATCTCCACCGCAGATCATACGTTCCTGGAGCCGGTGCTATTTCTAGCAGACCGTGACATCAACTTATAACCAGGTGCAAAGGCCCAAAAAAAAAAAGTCATCTTCCTGAAAGTATCCTGGTCCTCATTAGCTGTATTTCCACAGAGAATAAATTCTAGGATGTGCCTCCACTAGCTGAAGAGTTCTGCATGCAATATTGGGCTGAAGACACCAGTCCTTTGGGAAAACAAGTTGTGGAGGAACAGATCACCAGAAGGACATGATAGGTTGGCTGTGGTAAAGCAAGTCTTAACAGTAATCCATACCTATTATCATGCACATATATTAATCAAATTTTCATTTTGTCTGAGAAACGTCATCGGCATCCTTGGCTGAAAGGAGCCTGTTCCATTCCTTGACATAAAATTATGTGTAACAGACCCTTTGTTATTATACATAAACCATTGTGTAGAAACTGAGCACACTATATTTAAGCACATACCCTTGTAAAATAAACTATATGATTTTTCATCAAGTCCTGAAAGCATTCTGCTCTTCCCATCCACATCACCTTCACCTTTCGGACTGGATTCCAGCCAGCTGGCTCTCACCCAGTTCCTTGTTTCTTCCAGGCACTAGATAAATCTGGCATCGAAGTCAAAAAGAGAAGGAAATGTAGAACTGTGTGTCATCAGATTACCAAAGATAGTACAGTCCTTATCAATCTATAAATGTTGAATGGAGGAATTAACTGGACTGATCCCTTTGGGAAACTGCATTTTATCCTGGGGAAGTGAGGAAGGAGAGAAATCACTCCATCGCTTCTAAGAATAATTAAAAAGAACCAGACCACTTGAAAGAAACCTCTCCACCCCATCAGGTTACACAGTTGTTTCAAAAATATGTCATGACATGTCTCAACCATAAACACTAACAGTATTCTGACCGTAGTTTTGGTTGTCAGACCTCACTACAGCTCTTTGTGCATTGCTTTATTCATCTGAATTTCTTTCCGATGGATATTTACCTCTGAACTTTCTGAATTTACAGTGCCTGCTTCCATAATCATTTCAACACGCCTGTGATTTTTCATCCACAAATTACAAATACCTGCTCTCAGCATGATTGTAGAATTTCAAGAGCTTTCTTTTCTCCTTGGTATTTGCCCTGTTCCCACCGAATCCTGTACCATTAAGCAGGTAACTATAAATGAACAAATCCAGGCACAGGAACTTTAATCCCCATATATTATCTAGCTATTTGCTTTGAAAAGAGAGAGCAGATTCAGAGCAGAAGACATCCCATGACTCACTGAAGAAATGGTTCAACTTGACCTTTCTATGCTTCTACCTTCCTTTCTCCCCATCAGTTCCACCTATCACTCCTCGCATTTTCCTGCAATCAAATTAAAACACTATTTGTTCGTGTTCCTGTCAGCCTGCACAGAATTGTCTCATGCTGTTACTGTTATTTACGTTACCCAGGTGACATACTGATGAAAATATAGCCAGAGCACATACTTCTCTACCTACTCCAGAGTAATGGTGTCAACAATAATCTACAATCAAACAAGACAAATTATTATCAGCTTGCATGATCATTTATAAAACTTATTTTTAAGGAACGTTCATTTGTAATTCCCTCAGTAGTGAAACATCTATAAATTCTGACCTTCACATTCACGTGTCTCTGGGTACCTGCCCTTCCTGTCCATCTCAGCTCTCATTCTGAACTCACTACCATACTCTGAAAAAACAGATTCCCATCCCTGGTTTACATTCTTCTGTTGGAATTGTTCTTCCACTGTATAATCTGCAACTGAAAATTCACTCCAGTCATATATCAAAGGTACGTGATATTTCTTTTGGTGGCTTCTCTAAGTCATATAAATGTACTGACACCAGCAGGGTTATTAATACTATGTTTTCTGATACTGGGGGTTTTTTTCTGTTCCTTTCCAGTTCTGTTAGACAAGCGTGGTTCCCAAGGAAACAGTGGTATTGTAACCTGGTTTTATGTATCGCCACAAAATGTCTTTCACTAAGGGTCTCATTATACTTACTCCCATTTCCTTCCTCATAGCAACTACGAGAGTAAATGAGTTGGTAGATTCATCATTCAAGCATGCTAAGTGTAATTCTTTCCTGAAAAGGTAATGCTAACATCTGCTTTATAATGTTTTGTATGAGGGAGAAATCCAGTGTAACTAATTCTTTCCGTTATTTTTGTCCCAAGTTGAAACATTCACTTGGAAAACATCTTTATGTAGCTGACATGAAAGGAACTTTAAAGTATTCTGTTATGGATCAGCGAATGGAGAAAATGAAAAACATGTTCTTCATTGAAAACCTCCAGCACTCAGACTCTTGATGGATCAAATTAGATGTATAACCAGCAAGAAATGCATCCTATAGGACTCTTCCTGGAGGCATTTTGCCAGGGACTCCTCAAATTCCTGTTGAGGAAGGACAAAATTTTATACTGCAACAGTTTGTGATTCCCAGGTCCTATACTAAGTGCTATCAAACCATCATGGACCGGTTTACTGGTGCAGTCTTGGATCTTTCCCAGCTTTCCCCTGTCTAAACTGAGGAAGCTAATTATATTGTGTAATGCCACCTACATTTTCATTTGATTTCTTTCAGGAGGATTTTGCTTACTCTATGTGCAGTTTTGTTCTGCTCCAAGAAAGTTTCTTTTAGTTGGGTACTTCCCCACAAGTGATTTGAAGAATGCTAGACCTTTATGGGTAAAAGTCAGTTTTCTTTGTTTGTTACTCTCATTTCTCATAAAAGAGGGTTATCCATAGTTTACACAGTACTGCCCATACCCCTATTCGACACATAAAGCACGGGCTGACGTTGGCACAGCAGGTGCTTAGAACGTTGTCACATGTTCCTGTAAGGTATGGATGCAGCATTGCCTTCCCTGTTTGCTGCCTTCTAATCCCTCTTCCCTGACCTCTCCTACCTTTCTGAAACTCAAGCTGCTTCAGAAGAAACACCAGTATTCTTAAGTCCCGTGTGATTTTTTTTTTTTTTTTTTTTCATTCAGTCATAAGATTGTCCTTCAGAGTTGGTACAGAGTATCCTGTACCAGATCTCAGGCATATATTCACTCCTATTGTAGTGACAGCTTGAAAGTCCCAAATCTCCTGATTTTATACAAGATATAAATGATTGTTTGCCCCCCCCCCTTTTTGAGTCTACTATGTGATTCTGTCTCTCAATTCATTATTCATTACTAAAAGTAGTAATAATATCCTGAATTATTATTATTATTACAGTGATGCCTAGAAAGCCTAGTCATGTATGAAGAGTCTAGTGCCCTAGATATTGCTAGAAAAAATAGCACAGACAACAGCCTGTTGCTACAGAAAGGTCAGAGAGCCATAGACAAAATGCAACGGGTGGGTAACTCAGAAAAATGCAGCAGGTTGAAATGAGAAGACAGCAATAAGATAAAGGTAGCAACACTAAATAAGTGGAAGATGACTTTTTTCACAGACATTATTGTAAGATGAGGTTAAACTGATCTTTGAAGAAAAATAAGGAGAGAGGGTTTTGGAGGCAGAGGGGCATTGCTGAAGAACTGTTGAAGCTTTTCCCAAGATATCACACGAGTGGGAAGTTCTCAAGGTAACATGCATCCATGCAAAACCAGCCCATTACTGAGGTCCTTCTTTCACTGCACCCAGTTTAAGTTGTGGCCTCCCTGTTGGCGAGAGAAAGAAAACACTGGTTTGACTGCTTATTTTCCTCAAAATCCAAAGGCAGCTGGGCTTTAGCTGTTTGGATTTTCAACTAAGGTTAATTCTTGCAGACCTGGAATATAGCAGCTTTCATAATGAAAACGTGCCTGAAAGGGATGATAATTAAAGCTTAGCATATGGTATTTTCTATCTAGAAATCTACCTATCTAGGTTTCACATCTGCCAAATGACTAGAAAATTAATCAGGAAGTTCAATTAATTCAAATAATAGGTAAAGGCAAAAGTGGTAGCACTGCTAAACTCCTTCTAAAAGCATAAGGGTACGGGCAATTTTTTTTTTTTTTTTTTTTTTTTTTTTTTTTATTCAAGCAAACAGTCTTTCATTACAATTTTAGCTCGGGTACATGAAGAAAGGAGCCAGTATTTTGTGAAAGTTCATTTTGTACTCCAGAGACAGAAGGCACTAGAATGACAAAAGCTAACGTCTAATTGGAAAACAATTTCTTTCTTGTGTATTGAGATCATTAGCACTTATTTGACACTTTCTAGTATTGCTTTCCTGAAAAAGCTCCCCATGATACTAGTTGACATATCTTGGATAAAATTAAACTGTGCAGCATGAAAAGTTTATGAAGAACAGTATTAATCAACATTAATCAGCTTTGGCATTTTACTAGGCTAAGGGAAAAATTGCATTAGGCCAAATGAGAGTCAGCAAACGCATGGTAACATGACGATGCCTGCTTTGTGTTCTGCTCTCCAGACCAGGATTCTGCCATACTTAAAAGCACAAGTATGATTAAAACAAGATTCTTCCACTAGCTACATTAATATAATTACGTTCATAATGATTTCCTAATGACTAGGAAATCAAAACATTCTGAGAAGGGATTCATGTGCACTAAAGCTTGACTATTTTTACTAGCAATATTTGTCTAAGAAAATATACAAGCTTTGAATATAACTATTACCTTTCCCTAGGCTACAGTATCTTACAAATTGATGTGAAATGTATGTGTTAGGATTGCTGACAGACAGAAGAGATATTTAAAACATTAATGGATGATAACTTTATGTTTTTATTTTTATTTCCAGCTTTTCCTGATGATAGTAAGGTAGAAGCAGCAGGAGCTTGGACACATTATCTGTTTTCACAGTGGACAGGAAAAAAAAGCATTCTCTATGAAGATTTGTCTTGTGAAGGAAGGGACAGAAGGGAAGAGGTAATAAAATATGAGCTAAGTTTTGACATTTCATCTTGCATTTCCAGGAGGTATATAAAAAAAAGAAAGTGTAGTGAATTTCCTTCTTTGAATGTAAAGGGAGTTATTTCACTCTCAGTGTGCAAGGAATAAGGAATCTCTTAGTGAGACAATACACTATCAGATGTTAATGCCTGCCTTGTCTCTTACAAAAGGGACTACGTCCACTATAAAATTAGTGGATGACACTTTCAAAAGCAGGGGGTTTATGAGTTGGAAAGGAAAAGAACAGAACCAGAACTACCCTAATACCTAGAAAGTACACAACACTGAGCTAAAACTGCTGCTTAGCCTGTATTTCATTAACAACCATACTACAATTCAGATTAGTGCTACAGAGTTGAGGTACTACAAAGCCCAAACAGGATACACTTGTCCAGAAAGACTTCCCAGCCTCATCTCTACTTTTGCGCAGGGAAGATTTCCACAGCAAATTTACATGCTCTCCCGCAGAGCAAAATGAGCAGGCATTGAAGCTTTCCAGCATCAACCACACAGTGCATTGAATTTGTTCTACATGTTAATTTAGGGGGGCAGTAAAGCTGTTGCATTTGCAAAAGCAAGAAGTTATCCAGCTGCACTGAGTGTCAGATGTTTATAGTTGCTTCAGTAATACAGTCCTGTCCTTACAAAGCTCATCTCATTACTGTTGTACTTCTCTCTGTAACAGTGGCTAGATTGATAATCTTTTTTATTTTAGACTGATGTGTTAGCAGTAAATATTGAAATAAATTCCTCTAGTTATCTGGGTGTATTCTTTCCTATATTTCTGTCTTGAATATGAGTTGTTCTGATGAGTAGCCACCTTTCTGTGTGCGTATTGTCCCCTATGCCAGCTATTTCAGAGGATAGCAAGCAAGAAACCATCAATAACAATTGATGGCATTTTGGTGGTGATACTATGGATTTCATAGGTATTCACCTGTCATTCACCAGCATTTTCAAAAGCATTAATGGCTGTGTCAGCAGTTAAAAAAAACAGAAAGTGTAGCCTGTAAGACACCCATGTCCAAAACTCAGTCATAAAAGATACAGAAAAATGAGTTATATATGGAAATAAAGCAGTGCTACTTACGTAAAAATCACTGCACCCCAAGAGAAGCATAGGACAAGTCAACATTTGACAAATCAGCATCAAAAACAGGTTACCTTTCTGGTCATCTAGTTTTAATGAAACTGGCAACCTGCCTTCTCCAAGAAAATAATGATTTACAGCAGTGACCTAGGGGTTTTTCCTCCTTGCTTTCCCTAACTATACAGACCATGGATCCAGTCTCCAGGTTGCAAGCTTTACCAGTGTTGTCTTTGGTAGAATAGAATAGAAATATTATAGGAATAGAATAGAATAGGAATATTATAGGAATAGAATAGGGATAGACTATTTCAGTTGGAGGGGACCTACCACGATCATGTAGTCCAACTGCCTGACCACTTCAGTGCTGACCAAAAGTTAAAGCATGTTATTAAGGGCATTGTCCAAATACCTCTTAAACACTGACAGGCTTGGGGCATCGAGCACCTCTCTAGAAAGCTTGTTCCAGTGTTTGACCACCCTCTCGTTAAAGAAATGCTTCCTAATGTCCAGTCTGAACCTCCTCTGATGCAGCTTTGAACCATTCCCACACACTCTGTCCCTGGATCCCAGGGGGAAGAGCTCAGCGCCTCCCTCTGCTTCCCCTCCTCAGGAAGCTGTAGAGAGCAATGAGGTCGCCCCTCAGCCTCCTTTTCGCCAATCTAGACAAACCCAGAGTCCTCAGCCGCTGTGGCAGGTACACCCACCCTGATAAAGACCAAAACTTCTCAACCACTGAATGGAAAGAGTTAAACTAGAAGCCGCGGTTTGGGGGTCGAGCCGCCTGGCCTGCATGGTGACTGGAGTCACGTACACAGAGTGCCCCAAGTCAGGTACCCCAGATACCTGAGCCTGCCAGAACCACCTCATCCAACGAAACACCTCGGTTAAGAGAAGTTTCTAGACCTCCGACCACATATGACCACGAGCCCCAGTCCGAGCCAGGGGTATAAATGGAGCTGCCAGAAGACCCCTGTGAGCCAGTCTTCCTCAGAGCAGCGGGTCTGCAGTCAAAGACTCTCCCCTCAGATGGGGACGGCCTCTAAGGAAGGTCCCTGGGGTTGAGTGCCTCGCCTTATCGGTGAGTGATATGTGCATCTTGAATCATCATTCTAAGCTTAGATTTGGTTACAGTTCGTGTAGTGATAGTGACATCCTGAACCTGTAAATAAGTTGTGTTTGTCACAGTGTTTGCAACCTGATATTCCTGTTCAATCTGACTGTTACATTTCAATACCACATAACATTCCTGTTCAATTTGACCATTGCATTTTGACATCATTAAAGAAAATCGACCTTTGAAACATATCGCTGTCAGCCTAGTGTTTCTGCAACAGCCGCTCCTCATAGGACATGCCTTCCAGCCCTTTCACCAGCTTTGTTGCCCTTTATTGACCAACAGATGAGACATTTGATCTGACTTCAAAAACAACCCACTTCAGTACAAAAAAAAAAAGTCATTTAGGCCATTGTCTGCAGCGGAACATTGACAACCTAATTTCAAAATAGGTGGTCAGATTTTGCCAATCTGGCTATTACTGAAAGCACTTCCGTTGCTCAACACCTCAACCTTTCTGTTACAGAAGAAAAAGTTAAATTCTTTCTACCCTTCAGCAGATGCAGCCTAAGATTTAAAAATGGAAGAGCTGCATCTAACCCATAGTAGCAGATGACTGCAGGCCAGCTAGCGACAACACTGCTGACTCACATCCTGAAAGCAACGAGGACATGTTGGACACATGGCTGCTTCCTTCTCTCACAAGGAACTGTTTCTCATTTCTTGTCAGAAAGTTGCCTCCTGTGACTTTGTCCACCTGATGTAGCATCTTAGCCTTTCATATATACATCTGCTATTGCCCTGAAGACTACACTGTTACTGTCCGTGATTTCATATCCAGCAACTATTTAATTCCATTGCTTTCTGCCTTGGTTCTTTCTGTATCAGTACATGAGATGAGAAGCATATGCAAAGATGTATCAGCTTTGCTTTACTCTTTCACAGAATAGCTTAAAGTGGAAGAGGTAAACCTGTTCACTACCCGACTAAACCCTTTCACAGGGAGGAATATATTGCCTCTCTATCTGATGAAGCCCACATGTGCTTATCATCAATGAAGTTTTGCTGTGTTCAGACCTCCATCTCAGAAGCAGGATGAAGGCAGCATGAAGGAAGTAGCATAAAGTATTCTGTTTGTGTTTACATTAACTTTTTTTCCTATTTGGTTCTATATCATGTATATACTGATTGCATCTTGTACTTCTCCAATTTTGGTACAATGAATTCTACATTATTCTTGAAAAGGAAGAAAAATCACTTTTTTTTTTTTTCCCAAAATGGTGACGTTACATGAAGTAAAAAATACATGACAACAGAGTAGGGTGCAACAGAGCTAATCACTGGAGAAAGCAAGATCTGGGGTGATAGGAGGCAACATTTGCATGACTCAAGAAGGAATAGAAATTTCTACAGGGCATAGATTCATGAGTCAGAACCACATATAGAAAATAAGCAGCAGACAAATTTTGATTTATAGAGATATAAATCTATTGAGAGTTTCTGTTAACTGGACCATAAACTATCTGAACTTCACTTCTGTGGTTTATAACATCACTGAAACCTCTTGTTGTAGTCCATTATGCCTCTCTATTTTCCCTCACATTATCACACACACAAATGTAGGAGTCTGCAGGACCTGAAGGATCAGTTTAATACCGAAAAGACGTAATTTATCAGATTTCTAATCACGTGCCATTTAGGAGTGTTTTACTTCAAGACATTATGTGAAGAAAAAAGCATTTCAAAAAAACAATAATAAAATAGTCCACCAGACAACATATAACAGTTGTAGTATTTTCTATGTAAATGAAATTAGCTGATCGCTGAGAATAGGATTTTCAAAATCCTCTAAGCACCAGATATGAACAAATAGAGGAAAAGCTAAATTAACCTGCTTAATTCTGAGTATACTAGAATACAAATTGCCAGAATTATGCAGAGTACATACACGCGTGCACACACACACACACACCCCCCGCCAGAGGCAAACCCACATTTTTCCCCATTTCGGGAGCTAGTACCTTGCTGTGTTGGGTTGCTTAGGAGACTCTGATCCAACGAGTTATGTCAGCAGGATTATGTAAGCTCCCGACAGGTCTACCAAGGCTGGGTACATCAAAGATAGAGGCCAGACAGAAATCTCTCTCTAGATTCTTCAAGCGTGGGAGCTGGATGCAAGGCTGACCACCTTCCTCTTTAAAAATATTACTGGCTAAGTCTTCACTTTGTCTCCATGACAATTTCCATCTCAGTTCCTTGGATTAGTGGATAGTCCCAAACGAATCTGTGCAACAAGCATCAGTCCAATCCTGCCTCAGCAAGGAGCTCGAACCTTGAAGTAGCTGCTGCTCCAGAGTCACTCCATGGTACGTATAAGGTTCTGGCATGTACATACAATGCTGCAAGCTGGAAATATCAGCTCAAGTTATGAGGGAGATGGAAAATTACAGTATTGATATTCTCAGCATGAGTGGGTACAGATGGTCAGGAACAGATTGTATCAAATTGAAGAACAATAATAAAAACATGAACTACTCAGGTTCCCCAGCTGGGGGGAAAGAAAGAGTTGCGCTGATTGTGAGTGATACCATGTAAAGAGCCCTGCGAGACAGACGAGGAACCAATTAACAGCAAAGGAGCAGGTACACAGTTCAAGGTAGTAGGTGAGAATGAAAACCCTCCAAGTGCTACCATGATACAAAACCACTTTCTAAAACATCCTACAGTACTTCATTAGCAGCAGCACGCCCTCGTGGACGTGGCTGGGCATGAATGGGAGAGTAGGGACAACTAATTATGGACTGAACATGACTTGGGTACCTAGAAATTGTTCACACAACAGCACTGATGAAGAGGTCATCCAACTTTGATAACTAAATCATCCATTGATGGCAAGAACATGCTCTTCTGCCCACAAAATCACATCAGACTGGTTGCAATGAAAACACAGGCATACCACGTTTTAACCTGCAGAAATTTTTGTTTGTTCCTCCTAGTGTTTGGGCATGTAAGTTGTATGTGCTGACAGTGAGCATGACATATATGCTGCCATCGTGAAAATAAATTTAAAGCAAATACTTGCAGAAGCAGCAAATAAGAAAATCACCCCTCAAATGTATGGAATTTAAATGTCAGTTCTTAAAAAGCAAGTTTTCCACAGACAGGCATAATTTTCAGCTTTCACATAAACAAATTTTGAGGATCTTTGGTAAAACATGTTAGTAGAACTAAGTATTTTCTAGTATTTTTCAATGGCTAGAAAAAGGAGGGGGTGGGTCACTGCAATGCTACAGAGCGGCATCATCAGAGAGGGACCAGCAAAGCAGAACCTCCTAAATGCTCAGGCCAAAATGCCATTAAAAAAAGGAAAAAGGGAATAAATAGTTAGGGAATATATGGTTATGAAGAAAAGACAATCACACTGGCAGGCAGCAAAAAAGGGCTCCTGAGGATTGTCTTCCAACAACAAAGAGCTTGCAGGTGATTTTAATCATAGCTAGAATGAATTAATAAAAAACAAATGAGGAAATATTATTACCATAAAAAAAATTAGAGAGAATACTTTCACTGCATACTGAAATTGCCTTGTCACCTGAAAAAAATCAATTTGGATAACTCGAATAAGACAATAACTGTGAGAAAATCATCTTGCATTAAGCTGAAAGCAGCTTAAAAAGGAAGAACTGGAAGGCAGAGTGTAGGGTAAAACAGATCAGATCTGCTCAAAGAAGGCAGCAAAAAGGAACACAAAATGGTGCTCTAAATCTTGGACTGAGCACAAAAGAATGAGTCCACTGTAGAAGAACATAGAAGAAAAATCTTAAACTACCTGAAAGACACTTTTAGTGACTATAAAACTAACATAGCATTACAGTCCTCTCCAGAAAATTCTTCTACATACTTACACTGAATTAGATTTGCAACATCGCTGCATCTTCAGGTACTTTAAGAACAACAGATTACACTTTTGGCAGCCTGATCTTATGCTGACTGTATTTTCAGGCTGTGCACTGTCACTGAACAACCAATGCACACCAGCAACACATGGCATGTACCAAACATACTTGGATTGTGTTGACTTTCAGAAAGCTTTCAAGAGGATCTCTGAAATTATTCAGTGACTCCTTACAATACCCAGAAAATTTTGCGGTTTTCATTAAGACACCAGATGGGCCAAGATCTCTAACCAGTTACTTTGGAGTTAAGACTGAATTTACCATATTTTGGAGGTAACAGATCTTCAAGACAGTGAAATTCTGTGGTCAGGTCACGCATGTGTAGGTCTGGACATTGCTGATGGTATCTGCCTCATGGAGACATTGATAAAAAACCCACGCCGCTAAAGAACTGTCAGAACTGAATGAAATGTCCTGAAGTCAGAAAGTCAAAAAACAAAGGTGGTGAAAACCAGTCTGACCTCAGAAGATTGTATTGCTCTGTAAAAAGGAAGTCTTGAGAAGTGTTATTAGCTTACTTACTAAAACAGCAACTTTTGCATGATCACATCTGTGAGTAAATGACTCAAGTGGAAAGCCTTGCTTTTCCATGGCTGGCCTCCAGCAGGGAAATCTAACGCCCTCCACGACAAGCTAGGAGTCTTTTGTAGCTATGCATTAAACATATACCTGCGGGTCAGGAAGGAATGGATGGAAAACTGCTTTCAGCACTGGTATTCCCCTTGGTTACTCAGAGAGACATAGCTGCACAGACCAAAGCAGGCCCTGTTCTTGGACTGGGCACGCCTTTACATCACGGCCCAGGGCGTGTGAACTTCAGCATCCCCAGAGCCAAGCAAACCAGAGGGGCGTTGTCAGCAGAGCATTCACTGAAGCAGCAGTTTTGCGACAAAATTTGGAAAACTGTGAAGGCATTGGCTTCTGATAGTACTTCTTAAAGGCAGCTGAACTCTTACGCTTCTGACGATATGAAACGTGGGTTGAATTAAGACAGACAGATAAAATGAGAACCTGACTGATCAGCAGTTTCTTCCTTCAGATATCTCTCGCTGAAAGACTTGACTGGTTAGTTTAGCATCCCACTACACACTATCTCAGCTCTTCCCGTCTTGTGAATAAAGTCTTTGGTTACTAAACATTTTAACAAAACTTTTTCTAATGGATTTTTTTTGAGTGTTTAGTTCTGATCTGTTCTGCCACCATAAACGCATCCCTTAGTGTGACTACCCAACTGAATTTTGACTCGGTCCAAAATTCACTGACATTTCTACAATGTACAGAGCTCAGTCAAAATCTGTCTAGGGCAGTTCACATAAAAGACTCCACAGAAAAGGCAGAAAACCCATAAAGGTATTTGTCTTTTGAAGCAAATTACTACGCATTGTCCATAATTTAAAGAATTGTCACTGAGCCAGATTCCTGGTTTTATTCTTTTTATTCCTGGGGGAAAAAAACCCTCTTCTGATTAAACCTTAGTTTCAAATCACATTTAGACACCCAATTACCGCATTAAGTTTATTCCACAGTTTGACATCAATATGATAATCCAGTTACCTACTCCATGCTGCTTTAACTTGTGATAGTGAACATTTTCTGTTCAAGATATTGTACCGCAGCCACTGGACAGCCATAACTGACAGGATTATGTAAAAACAGTGGCTTATCATGAATGTCCTAACATTTTCTGATGTTAAATACTCACTTGAGAATGACGCAACTGCAAATACTGCCAGTGGTTTTGTTTGCCAAGGTTATATTTTGCCTTAAGTGATGCAAAAGAACACAGGCTCCATTCCTGAAATAGCTGGTCTATAAATATGATACCTTTAGATATCCAGCTGAGCCAATGAATCTTTTGCCTTCAGACTTAAATGCTGGATTATCCCATTTGTGGAAAAAAAAAAAAGTAGGCATTTTAGATATTTCGCCTTACATTCTTACAGCATAAGAGAGATTGATTTTTCCCTATCGTCTTTACTCAAACTGAGTGAGAAAACTGCTGACACGCTCCTTCCTTTTCCATCTGTGCCTTGCAGCTCCCCCTACTCCTGCCATGCCAAACCCCACCCCTTTGGCCAGTTTGCAAAACCTTGTTATATTCTGGTAATAATCCTTCCCCTTTGGCTCTCCTCTCTTCTCATCCTCCAAGCATTTTTGAGACCAGGTTTCCTTTCCCCTAATACATCCCAAACACTATGCACAGCATAGTGTAGGTTCGTAGGCATCTGCAAATGACTAAAGCAACCATAGATCTTCTGGAACTTAACGGTCCTCATTTTTGGGAGCAATTCAGGGTAATTTTCCACCAGATAATATTATATGGTTGAAATAACCTCAAGAAAGAAGTATTTGTTTTCTGGTTAGCAAAAGCTAAGTCATACAGCCAAGTCAATGATGACCATAGAGAAAGCAAGAACTTCTGAGACGTTATTTAAGGAAGAAGGGATGTGAAGAGAACAAGAACAGAAGAGAAAGAAAACTGTAACACTGGAAAATCTGTAATCCTCTGATCAAACCAATTTTACAAACACAAAGAAGTGATTTCATCCTCAGGTACTATTCAATCTCTACCTTAGGTCTCAAAGTGCAGAAAAACAGCAAACAGCTGTTCTTGCAGGACAGAGTGAAAGGGAAATGAGTAATGACTGAATGCTGCTGCCTAGCTACCCAGGGATGTTTGCCCCAGATAGTAAAAGCAGGAGCGCTCAGACTGAGCCTCTGCAGCTGTTGATAAGGTTTGGCTCTATCACGAACTAGCGGACTTGTCTCATGCAGGTGTTTGACGCAGTGGCCTCTCTTAGCAGATGTAACAGATCCCCTATCCCTTGCTACCTCCCACCGTTCACTCATACCTTATGCCATGACAGCTTTTATATGCTGTTTTGTAAATTAAAGGTATTTTTCAGGTCGCTGAAAAAAATTGTCTTATTCTACAATAAGGCTCTTAGAATAAAGTCACATCTTCAAATAATTCCACTCTGCTTGAAGACAAGTTAGAGGCTTGGATGTCAGTCTTGTAATAAATACGTGACTGCAGCATGTCTACTAAATCTATATTAAATCTGTGGTTTTCTATCATATTGTGGTTTTTAATCACATTTTTACAATGACAGTCAAAATACCATCTCCATCCATTTATCTTCTTAATAATCAGCAGTGCTCCTTTGTCTGCTGAAAGATCTTTGGTTTTGCCCACACAAGCCCTAAAAGTAGAAAACATGATGCAACATGCTATAAACTCCTGATCATATCCATCTACCCACTGAGAACACATCATTTGCATCTGCTGAAAACTGCTCCAGACTTCGACAAAATGAAATCGCTAAGTATACTAACATTTATTAATATAAGAAAAACTTCAGGAAACAATATCTTCCACTTTATATCCTAAAATCCACAGAGATCCCAGATCAAACTTTCAAGGCACTGAAAACCAGCAGCTCTGCTTAAAGTCAGTATAACAGTCAGTATAACTCATCACCTTTGAAAATAAGTCCTTAAGTTTGTTTCAAACTGCGTACAAAGAACATGATCTTCAACTCAGAGGAAGTGTGTATTTTTTCATTTAATATAGTAAGGAATGACACTTTCAGCAGTTTTTAGTTGGTGGTATTTGAACTATGATCTTTGATTTTGTCCTAGAATTCTTCACATACCTTCTAACGTCCCAGAAGTCCTAGGTGAGCGCATCACAGCCTTTTCTTTCTAATTAAAGACCCTCTTCTTCAAATGCCTTTCTATCTTTCTCTAGTGTAACATTGAGCTCTTCAAGTTTCCCAAAAACTATTGTCCACAGAAATTTCTTTGTCCTCAGTTACAGAACCTCATTCATCTCCCTTCAATGTCTTTAGACTTTTGTGATGCCAAATAGCAGACAAGAACTTCCAGGTGTTCACTTGTCGCTGGCTTTGCTCATCTTAAACCTAATCACCTCTATGTGTGATTCTGTCCAAACCTAGACAGATATTCACAAGTTAACTAGCTGACTTTCATATCACAATGTTAGTTATAAAATAAAACAAAGTTTTCAATGATAATATAAATGTCTGAAGTATGGGAAAAATGTCCCCTAAAATAACAATTTATCTCCACCAAGCATGGATCGAGATCAGGTACACAAAGCTCTTCACCGTGCCTGTACTATAGATATCTAAGGTTAAGCAAGATTAATTCTACTCCAACCACCAGATTCTTGGTCCAATAACTAGGATTAGAAGGCACTGCAGAGATATTTTCATATAACAGAGCGTGTTAGGTTATCCGACTAAAGCCTAAGCAAATTAAACACAAAGCCATGGCAAGGATCAAAAGAACAATTAGTGAAAACCAAGGACACTGACTCACTAGTCCTGAAACCATCAAAGGAGAATGATTCAGATCATTGTTCCTGGTGCAAAGCCAAGTAAAATAAGTGTAGGAAACTCCCTAGAAAGCCATGAAAACTGAGGAATTACCTAAAGGGGTTGTCATGGTTTAACCCCAGCCAGCAGCTCAGCTCCACATAGTTGCTCACTCACTCCCCCCCTGCAGCGGGATGGGGGAGAGAATCAGAAGAGTAAAAGTGAGCAAACTCGTGGGTTGAGATAAAGACAGTTTAGTAGGTAAAGCAAAAGCCGTGCACACAAGCAAAGCAAAACAAGGAATTCTTTCCCCACTTCCCATGGGCAGGCAGGTGTTCAGCCATCTCCAGGAAAGCAGGGCTCCATCACGTGTAAGACTTAGTTGGGAAGACAAATGCCATCACTCCGAATGTCCCCCCTTCCTTCTTCCCCCAGCTTTATACGCTGAGCGTGACGTCCTATGGCATGGAATATCCCTTTGGTCAGTTGGGGTCAGCTGTCCCGGCTGTGTCCCCTCCCAACTCCTTGTTGCCCCCCCAGCCTCCTTGCTGGTGGGGTGGGGTGAGGAGCAGAAGAGGCCTTGGCTCTGTGTGAGCACTGCTCAGCAGTAACAAAAACATCCCTGTGTTATCAACACTGTTTTCAGCACAAATCCAAAACACAGTCCTATAGTAGCTACTGTGAAGAAAATTAACTCTATCCCAGCCAAAACCAGCACAGGGGTATAAGACTTCTTACAGGGTACAGCGGGGTGAGAATTTATGGACAGAACAGAGATAATTTGGGGACTATGTAAAATTTATTATGGTTTTTTTTTTAAGGGGATTGCAGCAACATTGAAAACTTACTATGGGATGTTTAAGGGAAACGCCAAAGGTGTGTAAAGGGAGGGACTAAGGTAGACTGGAGAGAAACAAGCAAGGAAAAACCAAGGACAAAGAGGATAAAGGGGCCCAGTCCCATGTAGACAGCTTACCTATTGCGCTTCAACGCATGAGCCTTGCACTTCATCGCTGCAGTCCATCTGATGTTCGTATTACACCCTATTTCTAACTGGTCTTGTGTGCACATACATGTCAATGCTAGCAAACCTCAAGTGGGACTAGCCCACGAGCGGGCCAACAGGAATAAGTAGGAGCCACTGGAGCAGGACCACACGTCTTAGGGACTTGAGGGTGTAGGGGCCAGCAGCTGGGAGAGACAGGCTGGATGCCACTCACTGCATGGCCTGTCTCACAGCAGGTACCAGAGACCCATACTGCAAGCGCGTGCACACCCCACAGGAGAACTCCACGCCTGGCCAGCTGGAGAGAAGGAAGAGGCTGGAGCTGTAATACCCGAGCGCAGCCTGTGCTGACACAGGTGCCAGTAAAGGCACCGCTCTCCCCCTGTGTTGATTTGTGGCTGGCCATGTGTTTCTTGTCTGTATTGTGTGTAGGTGCACACTGTGCATAGGTGCGCACATGGGTATCATTTTGTATTGTTACAGGCTTCTGGATACAGAATCACGGCAGCCTTGGATCCTTTGGATTGGGAGGGGAAAAATCCCCCCCGGTCCCAAAGGCCAGGGGATTCTGCTACCATGAACAGAGTGAAGAATGCCCAAACGGACACTGGCAAAAACACTCCTGTGGAATTTTTTTAGTTGGTCTAAAATTTTTATCTATTTCCATATACACCTCAGAAATCCAACTGGCAGTTTAGCTTGGTTTAGATATCTAGAATACACATAGAGTAAAAAGAAATTATTTTATTCAAATATCTGTATCAGTACATAGCTTGGCTATGATAAACAGGAATAAAACGTTGATGACTCCATAGATGTTTTATCATGGAACAGCTAAAATTCACCAAGGCTATGAATACTGATTTAAATATTTCTGTATCAAAGAAGTTATTTCTCTTTCAAAACAGTCTTTAAATATCTTCCTAAAGTAAGAATACATACAGAAGTTATCTTTTTTTAATCAGCAGGTATGTAGGCACTGCATTTGGTTTAGAAAATAGTCCATCATGTCCCTTTTTTTTTTTTTTAACTTTCTCCACACACCACCACACACCCCACCACACACCCCCAGTCAACGACACCAAAATTTTAAAGGCAATCATTAACAGTCTCCTTATATTTTCAGTATCTTATGTAATGCTAAGGACTTTATTCTACAAACACTTCGGTATGCATACATTCAAATGCATATCCATATTCTTTTTGCATATAATGATTTTGATAAATCTAGGCAACTCCTTTAAGGTGATTAACACGAGGCCAGATTACACCTCTCAAATCAGAGGGAAAAAAATAAAAAACCAAACCAAATACAAAAAAAATTTAAGAGCTCCAGCTCCTTTAATGTAATTTCTAAACTATTTCAGTGGTGGCCTGTGACAGACTTCTATGAGCACTTCTTGCAAGCAGAGCTACCACTTGGCAACTACTATATTTAAGTAAGTTTAAAAAAACCTACTCTGAGTATTGTGACATTATCTATTTTTCATGGATGGCCACAAAAAGTGTTGGAGACCACCTGTAAGGGCTTCCAAAAAGGACAAATCAACAACAGCTAGCCCAACAGCATACAAATCCATGGCCTGATCCTCTGAACAGACAGACTACAAATGCCACCTGCAAAATTCCAAACAACTGACTTCCAACCAGAAAGCCGCAGTCCACACCTACACTGGTTTTACAACTAACATGTTTCTAGAAGCCATAGCAAGACTTGATTTTGGAAAACAGGCTTTTTCCTGCAATGCTAAGAGGGTGCCCCACTTGATGACAAGACTAAGATCTCTGTACAAGACCACACCCATTGAATTTCATATGGAATTCATATCCAAATACACAGCCTCTGAGTACCCCCCCTAACTTTAAATTCTTTTTTTCAGCATGCTGTTACAATCTCTCTAGCAACATTTTTAGTCAGACCTGATCCTTTGAGTCTACTGGGGGGCCAGTCTGAAAGCAATAGTGCCCAAGGGTCTTTGGACATAAAGAGATCCTTTGGACATGGCTTATGCAGGAGAGCTCCACAGCAATACCACACCGTAACCAAACTAACTTCAGAACTGAAAGCTCCTAGTTACATTCAGAGTTCTGCACCAAAGCTAATAAATTCCAAGCAGCAGAGCTTGTTCACACCAGAGGTTATCATGATTCAAGAAATCACCAACTAACTACATCAACTCAAGCTAAACTGACAAGGCTGAAAACTTTTAATCACATACCAGAAGATTAGTCTGGTTTTGCAAATTGTACAAGACTTGACTACAGCTGTGTCACAAGCCATACTTTGGACCACACATTCTCCCTCAATTTTCTCAGTGTTTCAGGAAGAAAATAAACTGTATTTGGCACATAGTGCACTGTATTAGTACAACAGGCACACAGCCAGCATCAGTCTATTCCCTGATCTGTTCCACTGCTTCTCATCATCCTACTTATAGCTCTTCAGATCTGCTTCTCTTCCTGCATCACCCCATAAGGTAAGTGATCCAGAAAGTAAAAGATACATTATGGCCTCTTATCACCAAACAGCCATAATTTTGCCATGATGATCCAGGAATCTTGCCCAAACAGTGCTACAAGAGACAAGTGAAAGAGTAAGAACTAGAAATGCATATGGATGTTAGTGTCAGTAGATACATTAAACAGGATGCTATATGAAGGCAAGTGCTCAAATTTGCAGACTGAAAAAAAAAGTTAAACTATAAAGTTTATTCTAATTGAGTTCATAAATTTTTTTGTGTGCATAAACTCAGGACTGGGGGAGTGTAGTTAAAGATTGTGTAGTAATGCAAAGGCTTAAAAAATTCCTTTTGTACAGAAGTTGTTAAGCAACACTTATAGTTATTATGTATCTCATATCTCTGCAAAAGAAGCCTTCAGCCTAGGAGACCTAGTTGAATTCCAGCACGGTTTTCTGATCACCTTAGTATCTTCAGTAAAAAGTTAAGTTTATCCCACTGGAATTGAAGCAGAGCATTTTCCAGACAAACAGTAAAAGAACTTCGGGCTATAGGTACCTGGTGAAATATGAAGCTTGTATTATTATTTTTTTAATATAAACTTAAAATATAAGGCTTATAATAAATCTTACCTAAAGAAGTTTCTGTGTTTTATACAATTTACGTCATCTTTCATCCAGATTTTACAAGTTTTAAATAAGGTAATGAGAAAAGATACTTGTTCAGCTATGTCATTATTAATATTAGCAACTTCAACAGTCTGAAGTTTTGTCAAGTCATGTAACAATAGGTAAGACGACAGAACAAAACTGTAAATATGTTGACATTTGTCTGAGAATCTCATTGAATGCCTTTTGGATAAAAGAAAAATAATATATTGTACTGTAATAAGTATAACACAGTACATTTGTCAGTCGGAATAATCAAGATCTAGTCCATTGCCTTAAGGTCACTTGTTTACTTTATTAGATTTGTTCAAAAAAAAAAAAAAAAAAAAAACCAACCCAAAAAAACCCCAAAACCAACAAACCCCAAGCCCAGAACTAAACAGCATAAGGATAACTGCTTTTATAACTCTGTATGGAACAAAGTTTTTTTGCCTCTGACAAACCTGAATCTATTTTATCCTTCTTTGGTAGTAATGGTACCAATGAATAGGACTGGAACTACAGATGTCTTCCACCAACTACCAAGTTATCTGCTTATGTCAAAAGGGCCAAACCCCACTGCAATACACAGCGTTGGGCCAGTAATATCAGACAGGCAAACGGCAATAAAAGATTACAGGGCCAATTCTTATGACTACCCAAAGCAGACAATGACTTGAGAAATCAGAGCATGTGTATACTTGGAAGAAAAGCCACATTTCTGGAGCCATATGCTGTCTTACTAATGTCCATCAAATTTTTTACAGTGGACTCATTTAATAGTGACATTTTCTTTCATTGTGACGTTTTGTACACGTGAAAACAATTACTTCACTACCGCCACAATATGTTTCTTCCTCTCTGACACAAATGGCATAGATCCTGGTTTGCTGTGCTTACGACGATTCAGTTCCCTAGAAACAAAAAACAGAAAAATGAAGTTCAGTAGTCAGCACAAAGATTTAACAAATACTAGCTTCCTCCTAAAGCTAGTAATGAAGATATCCTAGAATTTAAAAAAATAAAAAAAAATTAAGAATTGCTCTGCTTTTATTAATCAAAAGCCAAGTACTTCCTCCTTTGAGAAGAAGGATTGTCCCTTTGAAAAATAACTTTAAAATTGGCTAATTTAGAAAAGTTTCAAATCAAGCTTGTTCTTTGGAGCTCAGCTTACTTGGTTTTCATGTCAACAGGATTAGATTCTCAAGTTTGTAGAGTCTTCCAGCTGAGACAGATGACTAAAACCCGCCACTTCTTGGTTTTAGTGTTAATTTAATGGCTACAATGTATGCCACCTAGAAAGTATACTCCTAGAAATTCCAATGTGGCAATGATCCAGGTGATGGAAAACACTCATCCTTGAGTCTAGCATTAAAAAAAAAACAAACCAAAAAACCCCAAACCCAGCCCACAAAAAACCAAAACAAAACCAAAAATCCTCCACACACCCAAAACAGCCCCTTCTGTTTCCATTGCAATGTTGCATCATACCATGCTTAACACAGCATTGTGGCTCTTTCCAACATCGTATTTGCTCCCATTTCTTCAGTGTACTTTTGGGAAGCAGCCAGTTCTCACTGATACTGGCACTTATCTGCATTTTGCTTATAATCAGAGGTTAATCAATCCAGTAGTTCATGATCACTTATTCAGATGTTAAAAGTAGCTCATACTTGTTCCTCCCACACACTGTAGCTCTATCACTCCCATACATTGCTGCTATGGCACTGCAGTGATGCATTTTATTAAGATCAAGAGAAAACAAAGCCAGAAGAGGAAGACATACTTTCGCCGACGAGCTTCTCTCATGATACGTTGCTCCTTGATTTGGCAAAATATACTTTTAGGCAAGTGACGGTGTTGAGCTATGCGTCTGATCTGCGGGTGATACTGGAACTTCTCCTTCAGCTTCTGATTGTAATTCATAGCTGCCTTCTCTCGTGGTGCAAGCTATTGGGAAAACAACACAGACAAGCATGGTGTAAAAGAACAGGGATTCAGCTGTCACGATTTTCTCTACAAAACAAAATTTTAACTTTTAATTCAAATGGCTTTCTTCTAGCAAATGGCTGTAGCCACAGGAACTTCAGAATTAGGGCAGATTAGTACTAAAAACCTACAATTTCAACAACACCCCAAACACAAAACATTATCACAGTTTCAAAGTTCAGTGAAGTAACTGAATTTACTCACTGAAAATCAGATTTTAATGTGCTGTAGAGAAAGAAGAGAGAATAGAAGTAGCTGACAGTAAAACCTCTTTGATCAGAGTCTGCCTGCTTTCCTAATGTCTGATGACGATCAACTTTTGCTGTGAAACAAAGATTTGTAGGCATTCTAATCACAGTACAAATGCTATAAATGAATTGTCTTCACGAACAGCTTTACAGACAGCTCTTTAGGTGGCCTATATCTTACCCAGCACCTTGATCCGTTAGGAAACACAGGGCGTGTATCAGATTTCAAGCATTAGCTTGACCATATTGCACACAGGGAGTTCCAACTTTCATCACACAGCTAAAAATATCTTAGTATCACAAACACATGAAATACAGGTGAGCTAGCATTACCACAAAAGTCTTTAATTTTATCCATGTTTAAAATTATGTCTGAGCTACCATTAACAACACTGAAAGTGAGAAATGCCTTTTCCTGACAGCTGACCTACAGAGGATATATTTTTTTTCAACTAGGCATGTTTCCTTTGGTCCTAATGCTTATTTATCAAAAGGAAAAAAAAAAAAAAAAATCTGTGTGTGCTATCTTTATGTTTAAAGCATGCACTGCTTCATGAGGAATATCAGTCTCTATGTATTTTGGATTTGTTCTCGTCTCTGGGAATTGCAGTTGCATTTCAGTCTAGTGAGCTTTCATATAAACAGAAAATCTGTTAAATATTGACAGTGGATAATCCTACCCTCCTCCTCTTACCCTCCCGCCCAAAACACGCTCTAACTCCAATATTTCAGACATCTTAAAGCCCTCCATATTTTCAAACAAGCAGTGGCAAAAGTTTTTTGCCCTCCCACATTTATTTCACCAACTGCTACCTGCACCTAAAATATTAAAAGCAAAACAATAGTTCAGATAACTTCTATTTATTCAGCTTTGCAAATGACTTGGTTTCACTAATTTCTTACTTTCTCAAGAAAAAACAGAACCTGAGTTTCAGATGCTAACAAAAAAAAAAAAAAAAAAGGAGTAACAAACCCAGCAATTTTATTACACACAAAAATTTGGAAATTCCACCTACAGGATTATGAAACATGCTTTTTTCCCCTTTGAAATCAGCAGTTGGCTATTTCTTCTCCAGTCAGGAGGTCACTTCAATAGAAGTGACTTCTGTTAGAGTATTTAATGAATTCTGAAAAAATAGGTATCATACTCAGATAATTTTGGTCCAAAATACCATTAATGGTCTGAAAGCAAGTATTAATAAAACATATGGCAAAGGAGTTTCTCCTCTGGGACGATAAAGAAACCAGGTACCAGATGCAGAATTGCTCATCACTCAGAAAATTCTTATTCGGGCATCAGAGATACATAATGCTCTTAACCTCTGTTTCTCCACACCGTCTTATTTGTAAAAACCAAACCCTTCTGCTTTACTTATATTTATCATGACCTCTCAAATTGCAAGTGAGTAAATTTTACAATCTTAACCCACGAAAACTACACCCCCACACCGTTTACCGAAATTCCTTCTACTGAGCCAGCCTGAATAGCTGATTCACTCTCAATAAATCCCAGGTGTTCCCACTCAGCAGAAAACTGCCAACATAATCCAAATTAAAGAGCTTTTATTTTAATTAAATGCAATGATTTTCCTTTAATTTAAGAAGAGCAAATTGCTGCCGATTTAGTATAACCTTGATGATTCTACAGACAAGAGGTGAATCTGTAAATTAAAGATACATCCAGGATATCTTATTTAAAAAATTAATATAGATTAAGAGGTGGTTATGTTTGAGTCCGATTCCATTTTTACATGTAATGTGGTATATAGAAAGGCACGGAGCTGGTGACTTTCCATCCAACTACCGAATGCCAACACCCCATATACCAGGCTGTGCTAAGTGCACCCTCATCTACATGATGGTAAAAGAAGATTTTGCAGTAATGACAAGTTTCTGTCTATTTATGAGATAGCAGATAGCTAAGAAAGCACACTGCAATAATACACTGAATTCCAACCTCTCTTGCAAGTCGTTTTAGAAAGGTCACCATAAACAGCTGAAGAGCACAGCATTAGTCCCCATTCTGTTTTGAGCTGCAGAAGATGCCGTAAACACAGCATGATTTAGCAGGATTAGAGATTTTGTTTATAGGGACTAGAACACTCTACAATATAATAAATTAGGATTTATATGACATCATGAGTGGAAGACATGCTCAAAGATGACATATGACCCTTTCTTCATACATTCCAAAAGTGAACATGCAACTTCCTTCCTATATAAGGGAAATAGAAATTATGTGGCAGAAAGACAGCTGATTTGGGCCATTACCACAGCAGTACTTCACAGCAAATACCTAGAGTGAAAAAGGGGGGAAAAAGAACTCTAAAATGCAACCAAGTTGACAGCAATAGGAAAATATGTCCTCAAGTAAACTGCCTATGCCTCTCTCCTTCCTTCCAGATGACAGAGGCTGGTTATTCTTCCCACATAAGCAGAAGGAAGGTAAGCATTTTTCCAGAGCCCTGATTGAAGAGCTAAAACCACCTTTAACAAAAAATTCTCCTTTTAAAGAGGGCTGTATTTGTACTGTGCAGTATTTAAAACTCCACACTACTAGACTCTTGTAATTCATCATGAGAATATGAAATGGCTGTTTATCTATCCTGTCCAGCTTGGCCTTCTAGGTTAGGGCAGACAGAGCACAGATGCAACATATTTTTAGAATGCAAACAGTTTTCTACGCTGTAGCTTGTCTCTATTTTTTTTTTCCATTGCTCTGCTGAAAACACCTTTCTAAATTTACTGCTATGAAGTTTATTACTCATTGTTTCCTTGAACCAAAAACTTACAGCTTCTTTACATCTAAATGGATGACAAAAAAAAGAAAGGTACTGTAGATATTAAGAGCACAAAGTCATAGCTAAAGGGATGAAGTTACATGTGCATTGAATCACAAACCCAAAATCACTACAAAAAGAATGCCGTGTCACACAGTATCTGGTACTGCTTGTTATCAGCCTTATCTCACAAAATGGAACTGTATACTAGAAACAGACTGAAAGGACATACAACTACTTAGACAGTTGTGATGCACTCCTCCTAACACACTTTGCTAGATCAAAACCAAAACTTGTAACTGTGTCCTGGTTTCGGCTGGGATAAAATTAATTTTCTTCCTAGTAGCTGGTATAAAGTTGTTTTGGATTTAGTATGAGAATAATGTTGGTAACACACTGATGTTTTCAGTTGTTGCTAAGCGGTCTTTAGACTAAGTCAAGGATTTTTCAGCTTCTCACGCCCAGCCAGCAAGAAGGCTGGAGGGGCACAAGAAGTTGGGAGGGGACACAGCCAGGGCAGCTGACCCAAACTGGCCAAAGGGGTATTCCACACCATGTGATGTCATGCCCAGTATATAAACTGGGGGGAGTTGGCCTGGGGTGCAGATCGCTGCTCGGGAACTAACTGGGCATCGGCTGGTAAGTGGTGAGCAATTGCATTGTGCATCACTTGTCTTTCTTGGGTTATATTTCATTCTCTTTTTGTTATTTTCCTTTTCATTATTATATTTTATTTCAATTATTAAACTGTTCTTATCTCGACCCACGAGTTTTACTTGTTTTCGATTCTCCTCCCCATCCCACTGGGGGTGGGGGGAGGAGTGAGTGAGCAGCTGCGTGGTGCTTAGTTGCTGGCTGGGGTTAAACCACGACAAACTGCACTTTCTCCTATCTCTTTCAGTCCTTAATAAAAAGCTGTTATTTCTGCACCTTGTAAGAAAGCAGCAAACCTATGCTCCTCTACTGTTACATTCACTCCTCACACGTATCACACTTACTGAAACGCAAATCATTCCCAAGCAGAAAGTGCTCTGTTCTAATTCTTAACTACTTTGGAAATTTAACAGAGCCAAAATTTGCAGCGGTTACTCACAGAAGTGACATTACTAAGCATTTACACTCTAAGAACTGCAGGTGTAGATTTTTTTATAATGTGTCAGTAGACTGAAGAACAATACAGCTTTCTGAAGTTTTACTGATGGTTCATTGCTTTCACTACAATTAAAAAAAACCCAATCTATCCCTCTCTGTATTAATTAGATTCTTAGATTCATCCTCTTTTCCTCAACAGCCAAAACCATTTACCTTTTCAGAAATCCTAAACCTCTCCAAGAACACAGGTACAGAAGCCTCAAACATACTTAACATGTCATATTTTATGTACTGTATTTGAACAGAATGGAGTATCTTGAAAGTCTTGTTTAACTGAGTCTTTTGCTTCTGGACATGCAAAGCCAGATGTTTACTGCTTTAAAAATAACATCTGTTAAGTCCTATTTAATAATAATTATTTATTATTTAATCAACTTTTACTAAAAAAACTAAACATTGCAAGTTATTTTAAAGCAAATTCTGCTGTAGCTGCAACAGAGAGATTTGGGTTTTGTTACCCCTATATAAAACCCACGCAGACTTAATTGTCAGTGGAGTGGAGACACAGCATGGCTCTGGCTCCTCCAGAGACTTTTATTCTTACTTTAATGTTTCACTGATTTTGAATAATGAGTGTGATGCCAAATACATTAAAAACCAAAAGAAACATGCATGTCAGAACTGATGACTGCTAGGGTAGCCACAGTTCAGAAAGTACAACTTTCCAACTGGATAAATGTTCACCAGTCACAACGTAAGTACTATATATTCACTATAACTTCCTTGGAATCCAGCAACGCTAAAAACAAGACTAAGTACTCACCAAAATAAAAAAATAGTTGATTACCATTTTTCTTTCTCTTTCAGGACGCTGGTTTCCATGCACCCCCACCCCAAAAATATCCATCTTAAAATACAATGTATTACAAGATGTTAGCATTATATCAGAAATACAGTGACCTTTGGATGAGTCATTCAATCAAATCTTCTCAGCAAAGAAAAATAGCAGACCAAGCAACTAAGCATTTAAGACATATTCTGACACTTCTGACAGAATTACTGAATGTTCAGCTTTGAATATTCAAAATGTTCAAAAAATAGCCACAGACTATGGAGGAACTGGACATTTATAAAATGAGCAAGCATATGTCTATGAAGATAAGAACACCAATCCTCTAAAAATGAAGAAGCAGGTACTGAAGAAAAACAGTGGAACCTGATAAATAGCCATTAACAGTTGCAGTGTTAAGTATCACAGGAACTACCAGGTTGGATCAAACAAGGATTGGCACAGTTGCCTGAATCCAAGCAACATTTCCAAGGTATATCCAAGAACATGATAAGACATAAAGGTTCCACTCTTAAGTCCTATTAGCAAGAATAATTCTCTAAACATCTGAAAAATAAAATTTCATTGTGCTTGTAAAAAAATTTTTTTAACAAAACTACAGCAGCTTCAGACAGTTACTAATTTAATACCCAAATTCTGTGTCTTGCTAAATTCAAGGCTTCAACAGCATCATGCTTGAACACATTTCCACACAAGACATGAGGATGTGAAACATTATCTCTTCTTATTACAGCATAATTCTTTACAAGTTCATTAGCATCATCCATGTGAAATGACAGCAGTTTTTGTACATAATTCACTATGCCCCTTGTAAGTTCTTCCTGTATTCCTAGATTTTGCTTTCTTAAGATGTCTTTTGATGTTGCAAGGTGGGTTTTTTAAGATAGAATGACAAGTTTTGTATTATACATGATGGGATGATTTTCATTTCTGATAGTAAAAAAAACCCAAACAAAAAACAAAACAACAAAAAAACCCAACACAAAACAAAAAAAAAACAAACAAAAAAAATCAAACAAAAAACCCCACATGCCACTTGACCTGTGTGTTATAGCTAGCTATTGAGGTAGTTGTCTTGGGAGCTACAGCCAAAGAGCTTTGACAGAAATGCTTACAAACCCTTACATGCACGCATGCTACAAAAGCTGTATTTGTATGATCCCACCACAGCAGAACTGAATCATATGTGCAGCCTCCAAAAGGCACGTCAAGCAGCAACACTGTACTTACAAACAGGAAAAAAAAAGGACAGGCTATTTTATGTAGGATTCACTGTCAGATCAAGAACACGAGTACTGATGTGGAGACCATATCCAATACCTGATAGTCATAACTGGTAGTGCCTTTTTTAGGCCCATCCATGGCCAGTTTTCACTGATGCAAATACTACAGAAAAGAGCAGAATGTCATTTACCACTCTACATTTTGAATACTTAAACAATAGCTAAGTTGTCCTTTTGGTATGTAATATTTCTACAATGCAGGACTCTTTGGGTTTGACTATTACTTCCCAGAGCCAAGTTTCCTTACTCTTTCATAAGAAAAGGAGCCAATGCCATCTAGTAGTCAATAGAGTGAATTTTCTGTTCATACCTGAAAACATTAGGAATCATTCTACATGAAAATGGTATTTTCGACACAGTTTTTACCCACTTGTCCTTCACACAAAGGCCACAGAGTAAAGATGCATGCCAAAAATACCAGACAATTTTGTTACAGAGCAGCACCTTAGAGAGAGACAGCATGCTCTCTCACTAAGAATATAGTGAATAAAGAGAGAAAATTTCAGTTAATATTGTAAAACAAGGTGAAAAGGGCATTGCCATGAGCATATGGCTACAACAATAGGAAAACAGGTGATATTTCTGCCCAACACCACAATTTCTATGCAAATTCAACATAAAAGTTACATCAAAAAGTAAAGTCTATAATGAGCTTTGCAGAGTCCTTGGAATTAGCAAGTACAGGACTGATATTTAAATGTTTGACTGAAGCACTACATGGGAAAATTCCAAGAATCAATTAGAACAGAAAAAAAAAAAAGTCACCCTCAACAAAAAAGAAAGAGTTATTCCTTTAAAGAAATTAAACTTAAATAGCAGTTTGCAAATACTGTACAAGCTACAAAGTTGTGGGGTTTTTTCATCTATAGGTCTATAGCAAAGATGAGAAAAATAATAGGACTTCCAAATACCTATGGTGGGCCATGGCTAAAGATATACATGGTGTTTTAGCTCTGCTACTCCATATCCAGTGCTTCACAGTGTGCAACAGTGCACGAATTATCCCATTCCACATTGTAGCCCTAAGTACTCCTACCACTCCCATTCACCTGCCACCTCTCCCAGCTCCACTCCACTCCCCTTCTACGCAGATACTATTGCTTGATGGAGCTTCAGGTAACCACAAGCAGTCCTAGACATAACTATGCAATAGATCCATCCCCGTAACTGTACAATGTTCTTCCCTGAATCACAGCTTTCCTTTCCGCCCTCCTCAATCTTTCACAAGATCAAGTAGAAATTCCCCCAAGCATTATTTGACAGCTATGCTGATGGGCTCAGAAAAAGCAATGTAAGCACCTCCAAAATATCGTAACAATATAAAGCTACAAAAAGGGATTACTCCCAGCGGCCAAAGTGTCAAATTCATTCTCCAAAGTCATTCAATACTTTAATACAACTGTGCAGATGAATATATGCAAGTGGTAACTGTAATAGAATATTTTGGCTTTGTCTATACATAAACATTTGAACAAGGGTAACTGAAAAGACATGTATCTAATTAGACTGATGTCTGTTTCTACTAGGAACACTTCAACCAAACTGGCTTACATTGAATTAAACGGACTTCAGACACCACGCTAGTTTGCCCACTCAATATCTGAGAGTTATATAGGTTAATGACAATCTCACTCACACATTGGTGCAAATGGTCTATTTTACAACACATACGCTTATCAGAGTATGAACTGCACGTGAACCAATAGCATGCCAGTCAAAATTTTTAAAAGTAGTAACCCTGAGCTTCAGTAGAATGACCTAGATATGGCAAACCAGAATTTATTGCTTTTTCTCTAGTGCAAAGGGATGAATTCTCACCTGTAGCACCCAGGTAAAAACTCTAATCTAGTTTAGTTAGAACTGATGATTATTGTTAACATTAAACAAGACCCAAAAAAAGTCACCTTGTGTAGCAATAATGAGGCATGTAATTTTATTATTATTAGAAGCTGCAGTGAATGCAGTGAGCTATACTGTGCATGTCAGTTTTCAAATTAAATACAAATGTCAAACTACAATTTTATATTTTCCCTTTACAAACAAGTTTTTAGAAGTTGAATAGGCTAACCAGTTGTAATAACAACAAACCCCAAACATCTTGCCTTGTGATAACAAAAAGCAAAATGCAACTCTTACCACTCCCAGTTTTTCAGAAGCATTAGCTTTCCACAGACGAATATTCATCTCATCTGAGCCACACAGAATATATTTGTTATCTGAAGTCCATTTTACAGTGATGACGTGCTGCATTCGTTTTGTATGATATACCTCCCTAAACCAAAAAGAAACATTTTTAAATGATCTATCATCTCTTTTCCCACCAACATTACCTTTCAAATAGCAGAATGCATTCTGTTCAAGGCAGAATTTATTTTTTACTTTTTGTTGTTTGTTTTTTTCTTTTAAAAATCTGGCTTTTTTTAAACACCGTGCTGATCTTAAATCTAGAGAGAGAAAAATTCAAATAAAGTGTGATGGTTAGACTGATAAAGGACCGCCTAGGATGAGATGCTTTTTAAATAAGTGCTTTCATAGAAATAACAGTAAATAGCTAAAGAATAGCTAAAGAATGTTTTGCAAAACATGCCATGGGTATACAATATGGTATGTATACTGTTCCCAAAATAATTTTCATTAATATGCTGTTACAGCAGTCAAGCATTACAAAATCGGACTGCAGAAGAATGGGTGCCAAAGAATCTGACACCACCATTACGAACAAGAACAGTAAACAAACACCTCCAGCTGTCCATTTATGACATGGCAATGGATTGGCTACTCCTCATTGTGATTTCCCTCCTTTCCCCAAAAATGGACTTCCTTATTATTGTCTAAAGGACTCCTAAGAAAAATTTTAAAACCCTACAAACTCAAAGAAAAGTCTCTAGACCTGCAAACAAGAACTCAACAAGAAACATCAGTTAGTAGAAAAGGATTCAAAACAGCTGTGTGGCTATGAAGTGTAAACTACATTTAATTTCTGCAGATCAGACTCCTGCTCAGCAAGTGCTGGCACCTGTTGAAAAATGCTTCTACATGTTACATTTAAAGCAATATTTAAATGAAACTCTTACCTAATCTTCATTAAGTACATACCAAACAAGCAGAACAATATAATTCATAAAGCTATTCTTTTATTTCTGCTATAAAAATATAGGACTAAGTAGACTTTTCTGGTAATTTTAATTATTTATTAGCATTCTAAAGGTGAAGAGTAAGTAAGGCCTACTTGTTGTCCACTAATACTCCTTCTTTGGTATATCAGTCATGCACTGCAGCTTATAGACCATTCTCTTTCTTCTACCCAGTTATTTTTACAAGTAAAATCCAAGTAGTAACAGAAAGGAAATAGGGAAACACCACCTATTCAAAAGCCGTGGGAAAAACTAGGCTGGGGTTGAGCTGGAGTATTTGCGGGAAAAACAAAAAGTAATCAATATATCACCTTAAATAAGCTTTAATAAGCTTAACCACCTCTTGTAATTCACACTCAAGTGATACTCTACAAGAACAACCATGTGGAAGACTGAGCATGAGTACCTTTAGAAAACATTAATACTCACATCAGCTTTTTTCTGATGTTGATGTTTAATAGCACATGCGCACACACGCATTTTCATAAGCATCTCTATGTTTAGTTTCATTTTACTAGGTGGCTCAATAACAAAGCTTTTCTTCACCCACCTTTGGGGAACTAAGTACTTCTTTCCTTACTCTGAATTTTCAGCCTTTGCCTCTCCTGTTGCTGTCATCACAAGTTATAAATATTGTTCTTAGGGAAAGCAAAACCACAAAACATGGCCAAATAACCTGGATCTGTCATTTAAAAAATTCACAGACATCCAGTTCTGTTTACTAAAATTTTACTAAATTTATTCAACTTCATAATACATCTTATTTCTTATGGCTAATCAATTTCCTGATTTAAATTTTCATTTTAAAATAAAATAGAAAGCAATGGAAGTTAGGAGTTTTTCAGACTGGTGGGACATCAAAAGGCAAAACTGGAATACCATCAGGATCCTTGTTTACAGATACTTTTAACTGCCCTCAGTTTTCCGAGTGGGATCAGATCTTCCATTTGGTGACTTTTCTCCATTCCATGGGATTAATTTCAACTGTGCAATTCTGAAAAAGCCCAGCTTCTAAAGAATTTTAAGTGTCAGCTTACATGAGGCTTAGTTCTTCATTTGTAAGGCTCTTCCTCACTAGATTTACGGCCACCACCAGATGGGGGGAAAAAAGGGAGGACAAAGAGGAAAACTCCTTCCACGGGCCTTGGCAGCAATCTGGTATAATGTGGAATAAAGCCTTTTACTGTTGCATCATGAGGTCTGCAAACTTCCCCTCAATGATGTGCTTTAACTTTGTATATCACTACTTTTGTGAACACTACTACTCCATAGCAAGGAAAATCTGTAGAACACAGGAGCTGCTAACCATATTGTTTAATAACACAAGAATTAAATAAACCAAAACAAACCCACAAAGGAATTGCAATACCTAATTACATTTAAAATATTATTGCAAGACAGGAAGAAAATTAAAACTATCTGTAGATTAGATATAAAGGAAAATGTAAACAGTCCCTCTCAACCTTTAATGCAATATAGGAACATACAGTTATGTTGAATAATGCACACATAACTGCATCAAACAATAATTAAAATATACTCTGCCCCCAATCAATATTTCAACACTTCCACCCCCCAAAACCACGTAGAACTTGACCTAGTAGCAACTTTTTGGGGGGCTGAGGCTGGAGAGAGGAAGGCATCTAGGAGTAAAATAAAGTTAGAAATACGTAAAAAAAAAGGAAGAACTGACAAGAGAGAATAATGACGGCAGGTTTATGAAGAACAAATTATACCAGACAGATCTGATAACTTGCTTCAATTTTCATCAAACTGAAAAAAAAAGAAAAATAATAGCGACACAGTAGATCCAATCTGAACTTCAGCAAAATATTTAATACACTACCTTATGAAATCTTACATGAAAAACTAATTCAAACTGAATTGTATTCAAAGCATTGTCACATGAATCAAAACCTAGTTAACAAAATATGAACAAAAGGTAATAAGCGTACTGAAACAGATCACAAAATTGTCCCAAACTGATACTCAGGAATTCATAAAACAATGCTTTTCATGAAACGTCTTTAGCAATCATCCATATAGGATGAAGACAGTCCCTAGAAAACCAAATGCTACAATGTTGTAAGGCACTGCAAACTTAAGTGGTGACAGATACAGTACAAAGTGACCTAAAAACATGAAAGGTACATAGAGGGAAATAAAATGGGATTCATCTTAGTAAAATACATATGAGTACACCCAAGAACAATAATCCACACTAATTTTAATCCAAAACTGCTTAAGTACTGCTATCCATTAAGTAGAAGTTCTACTCTAATACACACTCCAGAATTATCTGTCAACTACATGAACTGTCAACTTCAAGTTACATAGAGAGTAAGATTTGAATATTCACAGGAAGTGAATGCCCCAATGAAAATGGTTAATGAATGAATTAAGAATTTTGAGGACTAAGGAGGGAGGTCACTGGAATGAATGACAGCAAGAGAGAAAGGTGTAAAATCACTCACCTGCTGTGACCTTTGTCTACAGGAAAAATGCGGACAGACTTATCAAAGCTGGCAGAGACAAATTCTTTCCCAGTGGGTGAATAATCCACATCAAGAACAGCAGACACATGATCCATATGCACCGTCACAGGTGATTCAAGATAGCGCATATCAAAAGTATATAGGCTTTAAAATAAATACACCACAGCTTAATATCTTAACAACTCCTAAGTAAATAATACATTTTTGCTGAACAGCTACTTTAATCATACATAAACCACACTTAAAGATAGATCCATATTGCAGAGGGAACTCTAAAACTGCTCGTAACACATGAAAAGAAAGAATGATGCATTGTTTAGGGCCTGAAAAAAGTTTATTAATCAGAAGCTTAACTTACTGGATCATACCTAGGTTTCTTGCTCACTGTCAAAGAACAGATAGTCTCCACTATTCCCTTCATCATCTGTTCATGGGTCACTGACCAAACCTATTTCTCCAACCACCACACTGTCCTCATTTACTCCATCTGCAGATATAAGTATATAACCTGAACTTGGACAACCACCTCTGAATCATTACGACAAGCCTATCAATTCTGCAAGGCTTCTAAATATTCCCATATTGGGAACTCCTAGTAACTCAGAGTCTATGGTCAAGTTCCCATTTGGCTGGCACCCTTTCCTACCGCCTAATTGTCTTTAGGCCAGACAACGTAGAAGTCCAAGGAAAGCTTGGTCCTTCAATATACATGGAGATACTAGTTCAGAAGAGCACACTACCTGTAGAAAAGCATTACATTAAAAATAAACATACAGCTGCTGAACCACAGCTGGTTTGCTCTTAAGCACTTCGAAGCTCACATGAGGTCTACCTGTACTCCCTTTGAATCACCAAGCCCAGTGATACATAGCAAGGCATAAAAACTGAGTAGATCATTAATTTGCCTAGTGCCAATAAGCAAGGGTGCTTTACAGACAAAGCATTTAATGAAACCTGCTCAAGGCATACTATTTAGTAGAACTGCTATATTAAAAATTTGTAATTTAACAGATTTCTCACCCTCCTTGCTGCAGATGAATGCATAACTGGAATTAATTCAATGTCTCTTATTCAATAGTTTACTGGCAACTATTGCTTTTTCCCTCTAAATTCCCCAAGAAAAAGTACGCTAGCATCATATTCAAAACCGCTACTCCCTATAATCAGCTAACGCTCGCATGTGCGTTGTTGAGATATGTATTTGCCATTGCACTTATATGAATTGCTTTAGTTTGCAAGATGACAGTTGCCCCTGACAATAACAGCTACCATTTTTAGTTTAGCAAGAGGAAGAAGGAAAAAACAAACAAACAAAAGACATATAAACAAACAGATTAGGTAGCCTGGTAGCCTTACCATACCATAATCAAAATAGGTGAAAAGCAATACATTAGGTACAACACCTACTTTCAAGGTCTGGGCCAGATTCCATTTCCTTGGAAAAACAGCTGTAAGACAAGTGATAAAATTCCTATGTTCCAGAATAAAACAGTGATCTAACAATAGATCACTGACTTCCTGGAAAAAAGGATATGGAGCACATTTTGCAGTGGCCTAGTTTTGAAGAGACAGCTTTTTCAATATCAGATTAGCTGTTCACATGAATAGTATTGTTCAAAAGTAAGAACTGCTCTGAGACATTGAAAGGATAAGTATTGCAGACTGGAACTGTTTCACAAAAGATTAATGTTGGGTTTTTTTTAAACAAATGTTCTCATCAAAATAGCTGATCAGTACAATATAACAAGCTTCACAAGAGCTAGCAAGAAAATAAACACTTATATTGCCTCAGACTGGACGAATAGTACTTATTTTCCAGGTCCTGTTGCAAGTTACACTTGCATTGGTTCAGCTGCATTTTTTCTAAGTTACACTGCTTTCTTCCCCCCCCAGGTACTGAAATACAGAGAGAGAGGCAGTCTGCTATCAATTCTTTTTTTTTTTTAATCAGCAAGCCTATAATTCTCTAGGTTATTACTTAAGTGATTCAAATTCAGAGCTTAAGTACTTTTTTAAAAATTTATTTTAGCATGGTGATAAATCACCAAGATACAGATTAAAAACATAACATGAGCAGGATTATCAAAAAGCAAGGTCACACTTACTTGTAATCTTCATTTGCTGCAGTAAAAACGAAGGCTTCCATTGGGTTCCAACACAGCGTATTTGTCCTCATATTCAAGATAACCTGGAAGATATTTACACATAGCTACCTTGTTATAGGCAGTAAAATACTTGCTATAGTTCAAAACTTCCTATATCACTGGAGACAAGCGCTTTCTAGATACAGAATTATGGCAGAGAAATAGTGACATGACAGAATGTTTCCTTAGCAGTGTTAGAATTGGAATTCAAGAACTTCCTGTTCCGCATCATATGCTCACTGCTTTATGCTACATGGCAATTAAATTTTCCTCTGTAATTCATCTTAGAAGCAAATTCTTCTAAGTGGTCATTTAACACGTAAACCATGTAAACATGTTAGCAGTCAACATGTAAACCTGGAACTTCTGAAAAATTTCATTTCTCCATCATATTTACAGGAACCTTTAGTTACGTAATCTATAAACATGGCTAATTAAATGGTTATTTCAAGGGATATAGTCATTAATTGACACTGTGAACCAGCATCTGCAAAGCCATTATAACATTTTTATGTTCTCCCAGTTATTACTATCCCTTCATTATTTTATCTCTGAAATTGCAGTTCATGAATTCTCCAAGACAGTTGCCATTTCTTGTTGAAGTGCCAAGCAATGTATGTAGAAATTACCGTGTTGTAATCTACTCACCACTATCACTGTATTGGCAGTGAATCATTTGCTACACATACATAAGACGCGCTTGCTGCTAGTAAGCATATGGCTACAAAGAGGCCAGTTTGCCTTGAAGTGGGAGGAAGGCAGCTGATGGCAGCCTAATAAGACCCTTCTACTTTACTAACAGTCGACTAGACAAGAGGCATTAAGCAGCTATACGTCGGATGCCTCCACCTTGGAGGAGGGCTGTGGCAGTAACAGCTGGGCCCCTGTGGGAGAAGGGGAGGCAGGGAGGAGGTCATCTGACACTCCGTACAACAGAACAGCTTTGACTTCTGCCGAGTCTTGGAGGAGCTTTCAACCACTGTATTTAAAAATAAATCCCATAGAGTACGCCTGACACAAAGTAGATGTATAACTGCAGAGCAACTTATTAACAAACTGAACAACTCTAAACAGGATTTTCCACAATGCTCCAGGCCAGTCATAATCCTACTTGAAAATCCTGAAATTTGGGTGTTTAACGCTATGGTACTCCAAACACATTTTTGTTCTCAGCTTACTATATCAAACACCATAAATTTACATACATATAATAAAATATAGTTGTACAATTACATCTCAAAGCAAGTTAGTAGTGCTGACCTCTACTGAACCCACCCCCCAAAAAAGACCGTGATTTTATGAGTGTGTGCATATTCTCATGATTCTCATTCTCCGTAATTCCCCATTTCCTAGGTGACATTATCCTGTTCAACATGAAGTCTGTGCTGCAAAATACTGCTCATTTTCAGAAACTACATGCATCCAGAACTGAATGTAATCATCAGATGCCGAAAGTGATCTCTGCTTTAAAAAGTGACTTTACTGAAAGGATAGGCCACTGAAAAGCCCTATGTTTACAGTAATGTGACAACTAGAATTTGTTTAGATTTCAGTATTGTTCTTCTAGTTATAAACCTTGCACATATCTGGGAAGCTAATAATTAAGGAGGATTCTTTATTCTTCCCTGTCCAAGTTTTTCAGTCACTGCAAAATGAGTACAAGATTAGTGTTAACACATTATATGTATAATAAATATTTGAAATCATCACACAAAATAACTCCTAATATTGCTGAAAAATCCAGCTCTTTTTCAAAAGAGGTGAGGTTTGGTCAAAGTCTAGGCTCTGCATCTTGCTTCACTATTTTTTCCACCCAAATCTACAGGCATTCAGTTTATCTCAGCAGTGGCATTTGGAATTAAAATACTGCCTAAGAAAAGGCTTCTCTGTACAGTCCTAGTATTATATTCAGTAACAACCATGTAAGGCAACCTGGGCTGGAAGTGATTTAAGTTGCTGTAAATACGTTAATAATGGCATTTCAGAACTATCTAAACCTGTAGCAGAGCCATCTTCTTACACTATTTTTTAATCAACTGTAGATACACTTAGTAATTTCATAAGAAAAAGTCCTCATTAAGACAAGTCTAAGTTGTGAAGTCCCTAAAGACTTGGCTATCTTGGTTGGTTTATTTTAACTGTGAGCACTTGCTTACAAAAAGTGTCAGCCTGCAGATTTTGAGATTACTTTAACACAAAACCAGATCACCCAAATAATTAATCTGTCCTCCTTTACTACCAACAAGGTATTTGGTTGAGGTGAATGGCTAAGAATGTTACAAGCAATTGACAACACAGTTCCTGTCAGCTGTTTAAATGGTAAGTCTATCTTTAAAACACCCTAAGCTTTCCTGTGATCCCACAGGTTGCACAAGAATGACTTTTAAAGTGTACCAACTTCTATTAAAACATCCCCGTCTTGTCATGCAACAGGAGTGCTTCCCTTCATCTTTTCCCAGCTTTTTTAGACTAGTTCTTATTTTGCACTTAGGCAGAATCTCACCATCTTATCCGTCCCTCTTTGAAGCTTAAGACTTCAAAACTCACAGACAGGACAAAGGGGCAAGAGAGCTACTGCTTCATGATGTGGAAAGTTGTACTCCTATTTCCATTAAGTAAGGGACTCCCACTGAGTTCCAAACTCAGGGCCTTGTGTGAGCTGCTTTGCTGACCAAACACCAGGAACACAGCAGTGCTAGAAGCCAGTGCCCATACATAGGTAAGGTACCTCTAAAAAGCAGCACCCTTCTTCTGGGAGTTAGAGCTCTTGGCTCTCAATGCAGAAATGGACATTCATCCTGCATCTCCCCAGGAGGATCATCCCTATCCCAGCATGAAAGCTAGTACTGTATCCACAGATGCAAGGAAGTATTCATCAGTGTTTTACTCCTATAGCAGGAAATGCACCTAAGCATGCTGCTTACTACAGGAGATACACATATACACATATGTGCACATGTGTATATATGCACATGTATGTATACTTTTATATATTTAGCATATAATACGTATGTAAAATTCTGTTAGATTTGAACTTAATTCACAAAGGCTCAAACTACATCCTTTTAACCTGTAACCGCAGACCTACAGCACTGACTGTTCGTTTTGACATTCAGGTCTCCAACTGGCATCACTGGCAATTTTTTATAAGCACTGCCTCAGTGGCCCAAATGAAACTTCATTAAAAATTGTTGGGGCACAGGGAGAGAAAGACAGACTGTTATGCCAACAACATTCATATTTTATAACTAAGTTAAGTACCATTATAGTGTTCTACGGTATATCAGACCAGTGTCTTTGCAGACAGTACACAACATACCAGAAGGATAGTGAGTGTATATTCACAAGCGAGAATATTGTATTTCAAGAAGAAAATTGTTAAGATAGTTCCGGGGCTCAAAACTACTGAACTTGACCAAGGTTAATATCTGTGTATGAACGACAGGCTTCTTGTTTTAAATACATACATACATTCTCTTAAAGATAAATAGGAATCTTCATGTCATTGGTAAATTCCACATACAAATACAATTTTGATTCCAGTGGAAAGGATTTATGAATGTTTATACTAGGTGCATAGTGGAAGGTTCATCTCCATGCAAAAGAAAAACACCTTTTCAAATGCAGACCAAGGCTCTCCAATGGTGGAAAGGAAATGCCTTAGAAGTTACCTTGTTTCCTTCTGAGAAGGAGGAGACAATAAATAAATAAATAAAATCACATATACACAGACAGAATGCAATATAGGAACATAAAGTTCTTATTGTGAAATTGCTGTCAGGTCAGGCACTTTATCAAGAATTACAAAAGTGTGAGCGTGACAGCCCATTTAAATGCAGAAAAGGACTCTAACTCTGTGTGGTTTAAATCCCAACATTAATTCAAACTCAGTTAAAAGACTGAAAATTACACGCTGAAAACTCAGTGAACTCACAGTTCAGAGCTTCCCTTTCTCTATTGTCATCAACAGTTTACAGACTATTCAGACTATTTACATATTCAGTATGATTACTAGTGCCAAAGCTTCTGTTAAAAAGAAAAAGATTACCTTCTTTAACGGAGTTGATTTTCTCATATCATATAGTACAATATTTCTGTCAGAAGCACAGCTTCCCAAAAGGTATGTCTAAAAAAAAAAAAACCAACAAAAAAAACCAGCCATGTATGGTCTTCTAAACACTTCTAGAGTACGGTTAACAGCTTACATTAGATATCTAAGCTATTTAGTCAAAGCTGGTAGTCAAATAGTTCCTTTTTCAGTCAAGGAAATACATTCATCGTTCTTTCTGTGCAGCTAATTACTCAGCACAAACATTTTAAATAACTTCCCCTGTAAGATTCAGAATCACCCAGTCCTCTCTACTTCAAAAGTAACAAGCAATTCCTCATAAACACTTTGTATGCGAACACAGCCCAGCCAAGAGGTATATAGGAACTGCTGTAGAAAATCAAATGCAATTGTTTTGCCATGGAGAGGGGGAGAAGTCTTGGTGACAGGGAGTACAATATTGGAACAGATGAGAGCTCCACAGTCACATAACCGCTACATTGTATGATTAAGGTATGTATTGCTGTGGGCAGAAGAGAGACCACGCTACTTCTCTTTCTCCTCTCCCCGACTAACAGAGACAAAAAATAAAAAGATGAAAATATAAGGTACTACACTGCAAAGCAATATAGCCATAAAAATATATAATACACACCCCTAAATATTATGTTAAAACACATATCAAAATCTAAATTTGGAACAAGCCGTTAAAGACACTGTTAATAGAGTTTAGACCTTATACCACTCAAGAAAAATATTGATTTCCAATATATAACAGAAACATTACCTCAATAGGATTAAATTTTACACTGCTTATGCTATCAAAACCCCATGTCAGAGAACACATGGGACTTGTCCTTTGCTCATCCCAAATGTCCACTTGATGGCCACAGGTGGCAAAAACAGCTTCCTTCCAGTGGTGATCAATTCCTGTATACACTGTCTTTAAAAGAAAAAACAAACAAACAAAACCAACAAAAAAACACCCACAAAACAATTTACAAAACCAATTGTATACATAAATATGCAAGTATATTGTTACAAAAAAGATCAACAAATCATTGCATATCGAGTCTGCCATGTTTTCATCCATTTATACTACTGAAAACCAAGTCACCACTGCTACCAGAAACTAAGTCTTATGGGATGTACCCTTACACAGTAGACTAGCTTTCTGTGTACTCATCTAATGTGCATACGTGCATTTCTTGTTAATTTACAATGGAGTCAGCATTAGAAGCCCATTTACAAAGTCCTGGCTGACTTTAAAGCAAATGGAAATTTTAAGGGTGCAACTACAAATTTTCTATGTGGACCGGAAGAGATTCCATAGACATTACAATAATTAAAGAGTTTCAATCCACTTACAAAAAGCATTTAATGTTGTTCTCAAAATAAGCTTATCATAAATTGAAAGTGCTGAAGTATACATTTTTAGTCTGCTTTGGTCAAAAAGAAACACATAAAGTTAAAATTTTGTATTGAATGGCTGCAAGGTATTGGCAAGAAAAGTTATTTAATGCAGACTAAGCACTGGCAACACACGTCTGAAGAGAAAGAGACTACAGAACGATCTGACCAGTTCGCAGGAAAGGGATTATTAGCAGAGACAGACCTAAGCAGTCTCTGATGGCATTTGAGTTATTCCTTTCCAGTTACATGTAAAACAAATGTAACAAAAACTTGAAGATACTTTAAAAGTGCCATTATAAAATTTGATGCCATCACCTTACAACCCATTATGATAACATGATATCAAACTATTTATCTCTTTCTAAAAGCTAGATAATAATTGGTTCAAACTTAATACAAAAGAAGAGATGTGGGAAAATCAAAACTTAGATTTACTACCTTTCCAAGAATTGTATGAATAGGCTCTTCTTCTTCTCCATATTCCGGGCTCTCCATTTTCCACTGCTTCACAGTTTTGTCATCGCCAACCTAGAAATATTGGAGAAAGCAGGTACAGTTTTACATAAATATATTCTGTTTATTTTACTAGATGTGCTTTCCAGTTAAGTACAGGCAGCCTTTCAAAAGAGAATGATCTATGACATACACAGAAGTGCTCTCTCCTGCCTATTCACTGTTCCCTTTTATAACTCTAAGTTGAAGATTAATTCTCCTTGTCATAATATTTCACTAGAAGCTGAGAAGGTACATGTACATCGTCTGGCTGGAATGGAGTTAACATTCTTCATAGCAGTCCATATGGCACTGTGTTTTGGATTTGTGGCTAAAACAGTGCTGATAAGGCACCAATGTCTTGGCTACTGCTGAACAGTACGGTATCAAGGCATTTTTGCCTCCCCCGCTCTGTCAGTCATCATCCCTGCCCGCCCCATCAGCAAACAGGCTAGGTGTGGGCAATAGACTGGGAGGGGACACAGGTGCGACAGATGACCTGAATTGGCCAAAGGAGTATTCCATACCGTATAACATCACGCTCAGCAATAAAAACTGGGGTAGCGGAAGAAGAAAGGGGTGGCGAGGGCTGGCTTCCAAAGTGGCTGCTGCTCACAGACTGTCTGGGGACCTGTCTGCTTGTGAAAGGAGGTGACCGACTTCCTGTTTGTCACTGCTCCCACCACCACCTTTCCTTCACCTATTCAACTGTCCTCATCTCAATCCACGAATCTTCTCCAGTTTTCAAAAGAGATACTTCCAGGGTCAAATTGGAAAAAGGTGAGCTGGAATGATGACTGGTTTTTTAGGCTACATTTTGTGATTCTTAACCAAACGGCACCTTAAACTGCAAATTATCTTCTGGAAGTTGTTTTGAGGAGCGTGTAAACAGTTAAAAGGCACTTTCCACCTCAGTTGCTCCAGACACCTGTTCCTAACATCATGCTACCTCTTGCACTATGCCAGCAAAAGCTTTTGTGTGGCTGTGCAGCGACCTGGATCAGGCACACTGGCCAAAAAAATGTTAGCTATACAAGTTTAACTTCCTCTCCTGACAGCACTACTACTGTTTCTTCTTCCCCTCTCTCAATTTTCAGGCAGAGGGATTGTCAAAAGGGGATTCTAATTTGGAGTCACTTAGAATTTTTTGCTATGACTTCCCCTACATCCTAACTACTGTCCTCATGACCTGGTATGTACTTCAGAAAAGATAAATATATAGTAGCAAAAATAGCTCTTCTATGCACAGCTCAAAAGAAGCAAAACCGCAGGACACTCTATTCTTCAAAACCAATTCTTTTTATTGTATCATCTTAGAATTGTTTTAGTGCAAACAGGAAGACATACTATTTCCAGACAGTTTACATGAAACTGAATCAGTTATGGTTGATACAAGTTAATAAAGCTTAATTACCATGGAACCATCTTGACTTAATCAGCTTACCTTTAATCATAGTATATGCAAATGGTTACTTTTTTAAGTGTTTGTAGCTCTTTCAATGAACATAATCTATCTACTACTTTAATAAAAACTAGTTTATTCAAGTTTTAATTACATGACCATCCATTAGCAATTTTCTGGTATTTATCCATTCCATAGTCTTGAATAACATCCATATTGCAGCATCAAAAAAAATTTCATCAGAAATAGAATTGTCACGTTCACTGACAAATTTAATAAACGTATTCATACAATATTTAAATATTGTATGGCAGAGAGTAAGTTGCTCACTGGAAAACAGATGGTGAACAGGCACTCTACTGCTACACTGTACTAGGGAGACACATTATACTTACAGTAAAGAATGATGTACCACAGAAACGAGCACACATGCCTCGAACAAAGCCTTCATGGGCTTGTATAGTACGAATACACTGTCGTTTGGTCAAGTTCCAAATTTTAACCTGTTAAAACCAGAAAAGTATTCTGTTGTTACTTAAGTTTTCTACAGCCCACAACTGCAGTTCATAATTCAAGTACAAAAGATCACATATGTTGTAATGAAATAGCACAGCTGGCATGAACACTGGTCAGATTTTATAATGTTAAAACTATTCAATTATTCCCATCTTGAAAAAAAATTTTAAAAGTGCAGGTCTTTCCTTCCTACCCCTTCCCCTCACCTAAGCTGTATACCAACCGTATTTTTGCATTCCCCTATTTTTGAACTAGAATCCTTGCCAGCAGCGATAATTTTAGCAAAAAATACCCCCCTAAAGAGAAAAGCACAAGGAAATAGCCTTGGGAACCAACAGAATGTTTCCAGTCCAGCTGCTGAACTACATTTTATACAGATGTCCACCTCTCAGAGGTTTCGGTTTCAAAGCATTTGGGCCCATTTAAAACACAAAGAAATGGAGGTCAGTGTTTATATTTGTATATATTTATAGTACCCAGTACTTTACTCGTTCTTTCAGTGGATAAGAAATCTGGCCAATGTTTCCTATAAATTTATCCCCCTCCTTTCTGAAAAGGTTAATCTCCCTCACACTACTGCATGACATATGCACCTTCTATAAAAAGCAGGAAGCAACCAGCTACCCAGAAGACACCTTTAAAATATACAAGTACTATCTAATGAACAATACAAGGGTGAGAGAGGACAGAGAAGACAGAAAAGACAGGCAATTTTTTTCTGCAACTGACTCCAATTAAAGTGCCCTTGCTTGCTATTTGTAACACTTATGTAAAATAATCAAACAAATACAGGGTTAGCATTTTTTAGGCAATATAAATTATTATTCCAAAAAGTTTTTGGTTGTGTGCCCCTTCCCCCTAGCTCATCTGACTTCATGTAATCTTCATCTGCAGCAATTTAACCTCTTCAAGGGGAGGAGGGGGGTTGCATGGGCAGCAAAAAGCAATCACTATGGACTGTAAATATTAACATTCAGTGCTCCATCCTGAGGAACTGAATGTCACGCCCCCTGCTCACAGCTGAAAGCTGCTCCCATTGTGTTCTGGGAGATTACAACCTGCACTTTGAGAAACACTGCTCCAAACCGGGTAAATTGCACCTTCTGAAAGAAGACAGGGTATCATGCTGAACAAAGACACAAAAGAAAGGTAAGCAGGGGGCATTAAAAAAAAAAAAAAAAAAAAAAAAAAGAAAATAGAGAAAGAAAAAAGAAAAGAAGGAAGAAAGGTACCTCGTTTGTTGTGGTTTGTAACTGCAGCTTACCTCTCCATCACAAGCTCCAGACAGCACCGTAGACAAACTCTTTGGATGTTTGGCCATGCAATTAACTCCATCTCTGTGGCCATCAAGCGAGCTAAGAAAGGGTTTTGCAAATACACGTTCTAGCTTTGTTGCATTCAGAGCTCTTGTGTACTCTCGTGGAACCTCAAATGGATGCAATGCAGGGTCATAGTTTCTTGGAACTGCAATAAGAGTAACACACACATTAGAAACCCACAGTATGTAGTGTAGCTCAAGGTAAGCTGAATGCACAAGCTCTTCTCTTTGATTTCCCTGCCATGGGAGAATTTCCTGCAACACTAAGATTTTTGCCGTTCCTACTGTTTTGAAATTGGTCCGTGGGATCATTAGTATGTTCACTTAACAAGCTCGAAGTTAATAAAGTCTGAAATAATTCTGAAATTATTTGATGTCCTTTTCAAGGATATGAATGTACACAACAAACTGGAAGTTAGTATCATAGAATCATTTAGGTTGGAAAAGACCTTTAAGATCGAGTCCAACCATCAACCATGCCCACTAAACCATGTCCTGAAGTGCCTTGTCTACGCACTTTTTGAATACCTCCAGGGATGGTGACTCAACACTTCCCTGAGCAGCCTGTTGCAGTGCCTGACAACCCTTGTGGTGAAGAAATTTTTCCTAATGTCCAGTCTAAACCTCCCCTGGCACAACTCGAGGCCATTTCCTCTTGTCCTATCTCCAGCCACCTGACAGAAGAGACCCACACCCACCTGGCTATAACCCCCCTTCAGGTAGCTGTAGAGAGCGATAAGGTCTCCCCTCAGCCTCCTTTTCTCCAGACTGAACAACCCCAGCTCCCTCAGCCGCTCCTCATAAGACTTGTGCTCCAGGCCCCTCACCAGCTCTGTTGCCCTTCTCTGGACACGCTCCAGCACCTCAATGTCTTTCTTGTAGTGAGGGGCCCAAAACTGAACACAGTACTCGAGGTGCGGCCTCACCAGTGCCCAGTACAGGGGAACAATCACCTCCCTGCTCCTGCTGGCCACACTATTTCTGATACAGGCCAGGATGCCATTAGCCTTCTTGGCCACTTGGGTACACTGCTGGCTCATATTCAGCCAGCTGTCAACCAGCACAGGTATCTTGCAAATATTATTTAAAAAGAAGCCCAAAACACAACAACCACAAAGCAAAAAAAAAAAAAAAAAAAAAAAAAACCAAACAAACCACCACCCCACAATACCAACCTCCTACCACTAAACTCTAACATACACAGAAAGGACACAGCTCCATGGACATGCACAAAGAGAGGCAACCTAGCTCTCTTCATGTTTAGTCAGCTGCAAGCCAGCCCCAGCTCAGAAATGAGACTCGTTAGTTTAATTAGCTTGGTCCTCTGCTAATGCTATCTGGTTTCCCATACAGAAGTGTTTACATCCAACAAACTTCAAGCAAGGGTGTCTCTTCATCCACCTGCATAGGTATACCCTAGAATAAATTCAGAAAGACAGTGGATATTGACATTGTGCTTCTGGTTTTTGTCTCTTTCATTCCGTTTCATGCAAAAAGGTTGAAAAGTCAGTAGAGCAACTCACAACAGATCACTCATTAGGAATCCATACTCTAGTTCAGTCTGCTGGTTTCCAAAGACTATTTGATGCACATCAAAACCTCAAAAATCTCTGATGGAGTTGGGTATGACTCTGTAATATGACAGAGAATTTGATTCAACAGCTTAGACACAAATCCCACTTAGAAAATTAAGAAGTATTCAGCTACCGTTCCAGTGGATAACTTTGGTAATATTTTTCCATGTTGTAAGTATATAACCACTATTAACTAACTAGGAAATGTTAGTTATGATGCTACCTTGCACAACATAGCTACCTACCTCTAATTCAATCAAATAATGAAGCATACGCAATTTAAAATAATACAGGTCTATTGTCCTGCTCAAAGTAGTTTAATGCATCCAAGACGCCCAGAGTTTTATTCCTGCTCTTTCTGACAAAGGGTGGCCATCTTACAAACTTTATTTCTAACACTAGGTAGAAGCTAAACCTCATTTCTATCACGTTACTGAGGTGGGACTGCACGACTGTGTAAGATCAGTTCTACAGAGGCTGAGCAGAGAACGGAAAGTCATCATCTCACCCACCAGGCTACAGCTGCTGCATCTAAAAATGTGTAAAATCCACACGGTTTTTGCCAGTTATAGTAAGGGATATACAAGAAGCTGGATGAGATGTACCAGGAAAGAAACAGTAGCAAGAGCGAGAGGTTGCTAGGAGTAACCTACGTAATACTAAGAGTAATCTCGGAGTACCGGAACGGTGACCAACCCCCCCAGCTCTGCACTCCGGCTCTAACGGCGTTTCCAGACCACGCTCTGGCAGCCCCAGCGCCCACGTTCCAGCAGCCGTGGCGGGGCAGCGAGCGTGCTTCTCGGCGGACGGCAACCGCACGCCGCCGCCTGGGACGGACACCCGCGGGTCCTGCCGGCGGGGCAGAAGAAGCCGGCGGGGCAGAAGAAGCCGGCGGGGCAGAAGAAGCCGGCGGGGCAGAAGAAGCCGGCGGCGCCTCACGGCAGCTCACGGCCCCGCCGCGCCAAGAGCGGTGCTGGCCGGGCGGGCCGGCCGGGCGCATGCGCACGGCGAGCGTTACCGCCTGTTCCGCCGACCGGCCGAGCCCGGCGGCGGGAAGACCACCGCCCGCCGTGGGCTGGGCGACTCGCAGTGGGCTGGCACCCTCCCCCGGGGGCAGCTCAGCGGCGGAGCGGGGCCGGCGGACGCCTGAGCGCCTTCCCTCCCTCCCCGCCACCGCCGCCGCCGCTGCCCTCGGTCCTCCCGGGCCGGCGGAGCCGAGCGCCGCCCCGGCTGCCCCGCTCACCGCGCTGCAGGTCCAGCTTGGTCTCGCGGAGGTAGTCGTCGGGGTTGCGGCTCAGCACCTTGACCCGCATCCTCGCCTCCGCGCACGCCGCCGCTTCCGCGCCGCCGGGAAACGCGCCGCCGTCCCCGCCGCGCACGCACACGTGACCGGATGCGCCGGGAGGGCAGTTCTCGCGCGACGCTGCTCCGCCGGGGCCGGCTGTCAGCCCACGGCGGGCGAGGGAGGGAGGAGTGCCGCCCCGCCCGCGCGCTGCCGCCGCCGGCGGCGATGAGCGCCCAGGGGCCCGCGTGCGCCGTGGAGGCGGCGGCGGCGCCGCCACCCGTGCGGTCCCCGCTCCGCCACGTGCAGCTGGAGAACCTGGCGGCGGGGCTGAGCGGCGGCGTCGTCTCCACCCTGGTGCTCCACCCGCTGGACCTGGTCAAGATCCGCTTCGCAGGTGAGGCCGGACCGGCCGCGCAAACACACACACACACACACGCACACACCACCCCGCGCCGGACCGGACCGGACCGGGCCGGGAGGCCCCACGCCGCGAGGCCTCGGTGCCCCGGGCGGGCGCTGCCGTGGCTCCCCGCGCCCGGGGATGGGGCGGCCCCCGCGGGGCCGGGGCTCTTGCTGAGGCGGCGGGTGTGCCGTGAGGGGAAGCCCCCGAGCCCGGCTCCCCCCGCCGAGAGCTCGCCGCTGAGGGCTACAAAGACAAACCGTGCTTTCAGCGAAAAACGCACAAATCTGGCTGAGCGCGGCCTTTCCAAGCCGGTGACGTACCGGCTTTTTTTTGAGGCAGGGCACGGCCGGATGAGCCTGCCCGCGGCTGCATGGCCGGAGGCGCCGGCAGGGTAGCCCCACGGCTTGGAAGAAACGGGCCGTAGGCTGAAAGGGGCGGTCTCCGGTTCTTTTTCCCCCAGAGCTTAATCTTCGTGTCATTTCTACGGACTGTAAAATGTGCTGTGTGCCGCGGGCTGTTTTCAGGCAGATCAGAGAGCTGACCAGGCTTTTCCCGCTCCTTCGTGACCGCCAGTGCCATAAGACATGGCAAGATTGTTTTTAACAGGCGGATTGTCTCAAGCCAACGTTCAAAGTTCACCTCTATGCCAAAGATTTTCAACGCTCAAAGTGTAACAGCAGTTTTATAATAATCTTGGTTGTTAACAGGAGTGGTACTGTTTTGCTGAAAACTCTAACTTGTTTGGTTTTCCACAGGGAAGCGTGTCAGCTTCTCCCTATCGATTTTGTTGTCATTTTGAGAAACACGTTGCCCTTTTATCATATTCTCTTTTGTAGAGATTGAAACGTTTTGCTGTATCTGTGGATTGTTACCTTAAATGCATACATGGGTGTTTAAGGTCTTAAAAACAAATAGTGAACTATCACAGGGAAGCTTTATAAAATTTAAAGCATTACATTTCCAAACAGACTTCTTGCAAAGTTGGATTTAAACTCTTCCTTGCATATCCTATTGTGGGCACATCCTGGGCTGTATTGCGAAGAGCGTAGCTGGCAGAAGTGCTCCTTTCTCTCTATTTCGCACTTGTAAGACTACGTCTGAAGTACTGTGTCTAGTTTGGGGCTCAAATTGACATACTGGCATGATTCTAGTGGAGGCCACCACACTGGTGAAGGGGCTGGAGCACATGACGTAGGAGGACAGGCTGACAGAACAGGGTAGGTTTGGCCTCACGAAGAGAAGGCTGAGGGGAGATATTATTGCAGTCTATGACTGTGTGACTGGAGGACACAGAGAAGGTGGAGCCAGATTCTTCTTGAAGGTGAATAGTCGTAGGGCAAGAGGGAACAGGCAGAAGCAGAAACATGGAAAATTCCAGTTATTTATTAGGAAAAAGGATTTTTATTATGGGAGTGGTCAAATACTGGAAGAGGTTACCCAGAGAGGCTGTAATCTCTTCAGCCTTGGCAATATTCAGGAGCTGACTGGGCGTGTCCCTGAGTAGCCTGGTCTAATTAGATCTGTTTTGAGCAGGAAATTGGGTTAGGTCACCTCTGGAGGTCACTTCCTTTCATATGCTTGTTTGGGTTGAAAATAATGATTCCTTTGTTTTGTCTTCAACCCGGAAGTAAGAGCTGATATCAGAAACCAATGTTGTGAAGTTTCGTGGCAGCATCATTGACAGACAGACTTGCCTTCATGTCTCTGATTTCCCATGTTGTTTACTGTGTTCATAAATCTGATCTAATGGCAGCATGGTAAAAAAAATCAGAAAGGTCTTTGGGAAAGCTCTAGCAGTGCTCATTCAGGAGGGAGAAAATAGGCGTTTAATTTGTGTGCTAGTTTTGAGTGATTGTCAAGGTGTTGAGGCCTTGTCACAATGTGCTCAGAAAAAGCATTTTGTCTTTAGCCCTGAAGTCTGTCACAACACACAGTACAGTACACAAAGTTCAAAGAAAAAAGAATAATAAGTGTGCCACTGAACAGAAAACATCTGAAATTCATGATTACCAGGATTAATATTGATGGGGACACAAAAACTGCGCTGGCTGTAAAACTTTGAGATTAATTTTCAGTAAAATTGCAATCTAGCCTTGTGTCTATATTTGAAAGCTGCTACTGTGTTGGCATCATAATCTAGGTCAGAAGAGATCTGTGGAGTTCACCCCCTACTCAGATAAGGTCTGCTTAGATCGGATTGCTCAGTCTTGTCTGCTGGCATTTTGAGTAGCTCCAAAGATGCCTCTTCAGGCAACTTGTTCCAGTATTTGATCACTCTGATGGAGAAAAAGTTCTGGTCAGAATTCCCTCTGTTCCAGCTTGTGTCTGTTACCTCCTGTCATCTCACCATGTGCCTTATCACACACATCATCAGTAATTGACTCTCTTGCTGTTACGGTAGGAGGAATAGTAGTTACCACTGTAAGTTGTGTGAACGTCTGTGTTCTAAATGAAGTCTGTCAAACAAAAACTTGCATGTGTTTTATCTTTTTGACAGTGATATTTTCTGAATATTTGGACAACCACCTGTTTGGTTATTGGGTGGGAAAAGTATATGCATTTGGTGTTTTCCTGCAAATCCATTCAATGAGAATAGAAGAAGAACACGGGAATTTTTGACAGAAATAACCTTTGAGTGTTCTGGTGAAAACTGACTGGAATCAATAAGACATGACCCATTGAAAATATTCAGACCTTTATAAAACATTTTAAAGAGGAAGATTGAATTTAAGAGTTGTTATTTGGGGCTTGTCTAAACTCCTTATAGAAATGTGTTGTCAAAGACCCCACATGTATCACTTGAAATATGATGTGAAATTGCTGGGGTGCTAAAAAGAAGAGACAAAAAACTTCAATTCAAAGCTGCTGGTCACCAAAAATGCACAGCAGTGCATTTATTTAGCCTTGTCAGATTGATGGGAACTTTCATCTCGCAGAGCTTAAAAGTTCTTTTTCTTTTCCTTGGGTTTGGTTTTTTTTTTTTAATTCTTTAACTCTAGACTTATGAAGCTGTGAACCCCAACTCTTGCATACTTTTAAAAGAATACTTTTAAAATACAGCTCAACAGTTAAGCTGCAAATGAACATGAAACCTGCTTTGGAGGCTGTGTGTACTTCTGTGGTGACTTTTACACAGCTGAACTTCAGCTTCCTGAAATGTTTTTCAGTATAATTTCTTTCTTTCGTAGTAAGTGATGGATTGGAGCTGAGGCCAAAATACAATGGGATTCTCCACTGTATGACCACTGTCTGGAAGCATGAAGGACTACGAGGCTTATATCAAGGGGTAACTCCAAACATGTTGGGAGCGGGGGCTTCCTGGGGACTTTACTTTTTCTTGTAAGTAGAACTGTAAAACGTGTCATATCCTGTGCAATGTAATGTTCAGATATACACTGCATCCTCTTTGGGGGGTATAAAGATGTGCTAAGTGGCTTATAAACTTAGGAATCTTTTAGTAAGTCCAGGTCTGTTACCCTTTATTATGGTTTGCTGTTTTAGAATTTAAGCAATTTGAGTCAGAGACCTGTTACTTTGTCAAGTGCATTCCCTTGATGCTGTGAAAATACTAAGGAATGAGAGATGGTGACTTCATTCATGAAGACTCCTCTAAAAGTGCAAATACATTGTGCTTAAAACCTCTTGAAAAATAAAACCCTAAACTGACATGTTAAGAATTAGAGAACATGATAAAGTTTTCTACTAAAGCTAAACGTTTAACTAATTTTTAATAATTTTAGTGGCAGTCAGTTCTTTCATTGTTTTTATGAGTTGATGGGCTTTGCTTATAAAGCTCATTTTTTAACACTCAATCTTTTCTCTTTTATGAACTATGTAACTGACCTGATTTACTGCTGATCCCTATTAATTGAAACACTTTAGGGAATAGTTGGTATGCCTGTGCAAACTTCACTTGTCAGTTGTCTAGACTCTGTTATTGTTGTACTTCAGTCTTCAAGCTTTGCTATAGGTTCCTGTTGACATTACAGCTCCTGTTGACAGTTTCGTAATCCACAAAGACTGGAAACTGGATCAAGAGAAGAGAGTCAGTGTACTTCTGAGCTAGAAGATAGATACCTGTCACTGTTGCTCTCAATAAAAAGGAGGCTGTCTAATAGCTTTCCTTTAGAAGTTAATTCCTGAGATCTGGTAGCTGTTTCATGATGCAGTCCCATTGATAGTGACAGTAATACTTTATCAATTTAAATATGTATTACCATAGTTCACTTTAACAAGCTAACTGCTCAGTTAATCAACTAAACAAAGGTAGTTTGCTTAGATACCTGTTTTCAAAGGCTGTGTACCACCTAATGTTTTCCATGATCTTAAGTGAGGTGTTTTGTTGTTTTGGGTTTGTTTTTTAGTGATGAAGGTTTGTTTCCACCTTTACCAAAATGTATTTTACATTTTCCAGTTACAATGCCATCAAAGCTTACAAGAAGGAAGGGAAGCTGGAAAGTCTCAGTGCAACCGAACACCTAGTGTCAGCTGCAGAGGCTGGTGAGTTTAAATGCAAAGAAGATTAATGTTTGCTTCTAGCCTTTCCATATGTTGCTCCCTGCTTTTGTGTGTCAGTACTGCTTTTTCTTACAGGTGGCAAGTGTAAGTGTTCAAGTCCAAATGCAATCATTTATTGTCTTTAAATAAGTTAATGGTGTCTAAAATGACTAGATGGATCACTGTGGTCTCTTCAGTTTTGCTCAGAAATAGCAGTTGTCAAAATACCTTTTGACCTTGTTTTCATTGTGTATAAGCATTTTCCATATTTAGTACTATATTGAGTCCCAAAATATAACTACATAAATCTGCTGCCATCAGCTTGTTAACTTGTTAAATGTTTAACACTTAGACCTGGAAAAGAGAAGGACTATTGAAGTTAATAGAATAAGTGAATTGGTCATTGGTCTTTGAAAGTCTTTATCTATGGCCCAAGTTTTCTTAGAAACTAAAGATTCAAAATAAAAGTACAACTTCTATCAGCAAGACTTTTAATATGTTGTTTCTAACATATGTTCTTGTACATGCTTATGTGTTCCATTTAATCTAGGCAATTGAGAAGACTTTTTATTAGGATGTTGGAGCATTCATTTAATGTTGAAATACAAGGCACATTGTTTGATGTGAAAAATAGTAATGGGTTATTTTAGAACTGTATTTTCAATAACCTATAAAGCTAAAACAGGTTGTTTCTATAAACCCATCAATGATTAAGCAAATTTCTCATGACTGAGGTGTCCATTAAATTTTGAACAATTATGTACCCAAAGAATAACTCAGATAATCAGGAGTACATTAAGAAGTTACTGATGATTCCTATCTACTACAGATTACACTACTGGCTGTGGAAAGGTGAAGAAAAGGGGGGATATACTAGGAATATTCATAAAGCCATATGCTCTACAGAAGTACCCCCAGCAGGAGTAGGTTGGACTTGATTGTGAGCTTTGAATTGTTTTGTCATTGTAGAAGCCTGTGTTACATTGGACTGAACAAACTGGGACAAGCTTTGGATTTGGCATAACAATCAGTCTAACTTCCATCTGTTCTCAGGAGCCATGACACTCTCTATTACAAACCCAGTATGGGTAACGAAGACGCGACTTGTGCTACAATATAACGCTGGTGTTGATCCATCAAAGCGGCAATACAGAGGAATGTTTGACGCTCTTATAAAGATATACAAGACAGAGGGTATACGTGGCTTATATAAGGTAATAAAATTTAAGAAAAATTCCAGGATTCACTGGCGTCGCTCAGTAGCATGGTGAGACTTGTAAATACTCGTCTACAAAAAAAAAAAAAAAGCAAGTAATTTTTTATATTAGCTCACTTTTATTTTGTGAGAGTTCTTTCCCACTGAAGAACTGCAGCAAAAAGGCTTAGTCAGAAGAAAAGCTATTATACTGTTGAAATGTAGGAAATCACTGAAGAATAGAGTGTAACCTTTACGGCTAAGCCATCTCCTATTGGGTGATAATGCTGAAATGAGAGTAAACTACAAGCTGCTTTTTAATTTTTTGGAGTCTTCTTATAATTAAAATTTGCATAAGGAGGGCAGCAATAGTGTAATCTATCTTGCGGCTAGTGCTTTCTTCCATTTCATCCCTTATCTCTCTCTTTCTGACATCTTGTGGAACGTAACATATGACTAAAGTAGTTGCTAATTTTTTTCCTCCACAATGGACGGTTTCACAACTGCTCATTTGCCCTCTGGTTATTGAGGTCTGTAATCTGTCATCTCTAGATCCATAAAATTTGCAGACTTCTAAATATGGTCTGCGTGTGTGTGGGTTTTTTATTCCCTTTAATTTAGGGAAACAGATGGCAACTGGATTTGGACTTTTTGCCGCCTCCTTCCTTCAGGCCATGACATGAAGATGCATTCATCAGTGCCTGGAAGGTGTGAAGAAACCTATTTTAGTTCGGTCTGGCTCTTCTGCAAGTAATGCTATAGAACAAGAACACTGTCTCTTAGGAATTGTCCTAATTACCGAACATTAACTTCTTTTACTTACAGTGAAAAATATAATCCTTCCTATGTTGAAAGACTAGTACGCCACATACCAATGAATGCCAAATTCTGACACTAGGAGCAAGGCACCTTACTTATTCCTAAATTGAAATTGTCAGTATTTCTGATTTGCCTGCCTGGATGTCTGCTGTGATCCATGTAGATAAGTTCAAATTTCTTAGGTTTTAAGATGTCCTTCCATTGAGTTACTGTTCAGGTTATTCGTACATGTAGCATGTGTTGCCTTTGGCGCTAGCCACTTCTTTGTAGTGTTAATCTGCAAGCAGGAAACTAAACCAGGTACTTCCTTTGAAAGAGCAAATTACTTAAATCTGCAGAGAACGTGACCTAGATAGGTCCTAAGTGACCTACATAACTATGCACACTGAGCAACTTTCATTTGATGTCAGGCTTCTTTCAACCTCATCTATACTGGGGAAGAAGGCACCTCTTCAGGTGGCTCTTTGATGTGTCCATACTTTAGCCTTCCTCTATTTTCTGTTTTTGGGAGAGTCTTCATTTTTTCTCTTTCTTGCTTTATTTGAAATTTGACAGCTGAAGTTTTGTTAATTGCCCTGAATTGCAGGAGCTGTAGTGCACACGAATGTCTTCTTTTTCCCCATAATCTTAATTTCAGATACAGTTCCTTATAGCAAATAAGGGCATCTCAGAGAATACCACCACAAATTGGAAATAAAATCTGGAAGTAGTTTCATTCTGATTAATTTGAGAGTAGTCTTCTAAAGAATGGTATTTCTGTCCAAGCAATTCTGTGTCTTGCTCTCTGTTGCACAAGATGCTGTTACTGGTCTGAGCAATTCCTTTCAGACAAGACTAGTAATGTCAGGATGCATTGATCTTTCTAGCAGGGATCAAAGCTGTCTTTATTAGCTCTGTTGGGTATTGTTCATTAACCTATACTTCATCTGAAGTTGGGTTCCTCAGTAAATTGTTCTTCTTGAACTTGGCCTGGTTTTGAAAAGACAGGAGCCTTTCTTGCACTAATTATCCCAGTAATCATCATCAGTGATCTTCCCCACCCTCCATCCATTAGGCTTTGGCCTTTGGCCTCCATCCCCCAGATAACTGGGGACAGAGCTGCTCTACTGCACACCAGGCTGAGGAAAAAAACAGCTTGGGGTTATGTAATTTGAACATGCCTATAGATCTGTTGGAGGTCTGAGCTCTAAAAATTACTTTACCATGAAGTTGAATGCCATGCAGCTATCTCCATGTTAAGAGTGCTGTAAGTTTCTTGTCAAGTGTAAGGCAGGAGAGACCAAACATCATAAAATAATCATAAGATTGTAGGAGTTGGCACTTTCAGAAAAACATACAATATCTCTGAGCTCTTGGGAAACTGTTAGATGTCTAGTCTAGAGTGACTGACTACTAAAACATCAATCAAGAATGCAACTAACGTTCTTCCTGGCCTCCATGCTTCTGTATTTCTATTTTCAGTTTTGTTCTCTTTCAGCAATGATGTAGAAGCAGCAATTAGAAATAGAGCAATGCTTAATAGACAACAGTAAAATAAACAGGAAGTGCAGAAAATTTAAGGAGATTAAAGGAAAATACAGTCTTATCAAGACTGAGAATAATAATGCAGTATGCTAACAACAACAAAAAAATCCTAGCAGTAATGCGTACTCATTACCAAGTGAAATAGATATTTTGGACACTTCTGTATTGTCATTTCACCTTTGGTAGGCAAGATTCTATACTCTGAGGATAAAGTATTTTTGCCAGTCCATTAATGTCTAAGGCACTTACCTCTCTTTATTTTACTATGCTTTTGCTTATGCTATTTTGCTGCTTCTTGCAAATGTGAAGCTTGTAAGCTAAGTGACTTTCTAGGTCTTTGTACTTGTATGTAGCAAAATCCACTGAGATTTGCCCGTCTTGATTATAACTTTAGTGCCAGGTTCTACAGCAAGACAGAAGGGTAAGTAACTTTCACATAAAAGATGGTATCATTTTTCACCATGAAGGAATCAAGAGACATAGGGAGATAATGGCATATTTCCAGTGTCTTTCTGTGTAAGTTGTCACAGTAGAGCACTCTGATACTACTGGTCTTTGGCACGCTGAGAACCCAACTGAAGACAACACTAAACAGATTACAAGGGGAATCTGTGGCGTTCTTTTGAAACATACAGCAGAGGCTGCTCTGGCGTGAGCGCTTTCAAACACTTCAGGCAGCGATGTGAGTACCCCACCACCAAATGAACCTTTTTCCTTACTTTACTGAGAAGCGCAGGCTTTCCACTATATATACTTGCTTATGTTCCTTTTCATTGTGATGGGCGACCTTTGAAACACAACCAACAGGACCTTTTTCTCTTGTCTTGGATCCTCGGCACTTAACAGCTCTTTAAGTCAACTTTTAAATACAATTTTCTTCCCACTGTCTACTGGTCAGAATTACATGCTTTGCCATTTAAATTTCTAATTATATATTTAATTCTGCCTATTGTTCTAATGCTCCAAAAGAGAATTCAAACAGGACTTCTTTGAGCAACCATTTCTCCTGTCAAGCCCTCATGGCAAAAATCTTCCACAGATATGTTTTGAATATTAGAGTAAAAAATAAGAAGTACATAAAGTGAAATGATTTTAAAATTGATCTTCACAGTCTCATTATATATGAAAAATAAATATCAAATTCTATCAAATTTTGAGGCAAGAAAGATTTTTGTGTAAAATTGTAAGAATAAGAAAATAGAATAAGAATATCTTTTGCAGACTTCACAGTAATGAAATATCTTGGCTGAGGAAGAAACCAGTTTTGCTTTGAAACATTTTTCCATAAGAACACATTGTTTTGTATGATCAATAGAAGCCTGGGTCAGCTCTTATTTTACTGAGGCACATTGGCTGACAGTTGCTTCACTCTCTTCTTGCATTTTTTAATATTGGCTCAACATTAAAAGTCCTTCAGTCTTTGGAAGTTTTCCGCATGAGCACAAGACTTAGAGCGTGCTGGTACTCATTTAGCAAGTATCATCAGTGGATGCTTTAGGACTCTTGGGTGCAAGTTATCCAAATCTGCTGGCTTAAATTTAAAAGTTTAGTACTCTTAAATGTTGTTTAACATTCTTCTTTTGTTGGTGGGGAAAATATTGCCTCATTCTCTTATGACATAAATACATCATTCTAATTTTTTCCAAGTAGAGAACAATTACTTACTTGGTCTTCTAATGCTTTTACTGTCTAATCATGGGCAAATGTTTGTGAAGATTTTCCCTGCTATCACTATACATAAATTTTATACCGTTCCTTGTTCTTCTGACCCAGATATTTATTCTTTGATATTTTTGATAATTTAGGTTTTCTTTTTTCCTCCTCTTCTGTTTTTATATTACTGGTTAATTTTCTTCTGATCCAGGATTTCTGAAAACCAGAGTTGTCCTTTTCCCTGTTTTGTGGCCCCTTGGCTTCAAACTTCACAAAATTCTGTGATTATGCTCACAGCTGAGGAAATATAGATGTTTGGTTTAATTACTTGTTCTCATTTGGAGAAGTGTTTTTTCTGGGACTTTATCTAGCCCTTAATGCATTTCGTTAGTTCATGGTCACTGATGATTAGTTCATGACCATTATTTTCTACTGTGAGAAGAAATTCATCCTCATTTATCAAAGAGATCCTAAAAATCACTTCCTGAATGGCTGTAATATCATAAACTTAAGTCTATAGCATGCAGCGAGCTAATCTCTGAAGTGGTAGAAGCTCTCTGCAATTTTTATGCCTGCTGTTGTTTTAGGGTTGTTTTTTTTTTTCTGCAACTTAGGAGATTATGAAGTAATTTATCATTTGTCCTGTTATACTATTCCAGTGGACTCCTACCAGGATCCCTTCTCTTTTTCTTCTCCTTCTCCAGGCTCTTAGTAATAAATTGATTGATAAGTCTTTATTCAACATTCTGGGCTTCCAATTTAGTCTAATACAGAGTTTTGTGTCTGGACACATATTTTAATTCCTCTGTCTCACCTGAATGAATCATGGGAAATAAGATAAATTTTCCCCAAAATACTGGTATCAAACAGGTTTTGGTTCTTTGAGTCCTTTTACCCACATTTTGATCACTTACTCCATTATAATTGTCCCTTTGCAACAGTTTTTAGCAAGCTTTTGGCTCCCTTAAGTAATTTTTGGCCAAGATGATTAATTCCCCATTTATTTGTATTTTTCCAGTGGAAGTGACCAACTCTTCAAAAAGAGAGTTAGTGCATCTCAGAACCCGTGCAGCTGTTGGCTCATTTTCTGCTGAACTAGTCCTGCTCCTGAAGGAACTCCGGCCTTCACTTTCTTGTAGAGACACTTCAGAAGATACCTGGTTTCCCCCTTCCTTTCAACTTTTTGAAAGAAAACATTTCTGTATATCTTCATATTATACTCTTTACTGTCCATTACTGCCTCTTACAAATGGGGAACATTTCCCGGACTGCTTTGTTACACCTTTGGTCACCTCTGCTGGGCTGCCTTGGGATGTGCTCTGAGCAGGGTGAGGGATGCACTCAAACTGATCCAAATCTTAGATTTCTTTCTTTAATGTAAATCATCCATAAATCCTTGTAGGAGTTAGCTTTCCTTCTGTGCCCTTCAACTTTCCACTGTGCGTGCGTGTGCGTGTGTGTGTGTGTGTGTCTCTCTCTTCTCCCAAGTAACAAGCGATAGGACAAGAGGAAATGGTCTCAAGTTGCACCAGGGGAGGTTTAGACTGGATATTAGGAAAAATTTCTTCACCGCAAGGGTTGTCAAGCAGTGGAACAGGCTGCCCAGGGAAGTGGTTGAGTCATCATCCCTGGAGGTATTTAAAAGACGTGTAGTCGTGGCATTTAGGGACATGGTTTAGTGGTGGACTTGGCAGTGTTATGTTTATGGTTGGACTTGATCTTAAAGGTCTTTTCCAACCTAAATGATTCTATGATTCTATATATACACACACATTTTTTTATACAGAAATGTGTATATATATCATAGATACACATTTATATATACACACACGCACACGTGTACATATCTATCTCCATGACTTGATCACAAGAGGTTTTTCATACCTCTACTCCTGATGGCCCTCCTCACTGAGACACTAGCTTCTGTCATTGCCTTACCAGTCTGAGGTGGGAACTGAACAGGGTAATGCCAGTCCCTGGAAAGGGGCAGGCACTGAGCAGCACATTTGCAAGACTGCAGCTTGATTTGTATTCTTAACGATCCTGATCCATGTTACCAGTTTCTTAAGACCTGTGCTTGTGCTCTGTGAGGTGGAGTCCCTAGGCTACTTGTTTTGTCTTGCTCACTCATTATGTGTCTTTAGCCTGCCTGTCATTTAGAGAAAAGTAACATATGTTACACTTTTGTGTGATGCCTGCCATTAAGAATAACCAACCCAGAATCAGCTTTGAGTCCTACTGCACAGTGACAGTTGTGCAGTCACAATTTGTAAAGTAATGGAGGACATATGTATGTGTGTAAGCTGAGCTCTGTCAAGTTGCATAGTTTTTGTCCATTGCTGTTTAACCTTGTTTTATTCCTTTTTTTAGGGATTTGTGCCTGGTCTGTTTGGAACTTCACATGGAGCACTTCAGTTCATGGCATATGAGGAACTGAAACTGAGATACAACAAGTATAGAAACAGAGCATCAGATACAAAATTGGTACGATTCTTGAGAATAAAAATGTGGTGTGTATGTGAATAAGCAGAAATTTACTCCATTTGTCTAGGTCATGGAACAGCCAAATGTACAAAGTATTGATACATTAATTGGGATGTAGAATATATAGAAGGAAATAATACTTTTTCACTTTTCAGGAACAAGCAACTGGTTAGGGCTGTTTTCCTGTAGGGAAACCAACTTCTTATTTTGGCAAGTGTTCTGAGAATTTTAGAAGGAGGAATGGTTTTTTTCTTTCTTTGTGGAACCATAGGTGGTGGTCTTAAACACTTACATGGAAAAATGGTCAGGTGCAAGTTGGGCAAAGGTAGTTACTTTTGGAAGAAGTGTTTCACTGAATAGGAATGAGAGGGCACAACACATGTTTTAAAATTAATTATTTGTAGCACTGTATATAGTATATGTTGCCATTTTTTTAAATGTGTGTATCATAAGGGGGAAAAATCTACAGTATTTAGTTCAACATTTAAAAATCAAGTAAGATTTTGGGAAATCGGCTAATTTAAACCATACTTAAGGCAAGCCTGGTAATTTTTGTTGCTTCTAGAACACTGTGGAATACATAACAATGGCAGCTGTATCCAAAATATTCGCTGTGTCAGCAACATATCCCTATCAAGTTGTGCGAGCTCGTCTTCAAGATCAGCATAATACGTATTCTGGTGTGTTTGATGTGATCCGCAGGACATGGAGGTAGGCATGCAGAATCAAAAGCTTATGTCTTGGAAAGTGAGTCTTACAGAATCAGAACTATGTTTACTGGCTTCCATGCTGACTTGCAGAACCAGTGCAGCTCAGAGCAAACAAAATGTTAGCTGCACAAAGTCATTTTGTGCAAGATGCCACTAATAGCAATAATCTAAGGACAAAGAAGGAGATAGGAGAGGGTCAATGCTGGGCTGCAGGCTGCTGTTGTTTATTCTGTCTCCTTTCTCTCTTCCCCAGCAAATTTCACTTACAGGTTAAAAAAATAATGTTGAGTTGGCTGTTTTGGGGCTCTTAAACAATGAAGTGTCACTTGAACTGCTTTACATTATCACATATGACAGGAGTGTTGTGCTGCTGGGAGTTGTGGCTAATCCAAATTCCTGGCAGGAGGAAGTGAGCTAGCCAGAGCTGTTTATACTGATGTCCCTGGGTTACCCTGGGGCCTGACAGCATTTGTAGTCTAGTCCCAGCTTCCCGTAGAACCTTTAGAGAACTGTTACCTCACACCTATGCATATCTTTTCACAAACTCTCTTCCCTCTGCTCCACAGGGCATGTGAGAGTTCTCACACAGAACTCTGTAGTTACTAAGGTTGGCCACCTTTGCAGCATGCAACCAATATTAATCTTGCTTTGGTCAATGTTTCTGGGTTGCAGCATATTGCTAGAGATGTGAATGGAGTCAGCTAACTCCTGGGGTGTTAAGAGGTGCCACCTGAATGGGTGAATGAGGATGTGTTGTTCCAGGACCACCCCTGGCTGAGAGGCAGTACAACCATTTTGACTGAAGCCAATTCAAAGGAAAATAGCTCTCATGTCTCAGTGCCACAGTCTATGGGAAGGCTTATTAGTTCTGAAAAGTGTGAATGTATACAGCTATTCTGGGGCCACTACTGTACTCATTATGAAACAAATGCAACCTAGAGCCCTAGGGAGGGTAGTGTAAACCACACCCAAGCACTTTCCAGGATCTGTGTTAACTGTTCTCATCGCTCCAGGTGTCCTAGGCCTCTGTGAAGCTGGAAAACAGGGAGCTGAGATTAAAAGTCTTTCAAACTTTTTAACAGCCCTAACATGAATACTCTGATTCAAATTGGGGGAAGTTAGATCCTCATTTATTGGCCAGTGGAATCAAAATTCTAGAGGAGGTGCTTACTTTCCTTAGTTATATTGACCCTCAGCTCACTTGCTGTTACATGACCCAAAACCAGCAAGCCTTTCAGCCCTGCTGGCTTCAGTGAAATTAAATACGTAAATGCTTTTTGGAACAGGCTTCAGAAATTTTAAGTTATTTTAATCTGTTACTGTGTCATGAAGAAAGATAGTAAATTGCCTCCTACTCAGACAATACAAAAAAAAAACCACAAAAACCCACCCAAACCCTAGGCTAAATAGCTGATGTACAGAATATTATCATATGTTCAGAAGAGAAAATGGTGGGTTAAGATTTGATATAATATGGCTCTTTAACCACTACAGTAAGAAATTATTCTGAAATTTTTATTCCTAACCTGAAGCACCTCTCTCAGTGAGCGCACAAGAAGAAAAATGCCAGGCTTTGTTTTATGTCTGATTTCTATTAAAAGACATTAACTAAAAGTAAATGTTTTTCTGTGTCTTTAAAGGAAAGAAGGAATTCATGGATTTTACAAAGGAATTATCCCCAACGTGATCAGAGTGACTCCTGCCTGCTGTATTACCTTTGTCGTTTATGAGAATGTGTCTGGTTTTTTACTTGGTTTTAGAAAAGAAAATAATTAAATGTATGAGCTTGTGTTCATAAGGAATCTATCCTTTATTTTTTATATTTATGATCTGGGAGAGATTTAGTTCAGCAGTCTTCTCTGACACTGTGAATTGATCTAGTATTTTGAGGAAAGAACCTGGAGATAGTAAAACCCTGACAACATCTCTTCTGCTGAGTGTTCCTAACATTGCTGCCTCCTCTCTGAATCAGCTGCGTCTGCTTGAAACAGATGTCTCTGCAACTGTGAAATAATAGCACTGTGACTGGGTGAAGGCAGCTGTGCAGCAATTCAGTTCATCCTGGCCTGCCTGGAATAACGGACTAATCTGTTTTGACAAGTCTCAAGGTAACAGTTGGTCAGATTCTATTCCTACAGAAGTGGAAAACTTCATATAAAAGCAACTCTGGGGTCTGTCAAAACTTTCTTAAATCTTTATCTGAGTCTCATGAAGAAAGTATGTATGTAGTTGTTTACAGCAATGTCTTCTGAATCCACCTCTGTGTTATTTGTCAGATTTTAGCATATGGAATGCTCCAAATTCCATTGCTCATCCAACACAAAAATGCTGCCTCAGTGGGGTGCAGTTTGGAAACTCAAATTGTTTTGTAAAACAGCTGTCCGTTCTTGGGTTTGAATAATTGCCAATCTGATGAAACCTAGTTCTTGTCTCATACCAGGACAGACATTGTGGTTTTGGCTTGCTCTTAGCACCAGACCAAAGTGTATGTTGTGTGCATCGCTGGCCACTTACTTAATGCTTTTTCTCTCTGTTCCCTGCCCGCTCGCGCCTTCTCTGAGCGAGATTTTGTCTCTGTACTGATACATCTGACCAAATATTACTAAGTAAATGGATTTTTGACAGTAGGCTTACATTTTAAAAATGGGGGGGGACGGTTCTAGTAATCCCATAATGATGCAGTTTTCAAAGCACTGTAAGAACAAATATGACCATGCTTATTTTCAATAATATTCTCTGGCGAAAAAGAAACCAACCCATAAGTAGTCTAAAAAGTATTGTGCACAGGACTTCCTTTAAAAAAAACAGAATGATCCATTAATGTCTTCTGATTTGGTCTAAGGACAGGACTGTAAGAATATATTGATTGCTAACTTAGTGATAAACTAAATTACAATAAATCTCAGTAAATTTGTATAATAATGATGTTTACTTGCATGCCAATAATTGCTGTCAAGGATATGTACTTTTTGGAGATCTGGGTTTGTTTTATTTTTTTAGTTCTTCTTTAAGAAAACACATTGCTGGCTATAACATCTGCCTTCTGCTGTTAGTAAGAAGGTATTAAGTATCTAGAATGTATCACTTAACTAAGGAGGAAGTAAGTTAGCAAAGATTATTCAACAGGTGGGGGAAATAGTCAAGTTTTGTAAGGAGCTGAGAATACTATTCAGCAAAACACCCGAATAATCACTTAGAGAAGCTTCCTGTTTAACAGAAGACTAACCTAAAGCAGAAATAAGGGTTTTTTTTATAAAAATCTAACAGATTAGGGAATTGGTTTCAATTTTAAGTTAAAATCTAGAAGACTACAGAAACTGCTCAATATTTTGAATCTTAATTCAGCAAACCACTTGCTTGTTTCTGCTGATACTATTGCCACATACCACATTTTGTGTATACTTAACTTTATTAATGATTTACACTTTCTCCTCCATGATCCCATCCCCTGTACTGATACAGTTGATAATCTCATCTGAAAAGGGCATGTGGCCTTTATGGCTGGCTTTGGTTTTTATTATGAAAGTTTCCATGTGTATTTAGCTGAAGATGAAATTTACTGGAAGTTTACCATACAGATTACTGCATAGATCCCTAACAGCTATTAACAACTGCCTTTGGAGGGTGTTTACTTGGTTTTGTGTGTTTTCTACACACATTACGCAGAACAAATTTAATGGACCACTGAGTTAACTCTGCTACCCAAGGGTCCAAAAAATATTCTGAAGACATATGAATAAATCTTAAGAATAAAAGTTGTGCACTTACTACCCTGGATTAGGGTGCTCTAGGCCCAGAACAGCTTGCTCATGCTCCAGGATAAATGCAAAGACAGGCTACAGGCATGTACACAATCAGTTACTGTACATTAACTGACATTTTGTAAATTCACACCAGAGCTTAGCTCATAGTAACTTGTTTGTGTTCGGATACCTTAAAACCCATCGTCCAAGCCAATGAAAACAGTACACTTCTTCAGAGACAAAATACCAGCTGTATAATTTGCTGGCTTGCAGCAGTATCACACATAAGCTTGCATTTGGGAAACCCTGAATGCTCTCCTAGCTGCAGGTGAGTTCCTCTAGCATTCTTAACAAAAGCTGCAGACAAGAGCTACCATTTTGAGAAATGCCTGGGGAAAATCTTATAACCTGTTCAGAAGAAAAGGTGAGATTTAATCCTCAATAGCTGAAATTCCTTATCTCAGATTTAATGTTTTTTTCAATTTCTGGGACAATTGTAGATTCCTGCATGTTGTACATGCTTTTTCCTGTTTTTTTTTTAAATTTCATTAATGTAAAATTGATTTTTGTAATATAAACATGATTATTGTTTCCCTTTAGATACTGTCCAATTTTTTAAAATATTTGAGTGTATCACTTGTTGCATTTGGAAGAAAATACTTAAAACACTGAAGCTAATGCTGTGCTGGCATGATCAGTGTCGTCACTTGTCCGGTCTGGAGGCTGCAGTCAAATTACCGTCACATCATTCTTTCACTTTACCAGTACACTTTTTGAAAGCCAAGGCATTTTCACCTGCCTTATTTCTATATCTTCCAAACTATTTAATATATCTAGCTTTTAATTAACACCAAAGTGATTGTATATATCTGAAAGGCTAAATCTAGTTGAGACCAATAATAGATGTTTATACTTAAATCCTGTCTCTCAAGAAGTGAAAGAGTTAAAGCGAAAGAGAGAGCTTAGATAGTCTATTTTTACTTAGTTATTCAGAACGAGGTATTTAGTTCTTACCACATCATCTAGGTCACATCATCAGTTAAGTCAGCAGGAATTTGTTGAGAGACTTAGACTGCAACAGCAGAGCATCCTATTCTGTAGTCAGGTTTACAGTAGTAGAATTTACGTGTTTTCTGAAGGCTAAAGCCAAGACATGAGTTTACTTTCTTAGAACTTTCTATGAAGTCTTCTAAAAAAATTAATTGGGTATCATAACACCATGTAAAATACCTTAAATAGTTGGATGATCAATAAAACAGCCTGGATTTTTTTTTCTTAAAAGGTCTTATTTATTTGATACAAAAAGTTACAGTTAATTCTTAAAATGGTGGTGGTATATTTTCATACATCAAACAAGGAATTAAAAAAGCTAATGAACTTGGTTTTGATATTTATATTCTAAAATGATTATTATAAAAAGCCTCTGCAATGTGCAAAAAAAGGCTACACAAAGACTACAGATGCAAGAGTTTGGTGCCTTTCAGTCAAATACTTGCATCCAACTCTATAGAAATAAATTCTGAAGAAAATTGTACAAAATAAAAAGGGAGAGATTATAAAAATGGAGGGAAAGTTATTTTGGCAGTTCTTCAATGATGATTCGGGAGACTGAATTCCATCCAGTAGAAGCATCTCCCCGTGGATAATCTGAGCAAGTCCCAACCCAGATGGCAATATCCACCAAGCCAGCATTGATCCCTTCACACAGACCTTCCACTGGTTAAAGACAAAAATCAGGTTACCTCAGCAGACACAATCACTTCTTTCACAACTGAAGGTGGACACAAGTAGTTAAGAACAGCAGTTCATTGTAAGCTCATGCTATTTAGTTAAACCTGACCAGCATTTTTAGAAATAAAAACTATTACTTAGACATGTGGCAACACAGGTTACGGAGTCATGCACTGCCTTGATCCATGCTGCTTCTTGACATCTGTTGCAGTACCTGAAGCAGATCACAATCCACGGTGTGGCTAAATGGGAGGTATACCTGCTTCTTTAAATGTCCACATTTACAAACTGGTAGCTGGGCTATGGCTTCGGTCCCATCCAGCCATCTTTTTAGCAGTGACGGGGAGGGGGGATGGGGACACAGCCATACCTGGCTTCCACAGCTAAGCCCTGCAATGGTGATTGCCACCCTGTCATCTTTTCCACTCCTAATTCACTGCTTCTGTATAAAGTTCCACTTCTGTTGCCCTTTTTTTTTCCCCACTAGCACCACTAGTTGGAGGTGAGTTAATGAAGACAGGTGGGTCCTACCCCTTGATAAAAAAACCCTATCATAGCTCTAGAGGAAACTGGAGAAAGAGTATAGACTTGATGTTAGTCCCCATTTCCTACTGTCACCTCCTTTTATGTTGAATGACTTCACTAATTTGCCTTTTGCTTAGCAATTGAATAATTGTTCCTAGATATTTCCCTTTGGAGGTACTTTTGTGCCCCACCTGGAATTACATTAGAAATTCCAAGAGGAATAAGCCTCACTTTATGCACAGATAACGTGCAAATATCAATATTTTAAGCCAGAATGACACTGTCTACTTGGCAGTAAGGCAGTTTCTCCATATGCTAATACAGCACAGAATGTCTCTGTATTCATGTTGTAGCAGAGCTCAGTAGAACTGTCTGGATAGAAATCTCTTCCATTTCTAAATTGCAGGATATAAGTACCCTGAAAAATACCACAGTAATAAAGTACCACTTAATAAATAATTATGTTAGTATTGATAGTCAACTGTAAGACAGCAGCAGAGTAAGATAACAAGTGTTAGTTAGCTGGCCGCTCTTCTGCCTCCTCTTTCAGTCTTTTGACTTTCTAAGGCAGACTGTACTCTCTGCATTTGGTAACTTGATTTGCTACTGGCTTCTACTCCATCTCGGTTCATGCGGTCTCGGCATACATACCTGAAGAAGTTCGGTGTATATTAATAGTAGAATTCAGCTCTGGGCTTCCTTGATCTAAATATATTATGGCTTCAATAGGAAGTGGCCCAGCACATTCTGCTCCATTAAAAGTAAAGTACCAGCGCTGACAACAGGCATTTTTGCATTTTAGCCGAAGCGATCCACTGAAGAGAACGCGGAGAGCACTGTTCGAACGCATCTTTGTAAATGTACATTCCTAAGAGGAGACAAAAATGCTTTGGCAGCAACTTATGGGTTTGAACCTATTTATTTTCTATATATTTAGGAAATATATTTAGAAATATATTTATTTCAGAATGTTTTGGCTATTCTCTTTAGTCCCTTCCTTCTGAAAAAAAAAAAAAGAAAAAAGTAGACCCTGGCAAATACCATACAGTGCAAAGATGCAAATCAGAAACAGCACCTCATAGATGGTAATGGAGAAGGGGGATTATGGAAATTCTTAACTTTATTTAGATAATACCTGCTGTTAAGTTGGTAACCTAGTTACCTTCTGGGGTTTACATAAAGGCGTATGAGCTGCCTGAAAGCTGCGCTTAAGTCCTTGCATGAGAGGACAGTATAATTTCTGTCTCTGTTACCAGAAATCCTGGATTTAACAATGATTATTAGATTTGCGAGAGGCTTAAACCCTGATAAAAGCTCCACAACTGAAAAAGAAACATTTTCTGGTTTTTTAAGAGGTTGTTATTCTGTCTTCAAAATGCTGGATATCAGGGGGGGGCCTGGGGGGGGAAGCTAGGGACAGTTCTGCAAGTACAAGGCAGGGAGAAATGTCTACTCAAAAAAGTTGATTCTCACTGTAGCCACAGCAATAGCAGTTAAATTACTCCAACCAATCTGGGCTTTGCTTCATAGCTGGGATTGAGCTGGGATTTCTTCCCCTCTTCTAGGCTTGCACCATTGTATTTGAAAGTTTTACACCCGGGGCTGCTGTGGAGGACAGACTGGGTTAGTCTGGGTAACACTTGGTAATGCTGCTCCTAAGCAATGCTGATCCTCTTTGCAGTAGCATCCTGCAACTGAGTTTCAGTGAACAACCGTTTTGAATCAGGAGTTATAAAGATGGGCACAATTAACAGATTGAAGAGGTACATCTCTCCTGCTCCTTATGCTTGAAATGGTAAAAACCTTGCCCTATTTTGGGCAAGCTGGAGGTACTTTTTTGGTAGTGTGACTTTCAGCCGCCTTCTAAATATACTCTTACACCAGCCACATCATTCTTTTGAAACACTATTACAGCAATGAAGTGGGCCCATAGCTGTGAAACACAGCTGTGACAAATCCAAAGTAGCTAAACCTTGTAGAAGTTCACCCTTTTACATGTAGAAAAAGGCTCCAGTAGGAAATCTGTACGACTGGTGCTACGCAGCTTGTAGAGGCAGATCTAGAGCCTGCTGTGCTTGGTGAAGTGGAGCATCCTAGGCAAAGCTAACTTACTGCGATCTTCCCAAGATCGATGCCATAATTAAGTGCACTCCATGAACACTGCTTGAAGTTGGGCGTCCAGGACTCCTCGATGCTCTCACGCATGCACTCGCCCTTCTCGCCCTTCAGCCCGTCCCGTCCTGGGATCCCAGGTGTCCCGGGGATCCCGTTGGCTCCCGGGTTTCCATCCCGTCCAGGAACGCCGCTGGGGCCTTGCAAGCACACGCCGTTGTACTGAAACACAGAACAGATCTTGCTGCTTCCATCCATTAACTCTGAGGCTAATGAAGTTAAACACAAACAAACAACAAGGACAACAAAACACAAAACCCCCTGCTGTGACAGAAGCTAATGGGCTATTTCTGGATCACCAAGACAATGGTTCCATAGAGGAAAAAAAAGGAAAAATAAACCTTAAAAGATAAGCAGTGCCAGCAGAATTTGCTGTAAATTAAGACACCAATTATTTTATGAAAAGATGCAAAAATCCTAGAATTAAAAATTGGCCTAGTCCAAGGACTAAAACCTGTTGGAAAACCTCAGAAGATTCAAAACTTTCCAATACAGAAACAAAAAAGAGTTACATATGAATAGTTACTTTCTCCTAACCCACCATTGCTTGTATAACTGCCTCAGCTAATAAGCCTTCATTATTATTTTTTTCCTTTTTTTTTTTAAGTAGAGAAACTTTTGCGTTTCTTAGGGAGTGGAGGTTAACACTGGTTTTCTTCTGTCGCCGCTCCCTGGGGACAGAATCATGTTGCGATAGTCGAGCCACGCAAGTCAGTCTCCAGAGCGCGCACAGTGTGTCGGCATTGATGTGGACATGGGAAGCTGCACCCTGGAATAATCCTCAACTCGGGATCCCCGTTCATAGCAGTGGGAGGACGGCACGCTAACGACCTCCCTAACATCACAATATTAGGAAAGGTTAAATGTTGCTCTCCCAAACTGCATGTTAACACATGTTGCCTTCATACCTGATGAGATTTGGGGTTGCCCTCCTTGGCGAGTAGGTTTGTGCAGCCCTGAGCTCCTTCCCGCAGCACCTTCCCGAGTGCTGGATGCCGGGGGGAGCAGCCGCGTGTGGAGCTGGCCGAGCAGGCACAGAAACATTGAGCAGGAACCTGCAGGGGCTGGTGACAGCAGGGCTTTTTCTTTCAGTGCTCTTTCCCATCTGGTGACTGACTGCTTCCTTCAGTCTTCATCCCAAATCCTCACAGATAACTATATTCTGCTCTTCCCCTCTCTCACACCTATTTCTCTTCATCCGTTTTAAATGATCATGCAACTATTCCCCCTCCTGCAAGCCATGCCACTATCTGCACTGCAGGAGCTGTAAACTACAGCCCCTGCCCTCTCTCCTTTGTCAGACTGGTGAACTTTCTTCTTCTGGGGTTGTTCCTTTTCCTGTGCTTTGGTGCAAAAACCAGCATGAGCATCGCAGGCTCAGCTGGAGCCTCTCTATAAATAAAATCAGTGACTATATGAAGAGGTCTAGTAAGAAGTAGATGAGAGTTGGACTAATGGATGCTGGCATGCCCCAGCTACCTTCACCAAAGAAAACACCATTGGCCAATGGCAGTGGAAATAGTGGGATATTATAATCAAGAAGGCCACATTTGAAAAAGTTAGCTGGAGAGAAGGCTGCTTGGCCAAGCACACACCGACCTAGGGACCGTGAGAATGCAAAGACATTTCTATTTCACACAGCACTGGTTATCTGCTTTTGCTGCTATTTTTCCGTTGGACTCACGGTTTGTAACAGTGACTGGCTCTGGATTTACATGTGGTTACTCACCACAGAAATCCCAACGACATGGAGATTGGTGAGAGCCGGGGGCAGGCCGAGGCTCAGACCCCTCACTGCCCTGTCCGCTGGGGGCACCAGTGGCACCGGGCAGCAGCACCCCGCGGCTGCCCCGAAAGAGGAGCTGCCACCGTTGCCGCCTAGAGCCGCACAGCTTCCTTCCAGAGAGAGCAGCTTAGCCGTTGCCCACCCAGAAAAAATTGATGTGAGCAAAAGAATTACCTGGGCTTCAGGCTATGCTCCAACTAAATTCATCTATGCTTGCCAAATCAAGTTTTTTTCATGCTTTCTTAAGCTGGAAACGCACAGAGCATCTTTTAAAATGTCTGCTGAAGGCAGGCTCCCCTCCCGGGCATGCCTTCATTCTGCCCTGGAAGGGCTTTAGCTGAAGCAGTCTTTACAACCGGGCTGCGCCTGACTCTGCTGCCATCGTTTTTACCTCCGCTTTGCTGCTCACTCTGCTGCACCCAAAAGCATGGAGCAATGCAAGAGAAATGCGGGGGGACCCTAAAATACCGCTGCAACAGAAAACGTAAGCTCCTCCATGAGTGCAGACTCCTTATTCTCGATGCAATTCAACTTCCACAATAAAAGCGAGAGGGTCATGAGGCGGTGTGGAAGGGAAGGAGCTTTGCTGCCAGTGGTGCTTCCAGCACATCGTCACTTTGGGGGACCTCTCCGGCGATCATGGAAGAAATGGCCATGCCGCTGATTTTCTATAGGAGGTGAACGGCAGTCCAGCAGCTCACGGAAATAGTTTCACATCTGCTTTCTACATTCCAAGGACTGGAAAATCTCCCTCCTTTCTTCTATCCCTGAGATGGGATAGTCCCAACGCATTCGGGTTTCTAGTTGCAATGGAATTGCAAACAGCGGTATGCGGTCCCAGGTGCCAAAGGGAATAATGCATTAACGCCACTCCAAGGAAAGGTGGGTTCAGTAAGCGTGCAGATACAGTTTTCACGGCATCTAACGGCTGCTAAAGCGCAGTCCTTTTATTTCTCTTTTTGTTGGTTATTATTTACCCACTAGCCTCTCAGGAACTAAGCAGCAGTTCCTACTTCTGTTGCAAGGGTTGTAAGATTTCAGCGTTGCCCCTGCCATCCGCAGCGGGAGGGCGGGGAGCGGCTCACAGCGCAGCCTTTCTTCCCGCCGCCGTGCCTCCCCTCCGGCCCCGCCGACCGGAGGGCGACCGGAGACTACGCCGGCCCTAACCGCAACCCCCCCCCCCCCCGGCTCCAACCCTACGGCGAAAGCACGAAGACACGCACCCGGCCGCCGAAAACCAGCCGTTTCTGTCAAAGCCCGGCCGACCCTTTCTCAGCACTTTTCCTGATTCGGCACAACCAAGGCGTAATAAAAAAGAAAAAAAAAAAAAAAAAAATCAGGAGGGAGCCCAAACGGCGCATGGGAACGCGGCGGCGGGCCCGGCGGTGCCCTGCCCGGTTTTTCGAAACCCCGCTGCTTTTTTCGCTTCTTTCCCCCCCCCTCATCTTTGCAACCAAAACGCAGCCGCGCGGCTCCTGCGGCCGCCCCCCCCGCCCCCGCACGGCCCCCAACCACCCCCCCCCCCCCCGCCCGCCCGGCTCCCGTCCCCACGGGCCCGTCCCGCCGCCCCTCTCACCATGTCCACCACCTCCCGCTGGCGAAGCGCCTTCTGCTTCCCCTTGGGGCTCTCCGAGCCGCCGGGCGGCGAGGCCGCCGCCAGCAGCAGCGCCAGCAGCAGCAGCAGCGGGCCGGCGGCGGCGGCCGGGGCGCGGCGCATGGTGCGGGCTGGGGGCGCGGGGCTGCGCCGGGGGACGGGACCGGGGACGGGGACGGGGCGGGCTGCGGCGCAGGGACCCGTCTCCGCCGCTCTGGGCGGCAGCGCGGGGATAAATGAGCCTTTCAGAGCGCGGAGCCCGAGCTCCCTCCCCGGGGAGGCCGGGAATTTCCATCCTGTAACCGAGCGGGAAGGTCCAGGCAGAGCCACCCCCCACCGCAGCCATTGGCACGGGGGCCGGGGGGCTCCCGCCCCCTCGGGCCGGGCCCCGCCGAGCCTTCCCCGGGCCGCGCCGCCAGCCCTGGCCGCGCCGCGCCGAGCGGCGGGCAGGGCTGCCGGGGGCGGGGGGGGGGAGACTCGGAGGCGGCCGGGTGGTCCTTCGGGCCCTCTCGGAGCACCACGTAGCCCTCTTCCAGGTCTTCGAGAAGCTGCTCTGCAGACGATAGCACCTTTCTGGTGAAAGAGCCAAGAAATCGCATAACGCCACGGCAGGAGCCTGCCGCACCCTGAGTGGGAACAGGGATAAAATAGCAGCTGGGCGTAAATCACGGGGTTCATTTGAACAGAAGCGCAAGGTAAGGACAGAAAATCCTTCCGAACAGCAGCGGGATTTGGACTTCTGTTGAAGAACTTGGTATTGCCTCACTGAACATCGTCAATTTAATAACGCGAGGAAAGCCCTCGGCAGCCTGGCATAAACCATCTCATTTTGCTTTCATTTCAAATAATATTTTACTTTTCATCGTACTAGAAATGAGCACTATAAAATAAAGAATGCTGTATGTCTTTAAGCATTAAAAATAGAAATAACAAATGCTTGAAAGATAACTTCTGTATGCCGCAGTCTTCGCGCGCTTTGTAGAGGTAGAGTTTCCAGAAGGGGGAGATAAGCTTCAATACATTTTTTTTCTGAAGTGTTTAACAAAACCACACATTTCTCCTCTAGGAATGCATGTTACGAGTTGTTGAGCTGTTCACGCTGGACCGCGCAGAACCAGATTTTTGTTTACACTAAGCCTCTTCATGTTGCTCTGACTGCAGTTACCTCTGCACTTTAAGCCACTTCTGCCTTTCTCCCCGTTCCACGACCGCACTGGCTGAACAATAGCAGTGAACTGAGATTTGCACCACAGGTCAACACTGCTGTCATCAACCCTGTCACACTCTGTCCTGAGAACTGGGACTGACGTCAGCCACGTCGCTGAGGTGTGGGCTCCTGCCTTCTGGAGAAGTGCAGCAATACAGCCAGCCGACTTCATAAAACGGCTAGTAAATAATAATGGTCCCCTAAACCCCTTGGGAAAATTTATGGAATGAGGTAAATCCTTAATTATAACAATCGCTTCTGTGACAGTCTCAGTGAACATCCACGAACACGCGCACACAGAGGATTCATTGGGCAATTGTGCGCCGGCTGCCAGCAAACCCTCCTGCCTCTGGTCCGGGTTGGCGGCAATACTGTGAGGATGGTACTGTTTGACTTCTCTGTAGCGTGTGTGTTCACACAAGCATTGTCACCAAGTGGCTGGGGATCCCCAGCATCTGTACGGGCTGTTGCTAAGGCACGTCCATTCCCAGACTGCCACACTTCTGCGTTACAGAATTAATTTCTTCAGGCAAGGTGCAATAGCTGAAGCACACAGCACAGCAGCACTGTATGCCTTCCTAATACAATTACTGAGTATTTTAGATAACAAAATTCGCACATACATCCGTATGCATTTCCCCACCTGGGTTTGCTCACCATTAGAGTTTGAGTCTGGGCTAGAAGTTTTTAAATTCCAAGTGGCTGGCTTTGCCAGGGGAAGAAAACCGAGGAGCGCCATAAAAGAAGATCGTAGCAAATAATGGTGGGACATCTGCTTTGTGCTCTGGTAAGTGCACTGTGCAGTTCCTAGCACTCATTTGACTCGCAATGTGCATTACCATCTGGAAAACAGAAGCATCAACTTCCTCCTCAGACTGCTTCAGTCCGAGCAAGCCTTGCCATCTGCTAAGCTTATGCTCTGTGGGCTTTTGATATATTTAAATGCTTCTGAGGGCAGCAACCTTTGTTGATTGCTGGTGAGATACTCGAATTGAATCAGAACTACTGGTCTACTTTGCCTTAAATATTTCCTGGGCAAAAGGAGCTGTTCTAATAAACTTGCCTGAGCATCTTCAAACCAGAATCCATATTATGTCAATTAGCGATTCCTTCACCTTACCCATACTGCCACATGATACAGAATTTATCTTTTATTTCTGGCTTTACAAACATATCAGGAAAGATGATGAGGTACATACATCCACCATTTAAATGTCACCAAAATCTTCCATGCAGTCAGTCTGCTGCTGCACAATCCAGACAGGTGCACACAAGGTCACTGTCACACCGTCAGAGCGCTGGGCATAGCAGATGCTCACACCGCCAGGCTGGTGCCATGCATGCAGTCTCTCTGCTACGACTTGAGCTGTTTCCCCGCCTCCTCACATAGCCTCTCAGCATCCCAAAAATCAGCCACACAAGCCTGGAGAGGAGGATGTGTTCATACACACATGTGTTCCATTCACCTCAGCTATAAAGTTTAAATTCAAGGGGCTGCCCACTGGGTCGCTGGGTCTCTCCACCTTTCTTGTGCAAACTCTTCCAGTTTATGAATACTATTTATTAGAGCACTGGTTTGAATTCAACCAGTAAATAATTGCTATTCATTCCTTCATCTTCAGAAAGTGAAACAACTGCAGTAGGAAAGATTAGGAGCATTTTATCATGGGAGGCCATTGCCCACGGTTAATGCAGAGCCTGGGAATGAAAGACCAGGTCCATATTCCAAATCTGGTAGAACAGACCCATATCTGATGGAAGAGTCTCCTTATACAGTGAGGAGAAGCTTTAACCACTCAGAAATAGGTTCTTCTCAGATGTGGCTTTTCACAGCTAGGAAAACCAGGCTTATATGTCTAAATATTACAGAAAGTTCAAGGCTGAGGATCCTGAGCCACAAAAAGGCCCAGTAAGGTAAGTGCCAAGACCTGGACCTTTCATCTGCTTTTAACTCTTACTGCTTTATACATTTCCCTGTTCTGGTGATGTCTGGGGATTTTGACTGTGATTGTCAGTTCTATCTGTGCATTGCTTTGGGGAACGTATGCATACCCCGGGGTAAACAGCAGAGAGCTCAGGCTCAGCAGTGCTGTGCTCAGCATCGCAACACACAGGATCTTTGCTGATCTACCCTCGGTGCTTTTAATTGTGGAGTTCATGATTTAGCTCTTGTTCACTTTATTACTGATATTTTAGGGTGAGTTGTAAGTCCATGTAAAACGCTGAGATCAGAGAAGACTGCTGAATTTCTTGAATGGGTCCTTGCAGCCTGCCTGTCTGATTGAGGAAACAAAAAGCCATCTGTACTGCTGTAGAAGAAAATCAAAGTAAGAGCTCTCAGGAAAATTTGTTACAGGTTTAAGAAATAGATTTCATTTTCTTTCACAGAAAAACTTTGGAACTGTCTAAAAATCCATGGGATCATGGCCTCAATCCCTTCTAACACCTTTTAATTTAAATATATATATATTTTTAGAGCATGCTTAATATTTTAAAATAATCCCAAACTTCTCTCCCTCTATTTCATTACTTTACTAGCACAGATACACCTATTTATTTAAAAAAAATCTTCCAGTGGCTTCTACATAAAATTATAAGCATGGCATTGTAGTCACAGCAGTGCTTTGCAGGTACACATATTAACACTTGAATCTTAAAAACTAGTTTGGGGCAGATTTTTAGTGGATTAGAATAGGCAGTGATGGCCTGTTTCTGCCTTTGAGAAAAGCTTAAAAGTGTAGGTTGTATCCATATTCTGCTTGCTGAGAGTCTATACCTCCAGGTGACAGTCAAGTCATGCTAACAGTTCACTATGCAAGCCATGAAAAAAAACCCTGATCATCTGAATGACAGCCAGAAAAGACAGGCAGAGGTGAGAGCACAACAGAGTTTGTCAGAGACAAGAGGGGCATAACTGTCAGGAAAGCATATGGTAACCCTCGGGAGGCTTGTCTGTGGAAGATTCCTGTGTGCATATACAGGAGGATGGCATTTTCTGAGTGTGAGAGAGAAATCCTGGAGTTAAGTGTTAATTTACTTCTGAATAACCACATGGCAGTTCTTAATGTTACTATAGGAAACACTGTATATTTGCACAATAGAAAACACTAGAGAGAGGATTAACACTTTTTATTACTCAGATTAATTAAAGTTTTCTATGGAGATAAATCTTTAACATTGTTACCAACAAGTCAAGACCAGGACATAGCTCAGATACCAAGGAGCTCAGCTTGTGGAAACAGGTCCTTTCATAGCCTGCTGAGGCTTCTAGGCAGATCTTTTTATTCTGTCCAAGTCATCAGTTGATTTATAGTTGCATTTCCCTATAGCCATGGCTTTTACAAAAATAATGGAAGCATTGAATATTTTAAACTAAACACCACTCACAAATTGTCAGAGTTAAACATCAATGAAACTATTTGGGAAAACTGTCTGCTTCACTGATAAAGGATAACTCAGGATATCCAGACATTTCCATAGTGTAAATTTTATGATGAAAAGCCCATACTGAGACCTGTTTTCACTGATTGCTGGTGGCAAATGTCTGACTCTGAGGGAGTCTGGTCCGTACCTCTGCAAGACAATCCTCGGCACAATCCTTGGCTGCAGTCATGGAAATGTTTGGGTTGGAAGAGGTGTCTGGAGTGCAGCTGGTCGAAGCAGGTCCGGTTAGATCAGGTTGTTCAAGGATTTGTGCACATGGTAGAATGGGAAAACTAATTCAGTCCAGTTTTAAGTTAAATTCATTGGGCCTCCAGTGAATTATCATGTGCAGGGAGAGAGCTGAGGCTCAGGAGAAACATTTGCTTATTAGAGTGGCTGTGACTTGGCTGCCTCATGAATCCTCAATGAATAGAAAGGCCTTATGCGGAACTGAAAAGCTACATTTCCTTGAATCCTGCGCTAGCAAATAGTCATTAGGATGTGAAATACAATGCTGCATCCAGACAGGAAAGCTTCTGCACTGAAGGGAACAATCTTGGGTTTTCTACACCATTCACCAAGTGCAGGGCCACAGGTCTGTCCTTGCAGTTTTGGAAGATAGTACCTCAAATTAGTGATAATCCTGAAATTAAAGGAATGGACTTGAACTTGGAAGTGCTTTTTTTTTTTTTTTAATCCAGCAAGCCCTTTAAAAAGGAGTTCCTCAGGATAAGCAAGGCAGCAATGAGGAGTGGGCTGCAGGCTGAGGAAGGGCTGCGTAGCGCTTCGGGGCGGCTTGCAGAAAGCAGAGGTCTACAGCCACCACGGCTGCCACACACAAAATACGCAGAAGCCTGTGGATGCGAGAGGATTTGGTCACAGAAACAAATGAATTGGCCCAGGACACTCAACAGTTGCACAAAACCCCCTGTCTCAGAGAGGAGACAGAGCGAGGGGGGCAGAGCCACAACAGCAGTGACAGATCTGAATGTGCATGGTCACCGCGGCTCTGCCTGTGGAACGTAGTGCTGGAGCCCGCGGCATTCCCGAGACCCGGCTTCTCACATCCACGCTGTCCCCCCAGGTGGCCTGACCTCAGCGAAGCAGCGCCATGGCTTGCTGCAAGCAGGGCTGTGGAGCTTCTGGGCAGCACCTACCTCCTCTGGTCACTGATGACCCACTGTTCACAGGGGCTGCTGGGTCGGGCACTGTCAGAGAGGTTCACCATGAGCGTTTCAGTGGGGTCATCCCGTACCTAGCCTCGAGGATACTTCAACAGATAAACTCTTGCATTAAAATTATTATATGTGCTAAAAGAGAAATCTTATTTGACTTGCATCAACAACTGACTAGTGCAATGGCACTGGAAAAAAGGATCAAGCACAACACTGAATCCTTGGCTCACGTGGAGATGAAATGGTGTTTGGCCAGAACAGCAAAAGACCAACAGGTTCCCATGAAGAAAAATGCCTTTTCAAGTCCCTCTTTGAGTTACATTTTTTACACGAGGTGCTCATCTAACTATGCTTTTGTGAGGCATGACTTTGTTTCTAGCATGGTTTCCTTACTTCTGTCCTTGTAACTTTGCTGTAATTACAGCACCTCTTGGTTGATTAAAAATCTCATTTATGAGTTCACAATTTCTCATTGCCAAGTAGAGAAACTTTCATATGGGTGCCCTAAAAATATCTAAAGCTGTTGAGGTTATATTAATTTAAAAAGCAAAGTCCTTGCTCGTTTTTTATCAGGTGTACTTTCTTGGGTTTTCCTACTGGCTTGGTGATTTTCCATTTCTCTCCATAGAGAATCCCATCCCAACTATCAGCTTCTCTCACAGTGTCCATTCTCAGGATGATCTTGCCCACTACAATCACAGGAAAAGAGCTCCAATTAATTTCCATGGCGAGTCCTGACTTCAGCCAGCCCAACACATTTGCATCTCATCCGCTCACTGGCATGTCACACCCCTGTCAGTGCCACCTTTTCACGTTTCACGGAATGATACACATGTCTGGATTGTTAATCCCTGCAGTGCATCCCCTTGGTCTTTAGTTGGAAGTCTGGATCGCAGCCCTGCCCGTAGGAATCTGGAAGGAGACCAAGCCCCAGAGAGGACTGTGTCCAGTGGGCAACATCAGTGACTCAAACCCAGGGCCAAGAAACCTGTTCAGCTGTTTCAGCATCCTCAAATCCTCCGTCTTCGGCTGGGTCAATCAAGACTTGCATGCACTCTCAGATAGTAGGTGTGATACTGCTAGAGGTGGGTGTGGAGAGAATGCAGCTTCCCAGCTAGCTTAAGCCATCGACTAATTAAATAACTTGCTAATCATTTCCTCCAGGACCTTATCTGGCAGTGTCTTATTTTTGTACCCATGTAATTTCTTGTGACCCAGTTTCATATGGTCAGGCAGAATGTCAGGAACATAAACTGGGATGCAATTTATCTTCATAAAAATATAGATACTTTGGTCATCCTTCATACATGACCAACATGGAACATCCTTCTTCCTGTTAAGATCCCTTTGGTGGCCATGTCGAATGATCCCACCATCACCTCTGTGACTTACAAACCTACTTAATGGAAGTAAAATTCCTTCTTGCCGTTTCTCTTCACCCTATATGTCAAGAGTGAGTCCTAAAATATCAGTGTATTCCTCTCCACTTAAAACACCTGATATTCTCTCATGACTACACTGCCACACCTGACAGTATGCTCTCTAGGCTGCAGACCAGTGTCCCTCCAGTTCACCTACGCCCAGTACTGAGTGCCCATTTAGCGCTTCCCTTCCCCCAAAACTGCTTTCTTCCACACAGCTCTTCTTGCAGAAACCATTCTCCTCTCCCGCTCCTGTTTGTGCTGAGAAACCAGCTGTGAGCCATTTAATGAAGGAAGATCTTTGTATCTTTAAAGATAATTCATGTTTGTCATTATTTTAACTAGTAAGACCTGAAATAAAGCAAACTTTTATTTTAGATTTAGTTTCGATGCACAAAATTGAAATACAGGGAACAAGCAGTAATGAAGAGCTCAGATATAAATGTCCTGGCATGTTTTTAATCTTTTAATTATACTTTGCATCTCAAGTGCTTTTTAATAGGAAGTAAAATCCCGTTAATATACAGAAGTGAATTTCAAAGACTTACATCAGAAAGATACTCTGAGCTCTGCTTCTAGAGATCTAAAGCAGACAGCTCATGAAGGTGTGGTATAAGTTGCCCAACTCCTTCAATTACAGTTAAACTCTAGTCCATTAAAAAAAAGGTAAGTAAGATAAGTATGACAAAAATAAGAGTGAAAGAATAAGTGCAAAAGAAGGTAATGCACAGGAAATAACATTTATTCCCATGAGACTCTAAAATGCCTTTGGTGCCAGACATCGAAATTACTGCAAATACCAGCGGTTAATACTGGCAGAGATCTTTACCAGTGAATGCAGCCAAACAGCGAGCTGTCAGATACCTTCAAAGACCGATTCAACAAGTGGCCAGTGTCAAGGGAGGGATGTAGCATTTCTCCTTTGATGTGCAGCCTTCTGAAATTGCACGCTGAGACTGGGTGGTCGAACTTCAAAGGGAAACGTGATTCCTCGTTCTATTCAGCTACTGCGTTTTTCAGTGCTTTGCAGAATGCTGAACTTATTTTTAGTAAAGAAGATCAACTTTTCATATTTAAATTTTTTTTATTTTTGCTTCTGAAATTCAACTGGATTTGACTGTCTTTAAACCAAGTATATTCTGTATCCTGTAGAGAAAAAGGACCTACAGTTCTCTGTAAATCATTTGAACAATTGTCAGGAAACTGTATGCTGCTTCAGCTTGTTAGTGCTCCATTCCTGAATTGTTTAAGTTTCAAAAAGCAAAAAGATTTAAAGAGGTTTTAAATACTGCAGAAATTTTTCTTATTATCCTTTTAAATGCTACAAACAAAATAACCATTTTTTCCATATCCCAGGTTAGTTTTACAAACTTGGATTGTTTTTTTCCAAATATGTGCATAGATTTATTTTATACTGCAGGTAAACTCTACCCGTTTTCACTAAAAAAAATTTAGGAAAATAGGACGGTAAAATACAGTATACACAACATGTACCATAAGACTACTGTATTAGTAATTTGAGGTGCTGTTTATATCACAAATCAAATATGATTTAGTATGTTAAATTTATCTTGTTCTTTCAAAGATTTTATATGCAACCTGAAAACTCAGTGTAATGCATGCTTTGAAGTGATTTATGAGAGATCCATTAAGAGAAAGAAGGGAAGTAAAAGAGCATTTGGCACACATATTTTAAGGCTTGGAGAAGCTGTTGGTACCCTTTAGTTTAGCTTTCTGCAAACAAGGGCAAGAAACAAGACTAAAATGGCTGTACCAAGCTTTTAAATTGTTGGATTTATAGAGCATCTTTCAGAAGATAGCCAGTCTCGATTAAATGACTTCAGTTGATGGTGATGTTCCAGTAAGAAGTTATTCTTGCAGTTTAAGAAAAGCCCATTTAATACCAATTGCTTATTTTCAGTTTTAACTTTGGTCAGATAACAGATGAAAGCAAATAACCCAAACACCTTTTGTTAAGATAAACTATTTATGAGCTTCTCTGTAGTCCATCACTGTACAGCAGTCTTCCATACCCTGACTCATCTCTGCACCTCTTTTCTTTCAGTTTCTTCCCCTCCATCATTTTTGTGGGCATTCAAATAGCTGCTTAACTTTCCAGTTACTACTTGGGTATTTCAAGGTTAAAGCGTCCGGAGACCACAATCTCTTTAGCTATAAAGGTCACCTTGGGAATTCACGGTCTGTACGTTATTTCTGGTACAGCAGCATGGGAACACACAAGTGCTACAGTCTCCATCTACCACTGATGCATTTCACTTCCAATGAATGTTATGATTACTGCTTAGTATTTCACAGTTCTTTGAAAATGTATCTATTTTTAAGCCCACAGTACTCCTGTATCTTCAGAATTACTTTGTATTAATCTTTTTTTGAGCAGTGACCTTTTGAACTACCTAAAAAAAGGAGTAATATTAAATAAAGATGTGTATCAACATTTTAAGAAGGTTGCAGCAAGCGCATAGTGTGGAAATACATAGTCTATGTAATCTAAAGGAGGTCTTTAACTAGAAGTCATGAAAGAAAGAATGCTCTAAACCTTAGGATGAAAGACCTGGTTCAGTTTTTCATTCTTTCGTAACTCTCCGTGTTCATATGAACAATTCCCACCATTGTTCTGTCTCAGTTTCTCATACAGGAGGGATAAAACCACTGCAATACTTATTACCTCACACAGCTCTAAGAAAAAAATACATTCAAGTGTCTTAGGTGCAAAAATACTACAGTAATAGAGCAACAAACATGCTACATCTAGTTAATAAGAAACATAAACTCAGAAACTCTTACTATACAACAGGATATTTTATTACGAACAAAGACAGTAATAACAAAACTACTGAACATGTATATAAAGTTACCCGTTTACAAACATGACTACAACAATGAAGGGTACTTAGTGTGCATTTTCACAGGAGATTTTTCGGATCTTTCTCACTTTCTCAGCAGTAAAAATTCTGTATATTTTTAATGGGGAAATCATAAAAGAAATAACATGACCTATTTAAGGCAATAAATTACAAATGCTAAAATGCAGATGCTGCAATATAAAGGTAAATACATTCAATTTTTAATACACGATGGATAAAACAAATAATTTTGGTTTATCAGAACTGTAGTTCCTGTTGATTCAGCATTTACATGACCTTTGACCCACGCAATTTTGCTTGATTGTTGAAAGCATCACCATGAACGCTGCCCAAATTGGAACACAATAATTTCTGTGCATAATATCAAAATATTGAGAAATATTTTTATTAGTAATCAAGATGCTGAACAGTCTTACAAAAGCCATTGACATTCAGGTTTAGAAAACAGCAAAATCCTGGCTCCAAATTATCTCAAGCAATAAATCACATTGACTTCATTGGAGACAGGATTTCTTAAGAGCCAAACGATGAAATTCTTATCCACGTCAGTAGTACTTGCTCTTGAGAACCACCCTATCATAAGGAAGGCTACATGTATTAAGGCCTTTTTGATTTAAAGAAAATATATTGCTGTAGCATATAGAAAATTAAGCTTTGTAGAAAAAGTATTAAGGTCTTCTTTTAAGTAAATATATTGTTAAACAAGCCTGTATATTAATAACTCAACAGTTTATTTTCTGCAAGATGTTTCTCTACGGAATTCTAAAAAATTAAGTTACTTGCATAGAAACAACGTGAAACATATAATTTCACTGCAGCTCAGTAAAAAACTGCAAAGTGTATACTTCAGATTCTGTCCCCCATGCCGCGAGAGATCTGAAGTGTTTTCTTCTTTGGCATGATGCACTGGAACACCACACCAGGAGGGGCTCCAAGAAGCATTTTTCTGAAGCAGTGCTGCATCTAACGCATGATCCCTGTAACAGGATGCACAGATGTCTGACCAGTCTTGCCCCAAATGCACAGTGTATGGTGCATGTTATATATAAAGGCACAATCTGCTTTACTCAGGACTAAGTAACATTGTCTGATCATCACAGGACTGCTGACTTTAGTAACAACCTAATGGAAGCATGTTAACTTTACCAAGTTTGTACAATACATACAAAACAGTAGTTCTAAATATTGAGCTTATGCAGTCAGTTATTTACAAAATTCTTTTTTATGTACAAAATAAATCACCATAATTCCAGATTCCCTTTCATATTCAGTGTACAAGCTACCATAAAACAGTGCTATAATTGATACATCATGACACATAATTTAGAGTATTTATAAATTTGTGTAACCCTTAAGTGATACTGCTGTTTAAGACACAGTAAAGAAGAGAAAAAAATTAACAAGTTTCGAAAAATATCAAAGATGCAGACGGAACTTTTATGCCTTGAAAAGCAAGAGTGCTTTCTAAGCATTATTTTAATGCAATTCATTACAAGTGTTCTTTATACTGGGAATAATATTTGTTTCTTTCATCTTTTTCTTAAATTACTGCTAGTCAGTCCAGCCGTATCCTAGAGAACTTCAATTTCCATTATTCCTGGATAGGATTAAATATAGTACATTATTGCTAGCTGCCCCCCACAACAAAACATTTTTTAAGTGCAAAGCAAGATATGTGTGTTTTTTAATAAGGCACAGAATATCCGTTACTTCCAGTGTAACACAGAATCCGTATCAGTTTTATACATTGAAAATGTTCATATAAAATTTCAATCTTTCAAGGGTTTGAACTGTTTCCTGAATCCAACTCTCTTCTGGTGTCTGAAGCCGAGTAGACAAGTAGTGATACGGAAGCTGACTGTGAGACATCAGGCATTTGGGAACAGCTGCTTTGTAATGGAGGAGATTCAACAAAATCATTTTTAGGAGTTATTCTGTAAGTAATGAAAAATAAAACACAGGGAGTCAATTTTAAGCACAGTGCATTACACTGGAAAGAAAACATTTTTAGCAATGACATTATAATATATCTTAAGCTATATTCTTTTCAAGAGAACGCAATACAGTTCTGTATACTTTTCCAAGCTTAGGGTCACCTCTCAAAATGATTGCACTGCAGCCACCGATTTCTTGAGGGTCACTGTTCAACAATACAAGAATATCCTACAAGTTGAAGCTCCAGCACTCAATGCTTAAAAGGAAAAGAAGAATCTTACAAAAATATAAAATAGCCCATATGCTAAAGATACATGGCTACATGAAACAGTTTATAAGAATTACAGTACTCTTGACACTGAGGGTTAACTGTATACTGAAAGTATAGAGCGATTCTTCAGAGAGAAGAAATAGAAAATGTACAAAAATAGTGGCAATACTCATAAACAAGCAAAAGACTGAGTTAAGGAGCCTTACCTTCCTTCACCTACTCTCTTCACACTCTCAGCCAAGCTGCTCATATCACATGTGCTATCTGCTTTGTTTCTTTTTTCCACCTGATCCACGGTCAGTTTAGAACTAGATAAGATTTGATCTCCACTGTTTTCACCTTCCTCGACTCTTTGGGCTGATGTTCCGTCTGCCTCTATCTCTTTCTCAGATGTCTCTGGAGAGGTTTTAATTTCTGCAACAGTTTCTTGGCTTAAGTAATCATGATTAGTGATTGCTACCCCAGAAGTTCCATGATTTGTTGTGCCACCTGTACTAGTCCCCATTGACTTCGAAATGACTTTCAATCTGTGTGAAGTTGATTTGTAGTGCTTCTTTTTATGTTTAACTTTGGAATTGTGTCTCAAGAAAAATTCGCATGATTCCTGCAGCACTCTTCGACTCTCACTGATTGGACTGAAAGAAAACACAAGTGTGTAACTGAATGAAGAGGATAACCTTAGATACAATGTAATATAGCTTCATACACAAAAATGTGGAAGAATAGCAACCAAGGATGCAATCTGAGCTGGATGTTAATGAACACGAGGGAGAAAATTACGTGTGAAAAGAGAAAAAAATCTGATCACAATGGCTTCAAAGTAATTGTCTCTGTGGAACAATTAAATAAAGCAGATTTCTACATTTCTTACTTCTGCAAGTAGGTCCAATGACTCCAGTAGATTAATCATCTAAGAGAAGAAAGCAGGATTAGCTCATAAGCAGCTGTATTACCAAATTAACTTTATGTAAAGTAAACCTCGTTCAAGTGGAAAAAAAGGTAAACATTATAAAATTGACTTTGTTATTTTTAAATTCTTATAGCTGAAAGCAGTTAACATCTGCAACACAAGAAAAATTATACAGGAAATGGAAAAAGAGGGGAGAGGGAAAGGAAGCTATAAGCTCACCATCAAGGAATGTAGATGTAAAATAAAAGGAGCTTAAGGACTGCTGCCTTGGGAAATCCAAAGAAATTAAAAGATCTAAAACCACAGTATAATTTACAAGTAACACAGATAATCTAAAAAGAAATAATCAAGGAAAAAAAAAGGAATGGAAAAAATGACTACAAGAAATGGAGATGACATTTATAATCTGTTTAAATCCATAGATACAAATTTACTAAAATTAAGTAATAAAACTGAATTATTCTGTTTTAGAAAAAAAAAAAGGAACGGTAGATTAATACAATAAAAGTGATACTAAAGATGGGTCAATGAAAATTAATTTTAAAATAAGACAAGCCTGGCAGAGGAGACAAGCAGAGGATGTTATTACTGCATGATAGTAAACACAGCTAAGTACTGTGCCAAATGAACATGTGAAAAGATCTAAATTGATGGCTGAAATTATCTTCCCTCATTCAACTGGAAACCAGAGATTTATTAGCCAATGCTAAACACAACAATATGTCTTCTGCTCTATGAAAGAGAACAGATCAGCAGAGGAAAATATTTTCTATCTCCTGAAAATGTTGTCAAAAAGTCGCATATGTAAAACTTCCACAGACTCCAATGGAATTTTGCTGATGCCCATATGCAGCACTTAGACTCTGAAAAAGAAAGGGCCTAAGGACAACATTTTGATTACCTGACCTATATTTAAAGAAACATGTCTGAAATCCAACTCATCTTAAACTATACACTTTAAAAAACAGGAATAAAAAGTTGTTCTTACTCTCTTTTGCGGTTTCTGTTGAAGAAATTGGCCCATTCAGAACAGGTCTTTTTACTTCCCACCCAGAAGACTGGAGATATGCCAACAATTAATGTCAGCAAATATTTCATCAGAAACAAAAATATTTCTGGTCTTGCTAGTGCCTTTGCCTATAAGATAACAAAGTTTAATAAATGCAAAGAAGAAAATATATTTGTTGATTAATTTTTTAAATGCAGAAAACAAACAAATTATGTAAAAGAGAGACTTTCTCTTACAGCTGCTGTTCTTTGTTGAGGCTTGTACTGTGGACAAATGTTAGACGTGTACAGTCAAGTCAGACCTGGTTAATGTCTACAGCTGAATACACAGAGAGGAGATTAGTCAGAAGGAAATATTTTTCTTTTAAATTGAAAGGAAACATAATTTGGGGGGTAATAGTATTAGTAAACATGTTCTTCAGAAATAGTTTGTATGTATAAGATTTATCCCTTCAACTTAAAAGAAACAGTAAGTGGATGAGTTGGGAGTTAATCAGATCAGACACCATCATCAAGGAGCCGCAGGGAACTACATAGTAGTTTTCTGTTTATTGCAAAATTAATCCACCTATTTGCAGAACAGGATCATAGGAGCTGAGACATATAACTCAGTAAGAGATTATTATCTCCTGCTCCCATGCTGCAAATTTAATTTACATTACCTGGCTTATCTGCCAGTCCCATCTATGAAAGTCACTGCTTTTGTTAGCCAGGTAACATTAGCTACTTAAACTGAAGTTTGTTTTTATTTGGTTTTGATCTGGCCAATGTAATAAAAGTCTACAAGCTAGTTCAGGTAAGCCAAGGCTGAGCGTGCCACTTTAAGCTACTCCACAGTTAACACACGCTGTTTGTTATAGGGACAGATCCCATTAGGTATGTCTGTGTAACATCCCCTGTTGCTATTTACTCTTTCCAATGGGTTAATTAAAGGCTGAGAATACATGCTCTTTCTGTGTTATTATGCCAAGCTGTTATATTTAAGCACTACAAAACAAGTGGGTTTTTTAAAAAGCATAAAAGCCTTGTTTTCAACCTTGTGTATTTTGGACGACTTAGGTTGATACAGAGCTCAGTTTAAAACCCACTGAAGACAAAGTGCACTCGTTAAGAATGGTAATGGAAGCAAAAATAACCAAGAAGTCTGTGAGCTGTGCTACTCTCAGCTTACACTGACTTCAATACAGAGGATATAGAGGATGTTTAAGAATGCAGAAGGATCAAGCCTTATCATTCCATAATGCCTGTGTTTATATTCCTCTTTTTAATCATAGTTTATTGCAGTAAAAACATAGATGGTAAGTGCAAAGCAATGAAAGATGACATGAGACACTCGCATTTCTCTTAGTGATGGAGTCTTGTTTTATATTTGTTCTTAAATGGAAAGAAACAAACCACAAATTACTTGCGATTGCAGGGATTTTTATGTACTTACAAAAGATTAAATCCACAGAGTACTGAACATGGGCAGATTCACTTTAAAAGCCTTTCCAAGGAAGTGGTTTTTCAAAGAGTCAAATGTTAAATACGAACAGCTCCGCAATTTAAAGTGCTGTTGGGTTGTTTGGGTTTTTTTTGTTTTTACTTGCTTTTTCTTTGGTTGTTTTTTTTAAAGATTTCTTCACATTACTGAAAATCAGCCTGCAAATGACAGCTATCATGGAAAAAATATACTGGAAATTTGTTTTGTAATTTCAAGTGTTTTACACTTCTACACTTTGAAGAAAAAAAAAAAGATGAAAGTGATTTTAAAACTATGGTTATAAGCAACATTTTAAATCCAATTTAGACTCAATTTTCAAGAATCATTATTTCAGCTGCAACTGAAATTGATGAAAATTCACCTTAGGTACCTTGATACTGAGCTATGCACCCAAATACTGAGCAACTACCTTCAGGAACAGACACTGTAAAGAATGATCCTCCCCCAACACAATTTGTAACATGAAGTTCAAATATCATAAAGATTATATATTCCCTTTAGAGCGGTGAGTTGGAATTTAATTGCTGAGTGCTATCAATTTGATTAGGAAAAAATTTCAAAGTAAAAGTACCATACCACCTATTTTGACTTAAAAAGAAACTAATCAGTGCATGTTCTTGAACTGATTACTTAATGAGAAAATAATTTACTAACCACATGGCAGACACGGTGATGCATAAGGGTTTTTGTTAATTAAATTTCAAGTACTATTTATAAAGAAAACTGCTACTTGCCTGATAAGGACAAGGAATATGGTACTGGTCACAGTGGTCAAATACCCAAGTCGTTTCCCAGATTTTCCGGTTCACCAGTTCATAGATGTAACATCCAAGAAGTGCTACAAGAGGCACCAAGTATAAACCACTAAAAACTCCGATTCGGATCATAAATTTCTTTAGTTTCTCCTGGTTTCTGCCATCATGCTGTATGACTTGCCGCACATGATTTAAAGAAATAATACCAGCTAAAAGAAGAGAGAGACCAAAAAAAACACAAAGGCACAACGGCAAAAGCACAAAGTACAGAGAGGCATCCAGATCGTAGAGACCCACAAAACAGACTCCACTGATATTGTCCCCTTCAACTTTGTTCATTGCAAGGAGCATAATGGTTAGAAAACCAGGTATTCCCCAAGCAACTGCGTGGAACCACATGGCCTTTTGTGCAATAGCTTCACAGCTCCATTTTCTTCCCGCTGCCAGGAACCAAGTGATTGTAAGAATCACCCACCATATAGTTCCTGCCATAGTGAAAAAATACAAAACCATGAAAAGGACAGTACAGGCTTTGTTTTGGGAGCCAAGAACAACTGTTTCACCAATTTCTAACTTATCATCTGCCTCGTTACAGGCAGTTCTGTTCCCAAGTAAAAATCCAATAAAGTACATTAGAGAGACTATGCTGTAACAGACGGAGTAATATATGATCGGCCTCTCTGGGTACCTAAACCTTTTAACATCAATCAGAAAAGTCAGGAATGTGAAAAGCGTAGCACAAAGACAAAAGATTGAAACTATTCCAATGAAGCTTTTCGCAACATCCAATTCATAATTTTTGAAGTACATATTGGGACATGGGGGTGCACACTGATCAATTCCTAGAAACTTGTAGCCTTGTCCATTGGTAGTGTGTAGGTGTCGTGGACACCAGAATCCATAATCCCTTCGGGTCTGGCCTGGGGTCTTCTGAGTTCCATGTATGTTTGTAGTTACAGCAGCCGTGGCAGGAACAGTCTCATCACAATTGACTAGTCTACATAAATAAACAGAAGAGGAAATACCTTAATACACCTCATTCTCACTATGATTATTTCTTAGAAATATGAACACAAATAAGTATTGTTAAATTTTGTAGATAATGCAAAATGTGCATTATATGAAAAAAAAATCAGGCAGCATTTTAAAAAACAGACTTCAAATATTTTCAGTTTAGAAGACTATTCAAACGGCTATTTAACTGTTGTTCTCTGGTTGTTGTTTTAATGCTTACGAAACACTACTCAAATTGCAATTGTTCTTTTACAGTCTTAAATTCTACTAAACTTTCACATATGTCTGCAAAAATATTTACAGTAGCTGTTTTTTTTAAAGCTGGGTAACAGTAGACTGTTGGAGACAGAAAACACTCTTGTCAAATACAAGCTTCAGTCAAGGAACAAAGAAAGAAGGCTGACAGTATCTAGAATTAACTGATGACTACTGTATGATTATCATAATTTTTTATGTTATAGTGATATTTCATTGTCGACAACTATAAAACTATCTAACTGAAAAAGACAAAAGCAGAAAAGATAAGCATTGTAAAAAAGGTCACCATTTTAGCAATTTTTTTTCTAGCTCCATAATATTCATTTAAAAATTGCTCAAGACTCACTTGCTCAAGCTTTTAATTGGACACAATATGCGACCTTTTTATATGGTTAACACGGTATTAGCAGTATTAGACATATCTTCAAACTAGCTGATGTAAGTATAACTCAAACAGGTAAGCACTTACTCAAAATGGGATTTATATTTATATGCATTCCAAGTTTAAGCACGTATTTTAAAAGAACAAGTTTTGCATTCTAGCTTTTAAAGTAAAATTCTGTTATCTCAAAATGTTCTTTGTCAAATGCTATTATAAGAGTCCCTCAATGTCAGTTTGCAAGCTCTGCTTGAGCAAAAAAAACTTCAGTTCTTTGTTTCTCTGCATTATTATGCTGTCCAAATAAATCCAGACCAATCATTAAGAAAACTGATTCTGTAGCAGATTTTTTCATTAACCATGGGCCAGACCAGTATGCATGGCAACAGCGCAGACTTTAGTCACCCATGTCTTAATAGGCATTATGTATATCTGTAAGAATACAAGAGTGTGAATCTCAGGATTCCAGTTACCACCCATCCTCACACCAGCTCCTCTTCCATAGGCTCCAGCAGGAGAACGTCTGCTGTTTTAAGAACATCCTGCATTACATGGACTTCTCTGTACCGGCTATTGGGGAGACATCATTTCACATATGAACAGAGCAGGTTCATATTCATTAAATGCTAGCAGTAATAGAATAATTTAAAGCTGCAGTGATTCCTGCAAAAATGTAATTTGATCTAAGATGTCATTTGAAAGATACATTGAGTAACTGGCTTCACTCGTAATCTTTCCTAATTTTTCAAAACAATTCTTGAAGACATTTGCTGCTCTGAGCAGCACTACTATTGCACAGAAGCTCACACTAGATGGGAAAAGTTGATTCCTTCTTGTTTTAAAATGCCACAACTTCAATTTTTCTGCAGAATTAAGGGAAATGGCATTAATACCATCTGCCATATTCACTCCAATATGGATTTGTACCAGAGATCATGGCACAGGACTACTGTCCTAGCTCTCCATCAGCCCTATTACAGATTAGCAACTGCATGGGGGTTAGCAAAATGACTTGAGTTTCCACTCTCTGCTCCTTCCCTGTACTTCTTGCCCTGACACGTGTTAAAAAAACCCAACCATCTGGCCTTAATAATTTATAAATATCTGCAGCTGAAGGTCAGATTCTCAAGAAGATTACACTGGAGTGTTTTCCGTGGTTTCCGTTTAATATATAGAGACTCATCTTTTCCCCAAATGTAGTATTAACGGTCTTGTCTCTGGAACAGACGTGTGAACACCTTTGAGAAAAAGGTGAAATTTTAAAAAAGAGACTTCTGGCAGGCAGTACAGGAAAAACAATACAAGATTGAATTTGCACATTTAAGCGGTTAGGAGTAAGATATGGCTTCTACTATTTAATGCTCTGTGTCTCTTCAAATACAGAATGTTTTATATTTCATTATTTTGTGAGCAATTACTTATAAAAACCCCATGAAGTAAGTATGACCATCCCTAGTTTAGAGATCAGAAACCAAAGCAAAATCTACACTGTAACATTTAATATTTTAAATTTTAAGAAACTTACAGTAAAAAGCTTCTTTTAGCAAGGATCTGAATACTGAAAAGAACTGCTGCAGAACTTTGTTGTAAAAAAGTCACAAGCAGGAAATGTAGGTGATCATTTGAATAATGAAAAAGTTTTAATAAAAAAATAGTCCTATGCATAAGCACTACAGGGTCATCAGGGATGAGGAAGCTACAGCAAGGTGGTATTTAACATCCTGCCTCAGATTTTCAACTGAGTCTAGGTCAAATATGAAAATGTCACCCTCACCACCTGTCAACATGAAAAATACCCCACCTGGTACATTCCAGCTCTTCAGGCCATGTGATTCCAAAAGTGTCCATCAACTGCTTACAGTCAGAATACACCTTCTCACAGAGGCTTCGACAAGGGTGAATCACATGAACTTGCTCCAGGCAGGCAGGGACAAAGGCTTTGCACAGAAATGTGTGGACATCTGGTGAACAGTGAAGATTCATAAGCGTAAGAAAAGGCTAGGGGAAAGAAAAAGGCTTTGGTTAATAATTTTAAAAATACAATTCAAGGCATCGAAACTAACTTTCTTCACTATGGCTCACATTTATTCCCCTGCAGGTTTGAAAAGATACTAGAAAATAGTGTTTGTTCGGCAGTTGTGAAAGAGTCGAAGCCAGTGGTCTAAGCAGTGAGAAGCTCCGTTAGCGCTTCTAGCCCAGCCCCTGCCCTGGGATCTTGGCCAATCTCTAACTATTCCAACCTGTTTTTTCCTATTTGACAATATTAGAAATCTGAAAGGTATTATGAAAGCCCAAGATTTTTAAAAAATAAGGTAAAACATTAAGTTCCTATGTTCACCGGTCAGCTTCTAAACTGGCCTGAGATTTTTAAAGGTGTGTCTGTCTCTGTAGTTCCTGTTAAATTACATTTTCAGTCTTAAGTGGTATGTTGCACTCATCATCTTCTCCCATGCTAGAGAGGTTTGGCTTTTTTTGATTAATGAGGTCCAAATGTCATTATTCCTCATTTTTGAAACATTGCATTTCAAAATCTCAACATGACTGAGAATTTCTCTACCTGTATTACCGAGCACCAGGCAGTGAGTAACTGATGACCGTTCTTAGCAGAGAATTCACAGAATGAAATTTAATGCAACTTTTTTTCCCCCCAATTCATTCAATCCATTATTTACAGTCAGACAGGCTTTTAAGGAAAAAAAACCCAACCTTCCTTCAGTACATTTTATCAACTTTATTATTAGGGAAAATTATTTTAGCCAAAATACTGCTGTGTGTGCAAGCTTCAGACAAACCAGAAGTTGTCGGTCATTTTTGCAAGTGCTGCGTCATTGTAAGGGCAGCCTATTGAAGGAAGCAAGCGACAACACGCTAACAGCATCCCAGGCACGCTGCCGTACCTCTAGGTGGGCTGCACCTCTAAAGCAGCAGCGCCAACAGAAGGGAGGGGAGGTGCTGGGGGGCGGCTGTGTAAGCAGGCCCTCGCGTTAGCGAGCACAAGCAGAAATAAGACTGGAGCAGCCAACAACGCGTCGGTGACCTGTTGGTGACTCTGGGCCCGCGGACGCTAGATCACAGATCAGCTAGGGCCGCGAGGCGCCAGGCTTTGCCAGGACACAGGGCGCGCGTGCGGTGCGCCGACACAAGCGGAGCGGGCTGGGGTGGCAGGCCGGGGGGTGCGCAGAATCACGGGTCAGCTCCTCCGCCCCGCTCGCCGGGCCTGCGGAGACTGCCCGCAGAAAACGAAGGGAGCAGGCGTGCCTGTTGAAAGGCTCCGACCCTGCTGGTTCCCAAACAGGCCCCAGGCTTCGCATCCACTGCAGGCTGCCGATCGCGGCCCTGTCTGCCGCGCCGGGTGCGCCTTCCTCACCCAGCTCATGACAGTAAAACAAGGCAGTTTAAACACCATTCTGAGGGAACTAACCCGCGGCTCGGGGTGAAATCCATCTGTAGGATCACGTCAGCCTAAGTCCTTATTAAGCAGGCATTTTGACGAAACGCTTCTTGTATTTCAGGGAAAAGGAATCTCTGTATCACACATAAATAGTCAAATTCATGCGTCAGGAAAGCTGAAACCGTATTTAACACACTTTGGAACGTGCCGATAAATAGGGACACCGCACAATATTTTCAAAGTAGGCAAAGCTTTTAGTAAGATTTTTGTTCAGGGAGAATTTTATTTAACTCTTTGCCATTAACAGCTATGTCTCTCAAATATTCAACAAATGACTGGTAAAGGAAGGATTAACTTCTGAGTCCAGAATAGCATCCTTACTTCTGTCAGCTTTTAAGTATCTCTAATATACATATACATCCATACCCAAAGAGCAAGTCTTACTACTGAGCATGCAGTTTAAAAGAAAAGACACTGATAAATATATTTTCTCCTTCAAAAGGGAATATCTACAAATCCTCAAGGGACCTTTATAATAAATGTAGGAATGTGTGGGGTGGGGGGGAAGGGAGAAGATAAGGCAGAGCAAGAATAACATAGAAATGCTTTATGAAAAGCCAAAAAAATGTTGGCACGATCCTTCAGAGCACTCCGGCTGTGTGCTGCATCTGCAGATGCCATTACAGCAGGCGCACAGAAGTCTGATCCCCGCTCTGGACGTCTGCTCTGGAGCTGCCTTCGCAGGAACCTGAGACTCGAGTATTTTATGACAAGGAGAGAAGTATAGCTCTGGTATAATGTGCTCCAGTTCCATAAGTTGGAATATTTCCTAAATGCTACACAGCTTCAGATGAAAAAAGTAGTCAGGAGTTAACCCTAAATGAATTAAATACCCTTTGCATAATGATGCTTGTTTCCTTTTCAATTAAATATTATTTGCTCCAATGGTTAATGTATGTTAGCTCTGTTCTTCTTGGCCCTTAGGATAAAATAAAGATAATAGCCTGGGTAGTCATATACAACTCCTACAGAAATGGAGTTTACTTTTCAAAATAATTCTTGTAGAAATTGTCTTGATTGTTATGAATTCTTCCTTTTTGTCACCCACAGTTCATCTCAGTTGATAAAAAATAAAATTAATTTTCTAGAGCAAGCTTTGGGGTGCCAGTCAAGAACTTTTGCAGACTTAGGTAAAACAGCAGTATTTTGTCTAGAAAGAAAGAATTAAAAAAAAAAAAACAAACCAAACAAACAACATTCATATCTATGAAACCAACTTTATATACAGAGATATTTTAATAGCTATTTTGAAATGCAGCTAACAATTTTTAAACAGCATTTTCCAACATAGCTAATAAGGCTACATATTGTAAGCTAGCTCCCCTGATACAGAAAATGAATATAAAAAAAGCAATGTCTAGTGAAGAAAGTCAGGACATAAAACCAACCTTTACCATTCTAACAGAGTTTCTGTTATATGAAGATACTTAAAAGCTAAAATATCACAAGAATCACTACATAATAATACTGCATATTAGAGGCAGATAATGACAAGCAAATAGTAAATGTCTGCAAGAGTTTTACTACAGCATTTTGTCATTGGGTAAATACTGTTGTTTAAAGAACATGTTTTATTTAAATGCAAAACTACCTTAACAGATAAATACAAAATTTTAGGAAGTAAGCTATGCTCAGTCTGTAATGTAATCAGAGGAGAAATCCAAGGACTTGGCTGGCAAAAGCAGCTGTTCTTACAATATTTCTTTCAGCTTGCTAAAAATATTTACCTTTTGACTCCTGAAAGTATGAACACAAGTTAAGAGCAGGAGGTTTGATGTTCTGAAAGCACAAGAAGACCTTCTGAGTCAGACCAAATGCGCATTGAGCTGGCCACCCCATTCTCACCCTGGCTGGTAGCAAGGGGAGGGTATAATAAGACAAGCTTGGAGGTGTTCAAAAAACGTGTAGACGTGGCACTTCAGGACATGGTTTAGTGGGCATGGTGGTGTTGCATGACGGTTGGACTCTATGATCTTAAAGGTCTTTTCCAATCTAAATGATTCTATGATTCTATGGTAAGCTGACATCCCTCCCAGTTTCCTACAATCAATGGTTTAGGAAGCCAGCTGCAGGTTATAACACCACCATTGTGTTAAAAAGACACCGACAGACCCCCTTTCTGCCTAGAACACATCTAATCCCTTTTTCAATCATTTACACTAATACCCTTTGTAAAATACTACAGCAGTAAGTTATATTGCGTAATTTAATCAGGCACTGCTGAGAAAATACTGCATTTTATTTGTTTACTGTAACTCCTGGTTTTGCAACCTAGTTTGTGTTTTGACAAACAGCTAACAGATTACTCTATGTTTTCCATGTCATTTTGCCATCCTGCTATCATTTACATACTATATTTATACATTGGCATAATGATGTTTTAAATTTTCATTTCTATTCCTGTCATAATACACTTTGCCTTCTATTTGCCTTGACTACATTTGAACACTGCCTCACATTTCCACAGTGACAACAAAGACTCTTTTCTGAGTGACAGTAACTAATATAATACTGTGCCCACCTACTGGTATGAATAGTGGGGGTTTATTTTTCCCCATATTCATTACTCTGCATTTACCAACCCTAAATCTCTCCTACCATTTTATTGTCCAATTGCATCTATCATGAGACCCTTTTGCAACTCTCTAGTTGATTTTGTTTCTCAGCAAATTCACTATCCATCCCTCTTCTAGGTCATTTATGAATTAGCTGTGTATCAGATGTTTCAGTACAGATGACTTGGGAGAACCACTCTAGTAATTTATTTGGTACAGGACGAAACTATCAGCTAATGATTTAATACTCTTCATTGTAAAATAACATTTATTTATTTCTACTTTTCTTCTTGTTCTTTAGGCAAGCACTGGAAAAGGAAGTCCCCATTGGGTCACCAGCATAGTTTCTTTAGAAAACGTAGGTTATGACCATGTCAAACTGAAGTATAATATACTGGCTGAACCACCCCTTTCAACAAATGTATCGAGTCCTTCAAAAAACTCCAATAGATTTTACAGGCAATGAGTTCTCTCAACCAAAAAAACTGTGTAAAATGTAAAACTTTGCCTCAAGCACACACAAATGGGATCTGTAAAATACAGATTTATTTTCAGAAACTGCCTACTTTTACCATTTAAGAATAGCAAAAGAGGTAGTGAATTGCGCCTGGAACTCTGCTAACAATTAGGTATCTTTAAATGCGGGCTTCACTTCCAGCTAGCCAATTTGGAAATGTTTCATTATAGAAAATAACAGGTCTGCATTTCCTGACGGACCATAAAAGCAAAATCTTACCAAAACCAAAGTATTTGCTCCTCCAGCTGCAAGGCCTGTAAGCAAAAAGTGTAATGCCAAGATCACAAGCTGACACTAAGAATCAGTTGCTTCAAGGCTGTGTTATCTAGACCATGGGTGTCTCAACCACCAACCATCTTTTACCCAAGTGGTTAGTTGAGTAACCTGCACACATGCACACACTGATGTCTTGAGCATCCAAGTCTGGGACTAAACTGAGAATCTAGTACCACAGTCCTCTCCACTTCAGTAAGTTCAGGATCCGCAGGTGGCACAATCACACGAAATAGGCTCTTCCAGGAAACCAAGGCACTTGGCATTTCTAGCATTAGCAACCACTGCCCTGTCACATGAAGAACAGGGACAAAAACCTGCAGATCTGGTGATGGTAGTGCTAAAAATAAAGTGAAACCAGACTCTTAAAACCAAGAATGGAGCCTCACAAAGCCAATGTAAGTCCTAAAATAGAAATTCTCATCTTCCTGCCAATGGGAAACAAAGCCCAGTAAATATGAGGCAAACTAAAATACACTAACAATCTACCAAAAAAACACCCAACAAACTAACAGCGACTGTAAAGCCAAAGATGATGTAGTCTGTAACAAGAGGAGAGGCACTGCCTCAAGCAACAGCATTGAAGAACTGAGGACTGTGGGACGCAAACTTTCCACTGCATTGTCAGTGCAGACTATGAGAGGGGCATGTGCCCTGTACAGAAACCTCCCAGTGCAAAACGGTCTGAACTGAACTCGGTGAAGCTATCACATACCCACCGGTGCAAAGCGGTCTGAACTGAACCCCGTGAAGCAATCGCATACCCACTGTGGACTGTGAATACAGTCGAACAATTGAAGGGAGCAGAACACCACTAGTCAGTGAGAGGAATATCCTCTGCACTGAACAAAACACCAACACCTTACTTAGTAAATCCTAGATTCTTTACAAAGTATGTCTATGTTATATTTTCTCCAGAAGCAAAGCCAAACTATCTCGGAAATCCAGTTACGGCGTGGTCCTACAAACAGTAGCACAACTGAGACGAGTGAAAACAAATGGTGCAGAGTACAGAATAAATGGCTAGGTGCAAACATGCTCTTAAACATGCTTTACCAACAAGTAAATTGCAACCTAGAACCGTATGTGAATCTCGTGCTCAGCATGCTTCTCTGTCTTGTGCTTAGCAGGCTTACAAGTCCAAGACACAACAGAAACAAGCTCATTATTCCAGGCAGACAGTGCAGATGCTCTGTCCTACCTCATCTCAGTTTTACCCTAGAGAAAGTATTACCAGAGAAGATCAGATGTCTCTAGCATTGGGATATATGATAACTGGTAATGTATGTCAAAACATGTAAGTGAAAATGTTCTCCTGTACCCTGCTTATTAATATCACAGAAATATTTAAATAATATAGAAAACAGTGGATCCAAACATTGATGTATTTGTTACAATCAGCTATGGCAAACCTTGACTGTAAGAGACAGGAAATATCTTGAACTGCTGACATATAGAGAAGATCAAAGCCTTTGTTCAGCCATTGGAGCCAGTTACTTAAGACAGTAACAACCTACTCTCCTAACCACTGAGGTCTAGCTACCAAGTTAAAACATTTAGCTTAGTTAATCTAGTTAACACTGAGGTTAACTAAGTTAAACAATGAGAGACACCAACTGTCTCAATGTTAAGCAATGGTACCTGTTTCATGGTATGATACGAATCTTGTGACCTAAAGGAACAACATTACAACCTTGTCACTTACATAACTGCATATTTCAATCTTGGAAGCAAACACGGACTTAAATCTGAATTTCTACAATCATACTACACTGTGTACTCCTGATTCCTACCTATATTAAAGATACACATTGTTATTCATGAAATATTTACCTGCTTTACAGGAAATAACACCTCACCTAAATGATTAATAATTAAAATCATAGAATATCTCAAGTTGGAAGGGACCCATCATTAAGTCAAACTCCCTTGCTCCTCGCAGGACACTTTTATGATTAATAATTAACAATTAATGATTAATAATTTACAGTACCAGACTTAAACCACAACTGCTGTCCAGTAAGTGTCACTATAGAATTAAAGTAGACCTCAAAAACTAAACACAATATACACACTTTCATATGTGATACTTAGGAAATACGGCCACCATCAACCATGGTACGTATAAATGGTCTCAAAAGAACAGGCAGTAATTACTTTTAATACTCACAGAGCTATACTAACGATTAATCTTCACAGTATCTTTAGCCACTTTTATAATGATAATTTGTTTCAATTAAAAACAGTGAAATAAGTATTGCACGGTTGATTTAATCCTACATTATTGTTTCAATAGAGTTATTCTGGACTGGATGTGAATTAGATTAGCATCATACCCAGACAGATTAATGCCTTCATAAAATTCCTAGATGGGCTGGCAAGGGTGGTAATTTGCTGATGGCCACAGTGAATCAGCTGCCAAGAATGTCTGACTTTTAATTCATGCACAATTAATTAAGTCATGATAAATAAATGTCTTAACACATAAAACTAAATGAAGGATGAAATTTTCAAGTTTGATTAAGATTCAAAGCAAGGTTGAGAAAAGACTAGGTTCTTCCTATTGGAAGTTACATTGATGGTTTTAGATCAAAGGCAAGATAAACACACTTTTAAGTTGGTATGTAAGGATTTAGAAACTATTTTGCAGGACTCTAAGGCAGTTTAAATGTCAGTGTCTTGTTGCTACACATCTGCTAGAAGTTGCTACTTAAGTGCAGAGCTGCAAAACAGAAATGTGGGTGCAGCTCATGAACGTTATAGTGCAATGTCAACCAACCTTTAAACTACCAATGAAGATGGTATGAACTAACTTGGGGGCCCACATACTCCATGTCACTATCTTAGCTGCGGGTAATAATTGACTATTGCGTCCAGCAGCAAGTATCAGTCATAATCTATATTTTCTAAACTCAGTTAAAATTACATGGGTAACTTCTCTACAACAAAAGTTTTTCAGGACTAAAATTCACTGATAGGAATAAAATATTTTAGATATGAATATATATAAGTTTAATATGCATCATTAGTGCACCCTAATTTGACAGAGGTAAAAGAAAACCATCAAAAGCACATGAATTTGACTTATTTTAATAAGCTGCTTTTAAACAAAGCAACATTACTTTCTGCAGGTTTCACAATATAATTAAGGCAAATGCAGTCATGTTTAATTTAAAAGCTTGTCAAACATTTTTTAAACATGATCAGTTTATAGAGATAAGAATGAAATCTTTTGTCAGAGTAGAAAGTAGGTTATCCCCGTAGTTTAAAAGACAAAATAGTTTAAGTTTCCTACTCAAGGACAATCTGGAGTTCGAGGAGCAGGGCTTGGGGCGGGGGGGGGGGGGGGGCAATGCAGTAAACAAGCAAGTGGACCAAACAACACTGTTCTGCAATGAAAGGAGTTTGCAAAGATACGAGCTTTCATCTTTGTCCTTCAAATGAACAGCAAAGGCAACACATGCCCTTGGACTTTCAAAAGACTCTGAACAAAGCATGGGCACAGCTTAACCTGCAATAGTTGATAAGCTGAACTGTTCCCAGCAGTCTGCTCCTCCCACAGCTGTACAGGTATGGGAGCTGCCAACTGGTCAGCACCTGAAACTTCATCACTTAGAAGGCAAGGTCAGATCGCAGTATCTTAAAAAATGCTGTGCTGTAAATACCAGTGGCCCAGGGACTGAGCAGCAAGCAGTCAGGTGCCCGTGCAGTACAGACTCGGTGGGCCAGAACTTCATCACACCTGCCTCAAGCCAAACTAGCCAGGCATCAGTTCAGATCCCAGGCTGTGCAAACAGTGAGCTGAATTACTCATCATCTAAATGTCCAATATATTTGCAACAAAATCACGAGTATATCTGCAAACTCTTCACCATCATTCACCCCTACACATGCAATATATCTCGATATACATATTCAGGCCTGAACCTTCATACTAGTTGTTCAAAGTTGATGGGAATATTAATCAGAAATCCAACCAGGGTAAGGACAAGGCACATGGGGGAAGGTTTTCAAAGGTCAGTAGGGCAGCAAGGCACTTATGCACTGTCAAAACACCAAAATAACCCCCAAACACCAAAACACTACTCCAACACCACAACCGGGCACTAAACTTGCCATTGCCATTGACAATATACACAGACACATGCACAGAAAGCTAAAGCAGGCTATTCTGCTTTTCACTCCTAAGGGCTTCAGACTGTTTTACATTAACTAGCACCTACAGAATTTCTTTCTGTAGTGCAACTTAGTTCCATGTCCCCTTTAAGTATTTTTAAATGCAAAATAAAAATACATGTATCTCTATTTTTTTAACTATAGCAAAGGTTAGAAACAAAGGAATATTACAACTCACTAAGAAGTTATTCTGAAGCAAACTAAAGTCCAAGTATTCCAATACTTTCCAAAATAGCTTATTAGCAAAATTCACTGCATTTTGTGGTTCTAAGCTAAATTATAGCTTGACCTAAATTATAGATATTCCAGCCTCTGCAATTTACAGTCCAAAACAAACATGAGAGAGTTTTCCCAAGCATTACAGAACTCAACTATTTATATAAAGTTTTCAATTATATATGGTTTTATCTCCATGTATACTATACAGAGCATAAAAGACAGACAAATATAAGTTAACTGAAGGAAAGTACCCTGTGGGCCCTCAAACATCTAAAGTCTAGACACAGCTTCATCACATCTGGACTGTGGTAGCAGAAGAACCTCAAAATAATCTTAAATTCTTCATGTATTTGCCATGTATTACAGGAGTAAATGGATTTACTACTGAACTTTTTGTGTAGAATACAATTTAGAAGATTACCAGTAATACTGTTGATATCTGCTATCTATAAAAAAGCTCCTAATTTGAAGGGAATTCCAGCAGAAGTCATTATTGTTCTGGTTCCAAAAAAAGACCAGATTCATGTTTCCCCCGTCTTTGTGAGTGTGGAGATGCACATTAACGAAACAGCACCTCCCAAGTTACCAGAGTAGTAACCCTGCACCATGCCTTTGTCCTTGCCTACTTCACGCATAAACTAAATCAGGAAAATCTCAGTCATGGCAGGATTGATCTTCTCAGGCAATCTTCTGTCAGTCTTCTGTGACATCAAGTAAAGCAATTAAGAGCCAGATCCACAAAGGGGACTGGCTATTGCAACAGAAACTTGAGATGCCTAACTTCCAGGCACTTCACAAAGTCCTCACAGCAGTTTCCCTATCTGATGTCCACGCAGAGAAGCACCCGAGAACAGACATTCACAGTATTTAGTAAGTGAGATAACCTCACAGCCAGAAGAAAATGCTCAAGAGGAGCAGGAATCAAATAGCACAGATCTCCAAAAGTTAGGCAACTAACGCCAAGCTCTGAGGCAGTGTTTATGTGACAGACTACTCAGAATGCTCAGGGATCCATGTTCAGACACTTTCTCTGCCAGTCTATAAAATAAAAATTTAAGCAGTCTTAAAAAAAGAAAAAAAAAAGAGCTAAGTCAATAGCTTAGTGACTGGTATGCTCATGGAAGAGAAAGCGGGGATCCTGTTCCACTGAGTATTTAAGTATTTTAAATAAGGTGATACAGTTAAGAGATTTACCTGTCAGTGCCAGCTCAGCCTGGAAGGGACAACCAGTCCTCTTTTCCACAAATGACTTAACTCCCCTTTTCTAAGTCCAAGCCATGCTAATACGAAGAGGACACCAGAACATTCGATGTCCTTTATCATTACAGAGTTATCAGGAAGGCAAGAAAGCCAGTTCTGTGGATGCAAAGGCATCTGAACCAGCTCTGCACAGACCAACACCAGCCCAGCCAGGGGCCATTTCTACACGGCTGCCAATCCTGCTCCGAGTCTACCCAGGAACACAGTTATATGGCACAACACCTTTGGCTCAAAGCTGACCCCATTAGACCTGAGGAAGCTCTGCAAGGAGCCACACTGTTGCCTGCATCAAGTTTTCCACTCTTCGCAGACCTGGGGTAGCCATGCTATTGGTTAGATGGGGATAGAGATGCTGTACATAAGTTGGAAAATCTTCTGATTTATGAAGTTAATTCCCATGCTAACAGGGAATAATTAACTGCTACTCTCAGTCTCCCAAATCCAACAAAATGAAAAGTAACCGCATCCATTGATTTCTTGCCTATGTCTCATAAAAATGAGACATAGCTTGTCTCACAGCCAGCCAAGCAGTGTGTCAGTGTCCCAAGGTATGACCAACTGGAAATACTGAAATCAGAAGGCAGAGGTAAGAACTGCAGGTGGTGAGGTAGATAACTGCAACTTCATGGGCTTCAACCCAGTCATCTGACTTGTGCATGCCTGACTGACGTTGTTTCTTACATCACAACAAAGTGAATGGATTAGTGAAAGTTTACAGAAATTAGTAATTTTACAGTTTTCGTGTACAGTATCAAACGCTTTCCTGAACTTCAAATAGACTGGCTTAGTCCCTAGAAAATCTGCAAAAGTTGCTTCTGTCATGCACGTGGGTTGACAAGGTAAACGGGATTTTCTGAATGAATTCTCAGTAACACAGGAGCACAGACCAACACAAGTCAGACACAGCACTAGAAACGAATGACCTGAAAGTCTGAGCCACAAACCAGAGACATTTCAAAAGAACAATGGAAAACTGGATGGCAGCCTCTGTTTGTTTGTGTTTGGGAAGCTTTCACTATGTAGCCAACTTTCTATATAGTTAGCATCTACCATCTGCCATAAATTTTGATCCAGAGTAATTTTCTGTCAAATCACTGCTTCTGGGAAGACCAGTATGCATGCAAAATGGAAAACCAGGCCTTCCGCTTTAAATTCACTTCTACAGCTATCATCTTCACTATAGCCTGAAAATAGAAAATTATAATTATTAATAATAATTATCATTATTATTCAGAGTAGATCATTACTGTAATAGGAAAAACAGTCCTTAAGATTTTTTAGAAGATACACATAAAATCTCTCTTTGAAAAAAATTTTGTACTTCATTCCTAAGCATTTGTGGGAAACAGTTCTTATCTTCCACAGAGGTATATTTCTTCTGTAGCATTTTTGTTCAGATATTTATTTTTATGAAGATAAAATGTCTAAACCAATCATAACCTGAGTTGCTAGATTTTTGCTCTGTAGACATATGTATGCATCAATCAAATTACCTTTAACTTTTATTTACTCTTAATTTTTATTTATTCTGAGACAAAGGCCAACCTGAGAGGCAAGAAAGCAAGAAAACCCACTTGCTTTTAAATAATATTAAAAAAAAAAATCCAAATTCTAAAGGATTGATAAGGCAGCTGTTAAGGAAAGAAGCTAATTCCTTTACCCCATTACTTTATGATAACCTCCTTCCTCCAAATCCAAGATAGCCAAATATAAGAAAGGACTCTCTTAAAGCTAATGAAGTTACTACAGGAGCCTCTTTCTGCACACACTGCCTCACGCAGTGTCTCCTTCATCCCTCCAAATTCGCCACCCAAATCCTTGACACCTTAAACATCCTCCCTCCTCCTGCTAGTGAGATTAGAGTCAAAGGAGAGACAGTTTCCCAACAGTTCATTGCTTGCTGTAGCACAGAAGTAACTTATCACTACTTGATGGGACAACCTGGTGTGAGCTTTCACCCAGCCCTCACAGGAGCCAGTCTAAACAGAAACAGGTATATCTCCAGCACCTCCATCACACTGCAGAAACCTTCACCCATGAGAAGCTGGGGGCTGTAGGGAGCTCACAGGCCATGTTATTGTACTGTAACCTCAGAGGCAGTCAAGAACTCGCATTTGCTTTTCTTCTCCTTCGCAGATGCCTCTGATAAAGAGGAGGATGTGTGCACCTCCATACAAGAGGCACATGCGACAGCATCTCTTCCTTCTCCCCCTTCCCCCAGCACCTCATTCCTAGACTGCTGCAGGCAAAAGGCAGCACACACCCTGGGGGGGTCAAGCCTGAGACGATGCTGCAGCACCTTACAGCTGAGGTGGCACTGGGGAAGGCAGACAGAGAAACAACACTGCGTAAGTCGTCACTGACAGGCCCACCAAGGACATGGAAAATGACCAGAGCACCTCTTGGCCCACCTTGCTACCCAACTGGTAAAGGATCAGGAGGCTTTAGATATATGACAGGGGTGGCAATTTCTGCAGGAGACCTTCCATTTCCCTCCAGAACTGCCAAACTGTTGACCATAGATAGCAGCAAGTGGTGGGGCAGATGAATAAAGGCTTATAAGAAGTCAGCCCAATCCTAAAGACACCTCCATCCTTACCAATAACTGCTATTCACCCCTATCCACAAGCACCTAAGCACCCAAGGGAGGGTGGCAGGCAGCATGCTCAACACAGCAAGGTAGCTGCTGGGATCCCTCCTGGTCTCCCCAGTTCTGAATGCCTGTATTAGCCAGTGTTTCCTTATTGTTAGCCCACAGTGTTCATTTTGTTGGCCATGGTGCCTTTCTCACCGATTATCTTCCCTATTTCTCCTGTTCTAAACACTCAAGGCCACCTTTTCTTCTACCCTTTCATCTTATCATGTGGGCCATGTTAACTTGCAGCATGTAACATTTTCTTTGTAGCTCCAGGCATACTCCCCAGCAAGATCCCCCACCCAGCTGGATTCTTAAGCTTTGCTTAAAATGGTGCACCTTATACCTTCCTAGCAAGAGCATTAGCTCATGTGAAGCAGTATGGAGCTTAGACATGGAGTTTGGGTAAACAGGTATTGCTAGGTCACCATGAGGCTGGATGGGTACAGTCCCTTTCTGAAAAGCTGCTTTTAATTTTTGTATACAGGATAAATGTGTAGAGAGTTTGACCACCAGGTGCTTTGCGGCAGCAGTTACTGGGACTGAAGAAATATGGTTGTGCAGGCCCTCTAGGGAATACAGCATGGGCCAAACTGGGAAGGATGTGGTTATTCTCTGAAAGAACTTGATCCACCAGAAGTTTAAGCACAGGGAAGATGCATGATTTCCACCCCCCTCCCAGGAAGCTCTCATCTCTCTCACTACAGGGATGGAAAGTAGCCGGTATCTTTGGAAAGAGAACATCCTTTCTGTCCTGCAAAGACTGATCATCCAGGCCTGTCCCCTATGCCTCTACATCATAGCAAGTTATGCTCCCCTGCACACCTCCCCTTCTTTTAATAGCTAAGCGGAAAGCAAGCAAATCTCCACTATGTAGTTCAGGAGAAGAGGGCAGACACATGCATCTTTTCCTCTGGCAAGCAAGTTACTACTGTGATGCAGCAATCACAGCTGCACACAATACACAGAAAAGGTCCAAAAAGGCAACAGGAGGCAAAGCAACCATGTTTGCCCCAAAGGGCTGGTGAATCAACAGCAAACAGATAGAGGAAAAAAAGGCAGCAAGCTTTGTGGTGTAGACACTCCCACCCCCTCCTTTGGAATGGAGTAGAGAACTAGAGACATGACACAATAGTAGTTTTAGAAATTGTCATATTTAATCATTACATTGTCAAACTGGAAAAGAAAGCATTGACATTTGACCACATCCCCTATCCCATGTGGTCATTTCCTGGACCATTTGCTTTTTGTGACCTTTATCAATGAAGGCATAGATAACATCCTGCAGCCGAGTTGTCATCCTGAACATCACATCCATCTTGCAAATGGGAAACTAAACTTGCACTCCACCTCCACCTGCATGCAGCAAGGGCCTGGGCTCCATTCAGCCTCATGACCCATGCAGCACTGTGGACAAACAGCATCTCTCACAAATGTAGGAAAGCACCTAAACACCACAAAGCTCTCTTCAGAAAAAAGGCATCAGAATCATCTTCCATTCTTAGATGAGATTTGTAGAAGACATAAGCATCATAAGCCTTGCAAAGATGTCCACAAACATACCTTGGTGGTTCACCAAGGCCTACAAGACAAGTTGCTGTTGCCAGAGCTGTCACAGGCCAAATATACTGGATGTGAGCTGTTAATGAGGTGCTTGATCCCACACAGTTTGACAACTCATGGACAGCAGAGGGAAAACAGTGTGGGCCACCTGTACACAATGATACACAATTTTGTCCACTTGTCTACTATTCAAAGGAAGATAATGCGAAGAATGACCTTTGAAATCGTGGTCACCTCATCACCCTCAGCAGACTTATCCTCCCTAACCGGATTTGCTACTGACCAGGTGAAGTTCATGAGGTTCCGCAGGGCAACAGCCACTTCCTTAAATACATGGAGATGATCTTCAAATTGCACCTTTCCATGCCTGAAAGCTTTGTACCCACTGCTGGCTTTCCCCAGCTCCAAGGATGATGTGTTCCCATCAGTCTGGGCTCAGCTCCCAAGCCCTAACTGCCACCTATCAATGAAGGCAAAGCAGTTCCAAACTCAGTAGCTCTGTCCACATTTTCCTTCTCTATGTAAACAGCTTTAGGGAACCTTGCATGACTCCATTCACAGGTGTCCTTCTGGAGTAGGCTACAGCCACAGGACTAAGCCCATCACTCCACACTTACAGTGCCTTGGTTTAGCCAGTGACCACACTTAGCATATGAGTGTGGAGAAGAAGGGGTCTGAGATGTGGGCTGCGCAATGAGACTCAGAAACCACCAGGGCTTGCAGCTACACGTGAACACTAGAAAGGGCACTGTGGAAGGGAGAGCAATCTGCAGGAGACCAACAACAGGATACCACAGTATTTCCCAGAAAGGTCTGCTGTTGAGAAAGATCTGGAAGACAGCCTTCTGTAGGCCAACTTCAGACCTCATGCACAGTAGGACTGGCCTAAATCTAGTCCAGAGTAAAACCTCTCAGTCTCATGCAGTGGACAGGTAAGAAGTGTGCTAACAACTTCACCTAGTGATCCACTGCTGTAACACCAAATTATTTGCTAGTGTAGATGTAGCCTCTGAACATGGATGAAGATGAGACTCTGGGAATCACACTGTCAGCACCATCTCAATGAACCCCAGTCACCACAGGGTAAATATCCTCTCTTCATCAAGCATGCATTACTTTGGACCCCCATGCATTCTAAGCAGCATCCTTTCAGAACAAGGAGCAAGGGAGTACTATTCAAATTATCAAGTGGACAAGGAATGCTGTTTTGACAAAGCAGCATTAGATTTTGCAGGCGACTGATACGCTTAAAGCCAGTATAATAGGATTACACACATTTGCCTGTTTGGTTTCAGACAATCTGCACAAGCTAATCATACTTGGTAAAGGGCCTCAGTACTACAGGTAACAAACACTTTTTTAGTGGCTGTAATTTAGTGTATCCACAGGAATCAGCAAAGATGGTTTATGAATGTGTTGCTGTAAGAAACACTCTAAGAACTAATGATGACTTGCATTTCTTTGGAACACCTAAGAGCAAGAGTGTGCAAAAATGAAAATACGCTTCCCAAATTTGTATGGTATTGTACAAAATGACACAGATATGTCTAATTCATATGTTTTTGACCCCTTAACCAATACTTTTCTACAAGCGACATGGTGATGCTCAAACCAGAATTATTCGTGTCCAGCTATCCTATACATCTAGAGACTTACCCAGCGCAGAAGTCTGTAGTACTGCTTTGTACTTCCCTTGATCCATATGAAGTGTCTATAAAAAAAATACTTTGGCATTTGCCAACTTTCATTTAACAAGCAGCAGTTTAGCTGTTTCACCACCAAAATCTTTTGCGACCACCACCTTCCTCTGATAAGCTAGAAAAGTTACCTTAGTTTGACATACGATTTACAGCATGCTACATTTACCACTTTTTACACAAGCCTTCCCTACCCATTAGTAACAGTGATATATGGTAAAGAAACAGCAAAAATGTTACAAGCAAAATACAAATTCAAGAGCTCCTCATGCTTGTTCCATTGGGTCAATGTCCACACCCTTTCTCCAACTTAGGCTCCGAGGCAGCATTAGGAACAAAAATGGAACTCCAGGCAGACAGAGAATATTGATTGTTTTCCCAATTGAAGCTGAGCTACCAAAAATTTAAAAGCAGAGAGATTTAAGCTTCAAGTTTTAAGTACTAGTGGTTCACGTATTACACCAAGCAGCAGTCATATGGAGTAACAGGGAGAGAGGCAGGATACCTGTCTGTAGAGGTTTCAGTAAATTCACACCTGTGCTATTTTGCAGAACATCCCCGTAACAACTTTCTACACAAAACAGCATTTATTTCCCCAAAACTCCCAACCTACAGAAGGTGGACAGCTTCTTCCTCCCTGTGTGTATATACACACATATATGTGCACAGATTTAAGCTTGCCAGACACCAGGTTTCCAGTTTTTGGCAGTATCTTCATATTGAATAAATTGTAAATTTATGTTTAGTGGAAGCAAATTAAGTGATTACATTAAAAATTTTAACTCACAGAACTTCAGTATTAAGCTTTTGAAGGTACTTCTTAATCCACTTCAAACTCATTTTGTTAGTTTAAACCAACCTTAGTTCTCATACAATTTCTCCCACTGCTGCAGCCAGTTGGACTGAACACTCCATAGAAACACACACACATATTCTGGCACATGGTCATGAATTCAGAAGTGAACGGAAAACTTACTACTGAATCATTTTTCCAGTCTCTCTGAGGTACTTCATTGTTCTCTGTGGGACATTTTCCAGTGTTTTGTATAGTCTGCTTTAAAAACTCACTGGCAATCCTTTTGCCTTTGTAATTCTACAGAGCCGTAGACCTTACCCAGATCAGGAAGTCTTAAGGGCTTGTCTATGGTGGACACATTCCAGAACCGCAGCAGAACAGATAAAGAGATATGAACAAAAAGTTACGACACAGTAATATTCTCTGACTTGCTGGAATAAGTAATGCCTCATGTTGACAACCTACCCCAGGATACTTACAGTAGGAACTACTTTAGAAGTGACTTAGTTTTGTGGATGACCACGAGGGGGAGTTACACCTATTTAACTATAGCTGTAATGAACCAGTGTCCATCCATTTTCCTCACTAGACAAACCCTAGATCTTCAGCCTTCTAGTCTGAACTAGTAGTAACGTGAGTAGTGTTACTGTTAAACTGTTTTGAGATACAGATACGGTAAGCATCTGCAAATAATTAGATTCCACCATCATGCAGCTGTTTAGCTAACATACACAAAACACAAAACTTTACAGCACAAAGCCATGTGGTTTTTCTTTCCTAAAAAATCACCATTTGTTGTATAAACAAAACTAATCCAAATACAAAGTCAAACTCAAGTAGCCTAAACTCAATCTGCCAAGAAGTGGTGGGTTGACCCTGGCTGGATGCCAGGTGCCCACCAAAGCCACTCTATCACTCCCCCCTCCACTGGACAGGGGAGAGAAAAATTTAACAAAAAGCTTGTGGGTCAAGATAAGGACAGGGGAAGATCACTTGCCAATTACCATCATGGGGAAAACAGACTCGACTTGGGGAAAATTAATTTATTACCAATCCAATCAGAGTAGGATAATGAGAAATAAAACCAAATCTTAAAACACCTTCCCCCCACCCCTCTCTTCTTCCCAGGCACAACTTCGGTCCCAATTTCTCTACCTCCTCCTCCCCTGCAGTGCAGGGGGATGGAGAATGGGGGTTGGGGTCAGTTCATCATACACTGTCTCTGCCACTCCTTCCTCCTCACAGGGAGGACTCCTCACACTCCCCCCCTGCTCCAGCATGGAGTCCCTCCCATGGGAGACAGTCCTCCACGAACTTCTCCAACATGAGTCCTTCCCACAGGCTGCAGTTCTTCACAAACTGCTCCAGCGTGGGTCCCCCCCAAGGTCACAAGTCCTGCCAGAAAACCTGCTCCACTGTGGACCTCCATGGGCTGCAGGGGTACAGCCTGCCTCACCATGGTCTCCACCAGGGCTACAGGGGAATCTCTGCTCTGTTGCCTGGAGCGCCTCCTCCCCCTCCTTCTTCACTGACCTTGGGGTCTGCAGGGTTGTTTCCCTCACATGTTCTCACTCCTCTCTCCAGCTGCAGTTGCAGCTGTGCAGCAACTTTTTCCCCTTCTTAAATACATTATCCCAGAGGCACTACCACTGTCACTGATGGGCTCAGCCTTGGCCAGCAGCAGGTCCATCTTGGAGCCGGCTGGCGTTGACTCTGTCGGACATGGGGGAAGCTTCCAGCAGCTTCTCACAGAAGCCACCCCTGTAGCCCCATCACTACCAAAACTTTGCCACACAAACCCAATACACAAGTTGAAAACTTAGAATAATAAATAAATAAAGGGGGGGGGGGGGGGGGTTGGACAGAGCAACTGGAAATCATGAAGTTTCTACTTTAGAAAATAAGATCCCAGAAGGACTATCATCACTAGCCAGAACTCCCATAACAGAGGCCATAAGATTGAGTTAAGTCTTTTTTCCTGCTCTAATCAGTTCAGTGTTCTTGTTTATAACACATCATTATGAAGAGTTGATACATGAGGCAGAAATTTAAGACCACGGATCAGCTGATTTCCTGAAGGACAACCACGACCTGAGACAGTGGCTCCACAGCATCCTCTCCTAGAGAGTTACTATGAAGACACCATCCCAGAAATGCCAATTCAACACCTTTCCAGAGAGTAGAGAAACTGCACAGAAGCCTTTGTGCTCCCACACATGGAAAGCACAGCTCTTCTGGCTATACAAGACACCCCACAGGAGAGCACACCTGTAGAGCCTTGAGAGTGGGACAAAGGAAAGAGTTACCAGTTTGGGAGAGTGAACTTCACCTTCAGGTGAGACTTGTATCCTTGACAAATCTTGATTCTTTCTGGGAGTAAACACTCCAAATATGTCATGGAAAGAAGTTTCCAGAGGGGACAGGAGCAGAAAACAGGACTAACATCAAGGCCCTTTCTGCACAAAATACTTGGATTTCTTGAAGGCTCCACCATGTGCCCTGGGATTGCATGATTAAGCAGCTTGCTCAAAGTCAGTTAAGATAAAGCGAGGAAAATATTACAAGCCTCAATCTCAAACCCCAGTGTTTACATCCTAAGACCATGCCCAGTCTTGAGAACAGGCTGTGGGGAGGGGAGGGGGAAGAGCAAGATGGAATTAAAAACCACAGCCTTTAAGCATTCCTACTGAGGATCAAAAGAAAGTTTTAACCAACATACTATTAAAATTCTTTCTTTGGTATGAACGAAGTTTGGACTACCAATTACAGAAAAATTCAAGCTCTTAAAACAACAGAAGTCTCCTCCACCTCCCTACCCGCCGCCTCTTTAGGGCTGCAATGTGAAATGAAACAATATTCCCGAAGTCAATAGCTCCTCCTCTCCGTCTGCAACACCAAGTCCCCTGAAAAGCAGAACCCTTTGACAATCCTGAGAAGATTTCCTGTTGCAATCAACCATGGACAAACTATACTGGTACCATTACTGAATACCATGTAGAATCACATCTAAATGTGTGAGTGACATTGGTACACACTGGTCTCCCTCAGAAAAAAGGCCCAGCTATGAACCACCACAAGCTTACCATATTAACTCCAATCTAACCGTCAGCAACAGATTCAACACAAGCTACATACAGAATGGGAGGAAACTTGCTTACCCTTTCACCAGTAAAGCAGCTGTCTGAAAAATTCAGTTTGACCAAAGAGTCAATCAGCACTGCTAAATAACAAATAAAGGCAGGCAAATCAGCACACATACACGTTAGGTAGTTTAGAAACGTCTGCACAACACTAGAGTAGTGAGGTATACCAAATTAGAGGCTAGACAGTGGCAATGACAGGACACTAGGAAGCAGCTAAAACAGGATAGGGAAATCAAACCCTAATAGACACTGTTGTTCCACACAGCCACCCAGTCAGTTGGCTGAGTAGCGATCAACCACTGCAGTAGCCAGAGGTGGTTATAAGGGAGACAGGATGGAAAAAGAGAGAAAACAACAAAACTTCTCACTACCACACCCGTTTTATGATGAAGTAGCTACATGAGAACAGGTAAGCCATGAACCCTTTCCAGAAGGAACTCCCTCCACACAGAAGGCGTGCACTAGGCACAAGTTACTGACAGTTCAGAAAAGTCAGTCACAGCAAACTAATAAAAATGACTCTGTGGTCTCTCTGCTGTAACAGCAGCATGACTGGAAGGCATGAATACTGACAAAAGCTGGCTCAACAGTTGTAGTTAAAGACACACCAAGTAAGAACCAGCAGCATACCTGATGAGATGAAGTGGCAGACACTGTAGCAAGCATTCCTGACAAACAATGACTGGAGACAGCACTGCACAGAGTCTACAACTGAAGCCTATAGCCTGCCTTCCAATTTAAAAGCCCACAATTTGTCTGAGATCAGCAGGTGAATTCAGTTGCTTGCATACAGGTGTCAACATTTGATACCAGAATTTCCCATACATCTACAATGGGCTGGCAAACACAATGCAAGACCAAAGTCTGTGCCCTTCCAGGCTGGCAGCTAGAGGCCAAACAGGGAATCCTGACTATCCCAAGCAACACTAAAAAAAAAAAAAAAAAAAAAAAAATGTTTTGGCAACTGAACATAGCTCCTCCTCCAAGCTCAGTAAAGAATATGCAAATAAGATTTTAGTAATAGTAGCCACCTCCAATACCACCTATATTTTTTTTTTCCAAACCAGAAACTTCTTAATTTTCAACTCACTTCTGTTTCACTCTCTGCACAGCACAAGATGGTAAGCTTTTCAAGACCTGTGGTAAGATGTTCCCCCTCCTCTTACCACTGAAAAGCCATTATTAAAACAGGTTTAAAACTTGTTTTACAAGCCTCTCACCCAGAGAGGCTCTGGCCCTTTATAGCTATTGCTGTCAGCATAGCCTTTCCACAAGGTGGCATATTCTCAAGGGAGCCATATGTTACAGTCAGTTCAAGTAAGAAAAGTGTTTGTTTTCAGTTAAAAAAGAAAAAAAAAAAAAAAAAAAAAAGGAAAGTTGCTTTTTCAGTCAGAAGACAACTGAATGCAAAAAACACAATGGACGACAGGGCTAAGAATAAGTTTAGGTACCTCTTCTTAGCAGACATAAGCTAAGAGAGGAACAGAGCAACTTCTAAACATTATTTTTGCACTACCTGAGTTCAAGCGGGCCAGGATATCATAAGCTATGTCCCCAGAGAATTTCAAGAATTGCTCTGTGTATCAATGAGGTGCCTGGGTTATATGTGATCAGCTCTGCCAAAGAGCTCCAAATAGCCGCATTGCTGTGCTACATCCATGCCCCTTCTGCTCTAATACAGGGTCCAAGGTGTGTGTGTCTGTATCTCCCTTACACAGTGCTTAAACAATCAAGCAGCTCTAGTGCACTGCAAAAAGAGTCAAAGAAACATGTAGTCACTAAACATTATCTACTTTGCCATTCAGTGCAACAGATACCACAAACCATTTCTCAATGACAAAAAAAGGTTGTTTTGCAGTGTTTATATTTACATACTACAGTTGGGGTGGGAGAACTTACCTCCATTTGGAGAGCAGCCGTGTCCTGATCATAGTGTCCCATGATGTTTGGGAAAAAAGTCATATTGTAAGGCATTCCTGAGCATCTGGAAATAGTAATTGGCTCACATGTGAATAAACTGTGTCCTCGCACCAGAGTCAGAAGTAAACTGCAGGTCATAGAGAACGCAAGTACTCCCATTTTGTCAGGATCTCCAACTTCAGCACATAGGTCTGCTCAGTAGTTAGACCAGCTTTGCACGAGGATAAAAACACCCATCTTCCTCTGCCGGTTCGGGTGCAAGGCAGGGACGCAGGCAGTGAGGCAGACGATCGGACTCCTCACCGCTGCTTTAGGTACTTCCCCATCCTGCCTGACTGCAAATTTAGCAAATCCCTTCCTCCTCCAGCCTGCACGCTGCAGAAGCGGGAGAAGATAGGAGGGAGTCATTCACAGCAGGAACAACCCGACCGCGACCGCCCGTCCGAAGGCCGAGCTCGGCCTCCTCCTCGCCAGCCCGCAGGAGAAAGGGCAGCTCCCGCCGGGACCGCACCGCACCGTCCCCCCCGGCCCCGCTCCGCCGGGCAGCGCCCGCCACTCCCCCGGCCCCCACGTACCCCGCAGGGGCCGCGGCACGGCGCAGCCCGCGCTCCCGTTGCGCCCCGTCCCGGGGAGCGCCGCCTCGCCCACGGGGGGCGGCGTGTCTGGCCACCGCTCCCGCCCGGGCCCCGCAGCCACCGCTGCTCCCAACGCCCCGTTGCCGGCGCTCCGTTCCCAGCCCCGCCCTGGGAAGCGGCGCCCGCGGGGCCGGGCGGGGAGCCGGCCGAGAAGTCGACCCAGGAGCCGGGGCTCGCCGGGCGCAGCCCCGGCGCCGCAGCCCCGCCACGCCCGGGTTGCGCCTCCGCCGCCCCCTCACCGGGACCCGCCTCCCGCCAGACGCTCCAACCCCCCCCCCCCCCCCCCCCGCCGGCGGCGGCGGCCGCCCCGGGGCGCCGCTCCGAGGAGGAGGAGCCGCCGCTCTCGCTCTCCGCCGCCGCACTCACCCGGGCCGGCCGGCCGGCCAGCGGCCCCCTCCCCGCCGCGGCTGCGATGGCGGCGGCCGCCCCTCGCCACCGACAGGATGTGGCGTCTGGCGGCGGGGGGGCGCTCGCGCGATACTTGGCGGGCGGGGGCGGGGCGGGGCGGGAAGGTGCGGGCCGCCCCGCCCCGCCCCGCCCCGCCCCGCGGGCCGGGGTCTCCTGGCACAGAGGCGGGCGGCGTGAAAAATCCTTCCAAGCCGCGCCCGGCACTTAGGTTTTGACAAAAACACTCGGCGTGAACTCTGCAGTACGCTATACCGCGGCGGTTTACGGGCTGCCGAGCGTCGGGAAGTGAACCTGTCCCGCCTGTGGAAGCGATTCCCAGGCTCGTTGCCAAACCGGCGCCCGGGTCGCCGCCAGCCGCGCCGCGGCCGGGAGGTGCGAGGGCTCCGCGGGCGGCCCGGCCCCGGGCTCCGCGCCCTCGCCGCCAGCGTCCTGCCAAACGCCCGAACCCTGGTGAGGCGAGGGGTGCGGGCCCCCGCGAGGTGAGGCCGGGGCTGAGGAGGAGGAGGAGGAGGAGGTGGGTACTGGAAGTCGATGTGGAACGACTGAGTTTAACGAAGGAAAGGGAAGCGATTTCAGGCATTTGCAAAGGAAAGGGATGCTGAGGTGAGAACGCAGGGAAGTGAGGGTTCAGGCGAAGGAGGGGCGCCGCCGCCGCGGCTCTGGTGCTCAGGCTGGGGCTCTCTTCCAGAGACCCGGCTCAAGGATGCGTGAACTGTCCTGCGGCACCCACGTCTGCTGCTGCCTGAGACCACGCGAGCCGGACAAGTACGCGTCCGGTAGCGCTTGCCTGTCTTCGCAAACACAGGCCTGAGCTAATGAGACCTAACTATAGAAATGCTGCAGGTTGCTAGGCAGAGGTGACCCGATTTCTCTGCGCGGCACCACCCGAGGTCTCATCGGGCTGCTGTTCAGCCATGCAACTCGCTCCGCGCTCCAGGACTGGAACAGGAAACGCCAGATGCCGAGACATGCAAACCAGGTTTAGAAATGGCTTGAGGACATTCGGGCAGTGCTGCCTTTCTGCTAGTGTGCCCCAAGGTAGTCCCTGCAGAGTCAGGCACGTTTACCCAGAGAATCCGACTGTGGATGGTGGAGAATGTGAAGCTGCACATGGTTGTTCAGAGGACCACAAGCATCTGAAAACTCTCCCTTCGTGCGGATCTTTTGTGTATCATTTCCTGTGTCACCCCACAGAAGCACAAAGCCACTCCAGATTCCCTTGCGTGAAACCATTTTAGCACCTGTATGAGTCATCAGGAGGATTCTACCTACCTGCCACAGGTCCATGTAGCTCTGCCACTTGAAAGATGGAATTAAATTTGCTGTACAAACAAGCAACTGAATCGGGAGGTGACTAACATTTTCCCAGCAGGTTTCACAGGTGATGTTAAATGAAATGTTGTTTGCAGGTTGTGGAAGTTAATGTGCTCTAGTGTATGAAAACACTCATCTGCATTACCCTTTGTCATCGCTCCAGTTCTCATCCTCCAGCTGGCTTCTGTCCTAGTCTCTCTCAGTATCTCCTTCCCACCCTAGAAGTAGTACATTTTGCTTTTCATGAGCTTTGAGAGGCCACACACTGTGTGGGTCTGGCAGCGAGAGCACCAGGGGCATGCAAGAGAAACAGTCTCCCCACTCCGCGTCTGCAGAAGCCAGTCTAAGGAAGTCCTTGCTCAGCCCTTGATAAAGTTGCTGAGTTGCTCTCTGCTCCGGAACACCATCAGTTCCTTGGATACGCTGAAACCTTGCAGGGACAGGGGCATGTTCAGTGCAGATTCACACTCCAGCAGATTTCTGCTGAATTCTCTTTCCTTTCTAGCTTCATTGATTAAGCCTATAGGCATTTTCATGGAAACGGCAGCAGAACTCTCTAGGACCATCTATACCAAGTGAAAAGTCTCTGCTTCCCAGTAGGTAGGGATTGACAAATTCTTAGACAAGTTTCTGTTACAATTTTAATATGGGAAAACCAGCATGTCTCGCAGGACTTTCATGAAAGCTTAATAAGAAATCTTGCTCAAAAAACCAGACAAAAATCCAAAGTGTGGAAATTTCAGCCAAACGACAGAAATTTGTCAAAGTAACAACCACCTGAAAATAGGGTTTTGTGAGGAGTTTAGCAGCCTTAGCTGTAAGCTCCGCTAGCATCACACTGTATAAATATGGCACTATATAAAGCGGTGGCTTAGTTCCTTCCATCAGAATGCATTTTCATACATAAATTAAATCTCTGAAAGACAGATATGGCTAAATAACATTGTTTTCCTTACTTAAAGACTCTCATGTTTTTGTTAGATGATGGGAAAAGGCAGAGAAGAGGAAGGATAAACCCTTTCTTCAATCACCTTATTAATATACTTTCTTTGCTCACAACCTAGTTGCCAAGCAAGTTATTCCAGAGGTTGGTTCTCAGTGCCGTGATCTAAATATATTTGTTTCTGGCTCTATAAAGGTCTTGAATAACCAGAGTGAGGAATGTGAGCATTCTCACTGGTATCTAGCAAAGCACCTTTAAGTATCATTAAGTATTTTAAGCATGTGCTCAAATATATTGCCAATTAGGGATGCAGCTACTCGGATACGTAAGTACTTTGCTCACCTGGCACTGGAGATACTGTTAACATTTCAGTTAATGCAATATTAATTTGCTGACCTTTCTCCAGCACCGCCTCAAACGATTATAGTTTAGCAATTTTTACTACAAAGAGTTTAAGTAAATGATTTAGAGCTTTGTTTAAATCCTAGGTCATCTTCAGATGCCTTTCGATAAATGTAGCAGAGGGATTTTCAGCAGTGGCCAACGACAACTCCCTTCCAAGCTCTGCTGGCTCCTACCGCCTCTGCGACAGGTGTGGTTGAACAGATCGTCTGCCCTCCCTCCATCCGACTAGCTTAAACCCATCCTCAGCAGAAACGTTGACAGCTTGCCTGGACTGTGAACTGAAGCACCCTTTTCTCCTTCAAATTTTTGTGGGGACTCCCCTCCAGGAAAGGCAAACAGCAATGTGACCACATTTACCCGCTGTGGGGACATATTAGTGCCCCACGTGCTCCTGCACTAGGGAGGAGGGATCTAAAATGGGCAGCAGTTGTCAGGAAGAAGCCTACCTCTGAGACACGAGGGGTATGTGTGTGTGTGGCTTTAGTGCTTGGAGTCTGCACATGAGTAGTTGTACGCTGGCTCGAGTTTTCTCCTGTTGGCACATCTAAAAGCTTCATAACTCAATTACACTGTTGGAACATTGTACCAAAGTTTGACTTAATGTAATTTTAATGTTACAGATTTGCCAATTACATAGTTTGATGTTGGCTGATTCATTTATAAGGTTCGTAATGTTCCTTTTATTCTGCATTTAAAACACATTATTCATTATTTGGTGAAATATGAAAAGGACTAAATAGCCGGTAGATGGCACCAATAAATCCCATTGTGACACTTCATATTGAAAAGTCTAATTCTTGTCTTTTTCTCAAATGCATTTTGGAAACAAACAAAAAAAAACCCTAGACAAAACAGCATTATTGGTATAGTTTATTCTTATTAATTTACAGTAATAGTCAGGGAAAACACTTCAGTTTATAAACCGAATGTTTCCTAAGTCAAAACTCTACCATTTAATTGAACACATAAACTTGTGAGAAAGGCTTAGTAAGAACACATAGATGTGTTACAGTAATCTCCTAGTTAGTTAGAAAATCCAGTCTTTGATGAGTTAATGCTTTCTGAGCACTGCTCCAATCTCATGCAGCTGTGTCATCTTAAACCTTTCTTTTATAAAACTTGTTTTTTTTTTCCATAAAGCCTATAAACTGTAACACCCCCTGCAATGCACAACAGCAATGAAAACTGGAGAAGGAAGCATACTGAGAAAGCCAGAAGGTTTATGCATTGCCATGTGCTAACTGCCTTACTGGGTATTTGGAACACATTTCATCTTCTTCCCTGAACACTGTATGACCTGTTTAGACTTCAGTCCTTCAAAATATTATGGCTGTGTGGGTTGTGGCACCCACACATAAGAAGATGTTGATTTCCTTTATGCTAGAAGGATCTCGTCTTTCATTTGTCTGTAAATGACAACACTGTGTCTTCGTAGTGTTGCTTTAATAAAACAGTGATTATGCTAATGGTATTCCTTTCCCAACAGGTTACCTCACCTAGCCTTGGATATTAAGCACAATGTAAACTAAACAGGAAATATGCTTGTAAAGAGTAAACTTTCCTAAGGATGATCAAGGATATTTCATTCCTTGTGGACTTTTAGCAGCCGCCTTCACTCCTGATAAATCTGCAGCCTGTCTTCTTGGGTGACAGTAACAGTAGCAGTGACGGTGAGTGTTTTTGCGGATGGAGCCCATCTTCTCTCGTTGTTTCTGCAGCTGGGGCGGTACTTACTTTGGACAATGTCACAAAGGCTGGGGGAAAGGAAATCTGTGCTACAGGGCATGAGTCATTTCCAATGGAAAAGACTGATACAAACCAAGCACTCTGTTAGAGTGGACAGGCAAGGTATGAGTGACGCTGACAGCAAAACAGAAAGTCCTGACTTAATAGGGTATAGTCTACCTTTGTTCTTCACTCCCTCCAAAACACCGATGCATTAAATTGAGTTGAACTGTCCCTATCAATACGATGTGCAGTTAGCAAAGCGGGATTGACTTCTCACACATTTCAAATGCTGCCAATAATGAGGATGCCAGGGGTACAAGAAAACAATAGTTTTGGAAGCTTAGGCGCTAACTACTACAAGGTGATTCCAAAGGTACTAATCAACATCTTAAAGGCAGGCTAATGAGCATCCACAGCACTGTTCCAGGGTATTGGTAATTACACCCATCCCATACCCAGCTAATGCATACTGTCTTCCCATCATAACAATCCTGTGCTGCAGGGACTTCCCAAGTTCTGGGGAGATACATAACAGAGTACCTTGTACAAAAAATCAGATCTGTCTGTACGTACATCCTCCCAACACCTCCTCCCAGTGGGATTTTTGGAGTAGCAGATTCACTATCTGCTAAACTGTGAAGGAATAAGTTCAAACAGGAAGTATTTTGGTTTTCATTGCTTCATGATTTCATATTTATCTTTAATAGCATTTCTTTGATATTCTATGGAGTAAAGTTATTGTTAATATTTAAGAATTAAGTAGAAAGTATCATCATCACTGTATCCATCATTTTTACAAATAGAACAGCAAGTTGTTTTCTGTCAAATTTTTTGTCACTGTTTATGAAGACAGTAAAATTATTTGAATCTTATGGTCTTAATACTCAGAAATAATGAATGGATCGGCTTTTCCTAAGCTTCTTCACAGGTACTCCCAAGCTATTACAAAATGGAAACATCATGCAGAATACTAAATACATTTTCAGCTGAGATGTACAGTTCTGCCTGAGATCAATGCAGAATACAAAAATGAGTCACACTTTAGATCTTAGGGTAACTGTAACCACATAACAACTCATTTCTTGGGTTAATAAACTCCAGGACTTGTGTCAGCATTACTGTTTTAAACTAGGATTTGCAAAATATGCTTATGGAACCAGTTATACCATGTCCTGGGAGATAGTGCTGACCACTGTTAAGACTTACAAATTATATAAACCTCATTTTCTCAGTCTCCTTCCGTGTCTTTTCATCCTTGCTGTTTAGAATCAACCATTATATCACCAGTCAATGTCTGGAAATGAAGCCTTTCCATCCAGGAATTTGTAGTCAGAAAGATTATGGAGCCAACTGTGTGAGCGTGAAAGCATCTCAAATACAAACTATGGCAGAAAAATGAAATGTGAAATATTGTTAGACAAAAAAGTAAAAATAGACAAGGCCAATAATGAATGAGAAAGGAGAGGCTTTAGGAAGTGTCAGTAGTAATCTCAGTAGGTCATAAACAGAAAAAAATGCTTCATTAGCAAGGAGTTGATTCTAAGCACAAAAATACATTTTCTTGACTACATCTAGTTAACATTCGAATTTGTCCTCCCACCTGGCATAGCAGAGTTTCGGTAATTCACAGATATCATCAGCCATGACTGACAGACTATTTAAGAGAACGGAAGTCAGAGGAGGGGCTAACCACTACTCGGTTACGTATTTTTATGTGATTTTTGTAACAAAGTGTATTGGTTCCATGTTTGTGCCTTCATTTTCTTTCTTGGACTTTCTGCCATGTAACTGGATGTGTTCAACTTGAAGGGGAAAGGGGAAGCCAAAAGCCAAAAAGTAAAGCTTCAAATAGAGAAGGAAGGCCAAGAGGCAAGAGGGAAGGGACAGAGGGACGGGCTTCTCTGAGGCAGTGGGATGAGAAGCAGAGAGAAAGGCCAGGAGGCTCTTCGCTTCTCTGAGCAGGGCAGACAGGAGGCTAGGTGAGAGTGTACTTACTGGAACTTCTAAAGTTCAGCTCTTGGCAATTACTAAGGATCTTACAAAGCATCCAGAATGGCAAAGCAAAGCAAAAATGTGGCATACAACAATAAGAAAAGAGAAGAGAACCCTGAGATGTGAGGTGGGATTTGTGCATGTCTGTGACACAGGAATCCTAACCCACCCTTCTCAGAGCACCGGTTCGTGAAGGCTTATGGTCTTGGTTTCCAAACTGGGAATATGGCTGAGAAGTATCCATAAAGCATTCCCTCTTACAAAGGGAAAGTGGAAGGCACTCATACCATCATGTCCTGGATCCTAGAGAGCTTCTGTGAGACAAAGAGACACTTAGGGTTCATGTGAAACTTCTCTGGCCTTCCTTGCCAACAGCAGCCTAATCATCATGGTTGTCTTTGTCCTCAGAGGACCCAAACTGCCCTTGAATGATAGGGGTGCCCATGTCTCCTTCCATAAAGACACTCATGTATGTTGGTGTGATGCCTCTATCCCACAACAGAACACAGTTCAGATCCTCATGGTTAGCAGAGGACAATGACTTAGCAATGGCTAAGTGTTCATTATCGGTTTTAACTGTCTTGCAAGTCTGCCTCAGGGCCTCAATTTTAGTCCTGCGCTGCTATAAGTTGCATTTACACCTGTGCTGGGCCAGCTGGGCACAAATGACCATGGTGAGCACCCCATACACTGATGATCATTTACTCAGACTTTCAGGCAGTTTAAGGACCATCTGAGAGGTTCAGTCAGGATCATGACATGCTAGAAGTACACATCCTTCTGGAACATTGTTTTTAATGATTGCATTAGGGATAAGTCTGGGATGAGGTTCTATGTCTGGTCCAACTTTGCAGCTGTACCATGCTGTAGGACGAATGACTTTCATGGTGAAAAGTGAAGATAAGCAAAACAATCCCAGCATGGTAGTAGAGGCCATAGGTCTACTGAGCATCTAGATGGAGAGGCTGATCGTGGCTGGTAGCAGATACAGACCTTCTTTAGGTGACAGCACTTAAGGGACCAGGCCAACCGAGCAGTCCAAGTCTCTAAAAAGGGGAGCAGGGACATCCAGGGATGGCAGTACTGTTTACAGAGGTCAGAAAGAGAAGGGAAATTCCACACCAAAAGTACTGTAACACAGCTCCTGGGACCTTTTCAAAATGTCAGTAGAGCAAAATGGATAGACAAGACCAAAATCAATTTAACTCACCCAACTCAATTTCTGCTGGAAATGCAATTGGAGTAATGTAGCTAGGATTTTTCAGTCTGGCCCTTGGATTCATAAATCTAATTTTACTGTCTCTTCTTTGTGCATCAAATGTCATAACAGCTAGCATAGAGTAAGAACTGAAAAAAAGTAACTAGGAACTTCATTCTTCACCACTCAAGAGCAGTTATTTCCTCCTGTGCAAAGGGACTGAAAATAAATACAAATCATTAATAACAGACAAAGATAGTGGGTTTTTTCTATTCTTCTCTTTGCACTTGCATTATACTAACACATGCCTCATTATATTTTGCACCAAATTAATCCAAAACTCAGGTGAAGGTGTTAAGCAAGTGTTGTGGAGCAATTTATACTAAAACCAGATACTAACATTTTTAATAGAAGACAAAGAACAAATTCTGTTATCATATCAAAAATTCTAATGTATTAATTGATTTACATTGATATAACTAGCAACAGGATTTAATCCAATGGACTGACATTTCCATAATTCCATAATTCATGTTTCCCTTATTCCATTCTCCTCTCTGTGCCTGTTTTGGTAAGATATACATGTTTATGCATCTCTGCCAATTGCATTGTGTCTTTTCTTCAGCCACTAGCAAATACAAGGTTTCTACACTCCTGGGAGTAAAGAGAATAATTCAGCTGAGCTTTTGTTTGAGCTCTACATGAACTGTGTGAGTGAAACTGTCGAATGCCAAGAAAGAATTCTCAAATTTCTACCAGTTTGGAAGAATCTAAAGCTGCTTTATATTCAGGAGCTCTAGCTGTGTCGGTTCAAGTGCTGGTTTTAACCTGTTTCTCAATTTGAAAGCAATAAAAAGGGCAGAAAATCAAACCTGCATTACTGGAGCTTTCTACTTTCATACTAATTCACAGTAAAGCAACATGGTTTCTTCTGGATTATGGGCTATTGTGGGAGAACAGCAGCAGCATAATACATGTTGAATGAATAAAGAAAGAGGCTGTTTTCACTTGTGAATACACACAAAAGTAATTTATTTTTATATTGTATAAAATTATATAAACAAAAACTTTGGAAAAATTACAAACCCACTGATTTTCGCCCACAATTAAGTCACCTTATACCACACTGGCAATATAAAGGGCTTTGTGAGAATGTGCAACGTACACTTATTTTAAAGCCTTTACGCTAAGAAAGTAGACAGCATGATATGCAATGGTATTAGAAGTGAAAATCAGTGTCACTAGAATCAAAACTTACCTTTGGTAGGTGCAACCGAAGTAGTCAATGGAGGAAGAAAGATGTCACAAAGAGCTATCCCCACTGAGTTTTAAACTGCTATTTTAGATATATGGAAGAAAATCATAGAGTAGAAACAATTTATACTAAATTGCACTGGTATGGCTAAGCAAAGCTTGAACTTGCCTGCCATGTGAAGATGGAAATCATTATCTCTTTTGACCTCAAAGACATCCCAAATACCCAGCAGAAATGGAACGTGCTGTTACTTTTCTAAAAGTCCAACAGGCAGTCTGAGAGCAGTGGCAAGATGTATTTATTTATTGTACTACTCATGTCAAAAAGTGGTCACCTGGGTTTGCTCAAGCAAATCTCCAACAGGTTTTTGAGAGGACAGAAATATATCTACGAATTCAGTAGCACTGACTGTTCAAGTATGTGGGATAAACACCGTTTGAATTTGAAGAGAAACAGTTCAAAGAACTGAGCAGACATAAATCAGGATATCCTAAGCCAGTAAGAAAAGATCATTAATTTACCACTGGGGAGGTCTGTAAGGTGATGATAAATGTGGTGAATAAGAACCAGCAGTACCTCCTCTTACAGAGCAGCTTTCCAGCTGCCTCAAAAGCATCCAAAATAAAAGTCCTCAGTTATTAATACCTATGACAGTGGACTTTCAGGACACAATGTGCTTGAGACAGTAGGAAAGACTTGCCGTTAATCTAAGTGGATGACCACAAGTAATCAAATGCATTTGAGAAGTTATCACTCGTTGGTTCTGAATGACTGACCTCCCACCTGGGACAGGGTGACTGACAATCCCTGGGGTAACTTCTCATTGCTTTGCAATGTAATTCATGTGCTTAAACCACCAGTGGAAGAAGGTTCTCTGATGTATGAAAAAGGCAAATTTTGAATCACTGCAGAATCTTCCAAGGAGGACATAGAGACTGCGAGTATGGATCACTTGCTTTTGTCATGAGACTTGCTTAACTTGAAGAGTGTTGAGTCAGAGAAGCAGTGCTGATCTGGCCAGGAGAAAGAGCTGAGACAAAACTTTTCAGCAAGTGTTGGTCACAGAAGTGCTTGGAGACATTAGAGAAATTACCTCCCATTGCTTGCATCCTGCCGTGGCCAGGGGAACCTGACTTTGTGTACTCTCTATAAATAAACAGGACTACAGCAGAGATACCTGGATCTGTCATCAAAATGTCCTCCTAAATCAAATGATGTGAATTGTGCTAGTCACTTTGATCAAAAAGGGGTAACACATGGTCAGTTCTGGAAGGATTAATTTATTGGTTTTCCCAGGTGTATAATTAAAAGTAACCCAGACTTTACAAATTACAAGAGTGGAGATAAATGAAAAACTTTGCCTTTCATGTGAGGAGTATCATATGGACTCTCCTTAGTCCAAATTTTGTCCAGATCCTAATTCAGCTATGGGCAGCTGGCAGCTGTACTTCTGAAGGCATCAGCCCTATTGTAGCTTATCTTCAAAATGTCAAGGTTAGTCCCTTCTAGAGCAGGCTGGCTGCATCCACACTGCATAGCCATGGAGCTTGCTTAGTCTGTATCCAGCAGACTTTCCACCAGCTCACCCCTTGGCCTTTTCTGGTGTGCTGTGTATGGCACTTCCCTGTCTCATGTATGACTGCATCAGCAGACTCCTCAAAAACTGTCTGTGCACTCCCCACATTGACATCCTCTTACTGCAGGAAAACGCTGCGCAGCACTGCTGCCATTGCACTTGCCATTGCAGCTGCTTTCTGGTGCTTCTGCTACTGCTGTATTTACTGCTCACATTCACGTGGAAGAAAGTTTGGTGTTACCTGTGGTCTGTCCAAAACCAGACTCCTACTCTTGAACAAAGTCTCCCCAAAAGAGCTGGAGACATCAATCCTGCCAAGTAGAGCAGCCATCCATCCTAGGGAAGCCAGCATATGGACTTGAGAGATGTGAACTGCCAGGAGTCACCGGAACTATATTCTTGCCAGTTTCTCTGTAGTTCAGAAAAGATTTGTGACCCAGGATAGCGGTGTTCCTGGTGGGACTAAGATGTGGCAGGACCACCTGGGACAACTAGGCTTGGATACGAAATTCTTGTATAGGGGAGCATCTCCAACAGTTGATGGAGGTGGCTGACAGAAGCCCATGGCAGAGGACAGTGTTCTGAAACCTCGTCACACTTAAGACCACCAATTTATGACTATGGAAGTATGATCATGGTGGTCATTTTTGAAGCCATCATCCAGATTGTTTCTCCTTAAATGCACTGGGTGTGTTTATAAATCGATGACTTACCAGTGATATTGCCACAACTGGTAGATACAGAGTATTGTGTCTGTGGCTGTATGTGTCTGAATGTGTGTCTTCTGGTGGGTTGTTCTTGTTGTAAAGTGACAGTTGGCTCTAAAGCCAGCATGTGTGTGTGACTAGGTTGTGCTAATAGAACATTCATTAGGTTATCTGAAAGCTACAGCTTTATGGTGATTGAAGGAAAACGGGGTTGTAACAGAAGTCCCTGCAAGTACAAGCACAGGGTGATAGTAGAGTCCTTCAAGGTGCAAGTGCAGACTGACACTAAAGGTGCCAGGACTGTAAGCACAAGTCATGCATGGTCAGTTATTAGTCACTAGAGGAGAACAACCCTCTGGATTGGGTTAAACGTGTTTTAAGGATAACAAAGAGAACAAACAATGAGCCTCCAACATAAGTAAAATATGCTATGTATAGCAAAGTCAGACAAAACATGGAATTGCAAACTTATAAGGAACGAGCAAGTAAACAGTCTGTGTTAGAAAACATAAAAGTTACTCCAGACAGACCCACAGTGAGGAGGAAGAAGCTCTCCAGCATCAGTCATACTCCTCCTGGAGAAGATGAGGTGCAAGACTATGAACATTAACTTCATATTCCCCAGCGGTTCCCCCCTTCCTTCTTGGAGAAGACCAGTGCCATTGACCCTAGGACACAGAGGAGCCGGGCAAGATGAGGACAGCCCCAGACAGTGGGGTGGGTGCTGAGCAGCAGGTGTCCTTCCTGGGAATGGGCTGTAATAAACGGACAGTTTGGACTATCAGTATATCGCTGTATAACTGGACTGATAGTACTTACTTTATTGGACTGTTAACATTTTTATTAGACTAATAATAAATTCTGTGCATATAAGATGTGTTTCTTTAGCCCCTGTAAATTGTACTGACTGTCCTGGAGGACTGGCAGTTAGAATTCAGTACAGCCACGGACACAGAGAGCCCTTCTGTGGCATTTTTGTCAACAGCCCGTTGTAGGCACAAGCCTACAGTAATGACACAAGATAACAACTGATTTTACCCAGACTGTAATTTCTGATGCAGTGGGGTAGTACTTGTAACTGGAGCACGGCTGACTGTGTAGCTGAGTGGAGAGCATCCGTGTACATAAGTGGACAGAAATGTGTGATGAATGAAAGCGGAAAGAGTGGCCTATTGTGACGATGTAAGTGTGTGAAAAAATGCAAGATCCCAGGAGGGCTGAGCTATGGAAGAAACAGGGAATGTGTGTGGGGTTGTTCTGCCTGGAGAAGGAGGATGGAGACTTAAAAACTAAGGGCTTGGGCTGAAGTTGGGCTGCCCAGGTGGCATTCCCCAGGAAGCTGGGAAGGAGGAGCTGATAGGAACTTTCCTGGCTTTCATGATGTGTGAAAACACCTTTCCCAGAGTAATTAAAGGATTGCTCTGCAGCTCACAGAAGCAGTTTATAACACCCTACCAATGCTCTGTGAGATGTGCCCTGGGGCATAACGCAAGGGCGTCCATGGGTGTGCCAGGCTGGGATGCCTGGGGGGTGGTAGAGGTATCTGTAGGGCAGAGGGAGAGGGATGCAGCTCGTACCGCCTGCAACGAGCAGCTCCTGGGCCAGCCCTTCTCCTGGGCCAAAGCCCGCTTTTATTGCAGGCGGAACCGGTTGTTTTGTTCCCATGTTCACCAAGAGTGAACACGCACATGTGCATATGTGCAGTGCAGATGGTCTGGGACTAGGATCCAGGGGCAAGTATTGGACTGAAGTGATTTGGCAGCATAGATGCACCGTGTGATAAAAATGCATTTGTAACATGAAACGCCAGTGAGAACTTACGAGAGGGAATTGAAAAATACCTATAGAGTACAGGCTTAAGAAGCTGCTTTCTTACCATGGATGTAATTAATTAATGCATTGTAAGAAAACACAGCATCCAGACAGATAAGCAGTGATGACAGCAATTTCCTGCTGGAAAACATGGCCCAGTGTATATTCTGGAAGTTATTCTGTTGTACTTATTAATTATTCTTCTAGATTGTCTAAAGATTGCCATGATATCAACCACAGAAAAGGCACAGAAAATCCTTATTTGGTAGGTGTGAAATCCCAGCTAGAGCAGTCAAGTACTGCATTCCAGAAGTGGGTGTAAAATACTTGCCTCAGCAATGATTTTAAATATGTTAGTTCATCTGAAAGATGGTTTTGAATTGGAGACATGAATAATGAATATCGTTTGCATAGAGCACTATACCTGTCCATTAATATTGAACTCCCTACGTCCCAACAGTTCCCACTACTTGTGTGGGGTTGTGGCTGAACAGTGAATTGATAAGAAGTAACTGTGTTCCTGTGCTTGACAGTTTTGATCGTGAGCTTTAGTTTCCCCAGGTCCATGTCTGAATTGGTAAAGTTACGCTCTCTATAATATAATAATGTGTATAATAACGTGCTGCAAAAATTAGATCATATTAATACTCTGAATGAAGCGGAAAAAAATGTTGGGGGGGGGGAGAACAAATTTGAGGATAGGGTAGGTGCTGCAGCACTGCAGAAGGGCTGCTTGAGGGACATGGACAAAACTCAGCACCTGATGTTTTAGGTTCCAATCAGCCCCTCAGCCCTTGAGTCAGGCAAACTGAATATTAAGCCGCTTACTAAGCGTGACCCGGAAAGGTCTATCTGCCTTGCATGAACAAGCCCAATACTTTTATTTCCTGGTAAGAGCAAATGACCATAAATATTTTCATGCCTTTTGCATTTGATAGCTCCTCATAGCTGATAAAGAATAGGCTGCTGATTAGCTATGGTGCCTTTTCTTAAGCTGCTTTTTGACTGTGAGCAAATTGTTCTTTCTATCCATGCAGTAATGCCCCAGACGTATTTCCCTGTATCCAAACATGTGGGTGTTTTGCAAAGGTTAATGGAAATTAAATTAAAGCCGAATAATACTGATTATAATGCAAGAGTGTGCAAGCAAGGCTAATTAATACAACTGGCAGCACAGCTCAGTCCTGACCTGTGACACCACTCTGTTTCTTTCTCTCTCAACTCTATTTTTAACTCAGCAGGCACCCACAGCAATCTAAAACTGCTTGTTTCAAACAGTCTAGCCAAGGACAGATTTACAAAGGCATCCCACTTCTCTCACTCAGGACTTAAATGATGCTCAATCCTCCAGAAAGAAAAGAAAAGCTATTACATTCTCCCTTCTTCCTTCTTGCTTATGAACATCCTAGTTCTACCACTAAGATTAGAGTATTTCCTATGTTTTAGTGTTCACGGAGCTTTTCTGTGCAAGGAGCTGTTGCAAATAAACTTGGATTTTATCTTGTTAAAGTGGCATATGTCAGCAAATGTCTTTTCTGGTGAATCAGCTCGCCTTTTATCCTATATTAATGATCCAGCTTTGGCATTAGTTTACTCATGGGCAGGAGAATGGCTTTTAACTCTGGATAATATGCATAGGCTACCTGAAAAAAAAATATCTGAAAATCAGACTGGAGGACTTGAAAACCCCAGGATGATAACAGGACAGAACAAGAGGTCTTGCATCTCTGCATCTTAGACCACCACATCTTATTTCCTTCTGGCACCTGTTCCACAACCTTCACTGAGAAAATCTGGAAAGGAGGCACCTGGGAAGGCACCAGTGCAACAGGGGATGGCTGGCCTGAGGACACTGAAGGTTTAATTTTGAAACATTGCAGTGTATTGCATTCTTCAAAATACAAGGCCAAATTTGCCTCACTGTGGAATGAAAATGTGCTGTGGATGCACTGTGTACACGGTGTTGTAGATCACGTAACACCTCCTAAGCTTTAATTTTAGAAATGCCACCTTGGCACGTATTCCCCAGAGGCACAAGAGGAACAAATTCCATTAAACCCCAACTGCTTTGAGGCCTTCATTTGCAACAAGCTCCCCCCCTCCATCACTCCCTGCAGCAACAAGGGCTCTGCTTGCAAGGCACAGTCTGACCCCCGAATTTGAAGCATCCTGTTTGTGGGGTCCCCATGGGCTCTTACACACCTGACTGTCCCCAAATCTTTTTTCTTTTTGGCAGATCTGAAAGCCCTTCCTTTGATACTATTCTTCATTTTCCACAGGAAACAAACCAGTTGCTGTGTCAGCATCTTGGCCAGGAATCAAAAGGAACAAGCTACTCGTCAGACAACACCCAGGGGCACAGGCAGTTAGGATGGGGATGATATTTCAGCAAGAGTAACCCTTTCTGGCACTAACAAAGGTACCTTAAAAATTCAGTGTAATTTTGAAAAAAAAAAAAAAAAAAGTGCTATCTGTAAAACTTGTGAGTTTATTTCTATGGCACAGGTTAAAAACACAGCAGCTCCTTTCTCTGCCCTGTGCTTTCCAGTTCAGACAGAAGCAAGGGTATTTTATTAGCCATGTATTCTAGTTGCCTCATACATTTATAACACCTGCATCAAATAAACAGGGAGAATAAACCATGTCCCCTTTACTCTCAGCACCCCACTGATTCTCCTGCTGGATGTGAACCAGGCTGCCAGCTGCTAATCCATTGCTGCTGGAGTCCTGGAGACCACAGGCAGTTAACAGGTTTGCTGCTAGCCTGGGCCATGCAATTTCTCTAGCAGCAGCTTTGCGCTGTTTTCTTCAGCATTGTACTTGGCTGCCAGTCTTTCCAGACTACCGGATATTTTTTTTTATATCTTTGCACAGGTAATGACTAGAATTTGTCATTATTTCATTGATTATTTTTTTTCAGTGTCACCGAAAACTCTGAACACCATAGATATATGATGTTTAATGGGGACCCAAATGCACAGCCCTCACTAAAGTCATGTCTACAATGGTATGTCACTGAGCTACATATAAAAAAGAGCTTCTTGTACCTGCTGCGTATGGCAGCGAGGCCCCCAAGCAGTATTCGCTTCTTGCTGTGTCCTGTGGTACTTTTTAATCCTTCTCTCACATTTGGCTACCTTTGTAGTAGTCACTCATTTTACCACATTACAGAAGGGTCTCAAACACATCAGCAACGATTAATATCTTGTGCAAGAAGAGGATACGGCTATGTCAAACATCAGAAATGCCTAATATTCTCTGCAGGAAGAAGAGGAAATAACTATATCCTGAAGCCTGAACTGGGACCTCCTTGGAGAACAAAGTTCTAGAAAATTGAGTAGAACTCGGGTTTCTGTGGGTTGTGATAGAACACCACATGAAGTGAAGAATCAGTTCTCCCTACACCACACAACAGGTATCTGTCTACTGTGATCTGGAACTTTCCTAGACAATCTGTCAAATACTTACTGATCCTCAAAGTTTTTATTTTCTGGCATGAATCTTTCCAACTTCCCCTTAAGTCCATTTCTTCTTGTCTTCTTCCCAGTCAGCGTAAAGGAAGACCACCAGCATGATCCCACCAGTGCTCTCTCACGCTGAGCAGGCGGGCTTCCTCGGGCTCTCCTGGGGGACGGGGCCTCCAAGGCTGCCGATTGCTGTTGCTGGTCTCCTCCTGGCTTTAAGCGAGGTGCCAGAAATAGCTGAGAGCTTCAGCAGGGACCTTCCCGAGGCTGCGTAATGGCGAAGGATTACCTCAGTGTGTACCAAATTTGCTATTTGTAGAGGCAACTCAGAGTTGGCTCTATAACTCTCAGTTCTTGGTCTCCTCTCTCCCCCCAGTAGTATGACATCTTACTAGAGAAAATGTCTCAGTTTCCCAGTGTCTTCCACTTTAGTCATGACAGCAACCACAAACTCTCCCATTTATAATTACAGAGCTACATTTCCTCTCATTTTGACCTCAGAAGCCCTCTTTGGCAAATACAGCAATTTCTTATGGGGAATATATGTATTTTAGCTTCTTTGATGTGACCACACAGTCCATGAGTCACAGCCTGAGGACATCAGATACAGAAATATTCTGATTCCATGAAGAGAGGAGGTGGGAACCGCTCATTATACCTTCGCAGTCTTTGGTCTTAGCTCTTAAAGATACATCAACCGCAAACACAGGAACGTAAAATGCATGGAGTAATAAACAGTCACTTTAAAAATTTTCTTTATTTTCATTTTCAAGTTCAAGGTCAATCTTCAATAATTTGCAGATAAAATGAGAGTACAAAAATGCTCCTGTTAGTCTAGTTTGAATTTAGATAGATAATTCACTATTTCCAAATAAAATGAAGCCTGCTTTTTCAAACACCATTTCTGTGCACAAATTATATAGCTCATTCTTTTCATAAGGCATGTAAAACAGATTTCCGTTCAAACATTAGATCATTTTATACTTGGGTGTCAGAATTAAAAACACAAGTAAAATGTTTGCAAAAAACCATGCCTGAACTGCAGAACAGAAGTACACACTAAAGACATTACAATGTACTCACGCAGAGACATGCACATATGAATATATATGTATATGAACATAATAGGAAGATAAAAAATATCTGTTTTCTGTTTTGTATGCGATCTCAGTCATTTAGCTAACAAGAATGCATGTTTAACCCAGTACTCATATATTGCTTACACAATAATTATACTTTCCTATTTTTTCAGTACAAGATCATTTCTGTCACATAGTAAAATTGTGTGTCTTCCAGTCCATGCCCTACAGAATGGTGAAATGATGAAATACATTAAGGAAGCATAAGGGACAAGATGAAGGAATACTGAAAGATAAGATTGCACTGAGTCTTTGAGAAGATGAATTTGCCTAATGATATCTATGGGTAACTGTAAATTCTCTTCTTTACCCAATGTCCACTTTCTTTTGAGTGATTCCATTTCTCACATAGTGGAAGAAAATGTATTTTACATGTATATGCGCATTGGAGGAAAATCCTATCTATACATTGTATTGGCATTATGGAAATTTGGAGGAAAATCCTATCTATACATTGTATTGGCATTATGGAAATATGACAAAGTAAGTTTGTTTCTGTTTAAAACCTGAACGCAGGTAAATCACTAAAACTCACCACATGTTGGCAAATCATTCCAGCAGAAAGCGTGTTGTTTCAGTGTAACTGTAGAAATCCTTGTGTGCAGCCAAGGGACATTGAAAAAATTAAGTGGCATAACATCTTTTGGGGGAAAATTACATTTCAAAAATCCTGTCATATAAGAAGACAGAGATGTCCGCAGGTCCTTTACCTAAAAGTCTATGTCTTCTAACACAGTTATTTTATTTCATGTATTTGAGCTCTTTATATTTGAAAGATGCTACTCGAAGAACAGACCCTGTAAATAAGACTCTTCACGCCTAGGAAGGCCACCTGGAGTGAAGATGTCCAGATGATTCTTTGAGCTTGCTTCTTCCACTAAAACCAGCACACAAATCTATTTTTAGGACTTTAAATTGCCTTAAGCAGTACAGACTATATTCTGTCACCCTTAATTATACAGAGTGGTATATTATTTTATGAAGAAACTGGTTGTTTCTACTGGTGGTTGTCTCTAGGAGAAGGAAAGTAAAGAAAACATAAATATAACCATATCTATGTACAGAGGCACGATCCACATCTCCACAACATGGTCTTAGTTTTATTAAGGTCATTGGAAGCTTATGCATCAAGAACTAAGAAGCCACCTAAGACATAATGTAATTTCTTTTCAGTTACCACTTAATGAATAAGAACAGTAATGTGTTACATGAGAAGATTTTATAAAGTTGCTTGTAACTAGACATCGTTTGTACCACAGAAGTTGGATCCAGTCTTTGAATGCCCTAAAGTTAACTTTCAGGATATAAACAGGTTTATGGGATCTTGATGTAGCTCAGGAAAGTTATCATGAGCAGACAGAGGGGTCATCCAGGGCAGTCAGCCTTCACCACTCCACAACTGCCACCCTGATGGTGGATGTGGTCAACATAAGCAAGGTCTGTTGTGTTGCCCAGATAATTATGTACCAAGCCCATCTCCTGCTAGCCATCTTATCACATCTCATGCTCTGAACACGAGACTCAAAAGCTGCCTCCCTGCCGACTGCTGGACACGCAGCTAGGACTGTTTCTCATACGGATGCGCTATGCAGCATTGCAGGCTTGCTTCTGTTGCATGACCCAAGCCATCAGATGCATCTGGTCAGCACATCATTACAAAATAATCTCTTAGCTAGTAAATAATCTCACTGCCAGGACTCCTCTGTTCTTGCATCTGCTCACCCTAACATGGTATCCACCCAAGGCAACTATCTGTGGAACAGCTTCTTACACAATGAACCTTCCCTTTTGCCTTCCTTCAAAATCGCCTCTACCCTTTCACACACCACCATCATTAATCACTTTCCACAGCTTTCCTGTGTAATACGGGTGTATACGGCACTCTCTCTTTCAGTAAATCCTTCGAAACAGAAGTGGGTTACAAGTCTGGCACAGATCTGAAATGGTTCATCTTCTGCTCTACACTAATAATGCAGAATCCTGAAAGCGTGCTTTCAATTAGGTCAGTACACGGCCACCAACAATGGTTATCCATTTCTAAATTAATATTGCTGAGCTGCTACAGCCACTGTTTATTGTTAGAGTGAGTCAAGTCCCTTCCTCTCCTATAATGTTGTCAGCAAGTTAGCAGAGAGCCACAGCTTGGAAGGACATATGCAGACTGCTGTTGTCTTACCTGTACAACACTATTTTCAATATTCTTTAGTTGTTCTACATAAATGTGCAGCACAAGATCACTTACCAGATAACACACTGACCTGCAGAAAGCTAAGGACAAGTTCTTTGCCCCTTTTTAGGACATGTAAAAATAAATATTTCTTATATATATGCTATTGTATGCAAAAAGGTTGCACTAACTCTGGATTTAAGTTTGCCTTTGTGTTGGAATAATTAATAAACAATTCCCTATTGCATAGACTTGTACTCCAAGGAACGTATTAAATACTCACATACCCAGCAGCAAGTTATTAAAACAATCCTAATATGGAATAAATTAGGATTCAGTCCCACAATTCTATTTATACTTATTTGCCTATGTGTAAAAAGGACTTCTTACAGTTCATACATGGATTTTATTCCCAATGCCATCTGTCTGTTATGAACACCTTTTGACTAGTTATTTTAAATGGCCCTCTAAGGATACTCATATATGTCTGATGGGGGAGGCAAATGAATTTACCTCTTTTATCTTCATAAACGGACAAAGTCACAGAGAATATATATTAATACTTCTATATTAAGAAGCAATATGTTGAATTAATTCCTGGTCTTTACTACGCCGAACACTTACTATTCCTTTTAGCTGTAAATTTATGATAAAAGTGGAGTACTATGATACAGGATGTTTACAATTAAATTAAATAAGCCCTGCACAGCAAATCAACTATAACTGATCAAATAAAGTTCATTTTTGGAGCTGTCATTGGAATACTGTTTTAAGAATCATGGTTATTTTCATGTAATGTTAGTGATCATTTTTTCCAGGTCAGTCTGGGCCTCAACATAATTAGAGGGGCATGTATAAAATAACCAAATAGCCAGAACCCTACCTGCCAGCTAAGACTAGGAACTTCAAGTAAGGCTGATCAATATGAGAGTTACTGTTTTTAAGACTCAAATTCTGTCAATACAGAAAATAAATTAAAACTAAGTAATTAAAAGGTTAATATGTAAAAAGGCTACTATATGACTGAACTATATAAAACTGTCAAATATAGTTTAAAAGAGATTTAATGGAAGCCACCTATGTGTCTCTTTCTGAGATCTCTGGGTTTGAGTTTTATGAAAGTGAGCACTTTAAATGAATTCCGGGGGTTTGAATGTACACACTCGAAACCCCTTATGACTGAAAATGCAGATTAATTTGTTCATTTCCTGTTTTAAATCGAGAAGAAATGTACCCCTCATCATCCGGCCTCATCCTAATAGCAATGCAGAATAGGACATACACAAGGAGATAATATAGGACTTAGTAAAACCAAATGGCATGAATTTTGGCGTATGTCTGCGCAGTGCCACTGCTTTAGACAAATGACATCTAAACATCCTACAGTGTCTGCAGCTGGTTTCTACAGGACATGTTTCTGAAGGCACTCAGCAGCAGCTGCCTGCTGTATTCAACATGGAACATCTGGAGATCTTCATATCTTCAGCGACTGAGGACATTTAAAGCACAGCGGAGCATTTTCAGGTCCATCCTCACCTGCGCTTTCCTTCGTTAATTGACGCAATTCTTTGTTTTCCTTCTGTCACTTTGTCTGATGTTTTTTGTAACATTAATGGTGACTTCTTTTGTGGACATTTTCTGTGCGTCCCATTTACTCTGTGAAAGTTTTAAACAGTACAGTGAGTTCCACACTGACAGCACAAAGAGTCATTGATGATTACCTCCTAATTTATGAAAACAGTTCTACTTAATAAACAGAATGCCTCCAGCATTCTTCACACAGTACTGTGATGTGGAGCAATGTTCTCATTCAGCATGGATGCAAGCTTTTATAACTGCTATTAGGGCTGTGGATGTCAGTAGACTTTGGATCAACCCTCTTGGCTGTAATTATCATCTCTGCACATGTGTATTCTAAAAGCAGAGCAAATAAATCTGGTTTCAGTCCAGAAGTGGAAATTAGAGGTTCCTTTTGATGTCACTGGGAGTTGAGCGTGACTAGCCTGAGACAGAATTTTCTCCACTTTATTTTATGTTTCTTAAGTGAAAATATAGTTTCAGAATAACTTAGTTCTGCCTGCATATAAGACCCAAGTACAAAATATACCCTTCAGAGCTTCATCAGATTATTTCCAAATATTCAAAAAAGTCAGTCTGTCTGAGGCATGCAAGTGCATCCCTAATTTAAATTTATTCTTCTCCATCTCCTAGTCTGTCTGCTTGTTGCCATAAGCAACGCACTATACTGCGCAGTAAACTGGATAGGTCTAGCAAAGGACACTCAGAACCAGGCTGAAAGAGACACAGAGCAGCTGAGTTAGGTGGGTTTCGGTATTGCATTTCCAATGTTTCATGAGACAATTTGTAAGTGTCAAGAATGCCAGGTAAATTAAGCATCATTTATATGGCAACAATGCCAGGTGGAATAATGTCTGGTAAACTTCCACTGACATCAGTGGAAGGTACAAATTTACCTGAGAGCAAACCCTGGTGTTTATTTGCCGCTGTGTGTTACTTCACATTTCTGCAGCCTGAATACACCTGCTCCTTTGCTATCCACTCCCCCCATGCTCCTGTTCACACAAGGACTCTCCAAAGACTACACATATCCTGAAAATCCAGCCAGGTTATTGTCAGTCAGTGACATAATCTGGATACCACCTTTGCTTTTGGGGTGCCTAATCATTCTGTTGCCTTCACTGGTATTAGGACTCCTTTCATCATCAGCATCTTTTACTTCCAAGTTGTGTTAACATTACCCTCATAAGAGGATACTAAAATTTCCCAGATGCAGCCCGTGTCAAACCCTTTCCCTTTCAACACCACAAACTGTACCCTGTCACATAACCGATGGTAGGGGTAAGGCAGTAGGAAGCTTTAGAGCTTGATGCCTGAGAAAATGAGAAACAGCGAGGTAAAGCAATTTACCCCCTACTACCCCGCAGACAAGTGGCAGAACCCAAGTCTCCTGAGAGCACCATGTGCTGCATCACATTCTATTCTACAGCATGTAGAGATAAAAGAAAAAATGTAGTCAATGTGAATATTCAGATGAATAAAATGGGCACATTTTGAGTTGGGGGGATAGCCACATTCTCAACTCTAGGCACCTATACTTTAGGTGTCCAAATTGGAAACCTGCTCATCTTACACTTCCCTAAACAGGCAGTGGAGAAACAGAAATTCAGAATGGCAAACCAGAGCTGGAGCCTAACTTAGATACTACACTTCTGCTGTAGGAAAATACATTTCTTTTTTGACTATAAGAAGTCTAGACAACTTACCTTCCTTTCTTAGACACCTGCATTAGATGCGTAGAATAACGTAAATGCCCTACTTATCATCAGAAATTTTCTTTGCACTGGCTTGCAACAGTACAGATACATATTACTGAATTTATCTTAACTAGAAAAACGCCGGAGGATACATTCAAAGCCATAGGGCCCCAGGTCAGGAACCCACACTTCACTGAGTAGTCCCATTACAGTCAACACTCACATTATTAACATGTTGTGGGAATTTGCCCATACTTCCTAGTAAGTCTAATACAGAAGTAATTTTTCAGTCGCTTACAAAGTTAGACAAACAATTTTCTCCAACATACATTATAATTCTTAAGTGTGGCCAAGTCTTTTTCAAATTGGATTAATAATTATGTTAGTTCTGTTCAACCATATCCAACCTGACCAGTTCATTTTTCTCTGTGGGCTAGGGCCTATGACAGGCATTTATGTTTTTCATTTACAGCATACCCATGGCTCTAGATGTCACGTTGCTGTAGAATGTGGCCCTATACATCTGGAGCTGCAGTATCTTGTGGAAAGATACAGCAGGATCCATGTCACCGGGGAATGTTTCTGTACTATAGCAGCACAGAAGATAATATAGCAAAGGCATAAAATAAACACGCATGTACCAATGTGGTGTTTGTTAGCAAATGCAAGGTGAATTGAATCCAAATTCCCTTTTTTATTTGCTCAGTCCCCCTGGGTTTAAATTTCCCTCTCTCAAGGATATGATTCCCAAGAGGGAACAGCTCCTTATGGGATGGGTGTAGCAGTTCCACCACATGCCGTGCTGAGAGGTCTTCCCATCTGAGAAATCGAGGAAGCAGTAAACCAACCATAGGTTTTGGATTACTTTAATCTGCAGCAGCTCAGCAGCTGCTACAGAAACAGGACAACAGGTGGAAATACGTGAGACAGGCAGGTAGGCAGCTAGCACAGGAGAAGTTTGTGCTTTGGTCTAGCCCCAAAGCCTTGCGTGTTCATACATTACTGTTACACAGGATCATCCTTCTACAGCGTATACAACATATGAGCGAGGGAGAGAATGGGGGGAAGATCTGATCCAAAGCCTGCTGAATTTATTGCAAAGACTCCCATTGACTTTGTCAGGCTTCACATCCAGCCTTGAATGAACCAGGGTTCGTGCAGCGCACGCAATTTAAGCAAAACAGCAATTAAGGAAAAATCCATTCCCTTTCAGATAATTAATCTAAACAGTTTGCACAATACATGCCACAGCTGGACTGAGCTGGAAAAAAGCAAGTGGGGGAGGGGGGGGGGTTGCTGTAACAAGTGCGTATGTTACTCTGATCGCCAAATAAAACATCAATTTTGTGGCCGTTCAGGCATGAGGCATTGTCAGAGGTGCTAGGCTTAGTCATGCCATGGCTGCGGTGCAGCCATTTTCTCTTATCCCCAGGCATTAAATACAGTTTGACTGCAGCGTGGAAGATTGTCACTAAAATAAGTTCGACCTGGTTGAAGCTAGTGCTGAGTGTCAGGGAGCCTAATTATACTCTTACCTCTGCTGTCCTGCAGCTGTTCTGTCTCTGCGTCGGAGCTCCCGTGCCCGGGACCATGGGGTTTGCACACTGAGGACCACAGTTGTGCCTCTTCTCGGCGTTCAGTGTTCCAGCTGCAGCTGATGCTGTAGTTGCACCTGTCTGAGCTGATTTCCCATCCTCCAGAAGACCTAGCAGGGACACATGAAACTGTGCGATTAATACTGAGGAGCAGTTTATAACTGGCTCTGGCTTCCCTCTATTTCACATTTTTGTGATAGCACAAGTCATGGAAGGTGCGGTATGGTACTACAGTGAGAGCAGTCTACGTCCTTTTGTCACCTTTATCTTCACACTTTCCATTATTTGGCTTTTCTCCTATAGTCCACTGCCCTGTGAAACACTGGCTCAGAAAACATGGAGAAGTGGTTAATGAGTGCAGCATATCAGTAGCCTTTTGGTCACCTGCACATCTCCATTGGCTTCTCCACACTCACAGCTGCTTGCATGACCGAGGGTTTAACTAAGGACCTAGAGAGGCTCTCCTTAAATCTGTTTCAGTTCTGGGAAATGAAGGGGTTAGATGTGAGCATGACAGATGAGACCAAGATGGATGGACCGATTGCTCTGTTCATGGCCTTGAACATTTTTTTTCATCAGAAGTTGAGGAAAGAAATTCAGGAAAAATATATTTCATACTGGTTTGACTATCAGTAATCAAATAAATGATTAATTTGCTTTCTGCTCTAGCTGTGTGGATAAGGCATGTGTTGTACAATATGATATTGGCCAGCCTAAAAGAATTTTCTCATCTTATTGCATTAACAATAACCAGTTGTCATTTATGGTGAGTGCAGAGAACTAAACATCTGGTTGCAACACTGGGTCTGAAATCCAAATACAAAGAGCAAGTGGGATGCATGACTGTAGCTTTCAATTTTATTTTTGGCAAAGCTCATTTATAACAAGCTTTATGTTCAAATAGAAAAAAAAGGCAGATTTACTAACTGGCAATGCAGGTGTCAAAACGGAAAGAAGAAGCAAGGAGTCACAGATACTAAGTGAAAAATAAGTATGAGGAAAACCAATGACAATTCATTGCTACTTGAAGTGTACATTGTGTCATCAAAACCTTCTGCCATGAATCAGGTGGGAATTCAAGCACAGTATTAAGGGTATTAAAAAGGAAGCAAAGCCCTGAATTCTCTCCCAGAAATCTGTAAGAAAAGCTGCTTTATCAGTAGAAAGCAACATCAGTAGCAGCTAGCAAAGGCAATGACTGAAATCAATAAGGCTTCAACCAAATATTCAAAGACTTTATACTGAAAATATCTAAAGCTGTGTAAGATTTAAGAAGTCTAAATAGAAACTAGTCACTGCATTTCCCTGAGCAGTCAGAAGATGGTGTTAGAGTTTTCCAAAGACAGTTTAACTTGTAGTGGTGGTAACTAATAAAGCTAAGTCATTTACTTTTTGATAGAAAAGATTTTGAGTTGAAACTTGAAAATATTATATTATAGTTTATTTAAAAAAAACCCCAAACTTCAGTCTTTGGAAGATGCCTTTTCTGCTAGATATAAAAACTAATGTTGTTCTCCCATCTAAATCTATAGGCAACTTCCCATAAGACAAGAGTAAACCTCATCTCTCCTGCATCTCCCAAAAGTCCACACCTACTAGTGTTTTAGGTCTTATCTTTTCCTACCACTCCACAGTGCCAGCTGAGAGGCATTAAAATTACTTGGTACAGAACAGTAAGTGGCATAGACTGATATCATAGACAAAATCAGTTGTCAGGAAGGGAGATGGAGAGGCAATTAGCCACGTGTGAGTCAAAGCTCTAAGCCAGCAGTCACGCCGTAGTCTACTGCTTCACCTTGTGCTGGAGCTGTGAGAACAAGCTTGAGCACAGCTTTGAACAGGCAAAATGCTCTAGGCATTACATACTAATTCCATTAATTGAATCTTGGATGTTTCAAACATATACGAATTATGAGTTTTTCCTTCTGTGGAGTCATCCTACTAAATTACTTTCCACCAGGTGTCCCTTTGGCCATCTGGCCTCTAACTAAATTGTCTGGTGAAACAGCTGTCAGCTGAAAAGCCACTTTGTTATTAAGCACAATTGTTCATTTATCAGATTGCATTGCATCTTTTGGTCTCACGCAGAACAATTTTTCTTACATCAATCCATTTCTGGAGGCTGATGGAAAATGTCAGTCCTGAAAATGGTATACCTGGTTCATTGTTTGTCCTCTGTTAGTTTGCAGCGTGAGCATCCTTGTTGCATCCTGCATTGCAGGGTTGAGACTTTCTTTGCAATAGTTGTCAGAAATGAACCAGGTACCAGCATCTGAGCCTTCCACTATCACTCTACTATATTTTTATATGGGTGACTTAGTTGTCACCAATACTAGTGCAAAAAGCAGTGCAAAAACCTTTTTTATTTTATTCTGAAATATGTTTGCTATTCTGAAGTTAAGAATCTATTTTAGAGTTCTGTTTCATTGGCAAATAGATGATTTATAGAGTAGGCAACAGTTTAAAGACTTCGGTGACTTGCCCTTTATGTATGAGCACTGAGCAGAAACTACAGTGAGAATGCATGAGCAGTGGAAGTAAAAGCATGAGATTTGTTGGCAAGTCATAAAGTGACACCTATTTTATAGACTAGATATATTACACAAAATGCTGATTGCAAAACAGAAATTACATTTACAAAGATTAGGAACACATGGTTGCTTTTAAAATAGCAAATATTTTTGCATTGCTATTTAGGGTTTGCCACAGTACACAAAATGGAAGAGTTAAACTTTCTTCTTCTGTACAGTCTGGAATTTGCAAGCTAGCAGGATGGCAACACCCAGGGTCTTGCCTCAGTGCCGTTTAAACCAAGCTAACTGTCGAGATATTTATATCATCCTCACAGCATGGGTTTGGTAAATAACCTCGTAGGTCTTTCACTGTAGAGCTTCAGTAGAAATTTAAACAAACGGGTTCAGTAATGTTGTTTTCATTCTCATGTTCTCTGCCAGGACAACCCCTGCCAAAAGTCTGTGGGCCTCCTCAGGCCAGGGAAAACAGCAGATCCCATCACAATGCTCTGTCAAATACACGTATTTTATTTTCAAATGAACTGGCAAGCCTAGAATATGCTTATGGCTCCATTCCCAAAACCTGAGTTTCTGGGTGATTATCAAAGCCCCACCAATGTGATGGTGACCCTTCCCTCAGGAATGGTTCGTCAGGGTTTGGGGGACTGCCAGGCTGGTCCCATTATGGGGAGAAATGGATGACAAGAGGCAGGTATTTCATTGCATGTAATCAGGTTTATTTATAAAGAACATACATGAGTTCTCTCTCAATGGATGCAGGGAGAATACCCAAGCAGCAGCCCCATTGCTCACAAATCCAAGTCTATCTTTCCAGCATGAAATGTGCTTAAAAGAATTTGCCCCCCCCATGGCAATGCTTACTGTCATCTCCCTTTTCACTGGCTTGCTAGGCTGCACGGGTAAGCTAACTCTTGCCTTTCTTACCAGGCCAATAGAAATCCTGTAGGCTGCAGTTTGATGAAAGTCGGGGAATGCAGCGAATCTGCCGAATGCCTGACGGTGCATGAGCAGCGTGACCTTGAGCAGCTCGTGGTGTATCCTTGAGAGTCTGGAAAGTCCCGAGCAAGAAAATGATAAGAAGAACCGTCTTGACGAATCCGCAGCAAAACTGTTACCCAATCATGAATTGTTAGTTACTAACTAAACCAATCATATATGAACACATACTCTGAAGAAGATTATAAAAAGCCTTGTTAGAACAAGAAAGTAGCCATTTTGGCACAATCTGATGTTTGTCGTGTCCGCCTCTACTGTGACAGACAAATGCTTTTTTCAGCAGCATGAGGGAAAAAAAGGGTTATTTTAAACTGAAATCTATCCCTAGACTTTATTCATCACCCAATGACGTAAGCAGTCGGACTGGCACAACTTGGGAGGTAGCACAAGAATCGAAACAAGCAGCAGAAAGCAGCTTAGGTTGGTGTGCTATCCAATAAAACAAAACCAAACCAAACCCCACTCATCCAGCTACACTCATCCTTCTCACTGAGTTGCCTCGCTGAGCTATCTAAATCCTTTGGAGGCATATTCACATTGCTTCCAACTACTCCGACGTCAGGGGACATACATTTATTTTGTCCATTTAGCCCGGATTCACCAAAGATTCCGGTTGTGTTACAGCAAAAACAGTGTTGCAGACCCAGAGTAAGATGTGATATAACTGACTGGTACAAAGGAGCTTTCTTCCTAAAACCTCTTTCACTAAAAAATCTGATGATTTACACCAAATGATGGCAGTTCAAATAATCAGAGACGGCAGATCAATAATCAAAAAATGTGTGTATTTTCACATGCACAATTTGAATGGTTTTTGAAAAAACAAATTTGCCCAAGGTTTTTGGTTTTTTTTTCTTTTCCCCATTAAAATGCTGGCATTAAAGTACTGCCTTTTGTTCAAGCTTCCCAAAATATGAAAGTTTGGGAAAATTTGACATGGACAAAAATCAATTCCAGTTACTGAATTTTACCAATCAAAACTAAAAATCGGTCCTTAGGATATCTGGGTATGTTTCAGCTGTTCCACAATTTAAAAGAAGGGCATTTAAGAACAGTTTTACTATTATATTACTATGTAATGAACAGAAAGCTACCTAAAATCAGAGGCCTCTCAATGTAAGTATGAAGACCAGCAAGACAGGACAAATCTGTCTGAAAGATGTATCCTATGTGGAGAACAACAGGCATATTAAAGGTAGTATAAACTCCCGGAAGAGGACAGAGAATAGAACATGACAATTGTCACTACACAAAAACAAAGGCACTGGTATTTTTATGTAGCTTATATTAACAGTATAAATAAAATTAACTCTCCAAGAACTGCTGCTACTCATAATTAATAGTCTACCCTAATGTTGAATATTCAGACTGCTAGTAAGTCACCAAGTTTTTCCAGTCTTTCTGGCATAGCCTCCTACTCTCTCTGCTGTAAATGTAATGAAAAATTCAGTGTGTCCAAGCAAACATCAAAATGAGTTTTTAGAAGGAAGACTCTGAACACATCAATGCTTCTGTTACCTTAATTGTCTAAAATTGTCTTTATCAATTAACCATAGTTATTATCATCATGATTCTTTGTGTTTCAGACTATTAAGTCATGTATTAATCCGAGGTACCATTTTCTAATGAACAGAAGTTTTCTTCATAACAGAATTGTAGGCAGTAAACTGTTTGTACTGTTCAAAGGCATCTTTCATTCCCTAAATGCCACGTGGAAATCTGACAGAAATTCACCAATGCATTCACAGTACTCTGTGATGCCCTTTTTTCTCTGCTGGCTCTAACATACTTATGCCCTAACTTCTCTCTCTCAACATCTCCCTCTCTGCCTCACTTATCTGCCTGGCAGGCTGTACCTCACTTCTCTAAGAGCAAGAGTCACTAAGTCCCATCTCCCACCATGTTCTATGAGACCTCTTAGTATGTGCTAGCATGTGTTCTTTTGTCTACAATCCTAATAATTTTTGAATTTTGAATGAGTTTTCAGAAATTCCCAGACAGCAGCATCCTTCAAGTATTTTGTAATTTAGGAGATAGATACTTAAAATTGTAGTCTGAAAAATCACTCACAGATTTGCAAGCTTATGTCCATTCAAAATAAAGCATGCTTAAATCATATTTTATAACTTTAAAAAAACCCCACATTTAAATGGGGAGGGAGCAGTCTAAGAAAGCTTTTAAAAGATTGTTTTAGTAAATAGGATGTTAATCACAGAGAAGTCAAAGAAAATGTAAAACATGGAATGGCAATTTTAGACATTAGACCTGTATTTCTGATTTCTTCTATTATAATGACAACACTAGTGATAACAAAACCAAGGATAATCAATGCATAGATGCTGCTGTAGTTCTTCATACAGCCTGGTTACACTTAAGAATTCAAATGATCCTTTATGAGAGTATCTCATAAAGAGGAGAGGAAATTTTTACTCTTAATATTTAACTCCTTCTAACCAGATTTTAGTATGGAAATAAAGATGGTGTGAAGAGGGGGGGAAATGACCTAATTAATTCAGATTGTGAAAGGAAAACTGGAGTAAAAAGCAAAATAGTGTCATGGATTGATAGCTGGCACAGAGGGAAAAAAGAGAACTAGGGGAGTCAGTTTTGTGCATGACAAAAGATAAAGGTATGACTTCCTCAAGGCTTTTTGCTAGACCTTATCTATGTATTAGAAAGCTAATATATATTTGCTAATGATCAGGAATGGGAGAAGGAACCATATAGCAACATTTAGGGATAGCCCTTAGTTATCAGGACTACAGGAAACTTTGCAAACCACAGACAGCATAAAGGTAGGTCTGCCTGGATCTCTTTGCATAGACCTCACCAAAAGAGCAATAACTTAGTAAGATGAACTGAAAATTTCTGTGACTAACAAAAAGCAGCAGTGCTGCAATAGCTAATACTGTCAAGAAATTTGGAAGGGCTATGAAGCCTTGAGGTATGGAGGCGAAATTAATCTCAGCCAAAAGGATCAGACCTTTGTGGAGAAAATTATTCCACATGTACTTGTCACAATATTGTCCTACCTGATTTTAAAGCAGCAGGTAGTGACCCAAATTGGACATGAATTCTGACCCAAACACGCTATAGATCTGACCCAGTACTGTGGACCCTGTGCTGTCACATGCTCTGCTACTGAAAAACAAGCACTTATTTGTTTAAAGTGGGTAGCTGTTGATTAGTATGCTAAATTTTTATCTTTGGAATTGACTACAAACAAACCAGCAAGGTTCAATTTTCTGGTTCAGCAACACCCTTTTTTATTTATCATGGCTGTTATCTCATGAATAATGCATAAGATGCTGTTTCAGAAAATACCTGCATAATAAGATGCTGCACTGTAAAAATGGACTCTGAGAAATCTCACAGTAAAGATGAACGAACAGCGTTGATCACAACATGCAGTTGCTTCCAGTGGAAATATGTATTTGTTACCATCACTGAGTTTCTTGCTTTTAATGCTACAGAGTGATAGTAAGTATAGAGAGCACCGAAACTCCTGTTTCATATACCTGTTTTCCTGATTTGAAGCTATTCATGTTTGGGAAAGCTATGTGTCTGCAGGCCTGAGTGCTGGTATGGACTTCTGCTGCAGAAATAACACATAGCACAGATCCTAGGGAAAATTAATGGAGTGGAGGTTGTGAGAGAAGTCAGGTTTAAGTCATTTCCTCCAAAGCAGTAGCCTCAGGGATGAGGCCAGATGCTCAGGAAATCTGAAATAGCTTTTTTCCCTAACAAGAACGAATTTGGAAACTTTCACACATAGCAGAGAGTGGGTTTGTAAGCCAGGACGAAGGATCCAGAAGATCTGCAAGGGGAGGACCCGCTGCAGCAAGAAAACGTCATCAGAAAAAAGTTTTGTATTTATAGAATTGGCAAATGCAGTAACGCAATAAACGTGCCGCCTAGATGTTCAGAGAACCCAGTATGATTTATCTGAACTCTAATACGATATGAATTTTAGACAGTGAAGCAAAACAAAACAATGTATTTGCATCTTCTCCACGCTCTGTACAGGCCATCGGAATTCTGTGGAGTCTCTCCTCAGAGGTGCCATCGAAACGGTTCCCCCACAGGCTGGGGAAAAGGCAGGGGAAGGAGACCTGTCCTCCTCCCACGAAGCCCTCCAGGCTCTGCGGGCCCCCCCGAGCCGACCCCAGCCAGGCAGGGCTGAGCCGTGCCCTGGCACGCAGCAGGCGCGGGGAAGCGGGAGGGAGCTGTGTGCCTTCCTCCCGGCTTCCAGGGGATGCTTATTTGAACTCAGCTTGCCCTACAGCACAAACAGCCTCTTCGTTCCCTGTTTGGAAGGTATCTGCTTTACTTTCAGCGCTAAGGGAAGTAGTTGATAAATAAGAGGAAATTCTCTATTTACGCAAAATGGTGGGGCTCAGATAATAGCCAAGAGCAGAAGACAAATCAGACTACGAGATCCTCATCTGGCCATGGTTTTGTCACGTTCGGGAGCCCTGTGGAATTATGTTCTTCTCTAAGATTATGGTTTTAAATGTCCAGTACTAAAAGAACTGGCTCACAATGAATATATGTAACGCTTTTAAATGACTATATGCACACTGGAGTCCTGGCAAAACTGGGACACAAAGCACTATGCCTTGTGACAGTTTTGGCTGGCAGGTTTGCTTATTTTCCTATTTCCTTCCACTTCATTTCTGAGCATAAAACAAAGAAGAGTCCTATAGATTTCTGTATTTCAAAACTTCTTTTACCATTGCTGTTTTGAAATGAGGCAAGAGGCTCCTCTTTGTTAGATAAAAGGAATTTCTAAAAGTTTTTAAAACTGGAATTTAACATGCACATGCATAAATAAGCATATGATAAATAGCTCTGCAAGTCTGATGAGATTTATCACTATAATATGAAGATTTCTGCTAGACAGTATTCAAGGATTCTAGCAGACAAGTAGAATACAAAAAAAAGGCAGCATTAGAGCTGCAAACTTTAATATCCCTTACATGGCCTAATTTCCCAGGTACAGGCAGATGCTAAACCTTTGCATATTGGTATATTTTGATTTCAAATTATGATACAGAATCATGGTATACCTATCCTGTAAACAAACTTAACACTGTTGCAACCACATCTATGAAATGAAAGGTGAATATAAAATTTATATTTATTCCGAATAGAAAAAGCACACTGCAACACTCTTTAACAATGTGTGATCATTTCTAAGCTCAAGACAAAGGATACTACATGGAAAATAGACTCCAGAAGCAGAATAAGGGGGAATTGGTCTGACCGTGAAGGGAAGATAGGAAAGGTAAACCTGAAAGAATTGTAATCAGGGGGCTAGGGGAGGACTTAATGGCAGAAAGACAACAGAGTTTGATGGATGAAGATACAAATTTTAATAACTGGAACAGGAAAGAAGAACTGAATTTTCACTATATTGTGGAATAAGAATTGGCAATATTTTGGAAGACACTAAAGGTTGAGTACATTTTATTCCTGAGAAAATCACAAGACAGAATGGATTAAGCAACTTACCACTGCCACATGATGTGCCAGAAACAGATCACTCATTCCTCCAAAGTGAAAAACTAACAGAGAAATAGAAAACCTCTGAAGTGCTTTCCATAATGCTGCATTTTAGAAGGATAAGCAGTGCAGGCATCTGCTTCTCCACATGCAAAGACACAGGCTATGTGAAAAATTCACCTTAAAAATTATACCCTCCATGCACAATACCTAACATCACGACTCTCCAAACTAAGTCAAGTCAGCCTGTTTTCCAAAGGTGCTTGCTTTTGGCTCAGTTCCTGTCTTAGCCTTTCCTTAAAATACAAAGAAAGAAGTTCCCATTGCAGGCAAGCACTGTGCAAAGTGGAAAACAAGCAGCAGACTGCTGGCCCTCTCTCAACCATCCTTCCCACAACTGTACCCACCCTGTTTGAAGACAGGTTCTGAACAGTGGCTTAGATTTGTAGACATTCACATGGTCTTTCCTTCTCCTTCAGGATGTGGTAACGAAACATCACTCATTATGTTTTAGACTAATTTCCAACACAGAAATGGAAAGTAGTATTATCATTCTCATTACCTAGCTAATCACGCATGGAATTTTAAGATGAGTAGATAATAACATTTCAATTAATCATAATGAGGAGCAGCAAAATGTTTAGGCAGACTAAACAGAAATCCTTATGAAAAGCATCTAAATGTACATGAAACCTGAGCTGAAATGACTCTTCAGTTTTGCTTACCATGGTTCAGCAGCTGGAAATTGAAGCTAAAGGTTCCAGGTAAGACATTAGACATGTATTTTGACAATGACTTATTAGGTACTGGCCTAATTTACAAAGGCTTAAGCAAAATGTCAGCCACTGGAAAGCTCTAAATTAAGTCTGAATGTCCCAAATGTATGCTCCATACAGGAATTAATTCAGGGAAGACCAGTGGGCTGTATGACCAGGTGACATTTCCAGCCTTACAGGCTATGAATATATGAAAGGCTACTGATGACTTAACTGGTTCATGGTATGACTGTGATCATAAAATGCTTTGCCTTAAGATACTTGTATGCATGTGAAAAAGTTATCACTCACATTTAGTGTTCTCCTGGTTTCGGCTGGAATAAAGTTAATTTTCTTCTTTGTAGCTGGTATAGTGCTGTGTTTTGGCTTTAGGATGACAATAATGTTGATAACACACTGATGTTTTAGTTGTTGCTAAGCAGTGTTTATACTAAGTCACGGACTTTTCAGCTTCTCATACTGCCCTGCCAGTGGGGGCTGGAGGGGCACAAGAAGTTGGGAGGGAACACAGCCAGGACAGCTGACCCAAACTGGCCAAAGGGATATTCCATACCATATGATGTCACACCCAGTATATAAACTGGGGGGAGTTGGCTGAGGGCACCACGGCTCAGGGATAGGCTGGGCATCGGTCAGCGGGTGGTGAGCAATTGTACTGTGCATCACTTCTTTTGTATCACTAGAGGATTGGCTGATTATTTTGCTCTTCAGTAGCTAGCCTGAATCCATGGTCTTCCAGGAGGAATGAGAAGCTCCACGTTACTTCTTTTTCATCAGCTGCTTAAAATTTAAGGCTCAGTCAAGCAAACAGCAATGCAGAAACAATAGTGGGTTCAGGAAAACCTTAAAATGGAAAATCCTACCTCGCAGCCTACAGCTGCCCATGGTAATTGGTAAAACATCACTCCCCCACCTACCCATTTGTTTTACTTTTAGCCTGTGTTTTTCCTAAACAGAAGAGAAAAGGCAGTGCGACAGTCTAAGGAAGTAATTATGCATGTACTCATCACGTAATAAAATTGGGATAGGAACATGTTATTTATTTGCGTACAGTAAAGGACCAAGCCACGTTTTTCATGCAAGGCCACTGCTGAGAAACGCACGCAATCACACAGCTTTCAAAATATTGTAGGCATAACCTAGAAAAGAGTGCTGCTTTATGCAAGTCAAATAAAAAGCCTTACAATAAACTCACGGCTTCAATCATTCAGTTTCTGAGTCTTAACTATTACTGTATTTTGATTTAAGATAAAACCCAACTCTGAATCTTAGATTTTTTTAACGGTAATCAATTTATTTCATTTTTAAACTGCAGGAATACCTGAGAAAAAAAACTGGGACTAGCAGTATCAGTTCTATTTCTGTTAAAAAATATATTTCTATCCCTGACTACAGGTATAGAAAAGACAGATTTCTGTCACTTAAATGCTGGACTACTGCAGTATGTGCTCAATGTGGAAATTTTGAAAATTTTAATCTATGGGCAATAAGGTAAACTGCACTCTGAACTGAGTATCCTGTATGAAATACATTACACCTCTACTTCGAGACTGGCAGGAGTCTTCATTTAAAGCTAATTCCATTTTTAAGTGTTAGTTTTGAACTATTCATTCCTAAACTGGAAAATACAGGATTAGAACTGGCCAGAAAGTATAAATTCATTCCTAAGGAAAAGAAAAAAGAATTTTTAAATGTCCTGAATCAGGATATAAAGGGGGAAAAAAAAAAAGAAGAGGAATTTTGCAGAGCAATTTCCTTCCGAGCATCGTGCAGGCAGGACCTGTCATTGACAAAACCCATCACTCAGGTTTCCTGCTCAAACCCTTGCAGAAAAGACATTTTTTACTGGCAAAAATGATTATTTTTCCATTTGTGAGGGAGGCATACAGCTGGGTGGTGCATCAGTGTTATTTCCCTTCCATCCCGCAACAATTCCCACCCTTCTCCTGCAGATGTGCTGTGAAAAGGTTGACTGAAGTCCCTAAAGCATATGGGAATGGTCAACTCCTCTGCAGCGGCAGGGGCTCCGGGCTTTACCATTGCTTTGGTTTACCTCCACGTTTGGTACTGAGTTTGTACTTCCAGTACTGACAGCAAGGTTTGCTATTTATGTGGTCTTCCAGAGGTGTCGTGAGGTATGACATAAAACTAGGTGCCACTCGGAAAGAAACCCTTTGAAGAACAGCCCTACCAAATCATGCTTTTAAGAAAGTGATTTTCAGAGGGCTTTCAACCCAATCTTCTTCTTGTGCAGATGGAAGCACCTACACAAACCCACTCTACAGAGGCACTTTCCGCATTTAAGAAGTCTGTTACCCAGCCACGTAAATGTTAACACAGAAGAAGTAGGTGTACAAAGTAGAGGATACACATAAGAAGGCTGCTTCTGAAAGCTAGATGGTAAAAACTAGATGCAAAAGCCTTTTCTCCCTACTGTATGAAATATCCCACTTGCTATTTTTTCTTTTCTTCTCTTTTTGGGTGGTTTAGAAAGGTTTCCTCAGTACTGCCCTCCATACAGAGGCTAGTGACAACTGAAATGGCAGAGATCATATAATTAAAATCCAGAAACAATATTAAAATGGGATCCTTTAGCAAATACCATATAATTTGTGGTGGGTTGACCCTGGCTGGATGCCAGGTGCCCACCAAAGCCACTCTATCACTCCCCTCCTCAGCTGGACAGGGGAGAGAAAATATAATGAAAGGCTCAAGAGTCGAGATAAGGACAGGGAGAGATCACTCACCAATTACCGTCATGGGCAAAACAGACTCGACTTGGGGAAAATTAATTGAATTTATTGCCAATCAAAATCAGAGTAGGATAATGAGAAATAAAACCAAATCTTAAAAAAACACCTTCCCCCACCCCTCCCTTCTTCCCGGGCTCAACTTCACTCCCAATTTCTCTACCTCCTCCCCCGCAGTGGCGCAGGGGGACGGGGAATGGGGTTTGGGGTCAGTTCATCACACGTTGTCTCTGCCGCTCCTTCCTCCTCAGGCGCAAGACTCATCACACTCTTCCCCTGCTCCAATGTGGGGTCCCTCCCACGGGAGACAGTCCTCCATGAACTTCTCCAACGTGAGTCCTTCCCATGGGCTGCAGTTCTTCACAAACTGCTCCAGCGTGGGTCCCTTCCACGGGCTGCAGTCCTTCAGGAACAGACTGCTCCAGAGCGGGGCCCTTCCACGGGCCGCTCTTCAGTCACAGGCTGCTCCAGCACAGGCTTTCCCATGGAGTCATGGCCATCTTTGGGGGCACCCACTTGCTCTGGCATGGGGTCCTCCGTGGGCTGCAGGTGGATATCTGCTCCGCCGTGGACCTCCCTGGGCTGCAGGGGGACAGCTTGCCTCACCATGGTCTTCTCCACGGGCTGCAGGGGAATCTCTGCTCCAGCGCCTGGAGCACCACCTGCCCCTCCTTCTTCACTGACCTGGGGGTCTGCGGGGTTGTTTCCCTCACATGTGCTCACTCCTTTCTCCAGCTGCAGGTGTGCAGGCTTTTTTCCCCGCTTCTTAAATACGTTCTCCCAGAGGCACTACCACTGATGCTGATGGGCTCGGCCTTGGCCGGCGGCAGGTCCATCTTGGAGCCGGCTGGCATTGGCTCTGTCGGACATGGGGGAAGCTGCTGGCAGCTTCTCACAGAAGTTACCCCTGTAACCCCCCCTGCTACCAAAATCTTGCCATGCAAACCCAATACATCATTATATCCAAGGTCTGGACTAAGGCGGAATAGGGAATTACTGTAATATGTCTACAGTCCAGGAAGAGGCTGTATTTATTCACTGTTACTGTAATTCTGAACGATAACGAGGTTATCTCCTGAAAATATCATGTCAGAATCACTGCTATAATTGTTTCTTAAACATACCAGATTTTGAACCAACCCTTTAATAAAAGAACAGTAGTAAATGGGCATAAGACCACAAAGAGATCCTGATACACCCTTATTATGCGCTAGCAAAAGTGATCCCTCTTTGGCTCTTCACCTAAAATAGATTTTTTATTAAACACTTCTCTGCAGCCCGATTTACGAGAAACCATCTGCTGCACCAAGTTCTTAATTTACAACCTGATGCTTGCTTATTCATTTTTGTTAAGCTTTTAACTTTATGTATACCTGGTAAATGAAAGAGCAGATGACTGCAGCTGTGGTCCCAGCCAGCTCCAGTCCCTGTTGTTATGGCAACTGGCGCTCGCACAGCCCTGCTTGTCGGCTGCGGCTGCTTCCAGTCCTCCTACTGTAAAGGATGGAAAATTGATTTTCAAAAACTTCTCTGTGAAAGGTTACCTCTGAAACCCCGTATTCTGCATGCTGAGTCTTGACCAGAGCCTAGCAGCAAAGATGAACCTGGTCTATAAAACTTCCCACAGCTGTCAGCGATCAGAAAATAGTAGAGCAGCAGCATAAGCCAGCCATTTAACCCCAGAAAAAAGAGCAAGAAATATTCATAAATGCACAACTATATTACAGGCAACTATGCAAGACAAACTGTTAGCCAGCCAGATTGCTAGAGCGTGATAAAACTTCTCCTGTATTCCTCTGATTTTCATTATTTATTTTACAAAGGACTCGATTCTACTCCCATTTCGTAGCTATTTTGCAAATGTCTTCACTAGGGGATGAACTGATCCTAAATCGCAGATTTCATTCCCGGCAGACCACTGACTGCAGGTACGTTTGCTGATACCATGAGGAAGTTTTTCTCCCAAGTGCATCAGGTGAGTGTGTGTGAAACGTGGATAATTTTTTTCTTTAATATGCTTCAGGAAAAACATCTTTACTATAGAAACAGTGCAAGGTACAAAGAATAAAAAACACTTGTCTGTTTTTAAAGGCTTAGCTGATACTGTGAGTCAGGTAATGATAAAAAATAAACAAATGTTTTAGTAGTTGAGGGACTGAACAAGTGAGCCCTGAAGCAATCAATATGCCGCTTTTCAGTTCTGATACAAGAGAATTCTTTTTTATTTGGTTGCTACATCATTTAAAAATTAATTATTTTTATTTGCATTTCAGTAACAATCTCCAGCCAAGACTGGGGTCCTAGTGTGCTGGTCGCTGTTGGAAAACAGTAAGGAGAGATCCTGTCCTAAGGCGTTTGCAGCCCATGAAGTAAACCATGTTTGTAAGGTCTCTGACCACGAGGCAACACGCTGCTTTATCCACTCTGAGGCACTTTCAACTATAATAAAGAAAAAATAATTGAATACAGCAGCTAATTTTTCAGTCACTGAAAAATGGAAAGAAATAGAAATCAGATGGCTTAAAGCCTGCTTTAAAACAAACAAACAAAAATTTTGTTATAGTCAATATTGAACGGGTTTATAAAGCACTTTTACAGTAGTGGTTTCTGGTGGGAAATTATGCATCTTAAGTTACTAGCCTACACATATATACACATATATCAGCAAGGTATCCCAATGTAACACAGCAGGCTATGCAAATGTGTTCCAAAATACTTGACAGGTTTTGTGCAGTTTTTGTTAGTTCAGCCCTTTCCTTGCAGTTCGCTTGTAACCCATGGTGACTGCCCTGGGGACTCGCCTGCTCCTGCAGATTCTTACTTCCCCAGAAAGTCATTACTTGTGCTAACACTTCCACTTAGCTGAATCAGACCCTCTAAAGAGAAGGCAATTTGTGCAAAGGGTTGCAAGGATCAAGGAACGGTTACTAAGCAGAAATGTAGTCTATTATTTTCCCCAGCTATAGCCTACGCAGTAGCTCAATCCTGTGAAAAGTTCTTTGCTCACATAGCAATGGATGTTCTTAAGAGAAACTGCTCTATTGTATGGGCTCTCTGTGAGTCTTTTGGTTTTTCCTCCCTCATGTAAGCCACTCGCCCTATGAACAGTACGTACGCTTATCTTCTAGAAGTTGTCTTTCAATTTCACCACCTGCAATGCTTCATGAAGTTATTACTTTTCTACCCTTCTTCACCCGTATCAATTATTTACCCTGTTCATCATTGTCAAAGCCTCAGCAGTGTACTTGCAACAAGTTGCTACCACCTATATTTGTGGCTCTCAGTGACTTGTCGTGAACCTAGGAAAAGTTGTCTGTCTTATTTTAGCTATATTGTAACAACGGATATTGTCCTATATGTCTTCCTGTAAAAAATAGGGAGATTGCAATATGCATTATTAAAATGGATGTAAAAAATCAAGTAGGGAAGTGAGCAAATATTCTAAGGAAGGGTCAGCTGAAATAGGAAGAAAGGAAAAGCGACGGGAAAATTAAAAAACCTCATGACTTCCTTTTTAATTTAGTAATATTTTAGCTTTCAAAATGCTTTAGTAAAGATACAAACATTTGGCTACACAAATACATATAGTTCCAATGAGAGCAGACACAGAAAGCTAAATACACTGGCTGACAGAAAGAGAAGGATATAATGAAATTTTGGGGTGGGATGAGATTACTAAGGTCAATACACAGTAGTTACTAACCCTTTCCTCACTGATATGCTTGCTGATCCTGTATACCATACATTCTTTCATCCCTGAGTGATTTACCCCTCTTTCCTTTTAATGCTTTTGGCTTTTTCCTGAAATCTTTCCTTCACCCTGCCTCCAATTCTCTCTCTTCACAGAATTTCACCAATTTATTCCAAGCGAAAAACGACAAAGAACAACTTCATCCTCTTCTCCCCAGCTGCCTTTGGCTGGTCCCCCCTTCCCTGGCTGCCTTCTCCCTTTCTACATCCCAGTTACAGAAATTTCCTACCTCCACTTACGCCAGTGTCACGTACCATCTCCTCATCTCCCCCATCCTGCTGTTATCCCCTCCCTTACTATTCCCTTTTGTCTCTCACTCTTAGGTAGTTTTCAATTCTCACAGTAAAGGCATGTTTTCCTCTTCAGGTCTTAAACCCATACTTGACCTCATTTGCCCCTCCAGTTGCTGCTTCCTCTCCCTTTCATCCATAAATTCACTGAACGTGCTGTTTCTAGCCCCTGGAGTACCTCTCCTTATTCCTTTCCTTTCCTACCTCAAGCCTTACCCTGCAACAGCTCTCAGTGAAGTACTTCCTGACTTTCAAGGCACTAATCGGGACCAGTGTGCATTCCTCAGGTTCCTTAAACTGCTGCCACCACGGCTGTGTTGAAGGGCGAATCTCGCCCTTCCTGAAGTCCTGCCAGTCCTTCCTTTGTTCCTTGTACTAGTCTGTCCTCTCCTCATTCCCCTCCTCTCTAATCTCTTCTGCAAGGCTTTCTTGTAAAGAATTTCTCTTACCCTAATCAGTCTCTATTGGACTTGAGTGTTGTCCTCTTCTCCTTATCTCTGGTATTCTCATCTGTAAACACAAATTGAATTATCGCATGTTTCTAGGAAGAATACTAACTGATCTACCTCTTTATCATCTCCTATTCAATATCAGATCTTGGACTACCTGGCTTCTGTTTATGATGTTTAGGCACCAACTCAAAGTAAACATGGCTAAGATAATGCTAAGCGTGGGTACAGAGGTAACACTCGCTGTGTTTAGCCTTCATTGCTGGAGACGAGACTGTCAGCTGTCATTCAAGCTTAGCAGCCAGTGTTGCCTTGAACCTCTTTAAATTCCTTACATAATCTTCTTTAATACAGCATTTCGTATACCGACTCACCTTCAAATTCTCATAATTTCACATGTGATTACTACAAAGTCTTTCTTTAGCCTTCAGGAGTACAACATAGACCCTTTATGACTGCTCCCTCCCTGTCGTGTTTCGGTCAGCACAGTCATCATCTCCCTATTCCAGTTGGCCTGTGATGCTCACCTTTCTAGATTTTCACTCCTACACTTTCATGATTTCTTCCTGGTGCTTTGTAGCTCGCTATAAAAGTCTGCAAAGCTACTTCTTTTCCTCTGAAGCTGCCTATAGGCATTTACTTCATTATATGCAAATTATAATCTTTCTGGGACGGCGACCATTTTCATGTTGTGTTTGTACAACACCGAGCACGATGAATTTCCAGACCCAGACTGAGATTTCTAAGCACCGCTGCAATACATAATAATTCCGAAAACATTTTAAACCCCACACCAGATCAGAGCTTCTCATTCCCTTTCCCATCTCTGTCCCTACTGAAATACCTGAGGCGCACAACTGAGAACCTACCACACTGACAAGAACTGAACTGGGAAATTCAAACTCGTAGGTCAGCTCCTGTGCAGCCCACCATCCGATCAGTTTTCTTTTCTGTGTATCATCCTAACTGGAGGCAGCGTGGAAGAAGGCTGCCATACCACCGCCTCTTCCTTATTTTAAACCTATTTCCTAAACGACTTGTTCTGCAGAAAAAGCCACGTATTCCCCAGCAAGAGCCTCAAAGACCAAGTCCTCTTCCCTGCTGGTGACGTTACTACATCGTTGACGGCATTTACACGCTCTCTCCCACAACCAAGCACGGCCGCGAGAAGGTCTCTCGCTCCTGAACAAGCTCTTCCAGAGACAAGCCCGGGGCGCGGACGGCCGGTCTCGGCGCGCTGCCCGGGAGCTGCGGGGCCGGCAGGCAGCGGCGGATGCTCTCAGCGCACCGTGCCGCCGGGGCGAGCCCACGGGATTTTTAAGCGCAGACTTTGGCGTCTACGTGTTGGGGTTTGTTTTGGGGGGGGGGGGGGGGGTGTAGAAAAAGACGTTCTCGGAGAAACAGGCAAAGCGGACAGATAGGTGGCTAGGCACACCTATATACACTCCCTGTGTATCTACAAACACACGCACGGCTGTTACAGCCTTGCCCCCTCCCCCGCCGTCCGGCCGTGCCCACCCGCGGCGGGGCCCCCACTCACCGGGGCGCGGGCCGCCCTGCTCCCGCCCGCCGGCCTCGGCGCTGCCGCCCTCCTGCGGCGGGCTCTCGGAGTCGGTGTTGGTCAGCCAGGTGGACTCGGTCTCCCGCGTCCAGCTCTCGTAGTAGCGGGGCTCGATAGCGTCGGCCCTGCTGCCCCCGCAGCCCATGGCGGACCCCCGCTCCGCCCGCTCAGTGCCGCCGCCGCCCGCCGGGCAGCATCGCGCCGCCGGGCACGGCTCCCCCTCCGCCCCCGCGCACGACCTCCGCCCCGTCCTCGCCCTCCCGGCTCTCCCCGGCTCCGCTCGCCCGTCTCCCCCTCCTGCCCGGCTTTATTATCTCCTCTGCCCCCCCCTCCCTCTCTCCCTCCCTCCCTCCCGGCTGTCCCCTCCCCTTCTCCTCGCGTTACCCCCTTCCCTCCCCTCCCTTCCCGCTTTACTCCTCTCTCCCGGCCCGCCGCCTCCCGGCCCGTCCCCGGCCTCTCCCCACCCCCGGCCCCCGGGAGCCGGCGGCGGAGCCCCCCCCCCAGGAGAGGGGCATCGCTGCCCCCGCCGCGGCGCCGGCTCTGCCCCGCGGATCCCCTCCGGCTCCCCCCGCAGCCGGGAGGGCGGGGGCGGCCGGGAGCAGGGACACGCCGCGGGCCGGCAGGCTTTCCCTCTTCCCTGGGTTGCATGGGGGCTTGTACAGGCAGGACTTAAGTACACGTCTAGGCTGGACTTACACGTCTAGGCTGGACTTGCACATCTGGGCTGCATTTACACGTCTAGGCTGGACTTACACATCTGGGCTGGCCGTACGTGCCAGCCTGCCGTGGCTAGCACTGCGTAGCAGCCCTCCTCGCCGGGTGTCGCACCCCGTTTATGCACCCTGGCTGGGCCTCGCGCCCCGTTTCATAAAGCCACCCGCCCCTTCCTTGAGGGAGCCGGGAGAGCCTCGCTTCTGCCTTTGGCCTTAGCTGATTTGCTGCTGTGTCATGGGGAGCTGAAGATGCAATACCGAGTGCTCAACTCCAGAGGAACTCCCACTCTTTCCTCCTGGATACACACCTTGGGAAGCAACCGCGAACATGAGATTCCTGCAACACAGCCGATAATTTATGCTACTGCGGGTCATCTAAATGACAGACACAGGGATCTGACACCGGTTTGAGTCAGATTGATGGTGGCCACAGTTTGTATTGCAACAGCTGTTTCTCAAGGCCCTCCTCAGGGTTGGAGCAACCCTCGTCACTTGGCACCCTGGCATCGTATCACGAGAGGGAGACTTTACCGCAAATAAATGTTTCATGTCCTGTAATCATTTTCTAGCAGAGCAGCAGGTATGGCGCTTTCCCCTAAGACAACTTACAGAGGGATACAGAAGTCGTGTACTGCACTTCATGCCATTACATGGCACAGCTGTTGGCTAAAACCAATACATCCAGTGAAATCTGGAGAAACTCAGGCTGTCCTGTGTTATCAGAGTTGCGAGTAGAAGCACAAACTCTCTGGAGCTAAACGCTCTTGTTCCTAAAGGCTGGCACCAGATCTTTAAGAGGATCCAACAGGCCTTAGCTTTGCATCCCAGCCAGTAGGTCCCACCTTCATGTTCCGAAGTGATGCAGGTCGGAGAGCGCTGCCCGGGTTGCTGAATCACCCATTACCCTTCCAGAAGCAGATGACTACTGAGATGTTTCTAAGCAGCTTCCCAGCCAAATACTCACTCATGACGATCTTACTTCCTTACGGAGATCTGCTGAGATCCCTCACAGCATGGGAGTGCTGCTGACATTTATTGCCCATGTACTTGTGCTACCAAGGACCCAGGATCAGCGGGGCAGCGATCTGAGAGGAAGCAGCTACTTCTTCATCACTGCAGTAATGTTTTTGTGGATTAATAAGACTTTTTTTTTATGAAAAGAGGGTTCCAACAGAGATTTTATTTCAATCAGACTGCCCCATCAGCGGGTAGCCCCCAGGGCAATGGAATATAGTGGTGTCTGAAGCCAACAAAGAGGTCTAACACACATCCCACTTCCCACGAACTGTGTGCACCCTAGGAGGGCGAAGGGAATGGCCCAGGAAAAACTGCCAGACATGCTTGAGTCTCCAAATGAAAACCTGAGCAACACAGTCAATGTCTCACACTGTAACTGTGTGAAGCCACTTTCTAGACCAAGAGCACTAAACAACGTACACGCTGGAACAGAACCTTGGGGGAGTCTTTTTATTTTGTTTCATTTTAACTTAAAAGTTGGAAGGGCTCTGACAGGATGCCATCTCCTGGCACGTGTACTTTCACATCGCATAGGTATCAGTTCTAGCTGTACTTGCGGGAACTTACTTTTTTCCTAGCACAGTTTTCAAACCCTTGAAAAGCCACTGGCAAGAGAACAATGGAAGGCTTCTCTTTCTTTTCTGTTATTACTACCACCACTAGAGAGGAATTAGACCGTCAATGTAAAGTAGGGTCTTAAAGCATTGTATCGAACAACGTTCATTTTCCCTGAGCCCTACACAGATGCCTGCTTTGCAGTTGCACTTTGCATCAACTTTCAAATTTCTGCTTTTGGTGGAACATGGAGCAAATTACTGCAGAAAAGTAATAATATAAGTATTACTGCTTTTGTATTTAAGCGGCTGGTGTCATTTTTGATCGGTTTATTAAATCAGTTGGACAACAGTAAGACCTGAAAATTTTTGCTCTCAACTATTAAGGTTTGACAAGGTTCAAATGAATTTTAAAAGTCCTTCAAAATAAAAATGTTTGCATGACTAATACAAACAAAATACATTTGTTAGCTCAGTAAGTAATGGTTTAATTTTATTTTCATCAGTTCCTAGTAGAACTGAGAACTGCTTTTTGAAACTGGGATTTTTTTCCACAGCTAAAAGAACTTTTATTCTTTGGTGTGTTTTAAATTTAATTTAAGAGACTAGGACAAAACCAGAGTTTTGTGTTGTTTTGTTAAAAGAGTCGAATGCAATCAATCGCAGGTACCTTTGTACGAAAATCCATTCTGATTAATTAAGAAAATTAATTCTCACTGACAAGTGTGCAAGGCACAATGGTCATGTATCTGCCCTCTTCTGATTCGCTCCTGAGCTAAAGAGCAAACTCCAAGGTACATAGCAGTTATGTGAGTGGGCCTGTGCTGTAGCTATAAAGTAGCACAATCTATGGCAATGAAATGCACATTGGCTGACATGAAACAGTTGGTGGCAGCTTTAATACAGCAAGGTAACAATACAAGAATATTAATTTGATAATATTAATTTTGCACTGAGAATCATATCAGGGAAGGAGGTGGACAGAAAAGGAAATCTGCCTTCAGAAACACAGAAAGTACTTAGAATCAGATGAATCGTTGGCCTGAGTCCATCTCCTACGGTGGTGTAATCGGATGGGAACTAATCTGCCGGTGAAGCCGAGTGGGGAGCAATCGGTGTCGGGCAGGAAGAGGTTGATGGCAATGTATGAGTGAAGAATTGAAATCTGCAGAAATCTTGGGGGGAAAAACTTTACAATTTCTTTTTCTTCCTTTACTTCAGCACCTGAGGTGGTGTAGCCTAGCAGGAGTGAGGTTAAGAATGCAGTTTTTTGGGTCTTGTTTAATTCATCATGTGGTTACCCTCATGCCAGGGGATGATTAAGGCAGTAACATGTGACCCCTCTCCGTTAATCATTAGCAAAAGGATGGTCTCCCAGAGATCCTCCTAGTGGAGCTTGGACTGTATTTTAGCTGCTCTGGTTTTGTTCTGCCTAATGCACACTGTGCAGCGATGCTTTTCCTCCTCACTCTGTCATTAATGTCTGCTCTGTATATGCTGGTTTCTATGGCTGCTCCCTACTCCAAAACCAGGAGTAGGAAGTAAAAGGACAGGGGGAGCAGGGCATGAGCAAGGGAAGGGACTCTTGGGGATTTTACATTTAGAATTTTTCTTAAATGGGTTTAAAACAATTTGGTTTTATACTTCTCCTCATAAAATCCATATGGAATTGTTGTAGAACCTGTTATTAATTTTCCCCTCCAAATTACTGGGTCAAATTAATGCTTTTGTACCCCAATGACCATTACTAGGTGTATGTTAGCTTTTATATTTGCTTTCAGTGTTAAGTGCAGAAGCAGCAATAGGAGGTTTAGGCAAAAGGTGTCCTGTCTGTCTTCAGCTTTTTGGGTGGTATCTCCACTTCTTCTATTAGAAGGTGTTTAGCAGGTACACCAGTTAAATCTGGTTTTAGGTCCCAGCTTTCCTCATAAACCTGTTCGCTTCATGCCAGAAAGCAGAGAGGAGGTCAGTTTACGCACTTACCTAGGGACCCCTGTGGTTCAAGGGCATCATTAGGGGGGAGCGAGAAGTTTGTATTTAAAAATTGTTCTTTCTAGTCAGGTATTTTGTGTACCTGAGAAGTAAAATTAATTAGCTGTGTTATATGCCTTTGACATCATCACTCGAAGCTTGCAATATGCCTGGAAGCAAGATTGCCTCCGAAGCTTTCACACTGTATATTTGAGTCAGCTTTCCTCCTGACAGCAGATATTTGCTTCAAGTAAAAGATAAAGCATTCGTCTTTACTGTTGTGAGTACTTAGAAAACATTTTCTTGGCTTGATTGCTCCAATATTTCTCTCAAACAATTTTCAGATGTATACCATATAACTTCCACATTGCTCTGCATTAATTATGCATTTCTTTCAACAAGGAAATGATAGCATTCATTTATCTCCTATGGCCATTCAAACCAAGAAAGTTTTCAATTTAGTATTCACAGCTTCCTGAACATGTATAGGTGATATTCAATATTAGCTACAGCTGAAGGTTTGGTAAGATGTCTCCAAACAGCTCATAAATAGGAAGAAGTTAATTAACTCACTCTTCCACTGCATCTTTTTCGTGTTTGGAGATGACTCTGAAACAGAACCTCAAATCCCAATATCCGCATAGTCAGAGAGCAAGGCTTTGAATTGCCCCATCTAAGCCTGCCAGTTTAGTTTTAAATTTGATTTAAAAACCTGTTGTGGTTTAACCCCAGCCAGTAACTAAGCACCACGCAGCCGCTCACTCACTTCGCCCCCACCCAGTGGGATGGGGGAGAGAATCGGAAGGAAAAAGGTAAAACTTGTGGGTTGAGAGAAGAACAGTTTAATAGAACAGAAAAGAAGAAACTAATAATGATAATAGTAACAATAATAAAATGACAATAATAATAAAAGGATTGGAACATACAAAACAAGTGATGCACAATGCAATTGCTTACCACCGCTGACCGATGCCCAGTTAGTTCCTGAGCAGCGTTCCCCCCCTGGCCAACTCCCCCCAGTTTATATACTGGGCATGACATCACATGGTATGGAATACCCCTTTGGCCAGTTTGGGTCAGCTCCCCTGGCTGTGTCCCCTCCCAACTTCTTGTGCCCCTCCAGCCTTCTTGCTGGCTGGGCGTGAGAAGCTGAACAATCCTTGACTTAGTCTAAACACTACTTAGCAACAACTGAAAACATCAGTGTGTTATCAACTTTATTGTCATACTGAACCCAAAACATAACACTATACCAGCTACTAGAAAGAAAATTAACTCTATCCCAGCTGAAACCAGGACAAAACCCCAAAGAAGAATTTCCCAGATTCCTGATTGTGAATGGTTGTGTCCCGGCAGCATGGAAATTTCCCGCAATGGCGTACTATCATAAAAACTTGTGGTCGTTAAGCTTTCCAGCTTTCTCAGTCTTTGAACTACAGCTGGACTTTAATGCTGACCTGTACTTCTCATCAGTCTAGTCTCCTTCCCCTGCAAATAGCGAATGTTTCCTAGTGAACCAACTGTAAGTTTTGCATAAGCAGGAGGTTTAGGATCAGTACAAGCATATTCACTTTCCCAGCAAGTAGTGGAAAATTACTATTTCTAAAATCTATTACATAGCAGGTATCAAAGTGTCCACACTGCGTGGAATCCTACTGATATTTTATGACTGAAAATTGGGCCAGACGTGCACGTTTGCGCAGTGTCCATCGGTGTGCTGTGTGGCAAGCAATCTTCAGTATCGGTGTGTGGAAAGACAAAATCTTAGGTTTGCCTCCACCTAACCTCTAAAACATTGGGAGTTCAAACATTTTAGAATTACACCAGAATATTTGCTTCATTTGGAAAGTGAGGGTCAGTACCTTTTGCTGCACTCGGAATACAGTGTCACCCCGTTTGCAGTCAAGGATGGAAAGTGGATTGCAACCACTCAACAGAGGCAGAGATGTGGCGTTGGGTGGTGATGGAAACTGGGTTTTCAGGAAAGGTTAATGGCTAGGTGTATTTGCCGTCGGGGAAAATATCTTCTCAAATACTTTCCTGTGAATTCAAATAGTTTGAAGGCATCAAGAGAGCAGGAAAAATGGGTGCAATAAAGGTTTGGCCATATTACTTTGTAACATCGAGAGCTGCTGGTTGTTCTAAATAACCATTGCCTTCACTGGGGTGTTTGAAGGGCACGATAACCACCTGTGGAAACACATCCCACAAAGTATTGCTAGGCTGTGACAACCAAGCTGAGATGTCCTCCTTTTTAAAGAAGGTAGAAGGTCTTCCTCCAGCCCCTTTGGGTGTCCCAGACCTGTCCAAATAAACCAACAGCTAGCGAAATAAAATTATTTTCTGGGAGAAAAAAAGTCTGCTGTGCACCATGCTTTATTTGAGAGTGTTTAAATATCTATTGGCTAAGGAGCCTGAGTACAGCAGATCAAGTGAAATAACCAGCAAGGATATTAAGTACAACAAGAGTAATACAGAGAGAGGCTTAAAATTGTTCACCCAGGGAATTTGTGGGTGGCACTCCGCAGAGGAAAGAGCTATTGAGCTTATCACTAAAAGGGTGCAAATCAACCACTGCCGCCTTGCAGAAGCTGGCACTGGCACCAACCATAACTTCGCTGGAAACCTCAGACCGCAAACAGCGGCGCAGCAGCACTGTGCGGTGATGGATTTATTCTCATTTACCCAAGTATCTGCAGAGCTCCTCCACATAAAATCTGTTTACCTTGTTCTCTGTTCCAAGACTACACTTTGTCCCTAATTAAGAAGGTAAATCGTAAAACCTAGTTATGAAATCAGTATTTCATGTAACTAAGTATCATACTGGGTAAACATTTATCACTTAAGATGTTCCTGGCAGAGTGCGTCTGATATTTTATGGCCCTAATACCTAAATCTTAATTAAAATAGCTTTGACTTTTTCCTTCAGATTCATTCTTCTCTCTGCTAGTATTACAAGATTAAGCAGGTACTGCTAGGTTTTAAGTGTTTATAGGTAATTCATTTGTTTTGCTATAGACTAGATGGTCTAACAGCCTAAAGCAAGAGCACAGGGAAATCTAAATGCAATTAAAAAGGAAGTAGGCAGACACTCTATTAGTTGTGTACTGCATTAAGAAAGCTCTGTAAGTTGAGGAATTGCTAATTCTATACATACAGGATCCATTCAGTCAACTATAAACCTGACAAAATACAATATTTTGCTCTCTTAGGCATTGTTTCCATTCCCTACAGTGCCAAGAGGATGAAAAATGAGAGGGAAACTGGCAGGGTTTGATTACATTTGTGTTATCAGTGTGTTAAGTAAAGTTCAATTAGGAGTAATCATGCTGAATTTTTAAATCATGTTTTGTCATTTAATAATTAAAACATTTTAAAACAAGAAATAGAGATCATCTCCATTCAATAAGCACTTTTGAATATTTCTAAGCTTCAGCACAACACTTTCCTGATGTACGAGTCTTCCTTTAAGCTCCAGTGCTCCTGCTGAGTTTTTTTAAAAATGAAATTGAAAACTTACCTCTGTACAATTATTCTGAATTCAACCTCATTCTTTATAAATGTTAATTCTGAAAGAGCCTGTCCTCCTGTTCATGTCCTCTTTTATTCTGTCTATACACTGTGGAGTCTAGAGCAGCTTCTTCCTAAGACTGCTCCAAAGTTTTGACTCCTCGGTATGATGTGGTCAGTCCTAGCGGAAACCGAAATAGCGGTACACCACCAGTGCCACTCCCAATGCCTTGTTACACTGAGATGTGAAATGCAACTGTAAATATTTTGAAGTTTCAGCCCTTTTAGGTTGGTACACAGCATCTGACTCACCGGCGGCTGCACAGTGCCTAGGTTTGCTCTTGTGTATCAGTGCAAGAGGGGAAAGCGGATGATGCCGTTATTATGCAAAATCACTTCCACCCACCCTAGTGACTCACCAGCACGTCACCGAATAGGATTTACATCAGTTTCAAAATATATCTCCATTCTCCATGCCTGCCTCAGCAGATTATTTATTTCTTCCTTCCACTCCTTCTCTGAATGACAACAACACGGCTGCGCGTTTTCCTCTCGGAAGCGGAGCAGGGCTGGCAGCTGCTCCTGGCTGGTTCAGCTCAGTTTGCCAGAAGCAATAGCCTCTCGCTTATGGATGGAGCAGAAACGCTCTGTTGCAAGGGCTGCACCTTCCCTCTCCGTTGAACGATCGAGCCCTTTTGCCATGATGGAGGTTTTCTTCTTCAGCTAAGATTTTTTTGCCTCTGTTAAGAGCAGGTCCATTCATTTGTATCTTAAAGAGTTGACTCATCTGTGAATTAACGTAAGGTAGTACTGATCTCTGCTAGCTGTGATGTGCCAGTCTGTAAACGATGACGACTCAAGGGCTGCTTGACTTAAGACAGACTCTTTTGCTTCAGTTTAAATTTGCTACTGCTTGTAACACCTTAGTCAAACAAACCGCAGTGGGAAGTCAGTCGATTTGGGAGAGGAAAATGAAGATAATCGCCTTTAGAATAGCTAGTTATTCTCCAGTGGTAACGTGCTATCTCATTGTTGTGGAAGCACTATAACTGATTTTGATCTGTTAATGATATTAAATAATTAATCGCATTCTTATTTATTTGAGGAATTCTATTAAATTATGAATTTTGCGGTTCTCTGCCATACTTTGTGTCTAAATGTGAGTAGATGACGTTTAAGTGCATTTGAATATTTGGGCTTAAATTGAGATTGGATGGATTTACAAATCTGAACATGTCTGGAAATTCAGAGGTTTTGCCCTGTGCCTCATTTCTCAAACCTGCAAAAAGGGAATATTCCAGCCTTTGGGCTGCTGCCAAAGTAAATATGCACACACGGTATGGGATGCCGCGCCGGTACACAAACTAGGACCTAGTATATAAAAGCAAGAAGGTCTATCAAGAGGAAGATCTATCCTGCGAAGGAGCCCGGCTGCTCTCGAGGAGGCAGGGGCTCGCAGGGCCGCGGGAGCACTGCCCTCCACAGCGGCTGCTGGGCCAGAGCCGTCCGTCCCGCTCCAGGGACCCCAGGGATCCCCGGCTGTGCTCACATTTGCCTTCATCGGTTTTCCCCATCGCTGATGGAGCTCTCAGGTCTGGCTCAGTCTGAAGGCCCAAACCTAAAGGAAAACCCTCGGGAAGAGGCTTCGCTCACCTGCCCTATAATCCGGGCCATGCGTACTGAAATGTGATGGTTGATAAATATCTGGCTCTTCCAATATTTTCCACAATTCTTTATTTGACAGTCTCCATGCATCACTTCCCCTTACACATACCTAAGTTCATGCCAGTTTTTAAATGTCAGAAAATTTATCTTCAGTAACTTTTCAGGCCTTCAGTTCCACATAAAAAGATACACCTTTTTAAAATACTTGAGGACTTGCCTTTCCCTAGGAATTGTTTGCAGGTGAAAGATAGGTGTTCCTACTCTGACTCCATGCCTTACTTTATTTCCTCTTTAAATAGATGTTTGTAATTACAACTAACGAAAAAAATAAGACTATGCAGGAGCTTCTCGTCAGCCAGAAGGTTGTGTCCCAGCCACAGCTGAATTCCTTTCAACAGACCATTTTCTTCTTGACTAGTCATCACAGACCTTTTGAACAAAGATCTGGGTAATAACAACAACAACAACAACAATAATAGTAATAATTATTCAATTGTATTGCCCTTATTTCAAGAGCTTCATCATTAGGTGTTGGTTAGGTTATGAAAACCCACTTCAGAATAACTAACTTTATTTATTAGAGTGATGAATTGTCCTGAGTTTGAAAACAATGGTTTACAACTTTCTTGCTGTGGTGTGGTTGAATGATGAGCTGAAGTTTCTGCTTTTTTATACACAGCAGTAAAATTTCAACTTAAACAGTTACCAGATTTCACCGTAAGACATTTTTAGTAAGTACTGCTTAGAGTACTGGGATACTGCTGTTCTCCTTCAAAAGCACAAAGCAGAGGAGCTATACACTGAATAAAAATCTGTTATTTTTAACCACTATGATTTTCCTTTTAGGTTTTTTTCCTATCTACTTTTTGGCATTTTAACCTGGCAGCACGGAAAGAAGTTGGTTCACTACGATACAGCTCATCTCAAATGGCTAAAAGTCCATGCTAACACAGAAGAGCCAAAAATGAGACAAACTTTTATTTTCATTTTTAAACAGAGAGGATGGCACTGCATTCATTTAAGTATAACTATGGCTTACTGAAGTGTTAATCTATTTAGCTGTTTAAGACTATGTGTTTTACCAGCAAATAAGCACTAGCCACATTAGAGGTCTTCCCTCAAGAGGGCATCAAGGACTGCAGATTAAAATAAAATAATTATGATCTTCTTTCTGATCTTCTTTGATGCTAGCCTAGTGCGTGAGGAGAAACGTAAGAGATTTGTAGAGTCTGATCAGACCCGGACCTCAAGGCGAGGGAGAGGGGAAATTAAGCTCTGGTGATTTCTGGCAGTGAAGATCCTCATGCAAAAACATGAGGAGTCCTGCTCAGAATAAATCAATGCGGCTGTGAGAGGAGGTTAGTAAAGTCACTTCTGTCCCCGCCAAAGGGACATTTTTCTTTTCCCATCTTTCAGGAAGAGAAGAGTCAGAGGTTTGTACAAGATGGCATGCTGATATCACTGTGGGCAAATAGCGTTCGCCTGTAAGAAATGATCCAGGAAAGGAAGGAGGAATTAATGCATGACCACAGTGTTAGTCACAACAGTAAGGACTTCGAGGCCTATTTTTAAACACGACAGTAGGAGCACTTCATTTTGGTCAGCCATATAGCCTTCTGTAACTGCACCCTGGCTACAACCCTGTTATCACTAATGATGTTGCAAGTCAGAGAATGGGAGAAGCCTAATTTCACATAAAATCAGTGTGTTTCTTCATCTACCCTGTGGAAAGAGAAAGGTGGGGGTAAAGAAGAGAGGCCAGAGAACAAGAGCTATTATCCTGGTATACTTACAGAAAAGTGTATCTCTGCCATAATTGTGAGGTTACTCTGAGTGCAGTGATGAGACAGAGTTTAAACAGTTACTTTAGTGAAAAATCAGCCTTCTCCAGATGTCACCTAACACAGGCAAAGCCTGCTCATTCACACTGAGAACATTCCCTGAATTTTGGATTTACTCAGCTGTTCTTTCCAGAAGGAGCTGTGCTACAGACCAAAACACTGCTGGAGGGCATTGCCTCACTTGGCCATTAAGTCTATCCATGACATCACGTCAGCGCACAGATTACTTATTCGCCGTTTCACTCTGCACCTGGGAGCCCTTACTGTGTGCCAGGGGTTTATTGTACCACATCTGTGCAAGCAGAGCAGCCTGAGTCAGCTGGCCTCGGAGGACGGCAGACCGATAACTAGGAGGGCATCGGTTGTTGTTTGCTCTTTGCATTCCTAATAGTTGAGACAAAGTCATGAGCCCAAATCCACTGTCGCTGACCACAGCTGTACGGCTGATACGATACCAGTGCGTTCAATTTTCAGCTGGGTTCACGTGCAACAGGACGGTAGCACCTTTATTTCATGCTCTGTGTGCGATTCATCATAAGGATACGGAGAAAACCCACAAATTTAAATAGCTTCAAGAGCGGTTGAAAAGCAACAGCAAAAAAAGAAAGCTTGAAGTAGCCTGGCATAACACTGCAAAACAGTGATTTGTAGAGAGCTCCGTCTAAGAACTGCAGCTTGAGACGGGAGGTTGTAGACATCGTAGTATGGAAACGAAGCCCTTGGGATTCAGTCAGAGATGAAGGCATCTAACCCTCTCTGCGGCCCATTACAGTCCATGGGGATCTAAGGAACAGCTTGGAGAGCAGCTGCCCAGCCAGAGGGGGGTCAAGTCAGGCAGATAAGCAACGCACCTAGTGATCCAGGTAGGATGCAGAAGGATATGGGCCTCCCGTCGGCCCCATGCCTTACCTGTCAGTCCTACAGTCGGGCTCGGTGATCTTAAAGGTCTTTTCCAATCTAACCAGTTCTGTGATTCTACCAGGGTATCTCAGCTGCCTTATGGTGTGTGAAATGGCGCTGGACACCTCTGTTTATACAGCTGTAACAACCTACATCTCAGGTTGTCTATGGTGACAGCTTAGACATCCAGCTTACATGCAGACAACATGATTTTTACTCTCTAGAGCTGAATCCTACACCTCATCTTGCTTAGTTAAGCTGCCTTCTGTCTGCTAACTCTGCTCCTTTCATTCTTTTGCAGATGTTCATGCATCCCGATTCCTTTGCCATGTTATGCAAAAGGGTTGGATACTTCAGAATTTATTGCTTTGAGATATTACCATTTGCAACAATTTACTTAAGATACAGCAAGGTGTTAGTAATTACACAGAAAAAAATTAATATAGTTAGTACTGTAAAGTAGCTGACCCACTTCTAAAGTTTGTTGTGAAATTCACAATTATCTTCTTCTAAAACTCAAATTTCACAGTTGTGGGGGTTTTCTTATTGTGGTTTTTGTGTTTTTCTTTTTTTTAATTAGGAAATAGTTCAAGAGAAACAACATTCCCACATAGTTATTTTAAACGTAAAAAGGATTTTGTATTATTGTTCAGGTTTGACTATTAAATTCCTTGGGGTCGGTTGTGTGAGAGCCAATGAGAGATACAAAGGCCTGACTGAGGAACCTGAATTGTCTTCCAGCAAAGCAAAGCAACAGGGAAATTATAGGTTTGATTCAGCATTTTGAGTGTAATCCTAGCCTGACAGAAACAAGTGGCAAGACTGACATTAACTGATATGGGGACGGTATTTAACCCATTCATTTTAGCTTTTCCAGTTTTGAAGCTCTAAGGTTTGAAGTGCTTGTATATTTATATGAGGAAAGCACTTTTATTATTACAACAGGTTTTTTTTCACCTAAACACAAGAGAATCCTTTTCTCCCTGTCTTAAGTAATACTTTTTCATAAGGTCAGCTGAAGTATTTAATGAATCTGAAGTTATTTTTTTAAGAATGTTAAGCTTTTTTTTTTTAAGAATGTAAAGTTATTTTCACCTAAATAATTATCTTAATATATTTTTCCATTAGAAAAAAATATAAAATTATTTGAAACTGCTACCTTATAGTACTAACCACATTAATTATTAGAAAAATGCCAAGATGCATGTACCATAATCCATTCTGGTATGAGCTGGGTTAGATCTTGCTAAATTGTTTCATTACCAATTTTCCAGAGTTTGGTTCTACTCAGAGTAATGGGTTTGAAATTGTTGTCTGTATTAATAGTGACTACTACAGCAGTCATACTGATGAACATGATGGCAGTAACTGTCTACTCAGCATCTATAAAAACTATGGCTACCTGTGTAGGTGTTTCACGATGGTTTTAGTGCTGTTGTCTCAGAGACATCATTCTGAGCGGTTTTCCTCTTCCTTCATTCATCTGAATAAAATAAGGCACCATTTATATTGCCTTTGGACCACCTCATATCTTCAGAGAAGGAATTGTTGATGTACCCACTTTGCAAAAATAGTCAGTCAGAGCTTTCTCTATCAAAGCTGAGGAAAAAAGCTTTTCTAAAACGCAGCATTTCCACAAGCTGAGAAGTCCAGGTCAAGACCGGAGTGAAAATTAGATCAAAAGCACCTTCACCTGGTAACAAAGACGCTCATAGATATGCACTTACAAGAACTTTTCTAAATTCTTATGAAAAGTTTGCTACTACAAGTGTATCACTTATGCATTTTTAGAAACTAACTATTTTGGACAGTTTAAGTGAAGAACTCATATTACACCGGTTTGGTATTTGGGAAGAAACTTTTTCTATTTCATTCTGCTGAAGTAAAATTGTGTTAAATTATATTCTTCAGAGTTATGTGCCCCAGTTAAAAGTGACGGATTTACTATTTAGCACAAAATTGCTCATCACTATTAATTTCAGATTTTGTTGCCACCAGGAATTAAAATCTGATTTTTTTACAGTTTCTCTGTAAGTACAGATACATGGATCAGCCTCACAATATTCTGCTGAAACGTTTCATTGGTGTGATACTAGTACAGCCATGGTTGACCAGTACAACGACGGTGTCAGAACTAATCCTTTTTGCATGTGGAAATAAACTCAGCAAGTATTACGATGGCATATTAAGGCAGACCCCGCCACTTCACACTGGTGTAGCCAACACAGCACAGGTTGTGTGCAGGTAAGAGCAGTGGCAGAGCAACTGCATCCCACTGGTTCAAGATTCATTCATTTTTAATGGAAAATTACCTGTTGGGGGGGTAGAAGGAAGCCAAAAATATTTGTTAGTTCAGAGCAAATGACAGTAAGGAGTTCCTACAGGGTGGAGCTCTGCATCACGGACATTTCTCTCCATGCAAAGGTTACTCATCATGGTCTGAAAAACTAAATTTAAATTTAGGCCTTACAGTGTGTCTAAATGTGCTGAGCACTTCTAAGCAGTCTCGATGCCCAGTATACAAATGATAGGCTGATAAAGTTGGTACTAACATGTCTCCCACAACAGTCCCAGCAGCAGTACAGACGTGTCACTTTGTGCTGAACCTCTCTTTGGTTGCATTTGCTGTGTATTTCCTATTGCATTCATCTAAGCTCATGATGCTTGTTTTTGTGTTCTTTTCTGGCACCTATTTACTGAACCTTAACCTTGAACTGAGCTGTAAAAACACTGATATAGGTAATTCTGATGCACAGTTTTGCAAGGGGCAACTGGGACTTTGGGGACAGTCTGACTTCAGTAGCTAGTGAAAACTGTGTCTTTTCACCTTGCCTCTTCAAACATTGGCTGTACTATTGGTAACTGAAAAATCCATATATAATTTAATTTTTCCAGACCCTTAATCAATAGAGCATAAGTAGATTGATCAAATAATTGGTCAGCATACCCTTTGTCTTACAATGCTTTGGAGCCTTCATGATTGCTGCAGCATGACGGGGCCTCAAGTTGTATGCTCCAGCGCCTGGTCCGGGTTGGATAAGCCCTTACAAGCAGATTACAGGTCTCTTGTAATGACACAGTCAAGGAGTCTGTTGTGAAATATAACCAACTCTGAAACAGTATTGTCCAAGAAATAGTTTTACTAATGTCTACAAAGTTTCACACGGGTGAATTTGGCAAGTTAGGTTGTTGTTTAGCTATGGGAGATAAAGACAAGGATGCATCTGAATTTAGGGCAACCGAGTGGCAACTGGAGATACTGAATACTTGTAAGAAAACCAGGCTGCTGAGAAGAGAAGAAGAATATCACTTAGCAACATGAAAACATTCAAAACTGCAGCCTCTGGTAGAGTGGCAGTTTATAAATCCAGGAGGAAAAAGGAAAGGGAGCAGTGGAAGCGTGTAAAAGAGAGCAAGGGGAAGAGGGGAAAGTTGGAGCAGCAGAAGGACAAAGAACTATGAGATTCAGTAAGGAGCATGCAATGACCTGCGACAGTGATGCAACCATGGTGATATGACAGAGCAGAACAAGACTGGGGAGCAAGCAGGGCTAAGCCACTGCCTTTGGCTGCTCCGGTGTGGAAAGCAGGTCCTTACCGAGTGAGATGGATATACGTATCCCAGACTGACATTTGTTCTTACAGTTGCTTTCTCCGTTGTAGGGAACACCGTTCGGAAGATCTCGCGATGTCACGGAAAGGTAGAAGGCTAGTCATCGCCTCCCTATGACATATCAGTAATCTCACCTACCGTTGTTAGTATAAAAGGAATTAACTGCGCAATAAAGGACGGAGTTGGCACTCACACCATGCGTGTTATCTGTCTCTTCCCTGGTCCAGGCCGACCAGTGATCTAATCGCGGCACCTTGATATGTAGCACTGCTACACTCCGTCATGTTTACAGGTGAAGTTAAGTTGAAAACAGTTTTTCTGTTTTCTGTTAGCCAAAGCAGGTAACTGGTACATGGGAAAACAGGTGGGTTTCCGCTGGACGAGCTGGCAGATCTGCCTTGGATTGGCACTATTACTGACACAAGGTAGAGAACGGCAAAACAGACCTATGCAAGAATAAAGTAACTGTGTAATGATGTCCACAGTGCCTCTGTCCCCAGAGACTATGAATTTCTCCTGAAGAGTCTGGAAAGAAAAGGCAAGCCTCCGCCAGGCTCTATTAGAAGTTATCAAAACCCTACATTTTGAATATTTAACTTAAAATCTAAGTTTGTTGTGGAAGGAAAACTTGATAGCTCAGGAACTACAGGAATACTTTCACACATCAAAAAAATCAGAAATCTATTTAAAAAAGAGAAAAAGATTAAAAAGCCTGCAGCAATGTTTTACAGCCTTCAGCTGCAGGACCAGTCTATCTTTTCCCTGCGTTGCAATGGGTATGAAGCAGAGTTGTATATTGCAAAAGGAGATGGTACAGAAAGTTGAAAGTTGAAGACTTTTGCTTTGTTGGAAAAAACATGTGATCCCTAATAATCCATTTAATATTTGGTAAAATCAACAGAAATAGTAAACAGTGTAGTCAAAGAATTCACTCTTAAGATACTGAAATCCATAATGTATCTGAAAATAGACATATACTATTTTAAGTAGCAATTCTGAGTCCACCAGAATTCTGTTTCACTGCCAGGACATGTCAATCTTCTCTTCAGGCTCTTCAGTGAGAGGTTGAATATGTGTGTGACACCATATAAATCTCTAGGGAGTATGGGGAAGCAAAGCATAATAATTATGGACAATATTTAAACTTTTCTTGATATTACGAGACCACGAGATGAAATCATTAAAAGATCAATCACTTCAGTTCAAACCCAAATTATTCAGCAAAGGCTTTGTTAAGAGTTTTACCCTCGCAGCTCTTTGAAAGTAGCTCGAGATCGCTCTCTAGAGGTAAAAAATAAGGATTTCATTTCTGAAGACTACATTCAATCAATTCGTTAGAAAGTGCACGCACATGCATACACACATGTAGTAAGACATGAGAGGTTCTTAATGAGCCTACATCGGACAAAAGCTAAAACCACCACATTTTTTAGAAGAGCGATATGGGAGCCAATAAATACGGAACAGCTCTATGACATTGTGCACACTCATGCTTCTTTTTTGTAACTCTTTGAGGTAAAAGCGCAATTGTCTATTCAAAGCTGGCTCTCCAGCACCTATTTTTGCTTAACTTAGCTTCCCCTGCAGTTTTGCCATTGGCTCTGTCCAGTGCAGGGCTCTCCAAAAGCATCCACGCAGCCGCAGCTTCTCAGGTCCTACTGGCACCACCATCTAGCCCCTAAGTCTCAGGGAAATATAACATTGCAATAATCTGCTTATGGGCTCAAATGAACCTCAGGAAAATCACATTCAATACAATGAAGTTGCAGGAATTCAAATATTGCACTTGTATTTCCCCTGACCCTACAACAGGTGAGCTGCTTGGTGATACGCAAAACCCAGACCTTTGCAAGACGAAGTATTCATGATTTACTCTATCCGTGATTCTTGCAGTTAATGCCATAGTACAAAAAGTGACAGAGTTCATTTGTTTATACTGAAGCAACACTAAAAGATCCCGGACGGGGATCCCATCCCCACAAAGTGAAGGGTGATGCCATTTGCTTATGACTCATCTCACATGTTGTGCTCTTAAAGATATGTAAGTTGGTATAAGATAAACTATACACTATCTGCCTGGAGACAAATACTAAGCTACTGGCAAATGTTAGAGCCTTTCACTCTAAGAATCCAGTCCCAGTTGGGTGGAAGACAAACACTGCATTTGTTGATGTATGCGATGGAAAAGAACTCAAATGTCCCTTCTGCAGTGGGAATTCTGCCCCCCAAAAACCCAAATTCATGTACAAAGGTATCTGGGAAGAAGTTACCTTCTAAACACTTCTGCTCAGGAGTCAGTCACTGCATGCAATGTTTTTCTGTATCTAATAATTCAGCAGAACACAGATGTATTTATCTTCCAGAAAGTTTTCAAATTCATTAGTATCTTTATGAAAGTTAAACTAATACAGAAGTTTAAAAGCTGAACATTTCAAATGCTATTATATTAAAAAAACCAACAACAAACAAACCAGAGATCTCACATCCACTGGCCACTGTGGATTGCCATATTTAACAGCTACAATCCTTAAAACAAAAGCAGCCCCAGAAGCAAGTGCTTGAACACTGCAGGAGTACTTACCACCCTCTGCCCAAAAAAATAAGAAGTCTCAGGGGCATCTTATCAATGTTCATGAATAATTGATGGGAGGGTGTAAAGAAGAGGGAGCCTGACTCTTCTCAGTGGTGCCCAATGGGCACAAACTGAGACACAGCATATTCTGTCTAAACATAAGAAAGCAGTTTTACCGCACGGGTGTTTTAACACCAGAGAAAGTTGTCCGGAGAGGTTGTGGAGTCTCCAGTCTTGGAGATTTCCAACACCTTACTGGACAGTCCTGAGCAATCTGTTCTAGCTGACCTTGCTTGCGCAGGGGTGAGGGTGGACTAAGTGATCTTCAGTAGTGCCTGCCAACCTCAACTACTGTCATTGTGTGGTCTCATCAGTGCTGAGCTGAGGGGACTAATCACCCTCCTCGACCCATTGGCAATGCTCTTCCTAAGGCATACCGTTGGCCTTCTCTGCTGCAAGGGCACATTGCTGCCTCATGCTCAACTTCTTTTCCAAAAGGAGCCCCAGGTCCTCTTACTGCAAAACTGCTTCCCAGCCAGTTGGCCACCAGTCTGCATTTCTCCAGTGTATCAAGGGCCCTCTGAATGGGGACCCTTTGGTGTATGAGCCACTCCTCCCAGTTTTGCATCATCAGCAAACTTGGTGAGGGTGCACTCTGTCCCATCATCCAGGTCATTAATAAAAACGCTAGACATTGGCCCAAGTATTGACATTGACCCCTGGGGTACACCACTAGTAACTAGCCTCTGGGTGGACTTCATGACACTGATGACAAGCCTTTGAGCCCATCAGTTCACCTGGTTTTCAGTCCACCTCACTGTCCACTTACCTCATCTGTACTTCATCAGTTTGTCAATGAGGATGCTATAGGAGACAGTGTCAAGGGCCTCACTAAAGTCAAGATAAATAACATCCACTGCTCTCCTCTCATGCACTGAGCTACTCATCTCATTGTAGAAGGCTATCGGGTTGGTAAGGTGCAAATCCACACTGGCTACCCTTAATCACCTTCCTGTCCTTTATACAGTTTGCTCCATCCTCTTCCAGGGAATCAAGGTGGGGCTGACCAGACAGGAGTTCTTCTTGCTCTTCTTCAAGACAGAGTGATGTTTGTTTTCTTCCAACAAGTTCGTTTGCGGTTCATTTTCCTTAAGCTCACTGAAATTGTCTCCCGCTCTGTTCTCAGCTATGGTGACACTCCCCCATGCCCCTTTGTGCTTATTAATGAGAGTTACTAGCTCTTTTCTGCATCTGCTTAAGTGCCCCTTCTACAAGCTCCTAGCTACCACATTTCCTCTTCTTCTGCCCAGTTCTCCACTCCTTTTCCCCCATCCTGGTGATCCTGGAACTCACTGCAGGTATTGCTTTCTCACACAATTTCATTACTAAGTTTTATTTGTCAGTTTTCAAATGGTATCCATCAGAATTTCAATATCTATGCTAAATTTACTAAAATACTAGTACATTACTTCTGCTGTGCAGCAGCTGTCTCCCCTTCTCAGAGTTCGACTACAGACATGTAAATTATGACAATCCAGTTTTGCCTGCTTTTCCTATTAGGACATAAATCATCTGTTGTTACTTACTATAATAAAAATAAAATTCCTATACTCCTCACATTCTAGAGAAGACTACAGTCTTAATTTCTTCCACAAATTACTTTCTATCTTAATCACCTGGCATGCTTCTCAGAAAAAGAATGAAAATTTTCCATTTCTACACAGTTCAAACCCTGTTCTATTTGGCAGAAATCTTTTAAGAACCATAGAAATATAATAAACTGTAAAAAGAGGAAGTTTTGGTTCTAGCCCTTCCCCATAAATCAAATCTAACACAGACTAACTCCCACCCCCTGTATCCAAAGTATCTCTCTTCACCACTACAAAAGCCCAATGGTATCAGACATCAGCTATTCCATGGCTGGTCACTAACATTTAATACTCTTATTATCTTCCCTTCCTTGTAAACAGCAATTCTCAGTCTGTTCGGCCACAGATAACTCCAGCCTAGGTGCACCACTGAAAGGAAATGCACTGCAGGTATTTCCCTGCAGCCCACAGAGCAGACCACAGTGGAGCAGGTATTGTCCTGCAGGCCATGGAGAGGTCCATGCCAGAGCAGATATCCACACTGTAGCCTCTGGAGGACCCAAATCAGACCAGGTGGACATACCCTGAAAGAAATGTGGCCCACAGAGGACCCATGCTAGACTAGGTTTATCCTGAAGGACTGCAGCCAGTGGAAGGAGCCATGCTGGAGCAGTGGAAAAGTGTGAGGAGGAAGGTGAAGCAGAGAGGAACTGTTACGAACCGACCATAACTCCCCATTCCCCATCCCTCTGTGCCACTGGGCAGAAGGAAGGAGGCTGGGAATAAAGGAGTGAAGCTAAGCCTCAGAAAAAAGAAGGGGGATAAGGTGTTTTACTTTTTGTCTGCTTCTCACCATCTAAATCTATTTTAATTTGGCAATAAACTAAATCTTCCCCAAGTCACATCTGTTTTGCCCGCGACAGTAATTGGTAACCAATCTCCCTGTCTTTATCTCAACCCATGAGCTTTTTCACCTTATTTTCTCCCCCATTCCATTGAATAGGGGTAGTAAGAAAGTAGCTGGGTGAGTATCTGGCAGCCAGCCAAGGTCAACCCACCACAGCCTCTCAAGAGAATTTCCCATATTCAAACTTGTGTCCTCTGCCTCTCATCTTAATACCATGTACCTCTGAGAAGTGCTCAGGCACATCAGAAGGCTCCATCTTCTCTGTACCCTCTACTCAGGCAGTTGTAAATATCAGTAACATCTGTCCTTTGCTTTCTCTCTGTCTCTTCCCCAGTATGAAGAGACACAATTCTCCCAGTATGTCATGGTGTCACGTGCCTCAGCCCCCTGATGAGTGTGGGTAGCTTCCACCAGACCTCCTCCATTGCCGTACTCCATTTCTTGTACTACAGAGAGCAGACATGACCTCACAAGTGCCAAATATTGGGGAAGAATGGCTACCCTCTTACTAACACCCCCCCAGGAGATGGTTGGCCTTTGCCACTAAGTGCAACTTGTTTTCCACAAGCAGTACCAGGTCCTTTTCTGCTGAGCTGATTCCTGGCTAGGCAGCCCCCAACCTCTACTGGTGCGTAAGGGTTATGCCTCCCCAAGTACTGGACTTTGCAATTCTCTTTGCTGAAGTTCATGCAGTACCTGTCAGTCCATTTCTCCAGCATATCCACATCCCTCAGAGCAGCAAACCTCTCTTTCAGGACATTGACTGCTTCCCTCACCTTGGGTGGTGGTGTCATTCTATCGTCCAGCTGCTTCTTGCTTCCACTCATTTGAGAAGAATCTAGTGCTGATTTAGCAAGCACTAGGTACCTTGAACAGAGCAAAGTATACAGCTGTTTGTACAGTACTCACTGGAATCCTAAGCCTTTATACTGCACTTGGTTGTAGGAAGGCTTTGAAAACAAAATCAAGAGAACTAAGATGAAGAACAGAGACAACAGTTTACCCTGATTCCTTCTGTGATCAGGGAAGCGGGATTAAATGCTTCCAGTGGACCAAAACTCTTTACCCCTAAGTAGTGTACCTCAGTTACAGCGGGCTCAGAACCAAGACAACTATCTTTGTACATAGTAATAACAAAAGCCAGTGGAAGGGACAGAGCTGGGTGATAAAGGGGAAAACCCCTTCCACTTGCTCACACATTTTAACAACCTGGTCCCACAGTAAGCAGCTGTTACCTTCTGTGAAGAAGTGCAAGAGACCATGGGAGTGTGAGCACAACTGAACACTTGATCTCACTCTTTCCCCTTTTACCTATAAAAAACAGTAAGAAAAGCAAATATAATTTTACACGGTAGATTCTTTTAATAGACTTCAAATCCCATTTCATTATCAGTAGCTAGATGCAACTCTTGCACTCAAAAGCTAGCCTTCTCTTGTAATAATTAGAGATCTCAGTGTTGGTTTATCAAAGATAGTAAATTCCTCAAAAGTGCTTCTGGTTCACGATTAAAGATTCTACAGCTGAAAGCTCTATGCAGCTTAGATTCACTGTACTGGTATTTTCAGTTAGGGACCAAATTAGAAAAAAAAGTCCAGTGGTTACAGTAGTTCAAATACTAATTTTGACAAATCAGTGCTCTTCCAGTCTCAGTCTTAATTCAAGTCAGTTTTAAAAGATACTGCAGTTTTTACTGCATATTTAGCAACTGGAATATGTAGAATACTTGCAATAGCTGTGATAACTGCTTCTGAAATAAACCACCCCTCTCTATACACATTAAAAGGAAGCTGTCGTATTCCCTGTATGGTAGAAAGGACGCTGCCCAAAAAAAAAAAAAGCAAGCATCTAATAGTACAGTATTCAAAGCCATAAAGTAGTCCCAAGCTTCAACTGATAGAAAAGAACAAAGAATTATCAAAAAATCCCAGATCAGCCCAGCTCGTTAGCATCCCAGGTTACTCCCATCTTCCCAATAATCGTCTCATCTTTTCCCTAGAGTCACGAAGATATAAACATGAAAAACATTCATACATGGGTTTGGTGGCCAAACAAAATACTTGAGCATTTTCTGCACAAAGCAAAAGAAATACCTGCATCTCTTGAAAGTATTTGTGCTGAAGCCAATTGTATTTCTGTACCACTGCATGCAGGATGCAGCATTGGTTTTAAGACTTAATACATTGCTTCAGGTTAGACATAGGTATCTACAGTTATATGTAGTACAAAAAGGTGACACGTTTGCACAGGTATATTTATTTTTTCCTGTGTTTACAGTGCTTCAGTTGTAATTTTAAACCATTCAGAAAGCACAATTTCATACCAATTTTACATACTTTACATCACAGTTCAACATTAACACAATTGTATCTACTAAATCAAATGAACAAAATGGCCATGAACATTTACACTATTCTTCTGTAAACAAGTTTTTTTATAAACAATGGTAAATGGAATTAACACAGACCACCATATGAAAGAGGAATGAGCTTTTCCTTAAATAAATCACTCTGTTTATAAATACTTCAATTCTCTCAATATACATTTACAGACATAATCGATTAAAAGCAGATTACCTACACTGTTCTTTAAAAAGAAAACGTCTAGAGATGGACCACTGTGTGTTAAACTCACCTAACATAAGAAGCAAGCATATGATTAGCAGAGTGTTAAAAGTATTACGGTACTTCAACCTTACTTCTGTTTGTTTACACCAACACTGAGAAGATTGTCATGTTAGGGAACTTTTACTTGAATTCGAGCAAATTACAATCGATCTTGTAGTACACATATGGGTAGTACTCCTGCTGACTGAGGTTTAAGCCTGGAATATCCATAGTTGCCTGCAAAAAAAGTTTTGAAACCAGTTATACTCTTACAATTCAGACTCCTATTCAGAAGTAGATGAAACATTCATATGTTTTAGAATCAAATAGGCCAGGCTAGACTTCAAGCTTAAATTTTCACATTCAAGAGACTGTTTAAGCAACAAAGTTAGAACTTTGACAAACGAGTAACAGTATTTTTCAAAATTAAATACAAGTGCTTTTTCAAAATCTAAGTAGTTTTGTATCAATAATTCACAACTGTTGCTATAGTAAACACTGCCACTAAATGGAAGGAAAAGTACTGCAATTCTGTTTTACTACTTCTAAACACAGACAGTTTATGAAAAGAATGTTATAGGATGGTGAATGATCCAGGAAGTTACATGAAGTTCTGCATCTTTAATTTTCACCTTAATTCTCTCACATCCCCTTTCCCCAAAAAGGCCTGGAAATACTTTGGAAAAATATTACATGAAATAAAACATTAAGAAAGATTTTACATAATCTTTTTAAATTCAGATAAACTCACTGAGTGGTCTATCTTTTGTTAATCTTTAACTATGAAAAGCACTACTTTTCAATACAAAACAAGTTACTAGAATAAGCCTCCCAGCAAACCAGTTTTAAACATGAAAATGAGACCTCTGCAGATGGAAAGAATGACTCCATCTTGGCATCAATTCAGCCTCCTTCAGCAAAGAAGGGCAACTATGTTAACTTAAAAACAAAGACAGCGATGCAACAAAAAAAAAAAAAAGTTTTTTCAGTATTAAGGCCACTGATACCGTAGACTGTGGACAATTTATGTATTCCTTCTGGGCTCAAAAAAGGTATGAAATGTGTTCAAGTTCCTTAAGCCTAGTTTCAGATCAAAGTTGACTTTGTTTGAATTCTTTGAGGATATGAGTATGTATGCAGTCTAAGATATCTTTCCATCCGTAGTAGAAAAGAATGCAGTAAGAAGAAAACATGAGACTTTTATACCAGACAGCTTGTCAAATGCATTGGTTGCAACTTTAAATACCATCTGCTTTGCAAAAATGTACAATAGAAGTGGCATTTTTATAAGGAGACATTATTTTCTGTACTGTGAGAGAATGATGGAGAATATGGAGAGGTATGCCTTTTTAATAAGTCCAATAGACTGTTTTTTGTTTAAACAGATTAAACTTAATATTGAAGGGCAGTAGCAGTTACAAAAATACTTACATCAATGATAGCTGCTGCACTGCTGTCAAGGTGCTTGTATAAGTCATACAAAACCTCCCTCAGTTTCTTCATTGTTTTCTTATTAGGCTGAAGCAGCATTGCCTGGAAGTTAACTGGCAAACCATACCTGAGGAAGTCGAGCAGAAAACGACAAAAATGCTGGAATAAGCCTTCTTATATCTTTAAAAGCAGAATCTTATTTTATTTTGAGAAAGAATCCTATTGCTGAAGAGGAAATTCTGCTCATTTTCATTTTTGCAAGACCATTCTCTTTCTACACTTCATAAGGCATCAGTAAAGTAGAACTTCTTTCCTCAAGTTTAAAACAGAAGTGTAAATGCTTTTAAAATAATTTTAAATCCTTCAGTACTTAGCACAATTCTCAAAGTTACCTGAAGTCTCGGACTAAGTTTTGAACATTCCAGTTAGTTTACTTGCAAGACTTTGCTTATGCCACTAGGTGGAGAATCTAGTCTCTACTAGGTGTATGGAAACATTTGCCAATATTCAAATCAAGCTCAGCTTTCTTCTTTACTCAAGTTTGTCTTCAAAATAAGCTAGTAGCAGCTATGAAACAGACTAGAAAGCAATCTAATGTGATTTTTTTTTTCTTTTTCTCCTCTGGTTGTCTCCTTTATGATAATTTATCAAAAAGGCTAAAAAAACCCTTTCTGTTTTCTGACTAAGGCAGAAGTCCTTTCAACTCTAAAAAAAATCCAGGTCCCTCCTTCTGCAGAACAACTACAGCTGTTCTTAAGTCAACTTAGTAACTATACTTCTGGATGGGTATGAAGAAAAAAGCAGAGAAATTTTATAGTTAGAATATTGAACAGTTTAATTCTGAAAAGTTTAGACTACAAAATTCTTAAGAAAGGCACGTTTTAAAGAAAAAGCATACATTGCAAAATGTCAAGCTATATTACTCAAAGCCTGAGTACTTTTTATTCTGAACTATTCACATTTCCCACTTAAATAGAAGATACAGCAAGCTCTTTTTACAAGCAGCTCATAAAGCAAGCTAAGAATCAGCAGAAATGCCTTGCTGCAATTTACAGAGTACCTGTAATTCCTAAAGCACTGGTGGAAAGACTATACAAGGGGAAGATACACAATTATCTACCTCAAATATTCCACAACTGGCAACAAAAGCCATTGCCATCAACTATTCTTACTGTCCTATTTCTTGACTCCTGCTTCTCAGAAGAGTGGCATTCACACACCTCAGTTTGGTAAACCCAAGCTAGATGTAAATTCTTACAAAGTCTAGGAAAAAAAGCACTATTCAGGTCTGCCTCATTACCTTAAAACAGATTCAACAAAAACTCGTAGTGCTTTCACATGAATCCATGCAATGAAAGCTTCACTGAAATTAACTTTCAGCCACCGAACCAGAGGACCCTGTGAAAGGGAAGGGGAAAAAAAAAAAGTTATGTTATTCAAAATTCAGAAAAAAAATTCAGTCCATTAAGCATGTTTGAGCAGATACTCAGTATCTGTACCATGATAATAAAGACAACTTAAAGGCAGAGTTCACTATAGTCATAATGGCTCAAGGGTGTTTCAATACTAAGTAAAGAGAAATTTAATGAGACTTCTGTTGTCTCTTCAGTACACCATCTCAGCTGCCGTGGGCTAACTATATTAAGGACCATTTTAGTAATATGATTATTTCATTCAAATACTTGTCTGTTTTCAAACTTAATATATTATCAGCTGGAATATCAGCACTTGGTTCAACACAGTGAGGAGCATTTGTGCTACAGGAAACTCAATTATCCCTGAGCAGACTAGCTGGGTGGCAGGCTGACTATATCATGTCATTCTTGCAATGCTTTCTCAGAATCACAAGTTCATGAAATTGTTACGTAGCAATAACAAGTCTCAGATGTCTCATGTTTCTATAATGACTAGTTTATACAGACTTACAAACTGTTTCTTCTTGTCAGTTGACAGTCTATTCATTTCTTCTTTATCTGCTTTCATCTCTTCTTCATTATACTGGAAGTCACGGACCATGAATCTGCATTTGGAAGTGAATAAAATCAAAAGTGGCTATCTAAAGATCCTTCAAAGCATGAGAGACAGAACACACACAAAATAAGCCTTACTTAAATTCCCTGGCTTTATGCTTGAAGTCATCCACTGCCTTCCTGAACAAGGTGACATTACAAAGATAACTATCTTGATCCTCGAAGAGTACGCTACACAGGAAAAAAAAAAGTGTCAGAATTAATAACATTCAAGTCACCACAGATCTGATATACAGTAGATTAAGTTGTACTTTATTGCTACTAGGCAAGAACATAAATGTAGATAATCACACGGGATTACTTCCCAGATTAAACACTTTATACAGAATGTAACTGAAACTTTAGCAACTGCTCTTATTACTCCCTTTCTAAAGGATGGCAGTTTCCATTTCATATTCAGATACTTTACCACTCAAAACCACTTCGTACATGTCTGGATATTTGTTCAAGTTAAAATTATTGTACAGAAAAAGGAACTAAAACTGGTTTAATACTGAAAAGTTTGGGCTACAGCGTTCTTAGAAATGTGTGTTTTAAAGAAAGAGGAAATGGATTTAAAATAGAAAAGAACACGAATTAAAAGGACATAGCTTGGTAAGAAAAAGCGTTTCTTAAGCTGTAAAGATGACCCCTAGATTGACTATTTTATAGTTCAAGACAACACTGCTTATTTTGAGACCTCACCTTAGGAAAAAAGCTTGAAGGGATTTAGACTGTTCCGCAGCGTCATATTGTCTTCAATACAAGCTTTATCCAACAGTTTAACAAGTCAACTCTTAAGCTATCCCTAGATCATGGTTTCCCAATAATTCAATAAGAATCATTAGCAGATCTCCACTAGGCTTAAGTTGATCCAACTCAAATGTGAAGTTAGCGAGAGCAAGTTCAGATTTTATAACTGGCATAGAGCTGGTAATATCAGATCTACCTGATCAAACCCTTACTCTGTCAGTTAAAATTAACAACATAGCAATGCTCTGTGCTACATGTTGACTTTATTTTCAGTGTGTTTACAAGATTGCTTAAGTGGCTTAACAGTACTATCAAATCCGGGCCTCAAGTCTTGCCCATCACAGACACCAAGCACCAGCTTGGCACCGAGGACCTTTGTGAGCCCAAAAGAGACAAGTTACTTTCCTTTGCACACAAGAAAACCATGTACACTTCCAGTTCTTCATTCTTTAGCAGCTTTCAAAGAGCTTATGTAACTTGTTTCAAGTCCTCTGAGTACCGGCATAAAGCTTACAGGCTAGCAGCTAGTATTCGTTGCTAAACCCCACCATTCACTAACTGGAAGCTGAATGTGCCTGACCTGAACTAGATTGACTTTTCAATTCTTTTACTCTTCCCACATAAGTTTATTTTATAACTTTAACCCTAGAGTTAGAGATCCTTTGACTTTTTCCTCAACTACAACATAATCAAGCTTGATCAGATATAAAGCTAGACATTTTGACAAGTTTTTGACCAATCTTTAAAATTCAAAGTGACTATAGATAAAGAACACTTATAAAATATAATACATGGAAATATGAGATTTAGCATTTAACAACTTACTTGCTGGAACGTGGTACAACCATCTCTGCTAGTGTTTCATATTGCTTAACCCAGTCATTATAATTTATCCTAGAGAATACACAGGTTATAGTCAGACTTTCAGTACTGTAGTAAGAAATCTTAGATTAATGGATCAATTTAAAAAAAAAAAAAAATGTTAAAAACATTTAATCATCACATCTTCCAACCCAGGTGTAGGTTGTCAGAAATAAACAAGACATCAGGGACAGTCCTCCTCATGCTGTTTTTAAGATTATTGCTAAATAAACTATAATGATAGCAAAAGCAATATATTTTGTCTTTATAAGTTTACAAGTGTAAATTTTTTGAAATCAAAGAACTAGGAAATTAAATTAGTCATCATTAAGTACAGATCTCAGGGGACCAAATGGACTTAACTGTCAAGATTTATCAGAAACTCCTTATGTAACTCTGCTCTTCTGAGTTACTAATAGGAATACTTTTTCCACAATTACAAATGGGTTCCCCAGAGTCCTGCACTTTCCTGAAGGACCACTAAGAATTTTGGAAGCCCTACCTTTCTGTAGTTGGTGAAGAGGTTCCACCCTTCCAACACCAAAAACAAGTCAAAGGTAAAAGAAAAAAAAACCCAAACAGTTGAGAGATACTAATGACCTGTTTTCTGCTAAAGCCACTGCAAAACTGTTTTGCCTTCACCAGAGTTTTACATGTGACAGAGACTACTGCTTCAAGTGATAACCAGCCTACTGGCTCTCTTTACAAGTTAGAGGCTCTCTTTGTTCCCGGCTCCAGAAACACAGTCTAGTGCCATTTTCTTTTTACAAGAGTCTTAAGGACATCTATATCACCACTTTCCTTGGCCAGGTGAAAAGGTGGATTTTCTGTTGTTTGAACATTTCAGACAGAAACAACCTGTTCCCAGCAAACCTTTGACATGACATAAGCAGTATTCCATTGGTAGAGACTTAGATAAGGAAAAAAGCATTGTTCTGGCAATCTGAAAAAGTGCAGAGCAAAGAAGTAGAGTTCACTTTGCTCACTAAGTGGTGAAAGCCAGCATAGTCCTAACCAGGATAATTCAATCACTATGCCTTCTAATTGTATTCTCATATTGTATTCTCATTCTAATTGTATATTCTTTCCTTACAATGAGTTCTTGTGAACAATGGAATACAGGTACACAGGCTCATTTGCCTCTACTAAGCATCCAAAAGTTTGCATTAGTTCATCCAGGGAAACCCCAAACAAATTCAGATGTCCTTTCTCACAGTGTTATAAGGTTGTGGTATCTATTATTTGATTTAAATTTCTTATTTTATTCTGCTCTTAGGACAAACAATAAACTTACTTCGGTACAATCACTAATAACGTGACCAAATATTCTGAATCAAGTACAAAGTCCTCTTTCTTTACAATATCGGCAAGGCTTCTGGTTAGCAAGCTTCCCCTGCAGAGAAACAAAGACAGCCAGAATAAATACATGTTTAAGAATTGAATTAATCTAGACAATAGTTTCCAATGCTTGACAGTATAACATTTTCAAAAATATATTTTACTTAAGCATTCACTATTAGCAGAGCAAACAAAATGTCCTTATATGCATTTTATATCTTACTGTCTAAAGTCACTTAAAGTTTTTATCAGTAGCTCCACTGCTGTGTGTCATTTCCATATTCCAAATACCTCACACACTTAAGAAGCCAAGTTCTCTTTTCAAAAGTAATTTAAAAACACAAGAACCATTAAAATCATTAATTGTGAAGTCTAGTATACGAAGCCTCAGAGTTCAACTGACCTAGTACAGACCTACATACAGAACCTCAATAAAAATTTAAAGCAGCATATTGCCTCCTATTTACAAAAGACTAAGAACATACACAGATTTAATGGGGTTTAGCTGACAAATTACCACGGCTGAAGACGAAACTTAAGGCTCACTCATAAAATGGCTATTATTAGTATGACCCATGGTTCTGAATCAGCCAGCAAGCTTGTACCATTAACTGTAATGGTAGGGTTGGGTCAAATTAATCAACCATATTTGCACAGAACTATTGTACCTCAACTGTATTTCAGATAATCATCACATAAACAAGGACTTGCGTGCTGTCTTGTCATGTACAATTTATTATATGCATGTATGCAATAGCTGTCTCTCTGCTGGTTAATTTTGAGGGAAGAAACCCAGTAATATTGATATGCTTAAAGCACGAATTGGAGTGAAAGGAAAGAATTCCTTGTTTAGACAGACACCCAAGTAGCAGTGTTACACACCACTTTAACAGCAAGCTTCTCTCAAAAGCTCCAGCAATTTATACTATTTCTACATGGTTTTGTGTATTTCATAATTGCTTATCAATCAAGTGAGCTATTACCAGCAAGTTGGCTGGTAATAAATGTTCTTTTATGACAGCTGCTCTTCAAGATTGATAAACACCTAAAGAATACATTAAGCTTAGAGCCTGTACTTCTTCACACATTACTAAGTTTTCATGGTTAGATAACTTTCCTGTGCTACATTAGCAAAAAACAATGTGACTTACGCATTCTTTCTTTCCAAATTCTGAAGATTCCCTTTCAGATTATTGTATGCTGAGGCTCTTGCTTTCAGATCATTGTCAATCTGGTTTACTCCCTTAAAGATAAAAAGAAAAGGAACAGTGTCTAAAGAACTAGAACAGTTTTTAAATGAATTCTCAATTTCAAAACTTAGATCTGCCAACAAGAACTTAATGAAAAATGCACAAGTTAAAATGTTTATTTCTCTAGTGCTTGACAAACCTCACTCAAAACTCAGAAAACTCTAAGTTAGAATTCCTTTAAAGGAAAAATCAGCCAATAATAAAAGTTACACATGCTCTTCTAGTATCCTGCTGCATCCCAGCTGATCATTACTCCATCACCTTGAGGCTACCACTCTCCATCTCAGCTGACAGGAGAGATCATTTGAAGTTTACCTTCCTACTGTGATAAAAGTATACTTGTGAACACTGGGTAACATTTCCTCCAGCTGTTACCTCACTTCTCATTATACTTTTCCCCTCACTAGAGCTTCAGTGACAAGAATCATGGTACAGTTTTATGAGTAGCAAATCAAGAATCAAGTAACCCAAAACACTAATGCTTTGCATCATCTACAACTTAAGAGGACACTCTGTTGCACTTGTGTTTGCCTACTGCAATTTGCAGCTTTCCTTGAGATGAACAGCCTTGATCACTCAAAGATAGAATATCAACTAAATGCATCATCTGCCTGATTCCAAATGGCTGTTACTATTTATGGTTCTAAAAATTATCACAAGTATTTTATGTCTTCCCCCCCCCCCCCCAACAGAGCTATTTCCTATTCTGTATGTTTGCAAAGGAAAATACAATAAATTATATCACCATCTCCCTTCACAAAGTCATCTTTTATGCTGCTGTTTTACCTTGGCAGTGGCTTACAACTATAAAGAAAAATCTGTTTTATAGACTTTCTTCATTTAGTTAAAACTTATGTATTTTGGAATGACTGAAGTTGCACAGGGCCAGTTCCAGGGTAGACAGATAAACAGTATTTCAGACTTGAATCCAATTTCTTTCAGACAATAAATATATCTGTTGAGTCAAGTAGAGGCAGCATTCTATGTTTAATGTCACTGGCAGCCTTCAATCATCTTGCAAACTTTCATATCTAATTTCCAACTATTTTAACGTCTAGACTCAGACTCTCACATTCAGCTTGCCATTGCTGCTCAAGTAAGCCATCTTTCTCAAATCCATCCTCCAGGATTAATTAGAACGATTAGCAAAAATTATTTACTCCCAACTAGGTAACCTGGCAGCAAGTAGAAGAACACAAAACAAATTAAGCAATTAGTAGGCCTTAAACATCCAATCATACTCCTGTCAGCGTGTACCCTATACAAGGAAGTACTTTAAAAATCAATACACTCAGTAGCAGTTGGAAAACTGAAAGAACATGGTACAGTATTGGTGTGGCATCGTAATGCTGCCTACTCCCTCCTTTACTGCTTCCTCACTATGGCATGTAGGTACAAGCATATAAAAATTTGCAGGGACAAGTATCTGAATACAGTCAAGGGACTCTCCCTTTATTTGGGCTTAGACCATTGACAAAATGTTTTGTATGCATACAACACTTCAGCTTGGGGATCCAGATATGATTTTATTTCCACAAAATGAATCTGTCTTAAAAGCAACATCACATAGTTATATAGCGACCTTGCTTATGGTAACACATAAGTTCTCTTGTCTGTAGCAGGAAGAAGTCATTAAAAGCCAGAACATTCTGGCAGTTTCATTTGGCAACTTGTTAATGGCTTGCACCTTTACAGATACAGCAATGCTTTAGACAAAATACTCTCAAAATAAGACAATTTACTTTTTAAAACAGATGAGTAGTTAAGGTTATTTAAATTCTTTGATGTAATCTTTTACAAAGCATGTGGAACATTTCAGCAGGTGTCACAAAGCACACAACTTCATGTAAACTTTTTTTATACTACAAGAAGTGGCACTAACAATATTTTTTATTTTTTTGTACAGCTAGAAGACAGCATTAGGGGAAAAATTAATCAGAAGCTATTAAGCTAGTACCTTTGTGCATGTGGACTTTTTCCCAGACCGACAAACTTCCCCTCCACTTTTCCAAGGATCAAAACTTTCAACAACAGTCTAACTATGCATTGTTTAATGACAACAAGCAAAAACCATTGATACAAAACACAGCCTTTACAGAATAGAACAGAACCAGTTCTGTTCATAGTTTCCTAATTGCCAATACTCTAATTGCACTCATTTGTAAAGTCAGTAGCCTTTTAAAAGATGACTGCTTAGACAAAAGCCTCTTACTGCTGCACTGGCTGGAGTTTACTGTAAACAAGAATCAGCTTTGCTTCCTATTAAAATGTTAGAGAACGCAGAACCGCAAACAATATCACAGCAGAGCTCTTGAAAATATATTTGTGTAAAACGGCCAAATGAAGTGATAATACAAACTTTCTTTTGGTAGTAGAATTGGTGGATAACTCACAAATGCCATTGCAAAATGAGGCAGACTTGTGATACTGCTAAAGAAAGTATCAATCTAACATAGATGGCCTATTTCTACACACAGCAAAACCCAGATATTTAAATCCCTTACATAGTCATTGGCAATACATGAGTGTCATCTTATAACTATGCAATTGAGCTGTTGTACTCCAGTAGATACCTGGGTTGCTGAAAATGTTGGACTAGGGCTCTAAGGCTATTGAGGTTGTCTCCTTGCGTAACAGTCTTATAACTGTAATTTCAAATACAAAGAATGACTAGATTAAGTGACAGCTCTCACATGGCACAGGTACCATCTTCGAAGTCTTCAGTATTGACACTGGGGTTCACAATACTTATGAAAGTTAAAAGCTGAAAAAACTTGATGGATAGTTTCAGTAGATTTCCTTCTATTTTACATGTTTCCAACACTGCTACTCCGACAAACTCCCCACTGCAGTTGCCATTACTCTCATGTTGGCAGACATCAGAATCTGCTGCTATAGTGAGTGAGGAGGATATAAAACCATACAGGAAAAGTAGTATCTCATGATTTGACAAGCTTTTCAAGTTAACATCAACATGTCAAGAGGCTTCACAGATTTTAATTAATGCAGCTCTATCAATTTTCCTATACCTTTGTGTTAATCACATGACAAAGTGAAGATTTTAACTGTCAGGACTCTCTTTGCCTGGGGACAAAACTGCTTCAAGTCCTGTGACATTATCTCCTAGGTGTCACTTCTACAAGAACGTAAGTCAGTTTCAGTCATCCTCCTTTTCTCCACTTTATGGACACACATCTGTGGCTCACAGCTGAAAACATTTTGTAAACTATTTGAAATTAGATTTATTACATAGGTGTCCCTGAAGCTGTCCCTATAGAAGACAGGCACAGCTAAACATGCAAAGAAATGGAAACCCTCAACAGGATGATTCAGGCTGAACTCCAGCAGATCTGTTTCTCTGCATTTAGTATCCAGCCTAATAACTCAGTGAGGTCCCTAAATTAGATGAAGAATGTAATCCAGTTATTTAATTTAAAATTCAGGTTTTGGACTACAACTTTGCTGCAAGCAGATGATTTAGCTAGCAATCTCCAGGACACAGCATAACATGCACTGAATCCTTGATAATATTTCAATAAAGGGCATATCCCTTCATGTTCTTTGTTGCTTTTTCAACGAACTTAATTGCCACAAAAGTAAGTTCTATACTATGGCAACAGGTAAGTTCCAAAAATGAGACAAAACACAGCTGAAGACTTTTTTGTCCCTTTTTAATTCAGTAACTTTCACTCCTATTCTAAGGCCAAACCAAAGGAAATGAACTTTTTTCATGAACCTCCTTTTAAGACTTGTAGAAATCACTTCACCCTGTCTTATGTTCTCTCTACCCCTCTTCCCCCACCAAGTTCCTCTTCTCCCAACTTAAATTTCATGCCTATACCTGCCAAGTAGCTGCGGTAAACAGCTGAATGCTTCATTCTGATACCTCCTTCTGAAGAAGCAAAAGCTTATGTACTTTAGTGTCAGATATTAAGATTATTATTTTGCATGTTAAAAATTTCCCACAGATACAAATCTTAAGAGTCATAAGACAGTCAGTCTTCCTCCAACAAAACTCCACACTGCAGATGTTTTCCAGGAATAGTTGCTAAGTGTAATTTGTGGAGTAAATTCAAGATGCAGTGATAGCCCCAAAGAAAATATCAAAATGAAAGCATTAGTTGCATTCTCAGTCAGCTATGTATCATATATTAAGATTTTGTAATCTGCAAAAATTTTGAAGTAATAGTTTCAGGAAAGAAACTAATATCTAAAGAATCTGCAGTTACAGCAAAGCATGAGTCTGCCAGCACTTACCCCATCCCCACCCTGATTATAGTTCCCACATATCCATCACCAAAGACTATCTCTATAGGTAACCAGAGTACCTGCTTCTTTTTTCCAGGTTATGTATTTTATTGACACAGATAATTACAAGAGTCAGTTAGCAGATTACAGAAAACAGAAAAGAAAAAAACCTGAAAAAGCTGGGAAAATATTATGGCAAAGGTAGCTTACAGAGAACTCTTTCACTGTTTGAATACAGTAAGTCATTGCTGAGGACCCTATCTATGCTCACAGCAAGTACAAACCAAATGAAATCCCGAAAGTGCGAAAAACTTTACCAAGGTAAAGGCGGGGGAACACCCATGACAACACTCAAATGAACTTTCCTTAATCTAACATTGAAGGCTTATTTTTCCCCTCACAATTGAGTGCCATAGCTTTCAGAAGGTATGTAAGTTCCCTGGTTCACTGCTAACAGCCCACAAAGTTTGAGAACATCAGACAAATGGCATGCCAGTACAGCAAAATTTAAATGTAACATCATTTGCTAGCTATTTGTTTGTTAACTCAGTGATCTTTGGAAACAAAAATCAGCAAAGACAGCATGACGGCATTCAGGGAGCACCCTCCAAATCCTATTCCCATCCTAGTATTCTTTGGTTACTAAAACACAGACGCTGCTACCAGGTTCACTACTGCTGTTATCAAAATTACATGAAGCTAACAAAAACAGACAAATAGCTTTGAGTACCAAGTTTTGTGCATAAATATGTCAAGTTCAAGTAGGAAAGTTTTATAAAACAAATTACCTTACCTTTGCAATAATTTCTGAAATATTCTTCAAGGATTGCTTGATTGGGTATTTGGCCATATCCCACTGGAACCTTGTTATATAGGTGACCAAGTCAACTAAAATTTTAAAGAACTTTATTAAGACAAACAATAAAAAGACTGATGTATTATATTCCATGTAGGATTGGTGTAACAGAAGAGTACTGTAACAAACTGTTTGTGGACCTTCACATGTGTGGACCCTGTTGCTTAAGAAATTTGAAAATAAACAATCAAGTTGTAAGTTATCCCTGACCTCTGCCTTCAGATACTGGTTTCTCCACCTCTGTAGATCCTAAATGATATTTACTACTAAGTCAATAACGGCTGGAGAAGTACAGACAAGACCAACTATTTTTTGCTTTGTGTGAAAAATGGGTGGAAGAAGTGAGGGTTACGACAGAAAAAAAGAAGGTAAAGATTATGTGGCTCACCTGAAGCAACTGTTTTGTTGTTTGAAAACAAAATATTGATTTAGAGACCAGTGCAACTCTTAACTATAATAAAATGGACAAATATTTCCATGACACAACTCATTTTATAAAGACATTCTATCATAATTTGGGAACAACTGAGTATTCCAGCACAGCTTACATAAAATCATACCTATTCAGATGACAGACTAATACAAAGAATGTTTACAGTAATCAGTAACAGTAATTTTTATGTTTCACCAGAGACCAGTGATGACAAAATACAGCCCTAAAGGATCAAAAGGCTTCCGTAAGTGAGTATTTAACACGTAAATCTAATTTCTTACCATTCTGGATCCTATAATTTGTTTCAGGGCAAGTGACTCACAGAAAAAAGTACTTCCACATCTAAACTAGGCTTTCAGAATGTCATACAGAGAAGCAGCATTCAGTATGTTCCAGGATCATTGCCTTCCCTCCTACACTTTTAGGATGCACATATCATCGTTAACACTTTACCTCCATTAGCCAGAAGATTTTCCTGAACTTTATCTTTACTGTCTTCTAGAACATCAGCCATATACTGGGCCACTTTCTTTACAACACTGAAAAATGAAAGATAAAGATATGAAAAAAATAATTAAAAAACCCTGCTATTTTGAGAAATACCATTTATGAAAGCAATCTGAAACTGCCTGAGATTGGATCAAAAAAGGAAGAGCTGATTGCTTTACTTACAAGCTTTTCCAACTTCTAAAATACATGCCAGAACTCTATTTAAATCCTTCTCTAGCGTTGCTACTCATCAGTTCTCAAAAAAGTGAGGCTACTTCCCTTGCCTCCAGGTAACAGGGGTTCACTTCAGGCATAATGTCACTATATTCCAATCTTTTTCTGAAGTCTGTGGTACTTTCAAAATCCTAACCCCTTTCTAAAAATAGATAGTGAGGTAGAAATTGTCAATAATCCAAATTAAACACAAGGCAACCATGACAATGAAACACCAAAGATAACTGTAGAACTATGGAGAAACCCCAGCCCTAAGCCCACATGAGATCTGACACTCAGGACCTGCCTTCCTCACTAGAAAAGCTACGTTTAATATTACTCACATGTGCTGTGCCAAATAGTTTCCTTTTCTATTTAAAAACAACTACTTAACACTTCTCTCCTTGAAACAGAAGATGGCTCCACAAGTTCTGGTTATATGAAATTTTGTTACATTTGCTTAAAATCACCTTCGAAGGACCATTAGTTTCTTCAAAATGAATAGGTTGTGCATTTTGATATTAATGCTGTTTAATCATCTCTGTGGATTAGGAAACAATGTGGTTACCTTCTCAAAGTCTGTAAACAGTACTCTAACTTGCTAAAAGAACAGTTTTTACTCTGTTTCGTCTTCACTTCTACAGCTGTCAGGCTCAATTCTTAACAGTTCGCCAGGACCCGGCAGCACACAGCACTACTATAGGGAGAACCATCCTTCATCAATGCATAATGTTCCTCTATTCCACAAGAAGTTCAGATTTTTTTTTTTCAAGTATAGATACCAGGAAAAACAGCAGCTTAGCTTTCTGAAATCTTAGATTGCTGACTGCCTGCAGAGGACCACTAGGAAACAAAAAAAGCTGGAAATAACCTGTGTATTATTAGGACTCAGCAAACCATCACACCATTATTCTAATATTTTGCATGCTAGTAAAAATAAACTGTTACCCCTCCACAAACGCATCCAGTTTAGCCAGCTCATCTGACAAACCAACCAAAACATCCAGTGTGCCAACCTAGAATGAAAGATCGAAATGCATTACCAATAGTATATAAACATAGAAAGATAAAACCAAGTTACAATAAAAGCTGAATCTCCTGAACAGGTACCTTTGCAGAACTACATAAAATACTGCACTCTAAGATTTCAGACTTGCTGATATAACAAAGTCACCCTGTGTTTCATTTGCTCAATATACCCCTAAAGCACTACTGTATCAGATCTAACTCACTCCAGTTTGGTGCAGTTTCAGTCCTGCACACCAGCCATCTAAAACATGTTAAAACAACTTTTACATTATGAATTGGCTGCATTTCCCACAAGTCGCTTGCTTCAGCATTTGATTTACTACTTTAGATCAAATCTGAAATTTCTGTAATCAGGTATCTCAGTGCTGGAGGCTATTAGAACATGAAAACTTTGAAGATACAAGAGTACTGCAGCAGTCAGACCAGCAAGAGTCTGGACTTTTTGCATCTGGAGTAATGGAACATCTAGCTTGCCTACAAGCTTTCACTCTTTCTTCCCTAATTTCATGTAATAACCTAGAACAATACATGTACCTTTCTGGGACCAGGATGACACCATTTTAGACTCTGTACAATTCAAACATGAAAATTACAGCACAGTAAAACACTCTGTTTAGCTCTTTCAAAAACAAGTCTCAAATGGGTCTAAGACATCAAAAAGGGTAAAAGCAGTATAGCTATGCTCAAGTTAAACAGCCAAAGGGTGATTATTTTTAAATAGGTCATATGATATCAGTGTTTCTTTGGTTCTCTCCAAGTACTTACATATTTGTTCATTCTGTTCAATGAAAGTAGGAGATACCTCCAAAAAGACAACTCCTCTTATCTTTAATATTTTAGCTACTAGTTCATATTTCTTGCTGAAATATTATTAGGCATAAGTTAATCTTTTTACTAGTCAAGATGCTATTAACATTACTTTTAGTCTAGCATCTTTGTTCTATATATTTGACCACTCAACTTCATGTGATTCCTGTTCTCTTTAGCCTTGAAGCAGAAAGGAGCGCAATTACTTAAGTAACATCACAATCAAATTGCTTTCCATGCCCCACCTTCTTCTGATCTACATGCAGAATAAGGAAGCTAACATTTTGATTGGTCACTTACAAGTCACAGGACAAGTAAGTCTTTAAACAATAAAGCTGCTGTTCAATGAAGACTAAATCACTGTTTCAATGAGTTTTAACTAAAGATCTTACTCCTTGAACAGTTTTACCAGGTCCACAGAAGCCAGACTATTTCCGATTGTATATAAAGTATACACAACTTCTGTCCCTTTTAGGAAGCAGAGTAGAAAAAAACCCAATCATTTATAACCCTAATGGGCCTCAGCAGTTTTCAGTGATAACTTTTCTAAATGCTGTAGGCACCCTACAGTTTGAAAGGCATCCTCACGTCCAAGGATCTCCTGTGTAGTCCCTCTTCTTACCTCTACTAGGGTGTCTCTTGAAATAACTCAGGACAGTCTAAATGTGACTATAAGTTATGGCAGCTGGAAGATCCTCTTAAAAGACACACTAAAGCACTTCGTGCCCTGGGCCCATTTCTTAGCAGAGACAGGAACAAGGCATCACACCACATGAACTTGATCTATTCTGTAGACAGAGGTTGGTGGCATTTTTTCCTCTTCATTTTGATCTGCTTTGATGAGCTTTCACTCAGTTAAATTCAGCTCACAGTTCTTGTTTAGGAAACATTTGTGTGTCAGGATAGACCTTTTCCTAATGAATACACTGGCTCATAACTTTTCCATATCTTGATAATTGTATTTAACCAAAAGAAACTGCTTTCAGATTTTGTTTCTCTTTGCTTCTCACTGTCACAATTCAAACAGTTTTCTTCCCATTTTCTATAACACACATTAGCACATCATACTGGAATGCTCAGCCAGAGACAAGCACTACTCTAACAGAAGAATATTACTTCTGGACAAAGAAAAGGCAGCAGCTGTTTGATCACGCCTGTATTTTAAATTGAGCCTTTTCACTGCATCTCAGCCAGGAAAGTAGAAGCAGACAGTTCAGAAGTAAAAAAAAAAAAAAAAAAACCCAAACAAAAAACAGAAAGCCATCAAAGGAAACCATTATCATCTGAATACTCAGATCACAAGTCTCCATTTTTCTTCTAATTTTCTTCTCCAGCTAACTGCTAGCAGTATGAGGTCAAGAATACCATCTCTGGAAAAACTGCTGTATTAGCTGAAAGAACACAGCTTGCTGAATCTTTATAACTTACAGAGTGAAGAATTTTTAACTTAGAATTTCAGAAAAAAGATAATTGTTGTCTAAATTATTTTTAGATCCACACATAATCATCAAAAGAAGTCAGCTGTATTCCCCATCTACAGTTTTAGTCTAAAGAAACAAAGACAATGAAAACCAAACATACTTCTAAAGGACACGAAATGGGGCTTACATACCTTCAAATCTGGAATATTGAACTTTGAATTAGTAGAAAGATTGTTATTTTTTGTAGTTGCTGCATGTAGTTTCTCCCATGTCTGTTGACAGGTTTTTTCCCCAGGAGCAGAAATCAGCCAGAACTCGGTCATTTTTGTGTCTTTATCTTGACGCTTTCTGCTTCTGAAGACAGAGGCAAGATTCTAGTAGAAGGGAAGCAAGGCAGGGCAGGGGGAGGAAGAAAGAATATCTGCCATTAGTTCAGGATTCAAAGCTTTGCCTGAAGAAAAACATCTCATTCCGTGTTACTAAAGTGCAGTTCCAGCCACTGCAAGAGATTTTACCAAGAGCATCACGTGGTTCCAAATTCATTTTTTCCTATCTTCCAAATCACATTTGCACAGTTGGGAAGTCTTTTTCAACTGCCCATCCTGCAAGTTAAAGTGTGCTGAGTTTGCAACATTAGCATCTTTCAACCGCAATTCCACAAAAGATTATAAGCAAACAATCTAACTGAAAATAAATCCAATAAAACAGGACCCAAATCATATTTTCACAGCTGTATATATTTTCCAGCATCTGTACAACAGAAAACTTTTTCTGAACACATAAGAGGGAAAAAAAAAAAAGCCACAAATTTCAACTCTGACGTTACAGCTTTTCCAATCGCTTTTCAGATTAGGACAGTGTTTTAAAGCGAGTAAATGCCTAAAAAATATTTAAATGCAATAAGCCTTAGTTTATTCTTTCATTCAAAGAAGGTTCTCCTGGCAGCTAAAAATTTCAACAAAAAGGAGAACACCTTCTAGTCTTGCTATCTCTGTTGTCACTGCAGACCTTCAATAACGTTACAGATACTGGCATTAGTCAAGAGAGCATTGGTACTAAATACAAATTATGTTGAGCTACTTTGCAAATGAGCTCAATAAGTTAAGAGTATATATGTTCTTCTGTCACTAAGAAATAGAACAAGCTGGTTGAGGGTTACTGGATGTTTTTAATAAGGGAGCGAAGAACAAAATCAAAGCGTACCTTGACAGAGTCTAAATGTCAAATTTTGATATTTGCAATGTCTTCTGTAGCAGCTTTGAAAGAGTAGAGACTAACCTACATTTCACAATGAGCGCAGACTAGAGCACTCAATTTTTTTTGAGCAAGAGAATCAAATATTGTATTTGTAAGAATTAATACACAGTAGCAAACTTTGCCCAAAATAACACACATAGGTCCTTCATCTGTGTAATCATTCTAGGGTCAACAAGTTATCAAGGGTGTTGAAGTTGAAAATGAACTAAAGAAAGGCCTGTGAGCTGATTTTTTTGTTCAGCTACTCAGGAAGCCTAAAGCTGAAGAAAGTTTACCAACCATTAAATATCATGAAGCACGTCTTGTCACTGGCATAACAGCCATCCTCCTTCAATTAAAGGGCCTTTTTTCTAACAAGAGATGATGACATCCAGTTATCGAGGCTCCTGATACCCCACACTCCATGATGTCTGACACTGCATTACCAGGTAGTAGCACACCACTGCTAGAATGCTAAATACAGACAATGCCAAGGCAGGTACAGGTATTTGAGAAATCAGAATATTTACAAGACCAGACACATGTCCCACCCCATACAAGCTTGTCCAGCCTGACCCAGCCCAGTTCTGGGCACTCTCCTGTGCTGGGGCCACACACCTGCCCAGCTGATTCTATTCAACAGCAGAAAGTCGAGGACCTGAAAGTTATCTGTTCTCTCCTCACTGGCCCTACTCTCTCTCTCCTCTCCTAACAATTTGCCAAAGCAGGCTGGAAGAAGGGATAAGGAGTTCTTTGCTTCTGGAAATAGTATGGGTGAGAAAAGGGGTCCTATCTCTGAGAAGGATGGGTGAAAAGACTGGGTCTACTTCCTCCCCCGTGCTGTGGCCTTGACTGTTGGGGGAAAGTCCACGAGAGCAGAATCAGAGCGTGGGTGAAACCCATGCCAACAGCCCCTCAGGCACCACTGGCCCCTCATGCTCCAAAGTGCATACTGTTAACATTCCTTGGTGATACCATACTGATGATTTTGGTATCAGGAGGTATCACGAAAAATTAAAGCAACATCAGTCATCACCATGTTACACAGCTGCTTTGTTTAGGGAAGCACCAACTGGATTATCTCAGGTAACAGGCCTCCACGGGACGTCTATTAATTATCAACAGTTTGGAATGAAACAAAATTTCCTCTTATTCAGACTACTTCAATGCATCATCTTAACACGTCAAACTCTGTGAATCCATTGCACATGATGTTTTCCTACACTTAACTAAACTCTGGCCCTATAAAAGACACAGCCAAGTTTACAGTAAACTTCACTCATGCAGGGAGACGCTGCAGCTGACACGCACAAAGTGCTTAAGCTTTAAATTGGTTTTTGTTTGGATTTGACTAGGCTAGGACTAGAAGAGGCTTTGGAATAAATGTTGGATAAATAAACTAGTTTAGGTGGTAGTGGCAGAAGCCTGCAAATACCCAAATAAAAGACAGAAGACATAGAAATCCAGAATAAAATTCAGTAAGACAGATGGAACATTGCATTCTCATGCTTTCCACTAAAACATAAATAGCCCCTAAAGAACATGTATAAAGTTTCCAGAGATTATATCACCTAAGGAAACAGTTACATGTTTACAATGACACAGTCTCATTCCCTGTATTACAGATTAGGAAAATCAGCTCACCATTAAAAATCTAAACATCTTTTCCCAGGAAAAAAAATTAAATCTTTAACAGACACATTGCAAAGAGTAATTGCTTTCAGTAAGTAGAGTTTTCCAATCTTTCAAAGTTAGTTTTCAAAGACCAAATGTTCAGACTTCATATGACTACAAGTCTATCATAAACAAGCCTGAAGTCACAAACACCTGACAGACTTGCAGCTTTTCATGCTTAAAACCCAATGAACTAGAGCACTTCATGATTCCTTAATATCAGAGGCAAAAAATGGATTGTTCAACTGAATAACCAGGGTCTTTTTCTACTGCTCAAATTGAAGAGGCACAGGTGGAACAGCTGTAGCTCCCAGGAATCATTAAACTAGCAGACCTCTCTTCTCTTCCCCCTCACCATTTTTGTCTGTGTGGTTGGTTTTCCTGAAGCTCTGTTTCATTTTTAATAGCCATGGGAAGTAACATGATTCCCTATTTCATGTACCTACTCAAGAGAGATATTGTCAAATACATACAAGGAAAAAAAGCCTGGTAGAAAAGTTTTAAATGTTTGTACGTTTGTTTTACGTGACGGAGGATGGAGTTTGAAATCAGAACTATGGGGAATAACGAACAAGAAGTGAAGAAAGGAGAAGTGCTACAGAATGGTAAGAAAAACAAAAAAATGCTAGTCAGACAAAAATTACATACTGACCCACTGTAAAATGAAAGCCATGAAATTTAAAGAGAAGGACCACAGAATAAAGCAGGAGATACTAAGCGTTCAAATAAAATCCAGAATAAGCAATAAGAATGGACAAGTGAACTGTTGTTTACACTGTGTACCTCGATGACCAGCACTTTTTTGCAATGTACTGTTGAGTAGAATTTGTCATAGCATAGTTTCATTTAATCAGTCAGCTATTTTTGTTATTTCAATTTTCTGATGTATGTTTTTAAGAGAAGAAATATTCATAAATGGATATCCGCACACATAAATGGAATTGTCTACAACACGTAAATCTATCAATTTAAAAACATTCAATACTATAGCACAAGTACAGTTAATCAAGCTAACGCTTTCAAGGTGGTGGTTTTTTCCTGAACATTGTCCATGCAGTACCCTACCACACTATGATATTAAGTGAGTAGAAATTATGGTCCTAGTTCTACTGAATGTGGGTAAAGCCACCTGGTCAAGGAGTGAAACTGCTTCTGAGATGCCATTGTAAGCATTTTCTGGCCAACTTCAGCAAAAACTATTTGCTATACAACTGTACAAAGAAAAAAAAAAGTCTGGAAAATGAGAAACAAAGTTTATACAAGAATCTCTCTATAGACCATGCTGAACCAAAGTTCAGGACTTCCAGGAGCAGGTTCTGGAATTCCAATTTTACATACAGCACTGAGCTAGCTACCTTGATACTTACGATTCCACAAGTCATGACATTACTATTTTAATAGTGAATGACGAAACCATCCGTACCTCCAAAAAAAAAAAAATTGAACCTTGCAAGACCAGCAGTCCTTTGACCCATCTTTATCTTGTTCAGTACTCAGGAAGAACGCAAGTCCTCATTTATAAGGGCTTAATACTAGAAATTCATTAGAACACGTTTTTCTCATCTTAGATTCAACAGCTGGGCAGCATCCCAGTGTTTCCCTTGACTCTTTCTCATAAACATACCCGCAACTTAACTTTGAAGTGTAGTAGTCTTCCCTGTGCCGTTACAAAGAGATTTAAGTAACACAAACACGTTGCCAAGATGTTCTGCTAGTCGAATAAGCACAACTCATCTACAAAATGCTTGAAATATTTCATCCCTTGAAGCTTTCCCCTAGAGCAGCTGTTTTTGAACCCTAACTGCTCTACTGCCTGAAATAAATTTGATACATTATTTAAAATGTATTTTGCATTACTACCCATGATTTATACTGCTTAATTTCTATGTTATTAGGAAAAATGGATTTCCAAAGAAAAACCCTTCATGCAGTATACCATACTATAATCTAAGCGATGAAACCACTAAACAGCCGCTTCAGTGCTGTACCTGGAAAAACACAGGGTGATGTCAAAACAGAATCTCAGCTAAGACATTTTGCACTGCATTTTTCAAAAACAGCAGGGCTAGGGGGAGGAGACAGTTGTTTCTTCCTTCCTATTTCGCTCAACAGGAAAGCTCGATTTACTAACGTGACTCAGAAGTCTCCCGAAATCCAGCACAAAGTCCCCAAGACGTTGTTTCTTCAAGCTCGCTCTCAGAAACCACTTCTGACGCTCGGCGTTTGGCCCTCACGGCCTCCACGTTTCACAGGCAGAAGCGGCCACAACGAGGAAGCGAGAGCTAAACCCGGGAAGATTTCACAACGGGGAGCTCATATGCCCCGTGCACGGGCAACCTGGGGCTGGCTGGCTGGCACACCGGGCGGGGGCAGCTGGCTTTACTCTCCCCAGAGCCGCTGATCTGGATCACAGGGATTAGAGGACCGTCCCGGTAACCCGGGCAGGCACCAGCTGCCCCGGCAGCCACCGGCGCAGCCTCCCAGGACGGCGCTTTCCCTCCACCCTCCTCCGCTAAATAAAAACTCCACAGCGGCAACCTCGCCCCTCGCCGCCCGCCAGCCCCCGGCGCAGCGCCGAGGCCCGCCAGAGCCCCGGAGAGACGCGGCGGCGGCGGGCGGGAGGGCCCCCCGGTACCGCCGGGCCCGGTCGACGCTGCCCTTCACGCCAGGCCCAGCGCGGCCCGCCGCCGGGGGAGGCCGGAGCGCTCCGCTAGCCGCTCGGGGCGCGTCGCGTCGCGGCCCAGGCCCTCCTCCTTCCCCCGCTCCGCGGCCCGGGCCCGGGCCCCGCCGCGGCTCCCGCCGGCGCTTACCCGTCACTGCTCCATCCCCCGCCGGCAGCCGCAGCCGCGCGCCGCCCGCACACCCGCCAGCGGGTCACGTGAAGCACCCGGTCAGCTGACGCCGCCGCAGCGCCGGTCACGAGACGGCGGCGGGGCGGGGCGGGGGAAGGAGGCGTGACGCAGCGGCGCAGTGACTGGCCCGTCCTCTCGGGACGCTCGCTGCGGTGGGTCGCGGGTTCGAGACCCGGCTCCGGCGGGGCCCCGTCGCCGTCATCGCTTCACGCCTCCCCACCCCACAGCCAGGGCTCGCCCGGGGCACCGCCGCCGCCACGGGCACCGCCAGCCTCCTCGGGACGCCGAACCGAGCTTCCTGCGGCCGCCACGGGCGCCTCTGGGCCCCGCGGGCTCCAGCGGGCACCAGCTGCCTCAGGGCCTGGTTAGCAATGGCTGCCTCAGGGTATGATGGGCTCCGGCCACGTCTGATAAATCAGGGCTTGATTAGGGAATTTGTGGGAAAACCACATACGAATCACAGCGGCCTCGTTCACCACGAGGATGTAGATGGTGTTAAGAAGGCTTTATACGATTTTGCCATTAGGGCAGAGGACAGTTGGGGTTGAAAACGTGTGTGTGTGTGTGTGTGTTTGTTCTCGCTGTGGTCAGCTAATTTTCCTCAGATCGGCTCTTGGAAAACACAGTCTTAGAAAAGGCTATGGTAGTTCAGTGATCAAAACTATCAGTATATGTGTCCTTAAACGCTTTGCTGCTATTGATCTGCAGTGAAGGACTTGGGCAAGAAGACAATACGCATGCAGGTGAAGAGTGGGGAAAGATGGCCTTGGAAAGAAACTGTTGCAGTTTTATTTTGGCACCAAAACCCATTTTTCTTACCTCGCACAGTAACTGCTAAGTGAAAAACAGCAGATTGTAAATTGCTGTATTACTAGCAAAGTCAATTCCTTTTATTGTGTGAAACTGCTATCATCTTAATTCACAATACTGTCTGGAGAAAGCAGGAACTATATACAAAAAGCAAACTACTTTAGTATGCTGGTTTTGGTGAACCAAATGATTTGTTCGTATTTTTCTTCTTCTTTTCAAGTAGGCAAGAGTTGGGGCCATCCTGTAGCTGTCCCCTATAGCTGTGGGTTGCTAGTGGGGAACTGCAGCATAGAGGAGGCACAAATATGATCGCAGAGACCAAAAAGGTGACTTCACATGGTTCCAGCCCAGCAAAGGATGTGGCTGCATGTCTCTGGGAGCAACTCCAGGCCTCTAGTCCAGCGGTGTTCTCCCCTGTAAGTATTTATAGATCTAGCAGCTCCAAACTCTGCTTAGTCAAGTTCGAAGTGTGAATGTTGTAAAACAACCCCTAATGTGGCAGGTCAGTCTTCCTTCAGCCATTTATGTTGTTCTTCAACCACCAGAGGCTTCTGAAAATGTTCCCATTACTGAACTGCCCACAGCCATTTATAATGCTCTTGACATGTTCCTGCTGGTACAATTTTGTTAGAGAGATGTTTCTCATATCAGTATAAAAACATACTCTAAAATAACTTAGTAAAACAGAAACTTGTCTACCTTAAGTGTGGGCAAACTTATTTTTAAATACCTGCATTACAAATTCCAGCAAGAATCATTTCTTAATAGCTGAATTATTAACATTCAGTCAGTTTTCAGTGGAAATTCTTATAAAACTTCACAACAGACACATTTTCTCATTATTATTGCAAGCCATTTCCTCAAAATATGGCAATATATGCCATATGCCAAGACTAACTAGCAAATGCAAGTCATTATCTATGTTATTTTTGGAACAAGATAAGGGTTTTTTTGAGTGATCCATAGCTCCAAGCTGTCAGACGGAAACTTGGCATTAACCTCTATAAATAAACAGAGTAGTTAGTAAATGATACTATAAAATCAGTACTTAACAGAAGAATAGCAAGCATTTCTAACCTGCACGATGACAACATGCTTGTAAAACCGCAGGAGGGGATTCTGAAAACAAGGACCTATGATCTGCCACTTAAAGGCCACTGCCTAATGTGGTTGGGTTTATGACAATATTTGCCATTTGGTTAACTAAGATCAAGGAGGTACAAAGCAGGCCTGTAGGCAATCTGTAACTCTTCACTAGAAAACAAAAAAGGAAAAAAGAATTACCACACATTAAATAATCAGGATATTAGCACCCTCAGAATAAACATACAGTAACAGTGAGCTGCAACATGGTCTTTAAGCAAGTTGTCGGTGAGAAACCCAAGCCAGGTGTGCAGTACCTATAAATGGTATCAAGGAGAATACTGTAAAGAGTAACATTTAAAACCACAGCTGCTATAATATGAGTGGGTATATGGTAGATTAAACAGATATGTTCACTAATATATTTATAAATGTACTTGCCTGTAACATTGCTCCATCTGGCCTGACAGGGATATTTTTATGAAGACTCAGAAGCCTGAAAGACATAGTACACACTTTTTTTTATGGCTTGAGAAATCTATTTGTTGAAGTTTCATTTGGAAGGGAGGGACACAGGACTGTAATGGGTCTTTTTGACCTCAGTTGTTTTCCGTTGTATTTTTGAAAAATAATTATCTCTTTAAATCATTGCAAACAAATCTCATCCCACAACCCAAATTTATGTCAAAAAAGACCTTAAATCAGCTCTACACATAGGCCTGTATTCAGCTCTGAATATATGAATGACTTTTATTTTTGTTCAGGAAACTCTCATGCACAGGCTAAACACAGACTGACTTGAGTGTGCACAGGCGTGCACAGAGATATTTGCAGATAAAACCACTAAGGGTTGAGAAAGCTTACCTAGGAGTTAGGCAAGAGGCGGCAGCAGGGCAAGGTTGTCCTTAGGCCTGGTCTTTTACCAGCCGTGGAAAGTGGTTGCTCTTTTAGATTTGGAGAGTGAAAATAAGAGCACATGAGATGGGTTATGAAAGGAGCTGCTGCCAATGAAAGTAACGCTACCCAGGGCTAGAAGACTCCCACAGGGCTTTGGATGACCCAGAGCGTGTGTGCTGCACCAGGCAGCGATGGGAAGTCCCCAGCTGGGGAATCCATGCCTGCTCCGCAGGAGCCTCAGCCAAAAAGCCCATTGCAGGCTGCTGTCAGAAGCCATCCAAGGACTCTGTCCCGTGAAAGCCCTCTCATTTGTGAGTCGAGGTTGCCATTCCACGTTCCCTCACAACAACGAATGTTTCCAAAATGAACATGGTGAAAGGATTTTAGCTTTTCATTCTAGTGCAGTGACTCTTGCATCTCTGAGCATTTCTGAGGGAAATACAGTTTTTTATTTGAATTCTGATTATTCACCCATTCTATTTCTATTTCTTCATTTTGATTTGTAGCCAAATTTTCTGCAATGATCTCTGCAGAGCTACATGTTCTTCTTTGGTATGTAGATGACACATAGAACAGAGATTGGCAGAGATGGTATAGATTTCCCTCGCTTTCTGGCATTCTCTGAGGTCATGTTCCTCAGATATTATACAAACAAAAGCTGAAAAACTGATTTCCTGAAGACAATGGGAATATTATCATCAGTTTTATCATGATCAGAATTTTACTCGCAGTTTTATTAATGTGTCAGTGGGACTTTTTATTCTGGTGATAAAGGTGCTAAAATAAAGATTCTATACAATTTGCAGGGGTAAAGCCCTAAAAATGAAAAGCTTTATTTTCTAAAGCTTGAAAATATCTGTAGATCAAAAGATAGAAAAAATAATGTTGCTACACATATATCCCAGTATCAAGTTGCACATGGTTCAAATATCTGAAAAATAAGAAATACAGTGGGATAAGATCATGATGTTCTGTGTAACATGGGAAAACTGCAGTGTAAGACCCCGTCCTCCAGCCTCCATCGGTGTGGCTAGTAGGAGAATGAGAGAAAAAATATTACTGTTTTCCCAAAGTTATTCGAAGAAAGTGGAGAGAAAATAAAATTGTATTACTTTGTTATTTACTTTTATTTTTCCTGGAGGTGGCTTTTTGAAAGCATTTTAATAAAAGATACCTATCAAAGCACATTGCATTTTAATCTTTCTTGATGTTGCCTGGGAGACACAAACCTTAAGATTGAAATTTAAGTCTTTGAAAAAAAAGGTTTGCAAACCAGAGCAGAAATGGTATATTTTCTTCAGCCAAGCTTTGTGAAGGAGACAGAATGTCTCTTCCCTAGCTGCTTCTCTGTTTTAAAACTGCCTCCCTGGCTTTCAGCTTCAGATCAAGGACTCGAGGAAGATAATAAATTTGAATTTTACAAAATTTTTAAAATTCCTGAATTACCTCAATTGACATTGAAGTCCCCATTTATATGCATATATGCATATGAACATTTAATTATTCTATATAATGTGGGCAGCACGTTCAGGACAGGTGCAGAAAGACTTAAACCAGCATGCCTAAAAAGCTTTGGTGCAGGCTGTACCCTGACAGACTTGAAATCCACATCCAAAGCCTTGTTCCAAATCAAGCAGAGAGAAGTTATGAACAGCATTTACTAAGTACGTGCTCCACGCAGACAGCAGTGACCGCTGCCTTGCCTGTTCGGTGCAGGGCAGAGTCCTTGAGTACCATACCGATGCAGGACTCAGAGCCGAGATACTTGGGAGAGCACCTGATTTAGGGACAGGGGCACCGGGAAGCTCAGTGCCGTGTTGCACAGCCTCTGATATAGAGCTCTGTTGTAGAGATAAGCTGACAGGGGCTTCTTGTTGGGCTCTAGCTCCAGGCTTGGATTGATCCGAAGGGGCTGGGAAGGCTGTAGCCTTGTACGGTCAGCAGTGCCCGGGGACACATTCAGCCCCATCGCTGCGCAGCACTTCCATCCACACGCTGCTGCATCGGGCTTCGTGTTAGTCCCACTCTCAAATAACGTCTTCTTTGGCCAGCACACCTGTGTCTACGCCAGAGCTCGGCTGGCCTGGCTAGGCCAGCCAGCAGAACTTTTCAGGGTGCACAGTATTTCAGACAGTTACGAGTTTGTCCGGTGGAAGAAACCTCGGAGCCCAGGGGGGGGTCTGTCAGCAGAATGGTTGGATGCTCTGGGAGCTGTGGGAGCAGCCACAAATAAGCTCTGTGGACACCAGTGATGCCAGATGTCACTTCACTGGAGCTAAATGCCTGAACCCAACTGTGAATCTTCATTGAATTAAAATTCCATTTAGGTAATTTCAGTATCATAGAATAGTATTTAAATGAATTATATGTCTGTATACTTTGAAAAATTGAAGCAATATATAATCACAGCACTTATAGCAATAATGGATTGGCAACTTACATTTTATGAAAAATTGTGAAGATACAAGTGACAATAAAGTACTAACTGTTAGAACTTGGCACCCAGCTCTGCAAGCACTCATTTAACTAAGCAGAATGTCCCTTGTGCCTTTGTAGATGGCACCTTTGAACACAGAAGTTGCTGGCTAGAGTAGAGATAATACAGGCTACTACCACAGTGGTTTTAACAGAAAAAACAACAGCCCTGTCTCACTCCTATATAACCATCCTAGAGATTTGTCCTTTAAAAATTATTTTTAAAAAACCAATTTGAATAATTTACTGTATTATCCTAAATTCTCAGTTTCCTCTCATTCAAATCCTTTGGTTATAATCCTGGCCAAATATTTTCCCCATCACAGTATTATATTAGAAAAGGTTTTAGGGCATAGTTTGATAAGAAACTCTTTGACATCAGAGCCAGCTTACAAAGTCATCATCTTCCTTCTGTGTCCTTGCCTGCTGGTCCTACACCACATTACCTCCCTTTCTGCCCAGTGCTGCACCAGCACAAGCAGTCTGCGGCCACACAGTGGACTCATGTGGCTGAAAACCAACCTTTTTTCCACCCCCTCGCGTTGTTTTTCAGTTGAATCAGTTCTTTAACCTGACCTACTCAGTGGCTATAAATGTGCCAGCGCTTGGAAGGAGAGAGCTGGTGGGAGAGCAAGAGGCTCAGAAGGTACAAGAGCACTGAGCTGTACAGCTGCTTCATGCAGCACTTCCACTGAATCATGTCCTCACATAAATAAAATTATGTAAGTGTTTATGGTTTGTATGGTGTTACATGTTTCTTATGCTAACTACATCAAAAATATCTGCCAAATACAAAACTCATAAATCATGTAAATGTTATCGTTACTTAAAATTTCTGATAGAGGGCAATGTTAGTACAGCTCATCTTGTTCTTCCTAGTTCTGCCCTCATTTCTCACAGTCTGTGAACAATGACATGTCTGGCTCTTCACAGACATGCAGCAAAGCTAATATTTCACTCGAGGTTCCCAGGAGCTGACATCTCATTTTGCCCAGCATACCTCCAAGGCAACCACATGGACTATGTGACACTTACACATCACTGCCTGTTTTATTTTTAATTTGCCAAAAGGGCAGTGATTTACCTGCTGGTAAATTTAGATCTTTGAGTATATTCCCCAAGTGATGGTGGAAATTCTTCCCTCTCTTCTCACAGTGGGGTTTTTTACCAATGGGCAGATGGACTAAAGAAGTGCAGCGGGGAAGAAGACCATCCTGGCTGAACAGAGAGCTTTGACTGGAACTCAGGAAAAAAAGGAGAGTTTATGACCTTTGGAAGAAGGGGCAGGCAACTCAGGAGGACTGCACAGATGTTGTCAGGTTATGCAGGGAGAAAATTAGAAGGGCCAAAGCCCAGCTAGAACTTAATCTGGCTACTGCTGTAAAAGACGATAAAAAATGTTCCTATAAATACATTAGCAACAAAAGGAGGGCTAAGGAGAATCTCCATCCTTTATTAGATGCAGGGGGAAACACAGTGACAAAGGGTGAGGAAAAGGCTGAGGTACTTAATGCCTTCTTTGCCTCAGTCTTTAACAGTAGGACCAGTTGTTCTCTGGGTACCTGGTCCCCTGAGCTGGAAGACAGGGCTGGGGAGCAGAATGAAGCCCCCATAATCCAAGGGGAAATTGTTAGCGACCTGCTACACCACTTAGACACACACAAAAGTCTATGGGGCCGGGTGGGATCCACCCAAGGGTGCTGAGGGAGCTGGCAGAAGTGCTCACCAAGCCACTTTCCATCATTTATCGGCAGTCTTGGCTAACCAGGGAGGTCCCAGTTGATTGGAAGTTAGCAAATGTGATGCCCATCTACAAGAAGAGCTGGAAGGAGGATCCGGGAAACTACAGGCCTGTCAGCCTGACCTCGGTGCTGGGGAAGGTTATGGAGCAGATCATATTGAGTGCCATCACGTGGCACGTACGGGACAAGCAGGCAATCAGGCCCAGTCAGCATGGGTTTATGAGAGGCAGGTCCTGCTTGACCAACCTGATCTTCTTCTATGGCAAGTTGACCTGCTCAGTGGATGAGGGAAAGGCTGTGGATGTTGTCTACCAAGACTTTAGTAAAGCCTTTGACACTGTTTTGCACAGCATTCTCCTGGGGAAACTGGCTGCTCACGGCTTGGACAAGCATACTCTTCGCTGGGTGAGAAACTGGCTGGATGAGCCAAAATAGTGGTGGTGAATGGAGTTAAATCCAGTTGGCAGCGGGTCACAAGTGGTGTTCCCCAGAGCTCAGTATTGGGGCCAGTTCTGTTTAATATCTTTATCAATGATCTGGATGAGGGGATCAAGTCCCTCAGTAAGTTTGTGGATGACACCAAGTTCGGCGGGAGTGTTGATCTGCTTGAGGGAAGGAAGGCTCTACAGAGGGATCTGGACAGGCTGGATCGATGGGCTGAGGCCAATCGTATGAAGTTCAACAAGGCCAAGTGCCGGGTCCTGCACTTGGGTCACAGCAACCCCATGCAGCGCTACAGGCTTGGGGAAGAGTGGCTGGAAAGCTGCCCGGCAGAGAAAGACCTGGGCATGCTGGCTGACAGCCGGCTGAGTATGAGCCAGCAGTGTGCCCAGGTGGCCGAGAAGGCCAACGGCATCCTGGCCTGTATCAGAAATAGTGTGACCAGCAGGAGCAGGGAGGTGATTGTCCCCTGTACTGGGCACTGGTGAGGCCGCACCTCGAGTACTGTGTTCAGTTTTGGGCCCCTCACTACAGGAAGACATTGAGGTGCTGGACTGTGTCCAGAGAGGGGCAACGAAGCTGGTGAGGGGCCTGGAGCACAAGTCTTATGAGGAGCGGCTGAGGGAACTGGGGCTGTTCAGTCTGGAGAAAAGGAGACTCAGGGGAAACCTTATCACGCTCTACAACTACCTGAAAGGAGGTGGTAGCCAGGTGGGTGCTGGTCTCTTCTGTCAGGTGGCTGGAGATGGGACAAGAGGAAATGGCCTCGAGTTGCGCCAGGGGAGGTTTAAATTGGACATTAGGAAAAATTTCTTCACCACAAGGGTTGTCAGGCACTGGAACAGGCTGCCCAGGGAAGTGGTTGAGTCACCATCCCTGGAGGTATTTAAAAGATGTGTAGATGTGTCACTTAGGGACATGGTTTAGTGGGACTTGGCCATGTTAGGTTTATGGTTGGACTTGATTTTAAAGGTCTTTTCCAACCTAAACAATTTTATGATTCTATGAAAAAGCCTTGGTTTTAAGCTGATGTTCAAATGAAAATGCTGCTTGGTCTAATGTCTTTTCTTAAGTACTTATATGGTCTTCATCAGTATAGCATTAAAATTCTGGGAGTTTTCTCATGGCTGTTGAGGTTCCTCTAACTTAGGGATAAAGTTAAGGTGATGAGTGTACTCTGAACTGGGCAGTAGTTAAGTCTTAGACGTGGAAACAAAGCCTGATTTTCAAAATGGTGGCTGAGTCTAGAAGGCGGCTTTGCTATGTTTGAAGAAATATAAAGTTAAATCTTGCCAGACTAACTCAGCTGCAAAGCTTCCATTGAATGTATAGAATAGGATTACACCCTGGGGATACAATTTAAGCATATTAAGGTTGCAGTCTGTGTATGTGCAGGAGGTGGATTTTAACATCAAAGTCCAGGTAAACAAACATTCATACAGTCCAACCTGCTAACAGTCGCAAGCCATGTCATCTCAGACCTGATTTTTTACTGCTGCGTAGTCCTAGATTGATTTTTCCTATGAGAAGAAGACCTGAAACACAGCCAGGCTGGTGGTTTAGCATTGTGTATTAGCCAAAGTGAGGTAAAGGACTGTTTTAAAGGGGAGCTACTGCATGTTCATAGCAGAGTTTGGGAGTCCAGACAGGCCATTTGCTCCCAGTAAAACATTGCTTGTTGGAAGGATGCTCATTTCTTTACCAAAATGAAATGACCTCACAGGAGGCACTGGAGTTTATTGTAGCACTTACTCCTTATTTATGAGGATAAGTGATCACCCAGCAGTGGCATTTTGGATAAGTTATCTTTGAGCCTATTCTACAAGTGTATTCCAAAGTTCAGAGGAGGAGTACATTTTATTCCCTCTCACAACTGGAACGCAGAAACACAATAAACATCTTTCAGTTAATTCCATCACCATCCTCTGCATCATTTTGCCCTTTGTTTATTCTGCAGCTGAAAATATTCAAGGTCTCTCTTTTTACTGGGCTCTTCTGGACTTGAGTTAAATAATGTACTAGATTCTTCCATGTCAAATTCCTTTGAATCACATGTATTCTGCCTGGGTGAATTAATAACTGGATCGACTGTGTTTCAGTTAAGCAATGAAGACAGACGTGAGCTTGCACTGAATTCCCTGGATTTGGAAAATACAATATGAAATACCTTCCTAAGATAAGGCATGCATGGAAAACAAGAGAGATAGCTAGAAGAACTGTTGACACTTGTTACATTAATTCGAGGCAGCTGTAAGATAAGGAGGCACCTTTTTTTGCCTAAAGCAAAACTTTGATGGCAAAAAACCACATTTGGTAGATGCAGTTACGGGTTTCATGTGAGGTAATGCCTAACACATTGCAGGTGAGAAAGAAGATGTAAAAGTGTGAATAATCATAAATAATAACACCAACAACAATATCTTTTTAATACCACTTTCACTCATAAATCTCAAAGTGGTATGTGTCACTCGTATATCTTTGTTTTACGGATGAAGAGAATGAAGCATTAGGAAGGGACCTGAGTTGTTCCCTTTAAAGCAGTGTTAGAGCAAAGATTGAACCCAGGCCTTCAGCCCCTAGCCCAGGGTGAGAATGGCCTGGCCCCGCTGTGGGAATGGCTACCTTCTCCAGACTGCCTTTTCTCATCAACAGCAGAAATACAGATTTGCATTTGAAATGCAACTCTAGTAGTAGGACTGCTAGTTCCTACCATGCAAAGGCTGGCTGAAAGGATGCACTTCTCAGTAAAGAAGAGGAAGAAAGCGAGAACAGGAGAGCTTCAAAAAGGACAGAAATGGTACAGTTCAACTTGGAATCATTATATTTGAAACCAGCTGTCTCAATACTGTCTTATTACCTGTGTTTCAGGTGAAAATATACTCAGAAAAGGCGTAATTGCCAATGTGAAAGAAATGGCCTTGTCTTTGGCCATGATGGAGGGGAAGGTCATTTACCTGGACAGTAACTCTATGGAAAGCTTTGGTTCTTTGCACTTTAAAAAAAAGAGACTTTTTGGCAGACAGTGCTTCTGGCAATGCAGAGCACATGTTGGTCACAGAAGTGCTTGGTGGATCACTTCCCTTCTTCCGCAACTGAACAAGGCCCCTATGCTAACTGCAGCAACTGCTTATAAAACAAACTGTTATTAGGAAAGTATTTTTTCCTTTATTTAATGATGTTTTGTGTGTTTTATTTCTTCTTTGAGCGAGTTAATTGCTCTTGACTTTTTCCCTCTCATCTGCTTTTCTTCTTCTCAGTATGTTTTTCCTACTTGCAGATTCTTCCTCACACGTTGCACATTGATCTGCTCCTCTGCTCCATGAGCCTTCCAGGGCAATGCTGTCCTACAGGTGAGGGACCATGCTGGTTGCTGTGCTGTGGTAGCCCTGATTTGGAGATGGCCCTTGAGTTTCTTTCACCCCTCCTCTTAAATAACAACAGCTACTGGGAGCTTTTGGCCCAGAGGCTCACAGGTTTTCAGGGTACCAGGAGCAAGACTTCAGCTTATCGTGATCTGATCCTCTAGTTGCATCACTGGGTTTGGAGGAGTTACAAATATCTGGAATTTTATTTATACACACTTTGGTGGGAGCTACTGTATGCTATGGCTACGAGGACAGAGCGTGTTGGGAAAGCCTGGATGTGCCTATAGCACACGCCTGGATGAGATGCAGCAGTTGTGCAGTGCACATGCAGCAGCGCAGCACTGCAGAGGCTAGCCAGATCTACGCTGAAACCCCCAGCCTTGCTGCAAGACCTCCTTAACCTCACAAAGCAAAGCACTCAGCATGGACCTGCCTCCACTCCTTGTTTCTATGGCGTTTAGAGAAACAAAAGCTGAAGCCCACTCAGATACCCAGAGAGAAGTGCTGAATAATTTAGGTTGGAAGGGACCTCTGCAGGTCCCCAGTCTGACTCTCTGCTCAAAGCCATTGCAGGGTGAGATGAAACAGAAGTGAGAGGCCTGGGGATCGGGGCTGGAGGTCTGCAACCCAAAGGACGGAATTGGAGCCCCATGGCCCTTCAGCTCTCTGCAAACAGCATGAATCAGTTGGAAAATGCCATTGTAACAAACAGAGCAAGAACGCTTGGGGCTCAGTGCCTTTCGTCCAGGGGCTTCACACAAAATTAAGCCTGTTTAATAGATACAGTCCTTTTTATAGACACGGTAGAGATAGGGAACATGACACCTTGTCACCTTGTCTGAATTACTTAAGTTGCGAAAATCTCACTATTAAAATCTCACATTTTAAAATTGTTGAGTTAAAGTAGGGCAGTTTTTCCATTATAGGCATGCCCTAGGGCATGGAGGGATTAATATTGCACCTCCCAATGTCTAGAGCATCCATGGCTCCCCTTAATTTTGTTTAGGAATATGAATGCTTAACATTCATGAAAATCTAGCCCTCAGGAATAGGCCCAAGGAGATGTGTATTTTTTGCAGCGAGCCAGTGATAGGAATGAGAGCAGAAATTTGGGGTTCACGGCAGGGAAAAGGCCGAGGAAAACCATCGAGCGGCTCTATAGGATGGCTCTGCTCTCCTACCTTCCCTTTCCTTCATAGCCAGCCACCAGTGGTCATATACATAGCTGTATCTGTATGTCCCTGGGGTGATCCAGCTCTGCAGTGCCCTGGTCAGAGCTGCATCAGCATCAGGAGATGTCCAGGGAGCCAGGATTGGTGTCCAGGGTACACACAGCGTATCAGCTTGCTTTGCCATGTTAGCTTGTTTCTGACAAAAGTAAATTATTTACATCTCTGTGGTAAAGAGGATCTCATGTCTGTGTGAAGAACACACGGCTGAGCAAGGGCTGGCCAGGCGGAAAGAGCAGGGTGCGTTTCTGTACTTCATCGCTCTGAACTGAAATACTGATAGTAATGTGCAAACTGCAGCATTCTCAGCTCCAAACCCCTCAAAATAAGTAATTTTAAAAAATCTTATGATTGCATTTTAGAGATATTTGCTCCTTTCTGATGCCACTAACGATCCCCACCTTTGAGTTTTTCTACACAGCCCATGATTCTTTTCCTTTAATGAACGTGCAGATCCCTTCGCTGAGGCAATTGGGCAGAAAACCCATGTAATATCACAGGCTCTCGCAATGCCTTAGCAAGCGTTGCGACACTGCGGCTGGCTCGCTACATTTGCAAAGAGACCTTTTGCCTCGGTAGCTCGCATATCCTGTTGGTCTTAATGTCATGCTGCCGGCCTGATGGATTAATCCAGACTTTGTGATCTGATAAGAGCTGGTGCTTGCAGGGAAACTAGGGTATTGGAGTGAGATCTAATACTTGATATGTCCTTTGCCGAGTTGGCGATATGCATAGACTGCTGGATATTTCTGCTCGTGTAATTCTTTTTTAAATTTGATTTCTTAATACTCAGAGTAAGCTATTTTTACAGAGAGTTCATACATATCTAAATAGATTTCTTAGAAGTGTCCCTTTGTGGAAAGGAATTCTGCAGGGCTAATTGTGATTGAGAATTAGCATATATCTAAGGCCATAACATACTGTAATCTAACACATATATCTGTTTTTAAAGGGCAGTGAACAGACACTCCTGTGAGCCTCCACCTCCCATCCAGTCACTGGGTAGTTCGTTCACTAGATTTGACATTTTTTGGATTTTCACTTTCAAGTTATTCTTGAATTTATATGAGAAGTGAAATACACAAGTGGGTGAAAAACTGCTTAAAAGGAATGCCACCGTCACCAAGGCTATAACTATTACAAAGTCTCACCATTTTTTAATGTGACATCCATGTGTATGTCACACCAGCTGTTTTGCTGGATTAGCTGCATGGCTTACATAGTCCTATGTCCTTTCTTGACAGTAGTCAGCAGAGGAAGTGGCAAGAAATGTCCTAATCTTGATTAGCTGAGGATTGGGGTAAACCCTGACTGCTTTCAAAATTTCTAACTGTTGCAACTCTGAACACTCATGTTAGTATTCATGCCCTTACTGACTCTTACAGAGTTTTTGCCATCAGTGACATCTAGTAGCTGGGAGTCCCACAGTTGAACTAACTATCATGAGGAACAACCTAACTTCACATCACTTCTGAATGTGTCACATTTTAATTTCTTCAACTGTCCATTTCTCCTTGCATCACGAGAGAGAATGGAAATGCATACTACACCTTTTCTATATTGTCATTATCCGATGCATTTCTGTTACTCATGTTTCTGTGCTTGAACAGACTTTTCCATCTTCAGGCTTATCCACCCTGGAAATAAGCTGTTGTAAGTGAGAGTGTGAATTCAAAGTGCAATACCACTTTGCACAAGCTTCTTGTGTGGCCACCCCTGCTCCGGACTTGGAGGGCTTTTTAAAATGTGTTCCAGCTTACTTCTACTGCACACGGAGAGCACGTTGCAAAAGTCCCAGTTTATTCCCCATAGCTCAGATCTTTTCCTACCACACCTCAACAAGCGGGGCAGATGTGCTGGTGCAACTGCACAGCAATACCGTGTGGGCAGGACACCCATGTCCCCTGGCAACCTCCACCACTGTCCTTCTGTAGGCAGCCTCTCCAGGAGGTTGTTGATGACCTCCTCCAAAGCCTCCTTTAAGCCCCTCTGACTCTATAGTCCCTGAAATAGGGTTAAGTGCTGTCTGCAGGTGTGTGGGGATGGCTAGGCACATTGAAAAATGAGGGGCAGAGAGGGTTGTAGAGAGATTACTTGGCTGGAATTTTACAAATTCTGGGTAATATGGAAGATTAGGTTTTAAGCAATCAAAAAAGAAAGTAGGACAGAAGTGTCCCTCCATTTGTCATCTCTGCATTTGCTGTGCGGCCACAAACTCTTTGGCATCCTGGTTCAAGGAGGATTTTATCATATGGGCAAGTTTGGAAGGAAGCTGGGTGTAATTCCTTAGCTTTTAGGGCAATAGTACATCCCAGGTGGGACTCTGCAGAGCTGTCAGTTTTATTTGTTGGTTTGGTTTTTTTTTTTCATTTAGAGAATATCGGAACATTTGAGCTACGAGCGTGATGTGGAAATCATGTATTCTGTAAGGACTTTCCCCTTAAAGGCAAGCTTTACAGCTTACAGCGTAAAAGGTCTCTCAGGCTCTGCAGAGGGCTGGCAGCAGTTTCTGAGTGATGGCCAAAAATATGTTCTTGCAGCAGTGTTTCCACATTGACGGCACTACAACAGAGGCAGCTCCGCTAGAGATGGAGCAGGCAAACCCACGCTTTGGCAGGATGAAGAGAGAGTTCTGCCTGCCTAGACGTAAGGGTAGCTGTCATCTTTGCAGTTTTATTTGTCTTCGCCTAAAGCAATGATAGGAATTATGTTCATACAGCAAATAAAAATAGGCCCAGTAAAAATATCTCAGGTCTTTATCCTCTCACTTTTATCTTACCCAAGAGTTATCCACATCACTTTGGAAAGCTGATACTCTCTGAACACAGCACAAGCCTATATAGTGTTGGGTGCTGCTACTAATTACTGGGTAGTTAGTTACAAGTGCTGAAAAGAGGGATGGAGAAGAGAAACCCCCTGAAATTTCCACTGTTTCAGTCTTGCTTAAGCTGCCGTGGATTTAACACCCTTTTCAGCTGGAGCCAAGAAGAGGTTTCAAATGACTCGTGCAAACGGACTAAAGTTTCAGCTTAGCACATGCCCGGGAGGACATTCTCTTCTACCTAGCTAATTCCCAAAATATAATCGGCAGGCACCGGCTGAGCCGAGGGAGCCTCTCGCATGTACAGTGCTTTACCCTGCCGGTTGACCTAGTTGTTGATGCAGGGAGTCACACACAATGCCAAGCCTGTTAAGTGACTGCAGATTTCTTCACGAAAACAAGCAAACAAGAAATTAAAGAAAAGCTTCAGCCATGCTGATAAGCTTGTAGGGGCACATAGGGCTTGTTTGTTTGGTTTGGGGTTTGGTTTGGCCTTTCTTTGAACCCAGTTAAGATGGAAAGCTGTAGTAAGCTTCATCGCAGTGCACGAGGCTGGAGGAGGCTGACCCGCAGCTCTCCGGCCACTTGGGGCTTGCAGGAGCCTACACATCATCAGTCCTGCTCCATATGTCATGTCCTCTGATGCCCTGGAAGTGTTTGCTCTGTCATGCTGGTGTCTTCGTCGGAGAGATCAAAGGAAAGACTGAAACACTAGGGTGTTATAACACACCCTAGTCAAAGGCATCACTAGGTTTCTGCGAGATGAGCAGTGTCAGTGACGTTTCCATGCCTACCTACCCATGATTTCCATATCACTGAACATTAAAGACACTTTGAGGAACATTAAAGGGACCTGAATTTCAGAGGAAAAGTGCATAGCAGTTTGTGATCAGTTGCTCTGTGAGGACTACGTTGTCCTTAAAGGATCAGCTATGAACTCACAAGTGCTGGTCTAAATCCTTTTCACTTCTAAATGCACACAAATACAAAAATTGTCCTGTGCTTGCAAATACAGCTTGTACTAGCCGTGTGTGTTTTAGGACGATGCCATGTAAGTATTTTGGGATGGCATTTAAAAATAATTTCAGTAATATTCAGAAAAATCTTTTCAGTAATATTCAGAAAATTCTTTTCAGTAATAAAACTTTCTTTTCAGCATTAGGCATGGTCTGCGAAGCGTAGGAGCTTATAGTAATTTATGATGATGCTGGAGAAGCGAGGCTTGATCCTGGAGGAAGCCCTTGTTTGTAGCCTGTAACACAGATATGCAGAAACTGGTTTTACGTTCTATTTTGAAAGATTATTTGTGAACACTTTAAGAACTGAGGACAGGATTTACAATGCACAGAGTGAGAAGATGGTTCTTTGCTCAGCGATATTACTGCCCAAAGCGCCAGGCACTTTACTGGGTCATTTGTTGCCCTGACCTTTTTCAGAATATTTTCATCAGGTTATTTTCTTGTTTAAAATACATCTTCAGGCAGAGGGAAGTGGCCCCATCATTTTGTTTTATTAAAAAGAAGGCCCATTAATTTTCCTTCTCAGTTTGGCTATATCTATGGGCTGAGTGCCGTGTATGCCCCATGGGATTTGGTACAAGACTACAATGCATGGATAACGTTCAGGGCAGTGATGCTTTAGATGTATAACTGCGATAAGCCAGAGGCAAATAAAGCTGATCTGCATACAAAATATTCTCTTAATGAAAAGGCAGATAAAGCAAGGCAGATCTTGCTCTGTTACAGCTACATTTTTCAGGATCCTAAAGAAGATCACAGGCTCTTTCTGCAACATTTGTTGTGAGACATGAATGCTCTAGAAAGCATTCTTCCTATAAAAGATGCCAGCGTGGATAGAACCATGGAAAGAATCTCCTCGTCACCAGCAGGACAAAGGACCCCCACAGAACTGCTTTTTATTTGTAATATATTACACTGTGTAAACATTAATGGGCCACGGGTGCTGGAGCCAAACCTTCTGGACCAGATCCAATGACTGCAGGTGTTACCATGGTAGTGCCTCCACCAGCTTTGAAGCAAAGTCTTCTACTTGAGCAGCTCCACCGTGCTGGCTTGTGTTCAGAGCCTGGGGCCTCAACTCAGTCCCACAGACCTACTTTTCCTACACAACTAATTATTATCCTCTCATGCCTTTGCAACACAATTGCATAACCACAGCAAAGGTTTGTGCTCTCCATGACAGTGCTGTCAACAAAAGGTCTCTTTGCACAGCTTTTGGGTCATATTCTCAGAGATCTGTACTAGAACAAGGTTCCTAGGGAAGTGGTTATGGCCCCAAGCCTGTCGGTGGTCAAGAAGCGTTTGGACAACACTTTTAGATATATGGGTTAACTTTTAGGTTGGCCTATGTGGAGTCAGGAGTTGGATTCAATGATCCTCATGGGTCCCTCCTAACTCAGGATATTGTGTGATTCTACGTCTCTAGTGTTTTTTACTTTTTGCACTTCCGGATATGTGACTACAAGAATATTAGTGCAACAGTTTGATGAGAACTTTAAGATCACTGGGTGCAAGAAATAAGAATAGAAGAGGACTTGGGCTTTTTTCCTTAGCTTTTAATCATACACAAAATACCAAATAATGTTGCTCATTTACTATGCAATAGAAGTATCATCTGTTAGAGAAGGACAAAGAAGCTAATATGCAAACTCAAGCCATCCTCCAGTGCGTGTTACAACAGCTGGTCGAATTTTTACAATCTGCCTCCTCTGCTCTTGTCACTTTGGTCTGCCTTGGAAGTCTCTACTCAGTTGTAAGTGTTAGCAACTGATCAATGGCCTGCTAGAGCCTGGATGTGAACCGTTTGCAGGATGAGCCCCAAAATGCCAGCAGCAGCAGCTGGCCAAGGGCCGGCAGTGGGGAGGGGTGTCCCTCTGTCTGTAAAGAAAATCATAAGGCATGAATAGTGAATCAAACCAGAGCTATTACAATATCTTATGCAATGTTTTTAAAAGGGCATTTATTGTAATATGTTGTGAATATGGAAATCTCTTCTTCCTTCCCACCCCCCAAAAAAGTGTATTGCAACATATAAAAACTTTGTGGCTTGTTGTATTTTTTCAACTGCAGGGTTTGTTCCTCAAGCAGGGCTTTTTATGCATGATCCTTTTCACTACAAGATCTAACCAGAGGGTACTATATTCTGCACCTCCGGTGATGAAGGCGGCACCATTTGTTTTATGGGAGGAGGCAACTGCAAGATTAAGGTTTCTTCCTAACAGCTCAGTAGCTGCATTACAAATAAGACTACCACTTATACTGCCCATATTAACATAGTCTAAATATCACCAGAGAACATAGGCTGCAAGAGTCTGGGCTGAAAGGTGTCAGGGAAGTTCCTTGATCTCACTTTTTGTAAAGCATAAGAAAAGCCCAGTTGTGGTAAAATGCTCTTTGCTGCAAGCTACATTTTAAGCACAATTAACTTCAAGGTTCAAATCTGGAAAAGCTTCAAAGAAGGATTTCTGTCCTGGGGTTCTTTGAATTAGTTCTTTCCACATTATCTGTAACCATTAAGTCCTCAGTATCGGTCTCGTATATGTACAAAATTATGATTGCCCCACTGTGAACTAAAGCAATGTTTTCATACAACAGAGAGGACTGAGATGATACTCATTATCACATTGGTACTGATTGTGGATACCACTGAAATAGCTTTTATAAAATTAACTGCTTCAGGAAACAGGTAATAGGTCATTGGACTTATCAAAATGAGTTATTTCTTCAGGATCTATTTGTAACCTGATGGCTCGCAAGAGATGAAGCTGAAAAATAAGACAATTATGTCTGCAATTAGCACCACACATCCAAAGTATACCTTGAACTTGGGCTCCTATTATATCTGGAGTTGTTATGACAAGTTTAACTGCTGTGTGGCCTTTTGGGCCAAATCCTATTTCAATAATGGCAATAGTAAAATTAATGTATCTGAAGCTTCTGTAAAATTACTCTGCTGAACTTGGGCAGCTAGTATCACCTATGCTTGATTATGAATTTTTTTGAAAGTGTTTATCTCTCTTTAGAAGCACAGGTATTCCCACTAACTCCATCTGCAAACTTTTCTGGTTGATATTTTTTCCCCAGTGAGCTGTAACTTTCACCTAATTGAATGAACCAATCCATATTTGTTTGCAGAGATTTGGACAGCATATACCCCATGTTTAGGACTTCTTAGCCTAAATCATTGCAAAAGAGGAATTTAAATGTTTCCAGTGTCTTTAATTCCAACTGTAATTTCAGGGTCCCTCTGATCTTTCCCAGCCTCCCAAGGTATACAATACATGAGGTAGTTCCTTGAAATTTGGTCTGCTTCTTTCCAAAGCACCCACCCGGTGAGGAGGGGATGTGAATGACTGTTAATGCATTCTCTGCTTCGTATTTTATCTCCTGAAATACCGCATACAATTTGGTTGATTTTGCAATTATTGTAGTGGATACTAATATTGGGGGTATGTGTGTGTTGTTGTTGTTATTATTATTATTATTTAAATTATGTTCTTTTTAATAGTGTTCCAGCATGTCAAATTCTAAGCACATTCCTGACAAGGAGCCTCTGTAGCTCATAGCTCCTCCTGTCACAGCTTAGTTGCTTCAGTTGATGCTGTGACTGCCATTACAGTGACACTTTCAGAGCATCACTCAAGCACATTAATGCAGCTTTAATTACTGGTACAGTTACTCTGCCAATATACAAGCTCCACTGTACCATCCAGATAATTCTTCATGGACATTTATGTTTATACCCGCAGCACAAAATCACTTGACCTTTAGTAGAGTTTGTTGCTTTGTCTCTCTGTACCATGCTCCATACAGTCCTCTCAAAATTTGTTCCTCCCAGGTTTAAAAGCCACCATTTCCACTGTCTTATTATGAAAACCTGAACTTCTGACCTGGTGTTTGGGTTGACTTTTTCCTTTTTATTTTCCCCTGCAGCAGGGATATCAGGATTCTGATCTGCCTGCAAACCCCAAGCAGTTAAATACAACTTCAGGCAGTTTTTCTGCTTAAGGGCATGATTTCGGGTTGCTTGTTATGACAGCCTTGCAGTACCAGTTGTTATCTGGCACGGGTAGGTATATAACATTGTATTTTCATTGGAATCTCACTCATTTATTCTCTGTTCTGCGAGTACTGGAAGCTTAACATGTCATTAGTATTCTTTGTGATCTTTTGAAAAATATCAGCTGAATCATTATAACACAAGGAAAATGGGTACCTCTCAAATTTGTCTCAAGTTTCCCTCCTATTAGGGCATGCAAACTATGTGAAAAACTTCATTTTTGGCTTGAGCCAAAAGCAGTTGCATGTAGAGCTGAACATTAGTGAAAACTAATTATGCCGTCATCAGCTTCCCGGCAGTGGAAGAAAAGAGGAGTTATCAGAGGAGGATGAGCCAAGAGAATGACCTGGTTTTCCAACATTGTGCACAGAGAGAGACATAAGCCGCGGCTGATGAGGAATGCTAATGGTATCGTGCAGCTGGCATTTCACGCTAAAGCAAGCAGCCGCAGTGACAGCTTGGTACCGCCATCAGAAGTCGGCACCCGTCTTGCTGGAAGCAGAGCTGCATGCTTTCTCATCAGTGTCCTAAGGGATTTCACTGCAGCACTTTATTAGTACCTTTATTTTATACTTCACTCATTGGGTCATTCAGGATGCCATGTGAACGCGTGATTTAGATCTCCCATATGGGACTCTGGCGAACGGAAACAGTGTGTGGGCCCCATGGCTTTGTGGTGTCACCATCCCATAGAAGCTTATCTAAGGTGTGGTAGAAATAGATAATTTGCTCCATGTAACCACATCTGCTTCCCACAATTTGTGCCTTATTTTTCATACTCTAGAAATCCCAGCTCACCTTATCACATCCCCATCTCCCTCCTTCTCCACAGTCCCACGTTCTCCCCAATATCCCCTAACACCCCTTGCCCCCAGTAGCCTGCCAAGGCCAACCAGGGAGGAGGCAGTGCGTGCTGCGGCTGGTCCAAGCCATTTCTGTCCAGCTAAACAGAGCAGATGATTGCTAAACTCCTGCCGATGCCTAATCTCGGTGCAAGCGGCCACTCTGCTGCAGAAAAAAATGATGAGCAGAATCTGAGTTTTATCCCGTGCCCTCCCACCGAAAAAAAAGAAGACGCTATTTGCTAAATAAATCCTCTTTACTTGGAAGAAAAAGCTGAAGACAAGACCTGAGGTGGGACTTTTAACATAACTCCCTAGAAAAAGACAGGTGCTACCCTGGAGAAATGCAGAGACTTTGGAGCGCTAAAATCACAGAGCTGTATCCGACCAGAGCTGAGGGGAAGGTATAGCAAGTATGATGGATTGCCTTTGCTGCAAGGATAGACTGCTACTATCGGTATCTGTAGCCTTCCCTCAAACTGAAAAAGAAGCAGCTGTCTGCTGCTTTCTGGTATTTCTGTTGGAAACCTGAAGTTTAGAAGTCATGTATCATCTGTCAAAAATCATTATGAGTCTTGCTGTGATAAATGCAGGGGTGATGAATACGTACTATGGAGTTTGGCGGCAGAGAAGCAGAGCTTGCTGTTTCAGGCAGCCCTAGCCCAGTCATGCGGAGTTTGTTGAGGGCTCTTTTATCTAGATGGAGAACCTCAAGGAAATGTTATTCCAGCCAAAAGGTTGGCAGGAGACAGGATGTCATCTGGATGATGGGAATATTCTTCTGATCAGAATTTAGAAACCAGACAGCTTACAAAGACAATAACGAGACAGAGCTTTAGAGTAAAGGGTACCAAACAGAGCAGCGTCTTAGCTGTGGTCCTGCAAGTGGGATTACCCATGTCAAATCTCCCTGTTGCGGTTGCTGGTTTTATTCAAGGTAAACAGATTTATGAACAAATTATATGGACAGCAGAATAAGTATGATTTGAAAGTCTAGTCCGTTTTTCTCCTCAGGAAAAATGCTTAGGTGCCCTTACATCCTCATTTCTACATAGTCCTTGGCAGAAGGGACAATCTATGGTTGCTAATTTTTAAGGTTTTACTGAGAACAATATGGTATTTGGGGTGTTTTTAAGTGTTCGTAATGAAACACTGGTATGTTTTCCAAGTTTGCCTTTATCCCTAGTGATCACCTCTTCCTATCATCTTCAGGGGAATTAAACTGTTCAGAAGAAGAGTCCTGTTGAGAAGAAGAGTCCTCTGCACAACAAGGAGCAAGAAAACATGGAGCTCAGAAAATGGGGGAAGGTACTAGGATGCAAAAAAATCCCTGAGTAATTAGATAAATAGAGGGAAGAAGAAACATTAAGGAAATTGCAGAAGAGTGTATGACTTAGAGATGTGCCTGGTGGGGCTGCAGCCAGGTGCAGGTGGAAGGAAAGGGAGGAAGGACTGGGAGAGCACAGGGGGGTTGGGAGGGAGCAGGCCAGTGTGTGTGGGGTGGCTGAGGCTGAGCACCCCGGTGTAGGTGGCCCAGGGCCTGGCCTGACGTTATTAAGGTAACGATAGAAAGGGAAATTAAATGCCCCCTTCTGTAACCCCTCATGTTATGAAAGGAAAGAATTTTCTCTAAATTACAACCAGAATTTGCTGTGCCTGCATTAGTTTGAAACCTGGAATAAAACAAATCAAGGTGGGGCAGACCTGTCCTTTGAGGATAGGAGGAAATTTGAATATGAGTGAAAAATACGAAGAAATTTTTTATAAATCTTACAGCTGAATTTTTAAAGTCCCTGCGGTAATTTTGTATTGCTTCTTTTTTTTAAAGACTTGAGGCTTTCAGTGTAGTGTAGCACATTGCAAAACTCAATACACTTTCCACTGTAGCAGTTAACTCTACAGAAAGACTTCCCAGCATCTTGGAGATCTGGTATTTTATGTGTGCCCTGCTTTTGCCACCATGGAATTTCAACAGGCATCGAAATATCAAAGCCTGACATTCACAAGGTAGCTTTAATACCTTGCAGAAATGGTAAAATTTGGGCAGGTAATTTTTCCTTAAGTCCAGGCACTTATGTTTTCAGCCAAAACATGATTTCTGGGATCAGGTACTCTGCTGCTACCTGTTTCCAGCTTTTTATTTTGTAAGGCATTTACATTCCTCAGCTGGAATAGGTCTACATGAAGAAGGCATATACTGAAAGAAAGGGGTGATAATGGAAATTCAGAGTGCAGAGCAGTTGAGTAAGCTCCATGGCAAGCAATGTTGCAGTGTAAGGGCTAACAATTCATAAGATCAAATATTTGTATTCTCAGGGACTACACTCTCTTCACTAATTTGCAAGTACCATGATAAGCTCATGATAGATTTCAGGGGGAAAAAAAGTAATAATTGTCTTGTTAATAATTAGAAGAGGCATTATGTTAAAAATGCCATAAGAACATTTAAATTCAGACATTTTCCTTAAGAATATATATTCATTAAGTGACTGTAAATCACTAAGAGGCAGCATAATTAAGATTTTTTATTTATGCAATGATGAGAAATTCATACAAAATTCTTACAGTTTAAGATTTCTTTGTGAAAATGATGACTTGGGCATTGACAAGGATTTATTAGATGGAATGACTTTTTTCTGGACTTTAATATCTCAATTTGAAACTTATCAGTTTGCCACGGTTTAAGATATATTAGACTTGTTAAATGCAAGAGTATAACCATTAGCTTTGGATAATAAATGGTCTGTTGTAAGAAATAATTTAGCATATCATCAAAGCAAATAGTAGAACTAATTGCATTTCATTTATCATTGGCTGTGTCAAATCTGGTGTGGTATTTAAAAGCAAACTTTGTCCAAGAATTAAATGGAAGTCATTGACATTGATTATGCTTATGATTGTGTTTACGTGTGGTAAAATCTCAGAAACACAGTCCCTAGATATTATTATAATAATTCATTTAAAATCTGCTTCTATTACAGAAAATGATAAACATTTCTTTGGCTTCTCAGAGTAAACCTAAGTCCAAAGCCCTACACCATAACTAGAAAAATATTGGGATGTCCTGAGTAAAGGACTCTCTGGGAGGTGGTAAACTTAAGTACACGCTGCTTTAGGCATTTCTTTACTGTGATGGATAACACCTGGGCAGCCATCTCTCCCTTCAGCTCCAGCAGCACCTGAGCTGATGTGGGCATCCAGCTCAGCCGTAGGACTGCAGCAGCTTCCCAGATCCTGTGCTGGGTCCTTGCTTCACATTTGAAGGCAGTAGAGAAGAGGGAAGACAAATTCTAAATTATGCAAGAAAATTATATGTAGCAAGAAAGATTTTTTTTTTTTTTTTTTTTAATTTCAAGAATGAACAGCAATTATCTGCCCCTTTGGAAAACCGTCTTTAACAAAAAAAAACCCAAATCCCAGTCTTGGAGCACCAGGCAAAGTTAATGGCCCAAGAGTAGTTTCAGTGGTCTTTTTCATGAGCAGACACAGGATAAGTAGCCAGGGAGCAGCCACCGCAGTATGCTTACTGGTACCAGTAATAGCTCCTCGAATAAGACCATCTGTCTCCTCCTTGCAATGGTTGAGCTTGCAGGGGCTGGGTGGTTTGCTGTCCCCTGGCCTCGGAGCTCTCTGTGGGGAGGTAAGCAGCAGAGACACGGCCCTGGCAGGACACCGAGGCTGGGAGAGGGTCAGGACCCCCGAGGACTGCCCGGGGCTGAAGGCTGAGCTCAGCTCAGCAGCTCTCAGCAGCTTGGTCCTCCTGCTCCACAGCAACCCAGTGGGGCCCCGACCACAGCCTCTGCTGTCCCAGGGGCTTCCTGGCTGTATGTGACCCCACTGCCCTGCACAACATCTTCCTTGGGGTCTTGCCTTAGGGTTTTGGAGATGTTAAAACTGGTTGAGATCTTCTGGTTTGAGCATGAACACTGGGCCGTATGTTCTTGCTGCTGAAACAGGGCATGACAAAGAGGATCGCATACTAACCAGAAGACACTGCCCCAGCATTGCTTGGTGTTCAGCTTTCACTTGCATGTCAAGCTGGTCGGATTTGGAAGGTATTGACTATTTTGATCAGCTGCGAGGAAATGGAGTGTAATAAAAATAACTGAGCCCTGGTTGCTTTGCTTTGCTAACTTTCCTATTGCTTCTGCAAACCTGGCTGGCAATAGCAAAGCCACGGGGTAGCACTGACACAGTATCCTGAGCAGATGATATCCGTAGTTACTGTTTCACTTCCAACAATGTTATGTCTGATCCAGGACATATCCCCACATTCTTGAGCCAATGGTGGCTGAAGTCCTAAACAAGATCAGGGATCTTAACGGCAACAAAATTAAAAAGGCATTTCCTTCCCCATTTTTGAGGACCACAGAAAGGCTGAACCTGGAAAAAGAAATTGCAAGCTACAAATCTTAGAATTAAGAGCCAGCCCCAAGAAAGAAAGAGTGGCAGGTACACGAACACAGTTTCCTAGAGGTGAAGATCAAACTTGGTTGCATATAATTAGGGACTCAAAAGCATCTTGACAGACGACCTGTTTGAAGGCCCTCAGTACCAACAGCATCACTACTGCAGTGGTCTGGCTACCAAATGAACAGGTCCAGAGCCCGTTCATTCCTGTATATGCATGACATGGATCCTGCAGATCCTTCTGTATGCTCTTAACTGTGTTATAGGGGTAATTATTCCATGCTGGTCACTACTGCCAGCCCATCATCTATGGGTTTTCTGGTTTTTATGAGGAAAAAAAAAATTCTTTTTGTAAAGGTCTGTCAACTTCTAAGTGAAAAATGCATGTGTTACAGAAAATTCAAATGCAGAGGGAAGCGAGTAGTGCCACATTCTGCTCATCTTCCTCCTGCTAACATTAGCAACTCTATTCAGGCAAGCAAAGTAAACAGGATTTATTTTAAATGGGTCAAATGCTTTTTTTTTTCAAATGTGTTGTCACTTGCTTTGAAAGCAGTGAAAGAGTTTGCTAGGGTTTTGTCTGTCTAAGAGTCCTGCCCCTTTTGCCCTGGTGGGAAAGGCCTCTGCCTTGACTTGTGGTTCTCTCATCCCCAAAGTGCGTGAGACAACATTGTCAATGAAACAGAAAATGCAGGCACACGTTTGGAGGCGTCTCAGACAGTGCTGGAGTGCAGTCTCAAGAGACCACTTTCCTTCTTGCTGCTCTTGGATGACAAGGGGGAGATCACCACCCCCTCGCAGAGCTGGGAGGGTGATGAAAGACATTTGACAAACGGAAAGTGCTTCTCCAGGGGTTAGCAGGAAATCTTCCTCTTGAAGACTGCGAGTCTTCACTCTTGACAAAATGGCTACCAGCCAGGGGAAGCTCAGCAAAACTGGGGGCTGCCGGAGGACAATGTGTCCAGAAATCACAAGAACATGAGCATGTTTGGGAAGCTGGAAGGTGACTGACAAGAACAACTAGCAAGCCAAGCAGCCTGAAAACACTCTTAATCTTTGCATAAAGCTACGACCACATTTGGGGAAGACTACTTACACAAGAACTACAGGGCTGAGAATAAATATCTGGGAACAAAAACTCCTTGCAAATGCAACAAACAACAACGACGAGAGCATTAATTTTGAAAGAGTTAATAAAAAAGAATCTCCCCGTTTGGTAACCACCAGTAACAGCACATGATATGCGTATTTTTAACCTCCCTGCATGGTACGCAGACCACTTTATCCCACTTTAGTATTTGGACTGTTGCGTTTTAAAGTTGATATAGTCTTATCGCTGCTGACTGGTTCACTCTTCTGGGAACTACCGCCTCCTGTTTATCTGCAGAGGGAAACCCCATGTCTCTTCTCGAATCCAGAGATATGTAATGAGAAATGATAAATTCCACAGATGCCTTACCCTCAGCCTCCAACTCATCCTTCAGGTTTTAGTGATGATCCATGACATATGGATAGCAGGAACTGCAATGGGTGTGATTAATACACAACTCAATATCTATCACATAATGAGCCCAAGTAATTTCTAACCTGGGCTGTACTTGGGCACATTTCCTAACAGTAAAAAGTCCCTATCCTGTTGCAGATACTTAAAACTTTTGAGTTTTCTTTACCAGTTAATGTCGAGCAAGCATGCAGGTGGCTAGTAACGCTCATGTTTGAATATTCTCTTCAATAGTCCTTATTTAGTAGCTCAGATACTTAGTTCACAGTCATTTTCTTTTAGTCTCTGCCCATCCAGTCTAGATTTTTTGGAGGTAAAAACATTCTAGCATTGGACTGAAAGGACCTTATCGTATATTGCTGGACACTCCTAAGCCAAGACTGAATTTTCTCTTGCTCTTTCCTTCTACCTTTGATTTTGTAAAACAACCCCAATTTAATTTTACTTACTTGTGATACCTTTATATAGTGCTTTGAGCTGCTGTTTCCATTAACGTTGTGTAAACAACTTAGCATGAGTATGAGATCTATTCTGTAACTATTCTCTGTAGAAATTATACTTAAACTCACTCTTCTTCTGAAACCAAACGAATCCATACTAAAAAGTTGGGACCTTATTTCTGCCCCAGTTGTTTTGATCCAGCAAACCATTCAGTAAATATAGGTGAGAGGCGACTGCTCCATGTGAGTTAAGGCAGAGATGTTTTTCCTCCCACCACCTCTGGGCTTTTCATAATTATGAATCATTCCTCCAGCTGGTTATCAGTATTTCTGTCAACTGGGCAGGAACAGTGATAGCTCCAAAGTATACAGCAATGAAAAAGGTCTGACGATCAGAGTATCAATTGATATTACTTCCACAAGCTCCTATTTATACAGGTCATTTTACTAAAAAGAGGGACTATTGGGGCTCTAGTATTTCTACAGCATTGTGGGCACAAGGGATCCAGAGCTGTCACAACCTTCATTTTCCTTTTCTCATGCCTCTGCCCTGTGCATGGGCATTCCTGCCCCAAGTAGCTCAGACAAAAATGCAATTTAGACTGATTCTTTCCTCCCACCGCAACGGCTGGGTGCTCTGGCTGGATGGCTACAGATTGTTAACTATACCTGGCACTGAGTGCCGCTGCATGTAAGAGGAGCCAGGACAGGGACCATATTGTCAAGTTCAAGCATTCAGAAATCACAGCAACCTTTTCCCTACATCCAAAGGTGGATCATTATTTGTATTTGTCTTCTGTTGTGCTGAGTTTTCAGTAGCTAGGGACATTTTATTCTCAATGGAAGAAGAAATTCCTGTGTAATCACATAATTCCTGCACCTGAAGCTTTAAGAAAAAACACCGACTGCTGCAGGAGTTGGCAGCAGTGGGGGAAGAGGAAGAGGAGATGGAGGAGGAAATAATCTCATTCTCTCCCTGCAGGAGCGGAATCCAACCCTGCTGCTGATGCCTGGTGATAGAGGGTGCATCAGAGAGGGAGAGGAAATGGGAGCACCAGAGGAGAGAAGAGGTAGCCTGTAGGAAGACATAAAGAGAAGGAAATACTTGGGATTAGCAGGGAAGGTCATTGGGCTATGCAGCCTTCGGACAGCTGTCCAAACCAGTTTGCAGCTCCTGACTGCTGGGTTGCCTCACCAGTATTTTTTGCACTCTAAAAGACAAGGCGGAGATGGGTGTCTTTCCTGCTCCGGTTTATCTGCGTCATAGGGATAACACCTGATTTTGTCTACATCCAACTATGAACTGTGCTGAAAAGAAAACATGGAGGAAAAAAAAAAGAAATGCGGTAGATGTGCCTCACAGGTGGAATTAAGGGGAACTCAGGGCTGGACATGTGTTTTGTGCTGCCTTTTTATCTTTGGAGAACAAAACATGAATTGTTACTCTAGTAATCTATGAAATGTGCGTATGGAGCCGTACAAGGTTAAGAATCCAAGTATTAAAACTGAGTGTAGAGAAATGTTAATGAGGTAGAAGGAAATTTTATGTTAGCTTTTTTACATTTTGCCTCTCCAGACAAAACAGGACTGCTGTTTCATGTAGCACTATACTAAAAATACATTGAGCTATGGCATCAGTTTTCTCGTTCTGCATTAATATCACCAGTGGTAGTGAAAACACTGTATAAAACGTTCATCCATCAATTTTTTCTCATTTTGTATACAGTGACTACACAGTTCAGTCTTGCACTCACCCAAACAGTGTGCCACTCTTTTTTTTTTCCAGTAGATACGAGAGGATGAAGTTTATGTTTCTGTTTTCAAGTGTTGCTTCCTCTATATGAGCAGGAAATCCTCCCTCCCTCCATATGTTTTTAAAATAGCTGACAGTGCCCCCAGCTAATTGCATGTCAGACTGAAGTTCTTTTTCCTGTCCTATGCGACTGTCCTCCCCTCTTAAATAGTCCATCTGTTCTCTTACTCCCAGTAAGAATATTAAAAACATCCCCTACCTACCAAAACAAAAACTCAGCTGGGAAGATGAATGTAGATGAGGTGGCACTAACTGATGCGCCAGTTACATCACTCTTGTATAGGTATTACCATCAGGAGACGTCTAAGAACATAGATAAAATACATAGTTCTATGTGGAACTAGTATTGACTTATTCTTTGCCTTTTCCCTGCTGGACACTTTTTGGCTGCACTTAAACTCCTCCAAACTAGTCAAGTCCTTTTCCTAGTTTAAATCCCTTCCAAAAATGTGTTTTAAAAGGTCTGCCTTCCCAAAGAATACCATTTTCTGGATTGCTCCTCTGCGTATATCACTATAAACTTTGCCCTCCCCTCTAACCCTTCCTCCTTTCTTTGCCTGTTAATGATTCGCATTTATTGTGCTGTGTCCAAGCTGTGCCCACATCTCTCTTCCTATCTCTCTATAGCTTTTTTTGGTTTGGGTTGGAGTTTTTTGGGGTTGTTGTTTTTTAAAATACACTCTGATTCCTCCTCCTGCACTTGCATTCTGGAATAGGAACCCAAACGAACAGGTAAGTCACGGATGCAGGGCGCGATACAGAACATACCTGAGAAAACAGCCGTGTAAACCACTCCATTTTTAGCCCTCAACGCAGGGTTTGTTGCAAATGTATGTGAGAGGTCTTCTGACTTTCTAATCGATGTGCCTGCTTTTACTGACTTCATCCATAACCTACAAGTGCTGTTATCAGGAAAGATGAGACACTGTAATGAGACTGCATATATTTGTCAGTTCACTTCCTCCTCATTTAAAATGATTTGCAAAAGAGAAGGTGACAACAGATGAAAAGAGTAAACAAACTCCATCCCCGCATGCTGTGGAACCTCAGTCTCATTTTATTTCTGAAGACATGACAGGTGTGCCTCTATTCACTGCTTTTCTAAGTTATCTCTGCTATAAAACTAAGCAAACCCAGCTTCGCTTTGGGAAAAAAAAATATCCAAACTGTACAAACATACCTTTTAAAAAAGAAAATGAATGCGCCCTGTGATGAACAACTACTTTCCAGAACAAGTATATCTTTTGGTGGGTCTCAGTGAACTGCATAACTACATATTTTAGTGTCCGGAAAGAATTGTGACCACTGGAACGAGTTCTTTAAAAAACAGCCCTGTGTGGTTTGGTAAAGTTGACATGGCGGACCGGGGCCGGCAGATGAGGGTTCCTCCTCAGCTCCACCATGGAACAGCTTTGTGACCTTTAGCTGCGGCACCTGACCTCCGAGCGGCTCTTTTCCACTCGCAGCTGAGCCGCGCTTCCTCACGAGGGGGTTACGAAAGTACTAAACGCTTTGGGATGTGCCGAAGATGTCCCAGTGCTTCAGTGAAACTCGGTGAAGTATACGGGTCAGCTAAGTCCTTCAGGTCACGTATTCACTTACGGGAGTCTTGAAGGCCCGGAATTCAGGAAAAGCCGAGGCCGCCAGGTACGCAGCGCGATTAGCCTCCTCCGGTGAGCGTTACTGACAGCTCGTCCGCGCCCAGCGACCCACCGCGAGTTATTAGGCTGTTGTTAACTGGGTGCACGAGGCTCCCGGCTGGCCGTGAAGACCCGGGTTCTTCTCCCACCTGCTCAAAGCTGCAGGGACGCAGGGCGGGTCTTATTTTTGCCGAAGCCGTTACTGACACACAGATGCAAGTTGCCCCGCGAACCGACGTACGGGTGACCGCCTGACCCGGATCCCGAGGGACGCCCTCAGCTGAGCCCTACGTGGCCCCTGCCCAGCCTTCCGTCAGGAGCCGCCCCGGCCTCTCCCGCCAGCACCCACGGTGCCAGCCAGGGAGGGCGGCCCGCCGGCGACACCAGCCTCGCCGGGCGGGTCGCGTCCCCCGGGCCCGGGCCCGGCCCCGCCCCGCCCCGCCCCGCCCGCACCTGCGCCCGGCCCCGGCGGCAGCGCGGGGGCCGCCGCGCCGCCTCCATTTTGGGCGGCGGGGCCCGGGGCGGCGGTCGCGGTGTCCTCCTGCCCGCCGGCGGCGCTCGCCGCGTGCCCGCCCGGCGCCTCTCGCGCCCCGGCCCGCCGCGGGCGGGGGGGGGGAGGGGGGTGGTTTCGGCGGCGGCGGCGGCTCCCGCCCCGCGGTGCGGTGACGCGTGGCGCCGGGTCCCTCCCTCCCCGGCCGCCCGCCCTATAAGAGTGCTGCCGGCGGCAGCCCCTTCTCCTCGCCTCGCCGCTCGCCTCGCCGCCCGGTGGCCGCGCTCCCGCCTCCGCCCCCAGCTGCCGCAGCCCCGCGCCCCCGGCCCGCTCCGGCTCTGTCTCTCTCTGCCTGTGCCCTCTCGTCCCGGCGCCGCGCTGCGCTTCCCCCGCCGGTCGCCCCCGCAGCCTATGGCCCTGGAAGGCGCCGCTGCCGCCGCCTGTATTTCTGCTGTAGGTTCCCACATCCCTCTTTAAAAATTCCGCCTAAAAAGAGAAGACGATTTACCAAATCTTTCGGGCCGTTATCTCACGTGAGTACCGGTGCCGGGAGCCCCGGCGCCCCTGGCCTCCCCGCCGGGCCAGGGTTCGCGTCCGCGGGGGAGGCGGCGGGCGGGAGGGAGGGAGGCGGCGGCGACGCCCACCCCGAGCTCCGGAGCGGGCCGGGGCGTCCCCTGACACCGGCGGCGGGAGGGAGTGGAAGGAGCTCTCCCCTCCCCGGGGTCTGGGGCTTGGCGGCGGTTGGGAGGGGTGGCAGGCCCTTGTTTCCCCCCCCCCCCCCCCCCGTGGAAGGAGGGGAAGGGGAGCGGTGGCCGCGGCACCCGGGAAGGGCGGAGGGGCGCCTGGCGGCCGGCACCGCCGCCAGCCGCCGTGGCGGTGCCGGGCGGGGAGGGGGATGGGGCCGGTTCCTCTCGCTGCCCTTTCTCCGCCCGGCGGCGTGGGGCGAGACCGGCTGCCACCGGCGGCAGATGGAGAGCGGCGGGATGAGTCAGAGCCGAAGCCCCCCCTCCTCCCCGGTGCGCAGCGAGGCGCCGGGCGATGCGGGGCCGCCGCCCGGGGGGCGAGCGGGCGGGCGCCGGGGCCCCCCGCGCCCCGGCGGGCGGAGGGGGTCAGCGGCCGCCACGCTAACATGGCGGACAGCCCTGCGTGTGGGAGGCGGCGAGGCGGGAGGGGGAGGCCGGGGACCGGGGCGAGGGCTGCGCCGTGGCCGCCGTTCCCCTTTCTCCCCCGACCCCGCAGGGCGCGGGAGGGCGGCGGGGCCGCCGGCTCCGCGGGGAGCGGGGGCTCGGCGGCCGCCCTAACATGGCGGATTCCTGCGGAGGGGGGCTGTGTGGTGTCTTCCCCCTCGGCAGCCGGGGCAGTGCCCCGCGGCGGGAGACCCGTTCCCGCCGGGGGCTGCTGCCTCTCGCAGCGCGCCTCTTCCTGGGGAGGCGGCGGGGGGCGTCCTCGCCCGGACCCCTCAAGGAGAGGGGCTGCCCCAGAGCCCGCCTTGCCGTCCCCTCGCCCTGTGGCAGCTGCCCGGGCTCGGGATCACTGGCTCCCGCGCAGGTCTCGGCGGGTGCCTTCCCCTCGGTGCACCCGCACGCAGGCAGCTCCGTCGGGCCCGGGGGGAGCAGCTGTGTGACACGCTTCGAGGCTGGGCTGGCTGACGGGGGGCAGAGAGGCTGGAGAAGTGCTGGTGGCATGGCCGTGGCGTCTCCTCGCTTGCTTCTCAGAGGCCATGTTGTGCGTCTGTAACAGTGACTATCCATCCGGGCTTCCACTGTCACGCTCCTCTTTCCCCCTCACCTGAGCTGTGCCTGTAGGCGCCTGCACAAGGCCTCACCCCGTCCCCCTTGGCACGGTGGACACTGGGGCATGCCAAGGAGCAGGGCGGCGGCGCAAGCCGTCAGGGCACCGCACGAGTTGTAAGGGCATTGCACAAGTGATGCTTTCTGGGACGAGTGCTGGGATGACGGGGCAAGTAGCCTTCACACAGAGGGGCTGGGGGGTCCTCCAGCATATGGGAAGTGGAGCCTTTGACTCCTGTTAGCAGCCTCCTCCCTTTGCCAGTGGCGTTTGCTGGTCATCTCAAGGACGCATATTTTCCCCCTCCCCTTGGTCAGTGTGTTAGTGTAGCAGTAGGAGGTTTGGAGCCACCAGTCCTTCTGGAAGTCTCTTGGTTGAGCCTCAAACTCCTTGGCTTGGCTGCCTCCGCCAGTACTTGTGGTCCAATTGGCCACTACTGCACTGGTGGCTTTCGGAAAGTACGGAGAAGAGGGTCCAGTCGCTGCTCAGCTGCCAGCTGGGTGCGTGTGTGTAAAGCATGTGCAGCTGGCTGTCAGGGTATCCTCTGTGCGTGTGTGTGTGTGCTCGCTGTGGTGCCATTCCCTGTTTGGTGGGAGGTCAGCAGAGGTGCCCACTACTGGTTGTAGGGGAGCTGGAAGTACAGCGTGGGAGTGGGGGGCTCATGCCTATGTAAGAGAGATGGTGCAAACACAGGAATGTGAAGCAGTGTTATGGCTTGTTACTAGACAGCACTGCAGGTCTTTTCCATTTGGCAGTCTGGGCTCGTTCAGAGCCCAAGAAGATGCATATCTGTGCTGGGGGGACCCCAGTTGTGGTGAAGAGGGAAGTAAGTGAGCTTAAATCTTCTTTTGAGTCTTTCTGAAGTGCCTCTCCTGCAGTGCAAAATCCTGCACAGCCGACATGTGCCAGTAGGCAGGAGAAGCGCTGCGTTTCAGACCTCTGCAGCAGTCTCCGGTGACTGAGCAGGATTTGATTGTGTAGTCCCAGTCGAATATAGCCGCCCTGAAAGAAAACGCTGTGTGGCGTCCAATAAAGCAGGTTAGACCTGCCTACCCTCCCAGCCAGACGCATGGCTGGGTCTCCTGCTTGGGAGTGGGGTTGGGTTGTGGGGGAGAGTGCTGCCCCACTTCTTCTGCCCTCACCCCAGCTGCTGGATTTTTGGCTCTGAGGATACTGCACTTGCCCGCTATTCTTCCCTGGATAAATGAGGGAGGCAGCAGTGCTGGGGGGGAGGTGGGGGTTGTGAATAATGGTGATGGTAGGAGGGGTTTGTTCCAGTCTGGACTGGTCCAGTCTAGTTCTTTCCTTCCTGTCACCGTGTGAACAATGCTGCTGCTGCCGTGGCTGATGCTTGCGACACGGCAGCCCCCTCCCCGTGTGCTTCAGGCTGTGGTGAGCTCCCTTCCCTGCCTGCTCTGCCTGCTGTAGGCTGAGCCCCCCCGCAGCCAGGCAGCCTGCTGCCCTCCCCCTCGCCGGGCCTTGAGCTCCAGGGGAAGGTTATTAAAGCCCAGAAAAATAAGGGTCTTCACAAGACTTTGGGAGAGGGCGAGTGTTGTTTGGTGGTGAACAGCAATAGGAACGTTTCTCCCGTAGGGACAGTTTTACTGGAGGCAAGAGGCAGGCTTACCACCTTTCTGCACTGCAGCCTGCCCCCAGGCAAACAGCTTGTGCCTCTCGCTGCTCCCTGTGCTAGAAGGCTGGTGCAGGTGTGTGTCTGCAGCAATGCTGGGCTGTACAGTCTGGAAATGATTCCATCTCTAATTAAAGGAGAGCCAGAGTGCTCTGGAAGGGAATTAAGACCATCCTTTCCTGAAAGGGAGGCTTAATTGTGTAATGGACTAATTTGGGTATAATGGCAAATTTCAGTTCAAAATGCTGTTGATGTATCGCAGGAGCAAGTATGTGGTTGATGGGAGAATTCCGCAGGTACATGTGTTCCCCTCGGGACCTGCTCTCCCCCAGGTACTGCTTCACCACAATGCCCTGGCCCTGATCTGGAAAAGGCCTATTGTAACAGAAGAATAGCTGGGGTTTTTTGTGGACCAGAGTAACTTCGGTGCCTCTGAGTCTGTCAGTTGGTGTAAATGTGCAAGGTCATTGTATTGCTAGATTTGTAGGGTTTGGTTCACAGATATTTTAGCTCAGGTCACTAAAGGGTCTCTTTTTCAGAAATGGGGAGATGCAGTGGATCATTTTTTTTCGAAGAAAATGAATCAGTGCCAGTTTTGTAGTCCTGTCTGTATCAGACATGGGGAGCTGAGGGGGCCAGTGAGTTGGAAAAAGCCTGGCCCTGACTAGCCTGCTGGCACTCATAGGGCTTGCTGCAGGGGTGCAGTTGTTCTGCAAAACTATGCACTGTGGACAACTGGTGGTTATTTTGTTCCTCAGGTGAGTGTTACTATTCAGGTATGAAATACAGCATTGCTGGTAGAGCTGCAGTCAAACTCGAGGCACCTGCTAGTAGAGTGTACTAACAGATGATATATAAATATGTACATATAGGTGTCACTTCAGTATTAAAAGGCAAAGCTGCTTTGTTGATTATTCCTGCAACTTGGAACTCACTGTTTAGCAAAGAACGCTTTTATATCTACTTTAAGACGCTTAAACAATGAACACTTTGTGGCTGATCATATGTGCAATTTTTCTAAAACTGGGTTTGTCCATATGGGTTATGGACATCTAATACGCTTCTGCTGCTTAAAATGGTAGTCCTGCTCTGCCACAGTACAGCAAACTAACTCTTTGTCCTGGTTAAAGCTGAACATAATTACTATGATTTGAAAGGTTCTAATCATACAGTTTTCCTTTCTGAATATTTAATATTGGCAAACCTGCACAAAAGAGGGCAGTCAGACTATTTTCTATACATTTGTATAGGTCCTTCAGATAAATAATTCCCTTTTAAAAGAAATTCTGAAGGGCAATTAGAACTCAGCACAGCTCGTAGTTGACTATTGCTACAGAAAATGAACAGTTTTCATTCCAGCTCCATGGGAACTTTCACTGCACACTTCCTTCTTGGGACATGTGAGAATATTTATTGAAATAGTACTGCAGGTGATATTTGTCTGAAGCATGGCTTTTTAAGTTTTGCACTAAAGGTCATGTGTTCTCCCTAGAAACACCTGTTTTTAATTACTTGTTTTGCTGGGAAGGTAAACTTAATTCATAATCACTGGAAAATTTATATGAGTTCTTGAGTATAATCAGAACAGCACTAGAAAATAGTGGAGCTACTAGCTAATTTTACAAAAGGAAAGTGTTGCCAGCTTTTAAAACTGTTGCATGCATTCTCTGAGAACTAAATGTTACTGACTTCTTGCTTTAGTGGAGGAAGGGGATAAGATTAATTACACTGCATATATATTAATTCTACTGGCAAAATTCCTTAATATCTCAATTAATTTTGAAGCACTGAGGTTTATTTTTAATGTTATGTGCCACTGAATGCTAATTTATATGGTAAAGCTGAAGAGATTGCTCTGTGGAGTTGCTGTGGAACAGTTACCCTCAAGTTGCATTCACTCTGTAATTCAGTACTTTATAGGGTATACTAGTTTAGTTTTCTAGTAGCAAGAATAAGTGGAAAAATACACTTCAGCAGTTTGCTTAACTGTAATGCGGTTGAAAAGATGATCATTTGGGTTAGGTGATTCCCAGAAGCCAGGTTTTTTGTAGTTAGCACATGTAGTCTCATTTAAATAATGAGAGCAGCAAAGATTTATTTTTACAATAGGTTGGTACATCCCATGTTTCATGCCATAGACCACAGTGAATTTGTAGAAATGTCGTTGTATGTTGGGTTCACACATGACCAGTTCTGAACTGTATTTTATTCCATGAAAATGACAGTTCCTTTTAGAAGGAATAACTCTTCAGCAGTGCTGGTTAATGTTTCCTTGACTGCTTTTTATGTTCATTGTACTGTTTTATGTGATTGTTTTACTTAATTTGAGTAAGCTAGCCTTGTACTTTAAAATGCTGCTTTGGTGTTGTGTGTAATAGCCTTTAAGGGCCAGCTGAAATGTTTCCTCATTCCTGAAGGCAAGCATAAGTTTCTTTCTTTTTACTGTCTTGCTCATCTCTGAATTTGTCTATATGGTGTTCAGTTTCACTATATAAAGTGCTATTTTTCACCCACATGCCATGTTCATTCACAGCAGAGGGAGAAGGAACATGGCAAGGGAATTCTAAAATAGAAAGGAAGTGGGGAGGGGAAGAATCACAGTGGTTACAGGGTTAAAAACACTTCTGGGAGGGTAGTCCATTATTAAGACTTAGTACCCTAAAGCAGGATCATGTAGAGCTCTTTGCCTTTAGTTTTGAAAATCTTCCAGTTCAGGCTATGAAAGATAAGTACAAACAAGCAGTTTCATGTGCCTAATTCATGTGTTTTAGCAGTTCTTCATACATCTGACTTGATCTGGCTTAGAGTTTACATTCACTCTTGAAAACTGGGCATTTTACGTGATTATCAACTTTCATGGTGGGGTGTTGCAAACCTCCTTAAAAGCACTACTGAGAAGGCATTTGTTATGTGTTTTAAGATAAAGCTTTTATTTTGTTCTGGCTATTAAATTTATTTTTGTATGTGTTTTCTCCCGCAGGGCAAAATCTCTGATCAAGTTTACAACTATCCAGAGGGCTTAGGAGAAGTGCTTTATAGAGAACAGTTCGACTTCAACGCTGAGCCACCTTGGGAACCTAGCTGATGATAGTAGGGTTCCATCTCCTAACTTGTCCATGTAAGTCTCTTTTCCTTCTCTTTTCATCTGTATGCAGCAGGAGGATAAGCACTTCCAAAAATACAAAGTGTATTGGCTTTTTGATAAATAAGATAACTGTCTTGATGTAGATTATAAAAATTTGAAAATAGTGGCATGCATAATATACGGGGCTTTTATTCAAGGGGAGACTGTAATTTTTACTCACCTAAAACTTTTCTCAACAGAATTATCTGATGAATTTCTGAGAGACTTAAACATGTGTGAGTAAACTTCGTAAATAGAGTGACTTCTCTGAATTAGGGGTGTTGGCTGCAGAAATCCTAAAATAAAATGCTGTAACTTCAGTCTCTCAGTGGTAATCCTGAAGTCATGAATTGGCACTGCATGACTGTTAACATCAAATTGTGATTTGCCAAGTACTGTGTGATTTCTTAGGGTATTTTATACTGCAATAGTTAAAATTTGCTATTGTAAACAATGCTGATCATGAAGGGTGTGCCTTCCCAAATGCCTCTCTCCATTATTTGCTAATTACTATCCACTTCCACAAATAGATGTAGTTGAGCTACAGCAGAATGTGGAATTCTGTGTTGGATGGAAATCGTGTACCAATTATAAATGCCTTTACTTTTTTAAGAGACAAATAGTTATTAAAGAAAAACAAGACCCATGATGACTGAAAACAAATGAATGCCCATAGCTGATCTTAAGGAGCACAGAAAACTCTGGAATGTGTGTGGTTATCCTGTTCTGTTAACATAAAACAATAGCTTTATGTGGTTTTCACAATAGCTGTAAATGTGTTTCTAATATCTCAGTTAAGCTGATTTTTATACAGTATTACTTTTTTCCTGTCTAGCTGAAGGCATTTTCGTTTGGCTTGGTACCTATAAATTATATAATGCTTTTTAATGTAAAACTTGAGAATGAGAATGATTAAATGCATCTAACTGAGCCAGGTGCTTTTTAAAGACCACAAAGAGTCCAAATGCTAGTTGTGTTAGTATGTCTCTTAATAAGGTATTTAATGTAGATTACCCTATTCTTTTAAAATACTGCTGTAAGGGAGGCACAGGGTGAGCTTGGTTTATCATGATTTCTGGCTTTAACTCCAGAGGTTATATTCTTTTTGTCTTGTTTGAAACTTACTGAATTAACCGCATATATCTGGTTTTATGTAGATGACTGCTCTATTCAAATGAATACAGTTAACACTGAAAATTCTCTGAATATCACTGTTACTTTGTAGGTGTCACATGATCCTTATAAGCAAAAGATCTGAGAAAATTGTTTCTCTTGTTCAGTTTCTGAGTTTAATCTCACTCTTGTATGTGGGTAGAACTCTTGCGTGACATTTTGCACTTCAACGTTTTGCACTTCAACAGGAATAAAGTAGTAAAAAGATAGGAAAGGCAGAATAATTGTTAGGAAGGACAAGTCAATAACGTATAAAATTTTAAGATACTGTAAATGCATTTTAACTCCTAAAACTGTTGTGAAGGAATCTTGGCTTTTGAAGTTTTTTTCTTTGAGAAGGCTGTTCTGGTACCTTCATTGAGACTATTCTTTCTCTAACTGGTAGACTCATGTGCTGTTGTGGCAAATAGTGCAAGGTATAGCTTGTCCTAGAATGGAAATGCCACTGCATTTGCTGTATTTGTAGCTGAATGTTCAAATGATCTGTGTGTTTATTTTGAGCTTGGCTCTATTATGTGTTCAGTAATAATATACTGTACACTAATATAAGTAGTTCAGTATTGAATGTAGTGGTGATGTGCGTAGCAGTAGTCTGCAAGTGTTTGTCAGTAAATCTGTACCTGTTTTGGTGTGCTGAAGCACAGGTAATTGCCTCAAACACAGCTAAGATGCAAGTTAGCTAGCTAACTGGTAGTTTGAGTCCTGTTCAACTTGCAAAGTGATTTATTGGGAAAAAGGTCAATTGAGCTTTTAAATATAATTATTAATATTATGTTCCACTGGAACTCAAATAACAATCTTCTGTCTGGAGGTGTACTTATGTTCCCATTAAACTTGCTTCCTTTTTATAATTCTCTCCCTCCCACTTTTGTCCTTGTATTACACTGGCCAAGGAAGAACTTGTGATTTAGTTCTGTCTTGCTCTTCAAGCTCTGACTTCCTGAGCAGTCTGGCAACTGTGGCCTGAAGTCTTGCTCCTTTTAAAATCTGTTCTATTTATTGCCACATCTGGTTGATGGAGGGAATTAGTGATAGAAATCTGATCTGTTAATGAGCCCTGTCTATGCCAAGTAGAAGCAGTAGTTATCTGGACTGGCTAGCCTTTAAAGTTCTCTTGACTTTGTCTAAATGGAACTGGGTGTTGATCGAGGAACAGGAGGGTTTGGAGTTTGGAGGGTTGGGGGGCAATGGGGAGGCCAAATACTAATATTGACTAAGCAGGTAAGAGAATAGGGTAGGGAAGTAACTGCTTGCACTTCCATGAAAGAGAAGTGCTGGTATGGTTCCACAGAAGTATGCATGCACTTACAAGAGTACTCATCTTTGTAAGCTTTGCTAGCTTATTGGCTTTGAATAATGTATTCAAACTTCAAGAAAACAGAAGGAGGTTCTTGAAAGCATCATTCCTGTAGAAGAGGTCAGATGGGGCATTATTTTTTAGTATCTTACCCCTTTGCTTGCTTACTTCAGCAGACATGCTCTTGTTACATGGCTCGTTTAACTGTGTTGAATACTCCTGAGAAAGGTAGGATGCAACTAACCTAAGCTGTACAGGTACTCTGCTATGACCCTCAGTGGATTTGTACTGAGAGGCAACTTGGGTAATGCAAAATGTGCACTGCCATTGTAAATAGACACCTGTTTCAGCATTGCCATCAGTTGGTTAGTGGCTGCATTCAGCTAACTGAATTATAAGGATGTAAGTTGGTGAAATGGCATCTTGAAATATTTTTTTAAAGATACTCCCATTATAAATAGGCTTTTCCTCCACTGAAAACAGAGGTCTTGTGTTTCTACTTTTCTAGTATACCTGTTCTGTATTTAATTGCCAATGTTAATGATAAAATGCTTCTACTTTTTGATCTGTTACCCCTGAAGAACCAGTATTATAAGGAATGTGAAATGAATGTATTTTACCTCTTTATGATTTTTGCATCAGCATAATTGTTAATCTCATAAATATTTATTTTGCTTAATAAGACATGTAGTTGAAAGGCATTGGGAGTCCCTTTGGTTTGCAGATACTTTGTTCTTTGCGGAGGAAGTTTTTAATGAAAGAACCAAACCTCAAGGTTTTTGTTGTTTTTTTTTTTTTTTTTCAGGCCAAACAAGATGTACTTCTGACAATGTAAAGAAAAAAATTGAAAATTATGTGTTTGTTATGGATGCTTGCATATGACAAGCATGTGTTTACTTAGTCACTTTTCAGAGCTTTTTAATTTTCTTCTATTCCAGATGTCTGCATTAATTGCAGTGTTTAAATATGTAAACTTTTATCTTAAAGTTCTTCATCTGGGAAGTCATTGTGTTAAACCCTAAAGAGCCTGAGGATATAAAGGCTTACTTCAAAGAAAGTAATTGCATGCCTATGTAGAAGTCTCATACCACTTGACAGCTTTTGTTTGCCCTAAAATATATGCCCTGGAGCATTGTGCAGACTAACATTTCAGGTGGTAAAATGGGTGGTGTTACCACACTAAGTCTGTCAAATCATGACTTGCAGCAAGTCAGCACTTCCAGCAAGGACTGAACTCTGTATTGTAATGATTTATGACTCTTCTTACAGACATAGAAGAAGTCTTAAACCATCCTCTTGATTTCCTGCATTTGATCTTTCACAAATTTTATCATTGATTTCTCCCCCCTCAGGAGGAGGGGGGGGGCAGTCAGAAAAGAGTAAGGTTATAGCACAATCCCAAATCCTATTGCAGGTATTAACCCCTTAAGGAAACATTTCTCAAGTATGCACTGTTTTGTGGTGGTGCTGTAGCAGTGCTGGTAGGAATTTCAGTTTTCTCTTTGTAGGTTATTCTTTCTATCTTGTTCTCAACAAGACTGAAAAGATGTAATTTCTTCCAGAGCAGGAGAAATTGGAGAAGAGAGGAATAGGCTGTGACTGAGGACAGAAGTTGGTAGGCTAATGTTAGCTTTTTTTACTAGGTGAGTTTTGCTAAATGAAAAAGCTTAGATGTCACAGACATGCTTAGAAAAAGTAATTGCTGTTTAGCAGCCTGGGAGAGGTTATACTAGGTTGTTAATGGTTTGTTGCAAGCTATTCTATTAAGGCTGTACTAGCATGGATTCCTTTTCAAGATGCTTTTGGATGCATGAACTACAAGGGACAGTGTCTGATTTAGGAAATGACCTTGATTGAAGCTAACTTACCAGATAAGTGTTCTTTTTGTTGTTGTTTTTGGGGAGTTAGTGGTAAAGAGGCCTTCTCCTTCTGTGCTTTACTTAAACTGGTTCTCCCCTTCCTCCCCACAGGATTTCCCCGAAAGTAAAAGGGCAGCTTTTGGAGGAAAGTATTGTTTTACACCATCTCTGTCTGAAAGCTGTAGACAGGACAGCCGTTAACTATGAAAAAAACTTTATTTTGAGAGTACTGCAAAATTAGCCTGTATCTACTCCAGTGTAACTCAGATGAACACCAAGACTCAGAGGAAAAAAAAGCTAGGTGGTGTTTAGACCAAGTGAGCTTCTTCATTATACGAGGCGCAAGCAGTTAGCCTGCAGGGTGGGTGTGTGTCTGGTGAGTCTAAAAATCTATTCAGTGCTGTGACTGGTTCCACTTGGTGTAGTGAGACCTCCCAGCAGTGCAGATTGGTCATGTGCATTCTTTGAGAGGAAGGGACTCTTGACCATCTGCATGCTTTAGAGTGTAGGAGATGCCTTATAATAATAAAAAAACCCCAAACACCAAAACTTTAATATCTAACTAAGTAGTACCCTTGTATATACAGTAAATCCTTAAAATGCTTTAGTTTTCCATTCAGGCTTTTTAACAGGTTTGTACAATATGTCAGGGAATTGTGAGCTTATGATCAGAAACAAGGAATTTGTCCAACTTGAATAAACAATAAAAAGAAGCTCAGATGTGAGGCTTCTGCCAGCCCAGTCACTTCTCATGTGCATTCAGTTGCAGGTACTTGCAGTATTTACTGGTTGGATGCGAGTGGGGAGGGGGAAAGAGGAACTGGGATCATGGAAACTGTGCTATACAGAGTTACTGTGTCAAAATGTTGCAACTGAGTTTTGTTGAACTTTTTCTGAAGTCATAGGACAGATTAGGTGCCTTCTAAAAAACATGACAGATTTAGATGCAGCACAAAACATATTTGAAATTTGAAAATTTTCCTTTAACACACCTCTGTGTCACAAAAGGATTAAAAAACTTCTGTTTTTTGAATGGTTAACAGATCTGCTACATTTGAATAATCTGCTGAAAATGGAAATTGCTTTGCTCTTGCTGTGTTCACAATGGTTGGTTTACTTATTCCTCCCTTTGGGTATTATTTTTCTTGCAAGAAGATGACTGAAGAGCTATTATTGTAGAAGAAAAGTTTGATGTGTTTATTATACAACCAGCAAGTTCCTGAGGATGCATAAAGTACTTTAAAACTTAGCTAAACATTAGGCTGTTTAAGACACAGTATAAAGAAATCATGCTAAAAGAATTAAACTCTGCTGTTAGCTTTTTTTCCTTCTGATCTTCACGTTTTGAATACTCCAGAGCTATATCAAATTTTCAGTAAAATGATGGTGCCAGCTTTTCTTTGGGGGGGGGGGGGGGGGGGCAGGGGCGATGGGGCAGGAAAACAAACCCCTTTTTGGTACTCTGCTCCAGGAAATCACAGATGTTTTATGGAGGTGAATGTGTTGAGGACTTCGTGTTAATCAGCTAGCAAATCAAGGATACTGATGAAGTACCTGTTCAGAGGGTGACAGTAGCTACCTAAACATGACTGTGATGTTCATGTTTGTTTCCCTGATTCCAAGTCAAACTTAGTTCACAAGCTTCTCTTTTTTTTTTTTTTTTTGTTCGGTGTTTTTTTTAAGGAGTTTTAGCTGTTACAAACTTAAACTGAGATGCGACTGACTGAAGGTGTTTTTCCTGGTCATAGTGTCTACCACCTAGTCGTTGTTTATGTAATTGTAATTTACTTAAATCCTTACATCAATGTAATAATTATCTTGCTCTTTTGTGATTGTTTTGGATCTTCAGGATTCACTTAAATAAGCATATGACTCACTGTATGTCTGAGACAAGTATGTTCTTACCCAGCATACTTGTCTTTATCATTCAGCTTCTGAATATAACTGAAAATTCTTGCTACCACTGAGTTAAATTCACCTGGTAGTAAATACTTCTCTTTAGAAACATAGGTGGCATACTTGAGTTACGCAGAGAGCATACAAAATGCTGCTGGCTCTTTTCCCCATTATTTGGTGTAATGACAAGGAGGAGCAACTGCTACTTGGTTGTCTTAGTATTAGTTTGAGCAAAAGTAACTTTGCTCATATGATTAACAATGTTGACTTGTGTTGCAAATTGTGGATTTTTTTTTTTTTGACTGTAGGGAAGTGGTGGAAGAAACATGAGACAGAGTTAATACCATGGCCTTGTGACCATTTGAATCCAAAATTATCATTTTTGCTTTTAGAGTCTTAGTGAAGCATTTTTTTACCTTCAGCTGTAATGTTTCTGGTTTCTATTAATACTTTTAATTAAGAAAATAATTTTGTTATTTTAAAGCCAAGTACAGGTGGCTCTAGAAAGCAACCATCTTTTTTTTTTATAAATACTATGCAACTTTGTTGAGAGATTAAAAAAAGTCTTGGGTGTTCATGTAAAGGAGGACTTTAGTTAGCTGGCTGGTTTTGATCAGTCTTGTATAAGTCCTAAAGATGACCGTTGAAACAAAGTCTGGTCAGTCAGTTTTTATAAACTAATAAACTGCTTTTAAACAAAACCTACAACTCTAATGGAATGTAAACTGCAGGTTGTTGTATTCATCAAGTAAGGCTGATGAAGGTATATAATCAGCTGTTAGTAGTTTTCTGCTGTGTACTGATTTTTACTTGAGACTGACTATTTAATCCATATTCTAAGACTGTGTATATTTAACAATGTTTTCTGTCTTTGGAGTTTGTTCATTCAGATTATCTTTGGAAAAAACACTCTTCGTAATCAACATATAATTTGCAGCGAAGGTCTGAGGAAAAACAAGATGTGAATAGAGCTAGGCTCTAGCTCTTACTTTCTTTTAATACCAGTTCCACATACTGAGATTAATTGTCATTTTTAAAACTACTTCTAGCTAGTGGCTTCTTTCTGTTAACCTCTATTGAAGTAAAGATTTTTAAATGTTGTAGGTAATCTTAAGAACAGAATAACAAAATAAATATCTAGTAAATACAATGTGTGAAGGCAATGGTTATAAATAGCATCTAAACAACAACCAGGATGTTAATACAAATATGTGAATCTAACAAATATCAATGCTAACATTTAATCAATAAACTACAAGTTTTCTTTAACAAATTCAGAAATGTATTACAGACAGTTTTCCAGTTGCATACTTGATTACTAATGTCACTTAAGATCTGTACTTAAGAATAGCTGAGCTGAGGTGTTTGTACAAGTATACTACACTTGTAGTATTTTCATAGTTTGCATAAGCTCAACACAGATCAGTGTGCATACAGTCTGGGATTCTTCTCAAGAACAGCCTTGCATCAGTTGTTTCTTACCTGTCTTTAAGTTTTGAAGTACGCAGCTTTTGTTTTATCCTTGGCTTCAGTAGAATTGCTCTGTCCTTATCCCTGGCAAATGGAGAGTGAACAGAGTAAAAAAAAAAAAAAAAAAACCAACAACTTTGATTTTTGTAGAGGGGGTGTGTATGTTACTGTTTGTAGAAAGCTCTTCCTAATTTTTAAATAGTGGCATAGTATGCTTTGTGCCTATTTTACCATTGATTTATATTTTCTTTGTACAGTTTGTTGCATAATTTAAGGACCCGGATATAAGGCTTGGAAGCCCATCCCTTGTGTTTCTTGGTTTATGACTGTCGGCTTTGTGGAATACGGCTGAGATGAAAGGATTTCTTGAGGATGCAAATTACTCCATTGGTCTGTTGGATGAAGGAGCAACTCTTGCAGATGTTATTGACAACTGTATTTATGAACATACTCATGTAAGTTTTTTGTAAGTTTTCCAAATCTTTGGTTTAGTTCTCTAAGTCTTCAAACTAGGTCAAGGTATTTAGCACTGATGAGCTTACAGCAACAGAGGAACAGTCGGCTAAAACTCACCTTACAGAGTAGTTTCCTCTTCTAATTCTACTTCTTTGCTGTTTGTTTGCCTCAGGCTGAATTTTGTTGGGGAAATTTGGGCAACAGTTGTTACCTCCCTGAGTGTGGCTAGCAGGAAAGTAGTCTTGCTGCTGTAATTAAATACAGGTTCCTATCTCGAAATTCTTTCAAGAGATTTTATTATCAGTGGGGTTTAGACCAGGAACCTGAAATTGGGCAAGTGGATATTGCTGAGTTAGAAACATTTTTTTGTTGTTGTTCTTTCCCTAAAAATATGCCAAAATTTAGACAAATATGTATGCTGAGCCAGTTTAAAGCCATGTTTAACATTTCTGTGGTTGATCACAGTTGTATGGTTATACATCTTCCCGTTACCCTTCTCTCCATTGGAAACATGGGTATGAGCATTCTGTGAGGTGCTACCTTTTTTCTTTCAAGAAAATAAACTGGTCGAAAAGCTATTAAGGTTTAGCAATCTACTGGAAAGAAACTTAAATAATTCTGTGTATACAATAGTAGTTTTATTGAATAAGGCTTCATTCACTTCTTAGGAAGCAGGAAGATGTTGTAGCCTTTTGCTTTATAGACAAGATTGTAGAAAAAGTAAGCTTTAAAAAAAATATGAAGTTTAAGCAAATCCTGTGTCCTTAACATGCCATACCTATGAGTTGTTCACTTTTCCCTTGGTTTATCAGAATTAATGTTCAAATGCAAGTGTTCAACTATAGTACAGCAAATAGCTAAATCCCATGGCCTTCTGAACTCAGGTGTAGGATTCCCAAATCCTGATTCCTAATATTCTTTTTCTGTCTAGCAAATAAATAGGTAAACTACTGGCAACATGTCATGTCTCCAACCACTGGCTGGCTCACAGAGGATAGCTGCCTCCTGCTGCTTTCATTTACTCCTTTAGCTCAAGGGGTAGAGGCCTGTGTCATGGATCTAAAGCTCCAGATCCCATTCCTGCTGGTGACCCGTACAGGGGGTCAGTATGCTTCCACCCGATGGAATTTCTATTTGTGTTTTTTAAACAGAAATAAAGACATTGTATACAATAAGCCACAACATAGTTTCATATCTGCAAAAGTCAAGTGCTAGAATTGACATTTGATGTACAGTCTTAATTCAGATGGATCATATATTTTGTGATGGTCTTTAACGGATAAACAGTAGGCCATTCATCTACAGGAGTTTTACTGACTGCACATTATAAACAAATATAGAATGATCTGTTTGGATTTCAATCCACTACATCCACATAATGACCTGATATGAGAAAGACTATGGTAACAGATGTACAAGGGAGACTGTTAACAGTTTCCAGAAAAGTGTCTGTGCATTTTCTTAAACATTATGTATTTGACTCTGCAACCTTAACACAGAGTTTAGTTCTTAAAATTCTGTTTGAACTCTGTGCTTCACAGATGTGGAGAACAGTCTCAAACTTGACTTCCTGAATTAAAATACTATCAAACAAATTTTTAGTGAAATGAGCTATTAGCTAGATGTTAAAATAATGGTAGAGCATTAAATTTTATTCCTTGTATAATAAGCTATGAATTATGTTGCAACTGGAAGCTTTCAACCCAGTGGATTTTCTTCCTCCAAAAAGTTGCAGTCTTCTGAAAATACATAGTTGGAAGAGATTTGTAACCTGTTCTGTATTTTTAGATAAAATCAGTGTTTGGCATTTAAGTAGTGTCTTTTGTTCAGGAATCTCAGAATACTGTCTAAATAGCATTCATAATATCTCTGAAGTGGTAGGTATTCCCTTTGAGTTTTTTTTTTTTTTAAAACTAGTTCAAATTGCTAGGTGAAAGTAAAAACAAAAGCATTGTTCATGGTCAAACCTAAAAGTTAATAGCAGGGTGAAAAAAACGTACGTAATTCTTTTAAGACTTTCATGGGTTGCTTTTGTTTTGACAGCAAACCCACAATTTCAGACATTTTATTTTCTTATTCTTCCTTTTTTTTTTTTAGACTGGAAAAAGAGCATTTTATGTTGGTGATCTTGGAAAGCTGGTAAAGAAGAACATACAATGGCAGAATGTGATGGCACCAATAAAACCATTTTATCCTGTAAGATGCAATTCTACTCCAGGTGTACTTGAAATTTTGGGAACCCTTGGTGTTGGATTTGCATGTTCCAATAAAGTAAGTTTTTCTTTTCTGTGTATCTGTGTGCCTTATTTTCTTCCATATGTCTGCTGTTTTAAAATCAGCTTTTTGGTATTAACTGCTATGGTTATAAATAGTATAATTTAAATTGTGAACTCCTGTGTAACTGGCTGTTGAAAATCTATACTGCTATGCTAGAAGCAGTGGGTAGTTTTCCTCTTTAGTGTGTTTGACTATTTAGTACAGTACTAGAGCACATCTAAAAAATTCAGTAAAGATAGTGCACTGGACTGTGTCAAACTCCGTTATGCTCTTGTTTTTCAGTCTGAAATGGCATTGGTACAAGACCTGGGCATTTCTCCTGAAAACATTATATATACAAATCCTTGCAAGCAAGCTTCTCAGATAAAGTATGCAGCGAAAGCTGGGATAAACATAGTGACTTGTGACAATGATATTGAGCTGAAGAAAATTGCACGTAACCATCCAAATGCTAAGTAAGTATCAAAATTCTGGTTTTGCTTTTTATGTGAGGGAAACTTAATTTTGCCTGTGTTCTGGGTTGTTTGAGTTGCAAGCAAGGTATATGGCTTCTTTAATACCATTCTATTTTTCTCTTCTCTTTGTCTCCTTTGAAGGTAGCTTTTTTGTAACTTTTCCCCTACTGGGTCTTAGCTTCCTAATATGATAGTAAGGCCCTTGTTTTGGGAAAAATCTTGCATTTTGATTTCATAGGGCAGTCTTTATGTAAAGGTTTCAGTGACTGAAGTTCAGAAGTCGGGCACCTCATCATGTGCAAGTACATCTTCCTCCTGCTCTGTTGTGGCTTCAGTGTTTTCTTTCAGGGTATTCTGTTTGGATATTAGTGGCTTCAGCTGCAGTCAGGGCTGAGGCTATTGGCAAATGAGCATGTGGATCGGGTCCCATCTAGGCTTTGGGCATGCTCTGCAGGTCTATTAAATACACCTACAGATATTTCCCTACTATTAAAAGAGTGAGAAATTTGACTCTGGGTCTATTTTTAATCACTTCAGTATTGGCCCAGATGCTTTCTGTAGGGAAGTGATGAAAGCTGATGTTCAGGTTGTTAAAGACGAGAATTTTATTGCTGCCAGTGTATTGTGGTCTCTTTGGACGGATGGGCACTCATGCCATGAAGAGTCACATCCCTCGCATATGAATACTTTGGCTGTGGGCCATACCTTTAAGAAATTTGGAGTCAGAGCTTAAGTGACTGTTACAGTGCTTTCCAGTGATTAATGAGGTATAACTTCCCACCAATGTTATCAGAGCACACTAAGAAACTGAATTCCTGACATCCTTTACAAAGCCCTTGGTTCTAGATAGTCCTTATTAAAGTGTCATGTCTTCTCCCAAAACTGGACATAGTTGTAAAATTGAGAAGACTTTACCAAGTTCAGTATCTGGAGACTCTGCTCATCCCACCTAGTTACTCCTCAAGAGTCAATATTGCTGTTGCTAGTGAATACACTTCATCCTCATGGAAGCCTCAGTGCTTTGCATACTGGAGAGTACTTCCTGTGCAAAGAATGCCATGTATGACAAATGTGTAAAATGCTGGCCTTGACATACTCCGTGCATTTGAAAGCCTTGGCAATGCTAAAGGTGTCTCTTATGTCATTAGTGTTTTACCAGTTATCACTGGAGTTTTTAGTGCTTTGTTAGTTTTTACATTGACTTATTTCCTTGAGTCTAACAGCCTCTTTTAGAAGATGTTGTCTATGGCAATGTGCACAGCAAGAGAAGTTAGGATGCAGATTTCTCTTGAGCTGGAGAAACTGTAAAGTGGGGAGACAGAATGAAGGAGTTTCATGAGCTAGAGAAAAACAACAAACTCTACTTCTTTTCAAGGATCCCATAGTCTAATATTTTATACCAAGTACAAGAAACTCAATTTCTACAAAAGAACTGCAGTTTGCCATCTAAATTTTCTAGAAACCTGATCTCCAGCTCTCTTACTGGGTAGAGATTTGTTTGCTTGTTTTATTAGAATTCTCTTACTCGGGTCATTAAAACTTGGATGCTGAAGTGACAACCATGAACTTTTTCTTTCTCTTCCTTGGCATAGTTTAAAAAAGTCAGAGCCTTTATATAGCCTTGTTCTTCCTATGTGTGGTTGTTATAGCTAGGTTGTCTTTTTGTAGATGAAGCTAATGATGCTTTGGCTGAGGAAATCCTGCTTAGAAAGCTGTAATTCTCCTTATTTTCTGAAAATTCTTGTAACTTTCTGCACTAAACTCGGTAATGGGTGGCTCTCTCTTTATAATTGATGTTTCTGCCTTTGAAGTCTTAGCAATGCAAATGATTGCAAACTTTTTTTTCTTTAAGAAAGAGGAGAAATGTTAGAAAGGAGTGCTTAGTTTTTCATTTCTTTATACCTTTGGATTTTTCCAGGCAAAGTTCTAACTGCTAAGGTTGCTGGTGTCCTAAGAGTTCTAGTAGAGGCATGGTTGTTATAAGTATTAATGCTTCCTTAAAAATAAACAAAAAAACCAAACCCCAAACACACACATCATCCTCTAGCCCTGGTCTAACTGGCTGAAACCCAGGAAGAAGGATCCTACTAGATTTCTAGAAACCAGAATTTTTTATTTTTTTTTTACTGCAAACCATTGAATAAGTGTCTTGACTCACTTAGAATACTGCCATAACAATTCATCAATAAAATTTAACATTGAATGTTTTTAAGAAATGGTTTTGTCTAAACTTAATGTGAGGTTACAAACCATAGTATTATGGATTTGAAGTTTTTTTACATTTCAAAGAGTTTAACTTTTGACAATTTTTTGTTATACCTAGCACTTTTTCCAAATGCCTTACAAAATATTGACTACAGATTTCTTGAACAGAATTGTCTGTGCAAGTGGAGAAGCAGGAAATGAGAGGCTAGTCAAAGTTTCTCAGGATGAAGTGGTATAAATTAAAATTAACAAGGATTGCCGGGCAACCTGTGTGAGAACTTAGAATTTTTTTGCTCTTTACAAAATGCATTTTAAACACATCATGAGACATTTGGAAAGGGCTTTTAGAACTCAAGGTAGCTGTTAGGCCAACATTGTATTTTGTAGTGGCTAGGCTAAGTTTTGCTTGTTGCATGTCTTGAACTGTTTCACTTTGGGTGCAGAGCTTCTACACTTGGTTATGCTCTCCATCTTGGTTAACTGCAGTGTGCTCTGCAGTCTGTGTGTATGTCATGACACAACTTCTGTTTAGTTTACCACATGGCTAATCAATTCATCCTTATTGTAGGGGGGGAGAGGAGCGACTTTCTTAGTGGACAGTAGTTTGAATTTGTGAGCTCTGGGGATATACCTCTAGAAGTTTTGATGTGAACATGCCTTTGCCACTCAAGTGTTACTTTGATGTAGAAAACTGTCAATACTGGTACTGCAGTTTGCCAAACCTACCCAGAATGAGGCTTTGACCGGAGGGAGGAAGGTGTTTTGCTGCATGAGACTGTAAGAGATGGTACCCATTGCCTCCCTGTTCCACAAGTGCCCTGGAAGAAGGGGCAGGGAATGGACTGACACCCCCACCCCATCCCTGGTCTGTGTCCTCAGCCGGGAGGGGAGGTAGAGAGATGTGGCCAGGGTGTGCTTTCAATGTGTCAGCCTGGTGTTGTCCAGATGCTGAGTTTAACCAAATCTGACACATGACTGACTAAAGGGGAATCTCCATGCTCTCCTCTTGGCTAGAAAGGAGGACAGAGATGGGAAAAGCATGTTACAGTCTTAATGGTTTTATGAGGAATTATACTTTATGAGAAGGTAACATTCTCTTTTATTACAGCACTCAACAGACTCTTGCTGCTACAGAAGAGTCTTAGTTGCTGCATTTCGAAATCCCTTGTCCTTGTTGGCTCCATGTTTTAGCCCCTAATTGCTAGTTTTTTCTCTGTACAGGATTGTTTTTATTAGGTTCACTTGACTCATCCATCGATGGAGCTGGAGTACTGACAACATAATCAACACACTTCTGACAGTCTTCAGGCTTCACATGTGCTGATGATGTAAACCAACTGCCCCAATCATCTTCCCCTTCTCTTAGGCTCTTACTGCACATTGCCACAGAAGACATTACTGCTGATGAGGAGATGAATATGAAGTTTGGCACCACCCTGAAGAACTGTAGGCACCTCATGGAATGTGCTAAGGAGTTGGGAGTCCAAATAGTTGGTGTCAAGTGAGTAACTTTATTGTTCTCTGCTGACTGAGCAGATGTTTGTATGATGTACTCAAGATGTAGAATACAAAATAATTTTTCCCTTCCCCACTTTGGTGGTATTTTACAGGGTTTAAAAAAAACCCCAACTTTTTGGATCATGAGTTTCTGCTTGCAAGCAAAGTAACTATTACAGACATCAAAGCAATTTGAAATAGAGTATCAGAAATCCTTCTGTCAGCATAAAAGCAAAGTTTAGAAGCCTCTCCTATTTTCTAGCTGTACTTTTGAACTTCCATGGTAACTTGATTTGTATTTTTCCAGCATAACAGAAGTGCTAGTATAGCATGGAATAGCTTGGACAGACTTTGAACAAGATGAACATGGGGTGGTTTTTCTAAGAGTTAGGTCCTATGTCACTCTTTGATCATATCAAGACAAACTACTCAGATAAGCTTTTGACTTGCAGATGGCAAGAATGAACCCTACTGTTCTGAGAGCTTCTAAATGATCTGTAGTGTTTTAATTTGAAGTTTGAGAAAGATTTTACTATATGGAAGAAAAATGCATGCACAAGTCTTTGTTCTGTCTACCTTTAGCTACTAAGGTATCACATGCTCATGAATGTTTTAAGAAAGCAACCAAACAAGTAGAAGAGGGTGGGTCATCAAGACAATAAAAAGGATTTAAAATGGAAGCCAGATTTTGAGGATTTAAACCACAATTGTTCTGATGTAAATATGTTTGAAATTGATGTTATATTAAAGTATAAACATACTATAATCTTTACAAATTACAAATATATTTAAAAATTAGGTGATACTACTGAGAAAATATACCTCATATAAATGTCTAAAGTAACTTTAACAAAAATCACATGGCTTTTGTGCATTTTCTTCATAAAAAAAAAATTTAAAAATCCACATGTGGGTTCATGCAAGTAAGTCTAAAAAGTGACCTTTGCCTCAAAATGGCATTCCTTAAAGGAGTAGACTTGGAGTAGAGTGTCATGGCTCAGATGGGTGTGCATATGGTCTGTCCAGAACCAGCATACCATACTAGTCTTTAGGAAGCTCATGGAAATGTTGGCGCTCATTTTAGCACCTCAGTTACTAACAGTATTATGGCAGTACTTAAACCTTTTGGACAAGGAACCAGAGGGGATTCAGGAGTTTGTGGGAGGCATCAGTACTTCTCTGCCTCTGACCTGTTCACCAGCCTGTTTGGCCTTGCTGTGAAACTAGGACCTGGCCTGGGGTGAAGGTGCTTCAGAACAGGTTGGCAGTGGGACACACCTCTCCTCACCCTCTCCCAAATGTTGGAGAGAGTAGATAGTGTGCACAATACAGCCTTAGCTTTGAGAAGAGAACTGGATGGCCCAGGAGAGAGGGTATACTGGTGAGGCAATATGGAATAGGTTATGAGAGGAGAGACTGTATACAGGTACTGTTAGCATTGGCACCCACTGAAGAACAAGTTTTAACTACTTTGATAGTGAAGACTGAAAGGTTCAGTAAATCTGTTGTTATTTCTTAAAGAAGACAATATTGTAGGACATTCTTAGCATGAAGAGCAAGACAGGTCTCAAGTACAAATCCAATGGCATAGAAGGCAATCTTCTGAGCTTATTCTTTGCACAGTTGCTGTATTATTATGCAAGGTTGTCTTGAGCCACTTGGGAATGAATTACTTCCATTGCTGTTTTAGATGGTGAAACAGTTTGCTTGGTCTGAAAGCTGCCATGGTTCAGTGTATTAACTGCATTTTTATTCCTTTCAGATTTCATGTTTCAGGCTCTTGCAAGGACCTGCAAACGTACATTCATGCTATATCTGATGCTCGGTGTGTGTTTGACATGGCTGTAAGTAGATACATATACACACATGCAATTGCTACAGTAGAGGATCCATTCTGTTCTAATCATATGAACAAGCCAACTACATTATTTCCAAAATATATCAGTGTAAGAAATGGAACTTTTGGTAAGGGACTAAATAATCCATTGAGAGACGTGGTTGAGGTAAAACAAACTTCATAATCCTAATTGTGGACAAAGGTTAATGAATACTGTCCCACTGACAGGCAATAGCCTTGTATGCTATTTTCAAATAATAAGTTCGTTTCCCACTTTTGAATTTCAAAAAGCCTTTACCAAATCTGTCCTGCAAATACACCGCTGACATTTTTAAGTTACATTAAAATATTAAGCATTTGTATGCTGGTTTTTGTGATATAACCACTAATTTGGTGCATGTGATCTCTGAGATTAATAACTAAGCATCGTAAGAAATAAAGGTGTCATGTTGTGGGGGGATATCCAAATTTGGATAAAGAGGAATGGATTTGTTGGATGCTTCAGATGACTCTCGTGAGTCTCACATGTTCTATGTGTATTTCTCATATTGCAAAATTCAAAAATACCTTCTCTGAACATCTGTCTTCTGTAAATGAGAAGGTTATAAACTAAATAGAGAAGACTAAGTCTTTTTACTCTTACTACTGCAGTTAGTGCAATAGCTGTGACTGGTAACACATGGAGGGCAGCAGAACTAAAGTTCTCACTGATCTTTGTGCAAATTTGTTGTAGCAGTCTTGTCACGTAAGCACTATCCAAAAGATGTGCTTTACACATTTGTAAATTCCTAAAACTTTCTTTTGTCAGAATGTACCACCCTGTTCAACAAATACTGTCTGAATATAACAAATGCCATGAGATGGGAGTTGATGTTGCTGTGGAACTTCTACATGAGAACTGTGTAACCAGCCTCTGTTGACATCCCAATGCTATTACTACTAGGTTTAACAGAGCTATAACTTTACGATGCCTTTACTCCGTCACTAAGCATACTCTGCTAAATATGCTCAAAAGTATAAGTACATAGAAAACAACCACAGTGAGGATCAACAAAAAACATTCTTACAGTTACAGTTGTCTGTGTACTTATGTTCTGCTTATGCATTTTTAGGAAGAATTTGGCTTTAAGATGAACATGTTGGATATTGGTGGGGGCTTCACAGGTTCAGAACTTCAGCTGGAAGAGGTATGCAATATACTGAAAGTTGAAACTCTTAATTTTGATTTAGGAAGTTGAAGTGGTTAACCCTTCAAACTGCAACTAACATTGATAGCTGAAACCTGTTCTAAATTCCATGTTAGACTGTAATTCATAAGATCCAGATAATTGGTTTTATATTCTTATCATGGGTAGTGTAATCAGTCCTTGGAGGTGATCATTATTTCTCTTTAATCCTGTTCATATTGGGTGAATGCTGACTTAAGCATGTCACAGCTTAAACTACTATGCTAAGCCACCTTAACAGTAGTAATTCAATTTTTTTGGGCAGTTGACTGTTGTTGTCCAACTGGTTACTCTATTGCCTGGTTTGGGCCAGGATTGCTTAGCATGCTTTGGATCATAAGCCATAGGGCTACTCTAAGAAAGTTTCTGGTGCTTTGCTTTAGAACTGAAGACTAAAGGTCTTGCTTTTATCTTTGCTTTGTCTAGCCTTTGATTTGGCCTAAATGGGATCTTTAGTATGCAGTGGCACATAGAATAACCTGTTTACACTGTTATGTTGTCTGAAAGACAAACTCCTTGAATGTAGGACAGTGAAAGTGATTCAGTGAAAAGTTGCTAAGAGCAATCCGGGCTTTTCTTAGTTCTAACTGTTCTGTTACTTGTCCAGAATACTTGTTAATCTTCAAATATCTGGCTTAAGATTTGAGCATCAGTATTAAATCATTCCGTTTCTAATACAACAATATTCAGAACTGATCACAAAAAGGTCCTTTTCTTATTCTTCTGGGTTCATACGTAATTTTACATTATCTGTCGTGCTGGACAAACTTTGAAATGACTTGTGCAATCTTGAGTGTACTACAACTTGAACTTTGGCTGGGAGGGGGGACTGTGTAGTACTCAGACTCATAGTACTCAATCTTCAGTGTTCAGCAGAATGACTTATTTTCTTAAATGCTTCTGTAAATTTTGGACCTCTGGTAAGGGCACTTCTCAGAATAGAGGAACAGAGTAAGCTTTTGGTGTGCTCACTAGAACTGTTGCTGGCTGAAAGTGTGTGTGTATCTGATACATACGTAAGCTGAGTTTCCTTGGTCTTACCTCTGACTTAAATTTCCTAGGTTAATCATGTCATCAGGCCCTTACTGGATGTCTACTTTCCTAAGGAATCTGGTGTTAATGTGATTGCAGAGCCTGGATGTTACTATGTTTCATCTGCATTTACTCTAGCAGTTAACATCATTGCAAAGAAGACTGTTGAGTATGATAAACTTCTTCCTTCTGGAGGTAAGGGTCATATTCATCTTTTACACGTTACGGATCAATACGGATAACTGCCCACTCTTAGTCAGGATGGACTAGTTTGTCTCAGCATATATTTAATACATTCCCTTATGCTTCCACTGTAATCCACCTTTGGGGTTCTGACCATATGTTATCTGTGTATCTTTCTTTGTTACATTGTGTCACCACTTTTTACTAGGTTTCCTTCCTAGGTCACATGTTTGCTTACTAGGTTTGGCTTCTCAATGGTGAAACCTATATTGGGTGCTTTACAGAAGGTGTACTAGAAGGTTCTGTATTATAAGAGCATAGAAAAATGTATCATAGAGTGAGCTGCTTCTCTGCTAAAGTAGAAATTGGATTTATATTCTTAACAGTGATTATTACTGAAAGTATTAATTTTATTAAGCCTCACGCTTAATGTTACAACTGAATTTATAATCTGGTCTCATACAGATTACTCTGCTCGTAATTCTCCCATTCCAGTATATATGGAACCCACTTGTCAGGAGAAAGTAGTTGACTTAAGTTAGATTGCAAAAGGACTACTTATGACAAAAAATGCATGCAAGACAACTTCTTTTTTACTTCCAGTGGAGCAAACCAGGAATGATGATGAACCAGTATTTACATATTACATAAATGATGGTGTTTATGGTTCTTTTGCAAGTAAATTGTCTGAGAAACTGAATACTATCCCAGAGGTTCACAAGGTGAGTCCTCCTATATTCTTCAGAGATAGTCCTTATTATCCTTATATTTTTAATACAGATTTAAGACTTCATATGTATATAATTATGTATTGTTTATAAAATTATCCTTATGTATATTTGAAAGTTTTCTGATTCAATAAACTGAAGCCTGAATTACCTGGATCATTTCCATATAGAAATACAAGGAAGATGAGCCTCTGTTTGCAAGCAGCCTTTGGGGTCCATCCTGTGATGAGCTTGATCAAATTGTGGAAAACTGTCTTCTTCCCGAGTTGAGCGTTGGAGATTGGCTGATCTTTGATAATATGGGTTCTGGTACCTTAGGTGAACAGTCTACCTTTAACGACTATCAGAGGCCACTGATTTACTACATGATGTCTTTCAGTGACTGGTAAGAAAATTATTTTGGTAGTGGCAAGGTTGTTTTCAGTTCCTTCAAGAGTGTATACTTACAACCAAATATAAATTATATTTGATGGCAAATATAGGAAGGTGTAACTGAGTGCAAGAATGTGCCTTTTTAGTTTGTGGGTTTTGTTTTGTTTTTTTTAAAAACTATTGTCTGACTTTTGCGAAGACTAAACTGAGAGCTGTGATAAAATGCCTACTTTGCTCTGAGGTTGACAAAGGAAAGCAAAATACCTAATGTTGACTGTGAGTTTAGTGGTAGTTGTAAAGCCTTTTACTGTTTGATGTCAACCTTTGAGCTTTCCTAATACTAGTAATTGGAACTTGCGTACTATGTTAGCACCATTGTTGTAGGCAGGAAGGGCAGTAACGCTGTCATGGTGATGGTGAGAGCTGGGTTACCTGTTCCAATACCAAGGCAGCCAGTGCCCTGCGCTTCTGCCAGTGGAGAGTCACGGCCTCTTTGTGTCTGCCAAGCACTTGAGTAGCTGATTCTCCCTTCTGCTGAGGCTGGGGCCAGCCTATCCAGGGACAGTGGACTTCAAATGCTATTTTCAAGGCTGGTTTCTGATGTGAAATTGTGCATGAAAACACCTTATTACAACTCTCACCCTTTTCTGCTGCAGGGATGAGATGCAAGATGCTGGAATTGCTTCAGACACATTGATGAAGAACTTCTTCTTTGTGCCTTCTTGCATTCAGCTGAGCCCAGAAGACCGCTTTTCCACTGCAGCTTAAACAGGCATTAACGCTTCATTTAGACCTGCAGTTGCAAGTCTGTAGTTTGTCTGGTCAACATTCCAGTGTGGAAGAAATGGAACAATCTTGAATTCAATTCATTCTCTTCAAAACTTGAAAAAATAGTAATAGCTAATGGGGACCAGGCAAAACGAGCTACAGCTACAATTCACTGGGGGGTGGGAGGGTTAGATAATGGTGTCCAAATTTAAAATCAAGTTCATTCAACCCCTGAGCGTTTAAATATGCAACAAAATGGATGACTTAGTGGAGATGGAAACCCATCACTTGGGTTCTTCAACAGTTTACATACAAGTACACAGTTTTTATACTAAGGATTCCTGTTAGAAAAGTCTTGTAAAGTTATTGTCTTTCGCCCAGATATATCAAATGTCAGTGGGAGACCAGTGTGACTTCATTAGATGTTTAGTGTATTTAGAATGTGTAAATTTGTGCTTTGAACTGTAGTTTAATAAATGTAAAATTGCATCATAGTATTTGTTGTATTTGACCCTTGATGTATCCCTTGTATGATTGCAATAAAACTTTGTGTAGATTTTACTGTTTTTCAGGCTAACTTTGGGAGGGGCTAGGCAGAAGAGGTAGCTATAAAATAGATGTATACATGATTGTTTTGAGAAGCCTTCTTTTCTCTAGCCCATTATTTCAGCTTTGTATTAAACCATAAAAAAATTTAAGATTGATAAACCTGTATGAAGTGAAAGTCATATAAGTTCCTGGAAGGCTAAAAAGGCAATCTGTGGTGTGTTTTTTAGATATGACCTTAGACTCAGTTCTTAACACCAACCAGCAAACCTGCAATAGATAGAGCTGTGCACAGAAGAAGCAGTCTTTTAGCTAGTGTGCATGTAGTGCCCCTGAGGCAGCATGGGTTCACCCAGCTCTGCAAGTTGTCACAGAACCTTTAGCTTTTTCTTTTTCTTTTTTATTTTTTAAATGGCATTTATTGAAGTCTAACTTTCAACTTCAGCTTGTTCTATATAGTGTTGACTTCTAAGAGAAGGGCTACACCAGTCTTCAGAAACCTCAATGCTCTCTTGCGCTGGACTTTGTTTAAATATATTCCCAAAGTAAAGGTAAAGCACACTACTAGAAGTATATATGCCAGCTGCACTTAGTAACTGGAACTGCTGAAACTGGTCAGAGGATTTCTTTATTATGTTACTAGAGCCCCTTGATTTCTTCAAGGTCCTTTTCTTTATCATTTTAACTTCCCCTACTTGAAAAGTGGGGGAAGGAGGAGAGGGGTGTTAGGGCTTTGAAATGGTGCATTAAGTTCTGGGTCCTGTAGTCAAAGGGGACTCTAACCCTTCAGTTGGAGGTAAAATTTCTACCTTTTGGTTGCAAGTATATTTTACATGAGTGCCAGCTGGTAGGAAGTTTTAACTTCTGGCTCTGCAAAGATTTCATAAAACTTGATAAACTTTACTTTCAAGTAAAAGAAAATTCTCAGTTTGGACTCGACTTGTCAGAACAGTTTTACAGGCCAGCTAAAAGAGGTACAAAATGGCTTATGTTTTGAAGATACAGTCTAAGAAGTATTTATTACTGGAATTAAATGTGGAAGTAGGAAATGGAGTAAATAATGATAGTAGGAAACCTTTTTTTTTTTTTGTTGGTTGGGGTTTTTTTTGTTTTGTTTTTTAACCCTGATGTTACTAGCCATCCCCATGTTTCAAGAAGTGATACAAACTTCAGTCTACCAGTTGAGGTCTTTCTCTAGACAAAACGGACTGCTGCATGGTTTTTGACTAAATGCAAATTACAGTTGCCTAAGTTAACAGGATTCTGTTATGCAGTCTTGAGGAGAGTTGTTTTATGTTAACTTACAGATCAGTTGAAAAAGTTCCTCTATAAATGATGCAGTGGTCAGAGCAGAAATATTCATTGTACTTGAAGACAGTTTGCCATTAAAAACAACCTGGAGTTTGAACATAGTATGTATTTCAATTTGATTTGCTAAGTGTTACTTATTTATATTGTAATTGCAATTCAGAATTTTACTCAAAATATAAAAGCTGAGTGGTTTCTATATAGTATTTGGAACTAACATAGCTCTGTCATGCTCAATACACGTATGCAACTCCTCTTGTTGACCGAGGCTACTGCTCTTGTAGCCCTGCTGGTACAGCTAGCTGCAGTAGCCAGACTTTCTTTGATATTGATACGTGCAAACAGTGTTTTGGTGTATAATACAATTACTCATTGTGCATGCCAAACAGATCCCACCTGCTTTTGCCTGAAGTACTCCCCTGATACAGCCCTCCAGTCTGCACACCATTTCCCAAGGGAGATCCAGGGCCGTAACCTGAGACAAAGCTGTGCTGCTAGTGGTGCCAGTTAGCCCCCGGGAACGGGAGAAAACGATTCTGCCTTTTCCTTGTGCGTCTAAGCAGCTGCGCAACTGGCTTACATTGGCTCAAAATAAAAGTGGGTGCCTTGGATCCACCATTGGATGTGTTGCCACTTCATATATACTCTTAATTGCTGCTTTTTGGGGGGGGGGTGGCGGCATAGTCTGTTAATGTGTTTCATAGTAAGCTTCTACAGGTTTGAACCCTGCTTTTTAAAAAAAAAAACAAACCATTGATCCAAAACTAAACAGAAGCAGATGCTTTAAAAGGTAGGGCAGGCAGTGAAAAATCAGGTTTGTAGCTCTACTTCCTCTTGGAAAAAAACCAACCTGCTTTTAGTCCCCAATAGCTGGGTAAGTGCCGTGCTCTGGTCTAGCTTGGTCTTGCTGATCAGCTTTGCTCTCCGACTCCTGCCCAGATGACAGGACCCCATACCTCTGGTCTCCTCCTGCGTGAGGAGTAGAGCGGTGTGCTCTGGGGGCTTTGCCAAGACCTTGGGCAACAGCTGAAAAGCAAAGAGAGAAGGCTGCTCACGGCCGCAGCAGGGCCCTGCTGCTGCTGCTCAAAGGAGTGGCTCTGAGCTGCTCTGCCCGTCCCCTGAGGGGCAGCCCTGGGTGCTGGCTGTGCCGGCTGCCTGCCAAACACTGCAAGGAGCCCGGACGAAGCAGGGTGTGTACCAAAGGTGGCTTGTCTTAACTGGTCTGACCGTAATTGAAGGAGAAAGTCATTTCTGTGACTGCCACAGTCCTCTGGTTCATGTGCTGAAGGAAGGCCTTAGACGATACACGTTTCATTTTTCCTTATGACAGAAACGCCATGCTGGCTGTAGGCTTCTTGCTCGTTCTCTGAACTCTTATTTCCTCCCTTTATCAAAATCCAAAATTTCAAGTAAGTGGTGGCATGTAATTCACTACCACAATTTACTACTATTTATTGCTTTAATATATGATGAGAGTCGTGCGCTTCAAGGACTTGCCCTGCGGTTTAGGGAGAAGCACGGCCTCTTACTGCCCGCAGCCCGTGCCCCACAGGCACCACTTCCCACTGCCGAGGGGGAGCAGGTTGGTTTGCAGTGCTGGTTACGAGACTACCAAGGGCAGGTGGGTAAAATTCTTCTTAACCCAGGACTGTGGGGCTGTTCCCACAGAGCCTGACAAACACGGGAGCCTGTCTGCTCCACAGCCCTGGGAGAGGGGGTGGGAGCGGTAATGGTGTGAGAGTGGTGTGCCCCCCCCCCCCCTTATTAAAGTCTCTATCCTTGGAATTACAAGCTTTCTCTCACTTTATATTTTAATCTCTTTGCAACTACATAGTCTTTAATCTGAATTAGGGGCATTAATAGGATTACCCCGTCTACTACGTAGGTCAAAGCTAATTGCGCTTGTCAGCCTGAGTCAGAAAGGAGAAGCTGTTGGGGAAGTGGCAGCAGGGGCTGGTCCCCTCTGCCCTCAGTCTGGCCGGCTGCTTCTCATCACCTCTGCACTGAGAGCCAGCAGCCTCTGGTTACAGGTAGGTCTTTCTCCAAAGACTACGTTGCCATTCCCATGAGTTCTGTTGAATATAATACTTTAATGTACTCTGACTGAAATGCTGCAGTGGGCAGTAGTGCAGACCACAACCTCCGTCAAATGTGCGTCATGTAACGACATGTGTCCTACTGTACTACGTCAATATAGGGCAGATAGTTGGTATCAGCCAAAAACGGGAGGGAAAACTTACTTCAGGCCCAAGAATTTATAGCGTGATTTAGCGAGTACCTGCATGATTTTAGATCCTGGTTGTCTATTTTGCTTAACTACACAGTGTCCGGACATGACCCTTTTTCATACCATTAAGAAAATCACGCAGATATTTGCGTCACAAGTTTATTACACTTCTGACATGGAAGTACCTGCTCTTAAGGTGGTGACAGTGGAGGGGAGCTGATGTTTCAGGTCTCGGCAGCAGCAAGGCAGCCTCAGGTCACTGGTGCGTCCGTTGCTGTGGCCAGTTAGGAGAATGCAGGGATGGCAAAGGGATGCTGCGCTGCGCAGCAAAAGGCATGGGCTCCAGCGCTGTGGTTTGAGACCCTCCTCCCGGTAAATCCGCTTTAAAAAGAATAGAGATGACCAGCGAGCCCTCCCGTAGGCACTGCCGCTCGGAAGCAGCATCCGCAACAGCGGCCTTGGGGCATCGGGGCCGAGCTGCCTCCGCCCGTACCCGCATTTTCATCCCGATTACGGAGTTTTGGCAGCTGCCGGCCGGTTCCCGGGGCGTCCCAGCCGGCGATGGGGAGCCGCGGCCGGCAGGGAGCTCCACCAGCCCGCCCTGCGCCATCCCGGGAGCCGCCAGAGCCGGGACGGCGGCGGCGGGGGGCGAAGGGAAGGTCCCCCCCGCCCTCCGCTCCTCTCCGTCCCGCTCCCAGCCCGCCGCCCGGCACCCACTGCCCGTGTCCCGGCAGCCGCTTCAGGGAAGGGGCTTCGCAGGGCGGCAGCCAAGGCATGGCGGCGGAGGGGCACCCCCAGAGCGGGGCTGGGGACACTCACCCCTCGGGGTTAGGCAGGCTGCAGCCTCCACGTGTAACGTTTTAACCCGCTCCTTAAAGGCCCCTGGAAGTTCAGGTGGGGGCCGGCGGCTGGACCTGAGACCCCCCCCCGGGCCTCTTCCCCACAGAACTAATTACCTTGTGATCCTGCGACGCCGGATCAGGACCGCTCCTCTCAGCTCGTGCCGTGCCACCGCCCTGCCCGAGCGGAGCCGGCTCGCCCCACGGGAGCCGCGCTAGCAGGTGGCGTGGACAGGGCTGGCCGGAGAAGCCGTTTCTCCTCCGAGGTGTCTGAGGGTCCAAAACCTCCCTGTTCCGTGTAGGGATGGGGACTGACCCACCCATGCCGGTACCAGCTGGAGGGCAGAGGGGGGAGACTCCGGGACACAGGACTGGGGGACTCGGTCTCCCACACGCACATGGACATTCCCATCAAGAGTTTCAATTTCAAAAAATGACTACTATTTTTCCAACAACGAACGCTTCAACGGCAAGTTCCCAGCCAGCTCTAGGTCGCAAAGCGAGCGGCCCTGGGACACGGGCACTGAGGGGAAAGCCGAGGAGCAAAGACATCTTCTCCAGCTGTCCTTGACCCCGAGGCGCCCACAGCTCCTTTGCCGCAGCCGCCGGCCCGCCGGCCGCCCGGCCCGGGGCCAGCTGCCCTGGCGCGGGCTCAAGGCCGTCGCTCAAGGCCGGTGCCGTCAGCAGGGCCGGGCTGGCAGCGCCCGCGGCGTGGGCACAGCGCTGCCGGCGACAGGCTTCACGTTCCTGCGGGACGGGGAATGGCACCCACCGGCCACCGCACCCGACCTCCCCGCTGCTAAACCCCCTCCGCGGGCTGCGCCGAGATGAGCGACCGCAGCTGGGGGACAGCGGGGACGAGGAGGAAAGCCATCCCTCGGCACCCCGATGGTCGGGGACGTTTTTCTTCCAGGCTGGGCGGTATAACGGAGGTGGCAGTGGCTGCCATGCCGTTCGAAGGCTGCATCGTCCCCCGCGCTCCCCCAGGTTCGGGTTTCCTTTCCCTCCCCTCCGGAGCCGCTGGCCGGTGTTAGAGGCAGCCGCTGCCAGACCCGCCGCCGCTGCCAGACCCAGCCCTGCCCGCGTGGCAGGCACGGGCGCCCGCGTGGAGCCATCCCTCCCTGCCGCGCGGAGCCAGCGGCAGCCAGGCCTCACCTCCCTTCACCCCGCCAACCTAAATCAGTTCAGCTGAAATTTTCCACTTGAGACGCATGCGAGACCAGAATAGATTTCCAGGGCTGGGTTGGTTGGTGGTTTTTTTTTTTTTTTTTGCCCGCTAGCTAGAGGAAGGCCAGACAATGCTTTGCAATGTTTGCTTTTAAAACATCCTCCAGGCGGCTTTTGGGAGTCCCCATTGCACCCGCAGCCCCACAGGGGAGAGCCCCTGGGGCTCGAGGGTGCCAGGTTTGGGGCACCGTCTCAGCCGCTGCTCCCCTGGCAGTCCCAGCCCTTTGTCCCTCGGGGCCAGCGAGCCGAGTCCCACGGAGCCACGACACAGTTTTTCCATGGTGCTGCTGCAGCAGCTGCGGGAGCCGGGTGGGATCCTGCGAGGGCGCGGGCAGGCAGGGGAGGGCTGGGCTGCCACAGGCAGTGGGAAAGGCGGGAGCAGAAGAGGGATTCCCAGCTCCAGCTCAGCTCCCAAAGCGGCCTTTTATTTGGCAGCTCGTGCAAAAAAACAAATCCGCAGAGCAAAGCTGGTTTAGCTTAGCACATTTTGGCATGCTGCTCCTCTGCTCCTGCCAAATCCATTTTGCAGGCTCCCTGGAGCAGGGGCTCTCCCATCGCCTGTGCTGCCGAAGGGCCGGACCCTCGCTCCAGCGGCGGCAGGCAGCCCGCAGCTCTGGTCCCGCTGCACCCCGGCCCCGCTGCGCCCACGGCACACACTCATCCGCACCCACCGCTGCTGCTCTGCCTGCACAGCCGGGGTGCAGCTGCTGTCCCCCGAGCCCAAGGCCTTGAAGGATGCCACCTGCTCGGGCATTTCTGTGGGGTTCAACCATCTCAAACCTCAAACAAGGCTGTTTGTTTGTTTTTTTGTTAGCAAGCTAAGAGGAGTCATGCCCAGCCTGGCTAGGAAAGGGCAGGCACATAAAGCCCAACAGTGCCTTTGCTGCCCGCTGCCCATGGACAGGTCTGGCTCCGGACCTCGGTGCTCCGGACTGGACCTGCTGGTACCGCTCACCGGGCTGCGAGTACGCGGGGCTGCAGCTCCGGGTACCAGACCTGCACAGCCACCACACAAAACCACTCCTGGCCCAAGCAGTCACTGGCAACCATGAGGCAACCCCCCCCTGCTCAGAGCAGGGAGTTTCTTTGACCTCAAAGCTCTATTAAACCTGCAGACCAGTCAAGTTGGATGCAGCTCGAGCAGGAAGAAACTCCTGCCCCGACACAAAACCCCGGAGGACACTGGAGTTAGGGACATTTCAGAGGATGGAACTCTCTCTCACCTGCCAAGTGTTCTAACGTGCACTCACGCAAGACCAAATCACCCACGATGAGACGGTGTCCGGAAGTCCCCGCGTGCAGGAATGCAGACGGTCTGCACGCCGCAGCCCGGCACCTCAGCCGTGCCAAGCAGCGGGCCTGGCTGCTGAGACACGGGCATCCTCCGCAGCCGCCAGCCACGGCCAGGACGGGGCTCAGCACCGCGGGAGACCCCTGCGGACGTGCCACGGGCAGCGGGGGAGAGGAGAGAGGGGACGTGGTGCCACCGGTGCTCCCTGCCACACCGGAGCCTCCCGCAGTCCGTTAGGGCACCTTTCCCCCCAAAGCGCCAGGTTTTCCCAGGAGCTGGTGCAGGCTCCCCGTGCCACGGGCTGATCCCTCCTGCCCCGTGGGCTGTCCTGGGCACCGGCGGGGCGTGGAGAGAGGGCGGCTGGGCTCGCTTCCGCTGCCTGTTCCCATACGGCCACATTTTCCTTCTATGTGTGAACTTTTTTGGCCTTTCCAGTGACTACTCAGGATCCCCCAAACTCACACTGACATTGTCCCTTTGAGCTTCTGGGGTTTGTCTCATACTGCAGCAACTTCACCTTAAAATATGTTGTCTTGCAAGCTCTCTATTTGTACCCGTGTTTTACGCACACACATGAAGCTGGGCCTTGGGATACTTCTGCGGCATGTCCCCGTGACAGAAATTCGATAAACCAGCCATTTCTTTACCCAGTACAGTTCCCAGCTTCTCACTGATTATGCACTCAAATGAGATCTAAGGTTGGTTGTCTCATTTTTAATTTTGAATGAACAACTGCAAATCCCAGGCTCAGGGTTTCAGATAAGGCGTACAATGGAAGGGTGAAGTTGAGGACACGCGCCATGACATATAAAGCAGCCTGGTCTGGAATAAGCTACGCTCAAACTCGCTGAAGGCCCTGACAGCAAGTCAGAAGGCATTGTTTCAGCATTAAGTAGATGATTGTTAATTTTTTCAAAGAAATTCAGCTTCTGCACTAGACCCTCTTGCCCAGTTGAGCAAACTGATAAAAGCAAGCAGAACTGTAACGCTCGAGATGAAAGCCTAGTGTTTGGCTTGGTACCCAGTTCATAATTCACATAACGTTTCTATGCTATCTATAAATCGCAGGACAGGATGAGCAGAGACAGGCCTATTAAATTACTCTAGCTTTTGTGTTTTTTTTTTTAAATCAGTGATCATAGGATTTCGCAATAGATTTCCAAAAGGCCCTTTTGCCATGGTTCACAGGTTGTCCTGTACCCGCAGAGAAACAGCAAAGGAGGCGGGTGACGCGGTGGTTTGCCGGTCTCCCCAAGGCCTCTCTGGAGCTGGCACAAGTTGTGGATGAGTAACCGTGTCTGCAGGCACTCCTGAAGGACAATGGACGCAGCCACCGGGCTGTCACTGCCTGCGTCTGCTGTCGGTGCTTTCAGCCCACAGCAGAGACTTCTCCCACCCGGAGTGGAGAGGAGCTGCCGGACACTGCCCATGCCCCGGCAGAACGCGAGGCTGCTCTTGTGGCGGGCACCGAGGGAGCAGGGCCATCCCTGGGAAGGGGCTGACGCCTCCAGCCTGCTCTACGGACCAGAGTTGAACCACAGCGTTTTTGGGAGCGGGCAAAGGGAGCACATCCTCGGCCTGGCAGCGCAAGTCCTGCAGAGGGGCTTACACCCACGGCAGGTACCACAGACGTCTGGGACGGCCACAGGCTCCTCTCCTGAGCGTCACTGGGGCCACATGCCAGGCTACAATCAAAAAAAGGAGACGAGTGTAGGAGAAGGTGCTGGTGCTCCAGGCAGGTGGCTGGGTCCTCCATGTGAGTACTCAGCTTTTCCCATCGCAGGGGAAGCTGCGGGGCATGTAGTCCTTCCAGGGCTTGGAGTCTGACTTGTCGGCTCTCATTCTTGAAGCCAGAGAAGAAACGGGGGGAAAAAAGCTCCTTTGATAAACTGCTGGGGACAAGTGGTCTGTGAGCATTTTCATTAACAAAACACCTGCACCATTTCCAGCACTTGCAAGCAAACACAATCTAATGTCCCTGACATTTCAACACTTGCAGAGAAAGCAAAGTAAAAGTTCTGGGTTTTTTGGTGTGTTACTCCCAAGGAACTCCCCTACTCCATGGGAGTAAAACAGGAAACTGTCACCCTAAATCAGAAGTCAAACCCAATATTAAAAGGATGGCAACAAGATCCAAGTCAGGTCTGAGGATGGGTTTGTTTTCCCCCTACTCGGGCTTGCTCCAGCATACTGGAGTCTGTCAGCTCACCTGCTCCATCACCCAGGCAGCTCAGAAAGGCAACGCTGACCCTGTGCAGCCCAAAACCACGCTGCAGAGCCCGGCTAACAGGACAAGGAGGCTGACGTCCACCTGACCACAGCTGCTTCCACACGGGAGACAACTGGGGAGAAGACGTGAAGAGAAGCCCCTTGCTTGCACCAGCCTCCCCTGAGGTAAGGGCTGGTGGTTCACTTGCAGGAGAGCAGCTGGGAGGGCACTGGGACGGTACGTCCCGCGGCTGCAGCTCCTCTGACCTTCAAGCAGCACCTCGCCAGACACGGGGATTACCGTAACAAGCTGCCTTGGGAAGCAACACCAAGACAGGCTGTGCTTTCCTCTTCCTGCCCGAACAAAACTGCCTGTGCAACGTGAGAGCTTCCCGCTCAGGACCCACGTAAACAGAGCACACGCGGCCCCCGCAGCCTTTCACCTACTAAACTCTGTTTACATATTTCACTCCTCGCTTTTCTCCCCCCACTGCAAACCAGTACCTTTGTGTGTGCGCGCATGTGGGTGGGTATTGCATTTGGAAGGGCCATATGGTGTTTTCCTGACATATATTTGAGGCCAGATACATAATTGTACTGCCGAGAGATTTCAGATGAGAAAACCTTTCCAGGACATTTAAGCTATATAAATAAGCATAATAAAATGCCTTTATAAATCTGTATGTTTAGTTCTGACAATCTCCTTGCTACTCTACTCAGTACGAAATATAGACACACTGTGACTTAAGAACTTCCTCAGTAAACAAAACAGCAAATGAGTAAGATAAATGGGTATGCGTAGAGAAATAAATGCTTCTTAAAATTCCAGTTAAACACATTTTTATTTTTATTTCATGGCAGTGAGAAAGGAGTACTTAGAAATTATTTTAACAGGGAAAAGGTCTTGCCCCGATGCACTAAAATAAGCAAAGAATTATGGCTGAGATTTTCAAATCTGCCTAAGGGATTCAAGTCTCCAACTAAACCAAACGAAGTGAGCATCCAAATCCTTTAAGCAGCCTCGAAAATCCTCCTATCCATGTGCACAGGGCCATGCATATAAAAGTATATAGAGTTGCATGAGTAGAAGACTTAATACTCCTTTCACCAAAGCAACTAGTTCAAGGGATTCTGAGTATATAAATACATAAAAATGAACTCCAATGAGTTGCGGTATTTGAAAGAGTGCTCAGTTGGTCTGTCATATGATCTAATCAATACTCATTGTTTATTTAACAAGAGTAAATTTGACCCAAAAGTTTCTAAAGCTTCAAGCTCTCCAACACCCAGTGCCAGCAGGATTATTTAAGGGCATTCACCCAGAGTTGCCAAATAGTCCTGCAGTAACCAAACAGACCCACACACTATTTGAGTTTGGGCTGGCCAGAGCCAGGGCTATTAATAGTCATCCCAAAGAGGGGACAGGGGTCTGTGCATATAGGGCCACACATAGATCTACTCCCAAAAACTGTAGCTTCGCCGTGTCATCTGTGTCTTCCTAATTTGGATCCATAAAGCTTCCTTCAGCATGAGTTGCTATGCTGTGTTTCCTTAGTTTAACAGATGCTTTCCAGGCATGGTCTTATTTTACACGTATGTACGTTAAGTGTCTCAGCTTTGCCTTCCACAGGTATGCTGACCAGGATGGTGTATCACGGATTTCACTATGACTGCAAGCATTCACAATGCCTCTAGTTGCTCTCATATGAAATCTGAGCCTTTAAGCCACTGCAATTAAGGAAACAGATCCAAACTGCAACAGACTGACGATATGTGACAACGCAGCTCACGTAGGGCAGAAAATACTTGAGTGGAGGAGAAGGGGGTGTCACACCAGCTTTAGGAGTTCCCAGGACTTCTCCAGAAGTGAGAAGTCCTGGGAACCTGAAGTCCTTTGCCTGACCGAGGAGCAGGCAAAGCCTTCTGGAGAATTGTTATGGATGCTACCTGCTCCAGAGAACTGTACATTACAGCTCATAACGTACATGGTCTCATGAGGTTGACCTGGATTTGAGGTTAACATCAAAGCTTCCTGAGGACAAAGGAAGCCACCTTCCTCCTCTTGTCTGTACTCATGTTCCAGCACTGGTTCCAGACAGCGCTCACTGATCGTGAACAGGACCCATGCAGATGGCATCCACTGCCTGTGCATCCAGGTTCGTGCAGCGGAAGGCTGAATACACAAGCAGAATAGAAGTGTGGAAAATGTGACCCACCTTATCTGACAAAGCCTTCTGTGGGCACAGGAACCCCCCGACCCTCACTCGTTGCTTTCTCTTCCACTCACACTCACATCGATGCTGGAAGTGTCCTTTTTTGGAAGGGGTCTGAAGATGGTTCCTGGTAAGTGCCGGGACAATGATCCTGACCACGCAGAGCGGGATGGAGCTGTTTTCTGATAGTTAGAACTGTTCCAGCTGCAAAACAAACACATGTACACACACACACATTACAACATCAATGTTTCTTTTACAACTGGTGCCATCAAATAAATGAAGATGGTCTTCAGGAGCGCTTTTCAAAACCAACAACTGGATGCAAGCTTTCTTCTGGTAGAGATCTCTCTTTCACATTCTGCCTTTCAGTCCTTGCTCAAAACAGTTCACTGGACTGGGATCAACAACTCCAGAATGACACCCTCTTTCTTTATGCCCAGTATCTGCATTTTCAGTCCCTAAAGGCAGATGAAACAGTATTTTGCAAGAATCATTTTGTCCTGCCACTACTGCAAACCAGACAGTTACTTTTCAACAGCACCCATGAAAAGGCTTCATGGAAGTTCATGCTGAAAATGAACTCATCAGTCAAGCTTCAGCCATTCTTCTTGGTGTAGAAATAGAGCTTACTTGCAAACCCCACCTCAAGTTAACTCAGCAACAGGAAAATACTAGAAAAATGTCGAAAGTGAAAGAAAAAAACATTTCACAAAACCAAACATTTCTGGAAGTAGCAAGAAATGAATGTCAGTTCTCTCCTGGGAGAACGGAGCTATACGCAAGCCTTCTCCTGACTTTTTTTAATTATTTTTAAATACAAGCTACACTTCTGAATCAGCTCTGAAAACTGCAGGGATCACAAAGCTCTTGACCCCAGTCTTACGGCTACACCCAAAGAGACAAACCCAGGGGCCTAAGAAGAGGTTCATGGTGGACAACCATGGTGGACAATGTAGTACATTTCTAAAAACTCAGCAGAATAGAGCCACTGCCCCTCAGCAGAGCAAACCTCTGAGAGACGGTGACAGTCAGCTGCCATGCTGCATACCACATCGAGGGGGAATAGGGGGAAATGGAAGCTTCTGACACAGGATAAAGGCAACCAAGCTGTTCCCCGGGGCAGCTGCTCTGGGAGAGCCTGGTTCCCTACAGGGTCTGAAACTGTCCTCTATGTGCCCCATCTCAACAGCTACCATATCCCTTCTTCTCCACTTCCCTTGTGCCCTCGCAAGATCCTCAGGCTTCCTCAACTTCTCCTAAATTTGAGTCCCCATCACAGTAGCTCTTCTCTCCCCAGTTTTTACCCAAGTCTCTCGGCAGCAAAGGGCAGTCTGTGCTACGTCTGAGTTGCAGCCATGCACATGAATGCCTGCATGCCAAGCAGCCAGCAAACAGGCAGGCCTGAGCTCACTTGGTCTGTCCCTCCACAAAACTCGCCTCTGCCCAGCTGATGGTTCTCGTTGGCCTTGTAGGCACTCATGGTGGGATCCACCTCACCTCACTGCACCTGCTTTGTAGATTCACCCACCTGTGGTAGCTGCCCAGGCTCCCATTATCGGCACGGGAGATGGAGTCAACAGAGCTCAGAGCGCAATTCATCCCGCATCAGGGAAAAATGAAACATGCCTGAACCCTGTGGTTTATATTTACTAGCACTCCACTAACTATAAAAAGAGCTATAAAAACAGATGCTTGTGTTATAAGCACCTAATCTTAGATGAACTCCACCCATAGTGACTCTAGGTACATTTATATTCACTTTGCTATTTGAACCCGAGAACAACCTTGGGCTCAGGGTCAAACAGTGCAAACTGGCTCACTTCCCAGCTGCTCACAAGGGTCCTCTGGAGCAGTTGATTTGCACCCACAGAAAAGATGAGCGGGAGCATGCCAGCGCACTTCCCACCTCCCCAGGCCTCCTCGGCCTCCCGTGCCAGCACACTTACTAGCACAGGCCACGCTCCACAGCTTTCCATGGCTGTTTTGCAACAGACATGTGCCTACACATCTACACCCTTCCAGGCATTGACCTCATCCACCATCCCTTCTTCCCCTCATGGAGAGGAGACTTTGGACCAGGGAGACAGCAGTCGCAGGCGGGTTCAGATTGATGAGGTCTTCACAAGGCTGCCTGCCAGCCCTGTAACTCCGGCACATCACCCACTGGGCCCCCATCTCAATGGACTGGAGAATCGCCACCACCCTTCGGAGGCTGGCAATCACTGCAGAGTCGCGGGTACCATAACCAGCTACACGAGCTCTGTCTGCACCGCAGCTCCTATCAGTAAAGCATGCCCGGTCTACTATGGACGAGCCAGTGCCGCCTTCTTCTAGAAGAGCTTCCATGAGGTCAGGGTGCCACTCTGCATGTCATCTCAAACACATCCCCACGGTCCCTCCCCTTGTGACTGTGGCTCCTGCAGAGTGAACGTCTGTGGGACCAAGGTGCAGCGTGTCTCCAAGGACGAGCTGCGGGACAGAGGTGACTCCCCAACAGTAAGCTGCAAGACCAAAGTGCATATCTCCCATGAGGAGCTGCGGGAGTGTTGTGGTTTAACCCAGCAGGCAGCTAAACACCACACAGCCGTTCGCTCACTCTGCCCTCTGCCCCAGTGGGACGGTGGAGAGGATTGGAAAAAAAAAGTAAAATTTGTGGGTTGAGATAAAGACAGTTTAACAGGACAGAAAAGGAAGAGAAAATAATAATAATAATGATAAAAGAATTAGAAGATACAAAACGAGTGATGCACAATGCAACTGCTCACCACCCGCCAACCAATGCCCAGCCAGTTCCCAAGCAGCGGCCCCCGGCCAGCTTTCCGCCTAGTTTATATACTGGGCATGACATCACATGGTATGGAATACGCCTTTGGCCAGTTGGTGTCAGCTGTCCTGGCTGTGTCTCCTCCCAACTTCTTGTGCCCCCCAGCCTACTCCCTAGCAGGGCAGTATGAGAAGCTGAAGAGTCCTTGACCACTGCTTAGTAACAACTAAAACATCAGCATGTTATCAATATTATTCTCATCCTAAATCCAAAACACAGCACTATACCAGCTACTAGGAAGGAAATTAACTCTATGCCAGCTGAAACCAGGACAGGGAACGAGGTGCACGTTCCCAAAATTGAGCTGCAAGAGCAAAGTGAGCCACACAGAGAATTCACGGAGTGGTGAGATGCCAGCATCCTGCTGCCACACGGGTGGTTGGGATGGGTTGCATGTTGCAAAACCTACATGATCTCCAGCTAAACCACTCCACAGGGATCTGCAAAGTCCAGGGGTTTGGCACACCTGATGAAAATCTTTGGGCAAGTTCTTCTGGTCATGAGGGCAACCCCACTGACAGTGGTTCCCTCCCTGTGGTCTCTGACAAAGCCAACACCATCTCTGCGCATTATGGATTTGGAGAGTAAACAGGGATCTCCTCTGCAGCCCCTAGCGTAGATCTGACATCACAGTGGAGATACTTGCACTGAGCAGCACCAAAGCTGGCTTTCACATAGGCTCTTGTTTTAAAAATTTAAAATAGTATTGCTCAATCCTTATATTGCTGCCAAAAGACTAACTGAGCAGCAAAGCCGTGACTCATATGATATCTCTTTAAATGAAACACAAGGCCTTGATCTCTACACGTCCCTCAAGTGTGCCCTCTGCCCTTAGTTCCTGTGACATCTTAAGGAAAAAAAAATGAAATCAATTACTAATAGTGAGTAGATTGCTTAACAGCATGCCAGTGGTGTGTTTTGTACCACAACACCAAGGGCGTGGTATGTGAGCCAGGCAATTGGCAAGAGACAGCAGCGGGATATGGGAGAGCTCAAGGCCTGCCGACACATACAGGAGGAGTGTATTGGGTGCAGGGAGCCAAACTGGATGCAGTTTAGTCTGTATTGTATGTAGGACATGCTACCTGCATTTTTGCACCTGCATTTTCCTATCCAGAGACCATGTGCTTGCTTGAATATACACTAACAGGCATGCAGTGGGGGTGGAATCAAGTATTGCATCAACAAATTAACACTGCAGGAGCTATTAACATCTCTATCTCATCCGTCATATGGGGCTGAAACTAGTCAATAGTTCAAAAATTAATAAAGGTAGATAGGTTTAAAGAAAAGAAGGACCTTCGTTCACATGACTTCTATCACCATACCTATAATGGGAGGTGTAGAAATGCTGTTACCTGTGTTAGGAGGAAAGGCAAAGCTGTCCCTGCTGACTTCTATACCATACTGATTTGTCACATGAGATGCCCTGGCCACACCACCATCTCATCTCCTTCATACCTCCAGGGTTTAGCCCACCAGAGGAACTCGTGAAATGCAGCAGCCATTAAGTCACTGTGTAACAAGTAAATTCTGTTTTGGCATGAAAAAGCACACATTTATCTGATTGTAGCATGCACAGGTGGCTTCGTTAGCTACACGAGCTCATTCTACAATGCTCAGAGGCTGTCTCCTTCTCATCTCACTGGCTCGCAGTTCAGCTTCTAAGTATCTGATTTTGTTAGCAAAAATTCAGATTGATCAGTTAGGTTTTATACTAAATAGTTAAATAAATTGTGACACCGGGAAAACTCTGAATATAATAAATACACCATTCAAAGTGGTGGAACACAAAGACCTGTATGTCATCCTCGCAAGCAGAAAAGATTCTCAGTTGTGTTTTCTGATATTTTCCAAGCTCTGTCTGCAAATAAACAACGCCACTTTGCCATACTCCTCCACAGCTTTCCAAAGGTATCCATGTTCCTGTGAAATGGCTTATCTCCACACCACACATAGGACCCAACAGTATTGCCCTTTACTGGAGGTACCAACAAAACCACCAGCGTTGCACAAGTGAAGAAAGACCACACAAAATACTAAACAAAAATAAACACATGGTCACACCACGTGAATTGAAATAGGAAGCATGATCTGCATGGAAAGAATCAACAAATTATTCCAATATTAACTCCTCATTTCCACTATAGAGAATTCCCAGGATTTCTTGGACCAAGACATGCAGCGAATATGCGACTTGGCTGGTTTTTGCTGAACAGACACCCATTCTGGCTGACCTTCCAAAAAGATAGACGGGAAGCAGGGCTGTAGCCGGAACCATTGTCCTGTCCAGTGTCCTGAGAAGAAACACAGTTCTTGTGACAGCCACAGGACCTGAGGAAAGTTCTGGTTGGCATACAACCTGTTCCTGCACTGAAGGAACCGAATATAAAACCTCTCACAATCTTCAGTGGACACTGAAGCAATCATTTCCTCACCTAGTTTCTTTCTGCTCCGACTAAAATAACCATCTATCCCACAGTTTTCTGTGAAACAGGTATACGTCTAACATCAGAGGTTAAAAATACCCCCTGATGTCCTGTCACAAGAAGTGGAAAATGGCTCTTGCCTATTAGTATGTAGAAGCCAAGAGTTAGGATAAAGAAGCAACTTAAAACACCTTCTTAATTCTGCATGCCTTAGCCGAGATAAGCCACAGATAACAGAGCTGTATTTCTTAAGAGCAGGGTGAAATTCAGGAGACTGGAGTTTTGCCTGACCTAGCCTCAGACCCTAGACTGCTGGACAGGACTGCACTTACACAGCTGGCCAGTGATTTACCAGCCACGTTGCCAATTCTCTTCCCTAATTTATCTTCCCAATCCCATGACAATTTAGCTTTCCACATCAGAAGAATATGACCTGCAGGCTGGATAAGTGGTTTTCTGGGAAATTTAAACTTAAGATAAAGTGTGAGAGGCATACATAAATAACCCACAAGTGCTTAAAAGTCAAAATCCTAAACATCTTCCCAACGAAAACCCCAGACATGTCCGTTTCCTCCTGGGCAGCAAAAAAACACATCCCAAGCTTCTCTGGGAAACTGAATGGAAAATACAAATACATGTGAACTGACAGTGATCCTTTAGCTGCTTCTAGTGATTGCCAGAGAAAATCAGTTTCACGAAAAACTGCTCACTTGCCAAAAGGAAGTTTCTCTTACCTGTCCTAGGCTTCATTTGGGGTGTCTGAGTTTTTTTTTTCACCTCACCAGGCTGTCTCCTATGGCAGCAGAGCAAACATCAGCGCTGCAAACAGCCTCTGAAGCCTTCCATTGCACGGCGCTGAGCAGGCACGGCAGGACTGGAACTGCGGTGACTCAGGAACAGCCACAAATGCTCCGGAGGAAAAGGGCCATGAGCAATAGTGTGTAAAATGCACGTACACAGAAACTGGGGTTAGTATCATGTAAGGCTGGGGAGGACCATGGCGCTGCCAGCCAAACAGGACTCGCTCCGTCTGGCAATCAGACTGGTAAAGCAAACTAAAACCCATAAACTGAAGTCTTAAGGACAAGTTAAGTTCTGGTTTTCACCTGGTATTCTAATAAGCAATTGCAGAACCAGGACAAAGCAGGTTTTTCCTAAAGTTGGGATGTGTGAGGAAAACAGGGTTTGAAAAAGAAGGGAAAAGAACTTAGAGGAGACAAAAAAGGAGATAAGCTGCCTTGTTGCTGATTATATGCTCCACCTCCCCAGTTATCTGATATATAAAGCTTTGCAACTGCTGTCTGTAGCAGCATACACACTTTTCCAATTATTAATAAATGAACGCGAGCAGTAGTAGGCGTGCCAGGGAAAAGAGAACAGCCCCACACCGTACAGCCCTTTTTTGCCCTGAACTCGCCATCTGCGGCCCCTGGCCCTCCTTCCGCCCCCTCCCCATTCTCGGTTTGCTCCCTTCCTTCCGTCCTTCCTCTTGTGTTCCCTGGCTGCCACTTTCCTGCCATTTCAGAGCTGCGTTTCCCTGGCCACCCGCTCAGCCTCAGCTGCTTTCAGACACCCACCACATCGCTCTGCATATGAAAATGAGCTGTCAAATTTTCCAGCCCCTGAAGCAGAGATTATTTTTGGGAGAGGTGGTTTTGACAGTTCTGCCCTGCAGTTCACAGGCAGAGCACAGGGCAGGCTATGTCAGTGCAGGGGGAGAAGAGGAGGGAGGGTACAGCGGTTCAACACACACATGCAGGGCTCCTGGCTGTGCACTCAGAAGGGACTGAAGGTCTGTTGGGGAACACGAAGCTCCCGTGGGGTATGGGAATCAAGGAGCAGTTAAGTCTCCCCACTTCCGAGGTCTGCTCTTTCCCAACCCACGGCCAGCTGCTAGCAATGCTGCTACAGGACACGCCGCTGAGGTGACAGTGAAGCCTGCCTGTGGAGGACAGGCACAGTGAAGCCCCTCTCCACCCTCTCACACAAAGTCCCTCACCCTGGCTGCATCCCTATCACCCCCAGGCCACCAGGCAGTGTCTTACAGAGCCCATACTCCCTGCCAAGTACCACAATCAGCATCCAGACCTCATCTGAAGATCTCGCCCACAGGCCCTGAAGAGGGAAAGTGTAGCAGGATTTTGACCTACCAGTCCAGCCCCAGCCACTCTGTGCACTTTGACTGCAGCTGGTCAGCACGTGTAACGCAAAACTTGCGGAGCCAGAAGGTCCTGTGCACCTGGACGGTGGCAGCAGAGGACAACCACTGACATGGTGGGAACAAACCCCAGGGGTGAGAGGAGACACTGACACAGGTGGAGGGAGAATGAGCAGGAGGCTTCCCCAGTGACCAGAAGAGCAGACTGAAGAGAAGAGCAGCTGCAAGGGGTTGCTCTGGAAATTAAAGTTGAAACGAGCTGGTTAAAAGAAGCAAAGAAAGACAGCAGTTGGGGAGGTAGAGTTGGGAGCACCCTGGGAATAGATAGGGATGATCCAGAAATGGCTGAGGAGGCGGCAGGGTATGAATGGCTGTAGGTGGTGCGGAGCAGGCTCCGGCAGGTGCACTGGGAATGGCCACAGGGAGAGGCTTTCACGGAGCGAAAGCAGTATGGATGTTGTGGGAAGGAAGGTGCATTAAGAAGTATCAAGGATTAAGAAGCGGTGTGTGTGCTAAGGGCACATGAGATTGGCCACTGGGAAAGGCGAGGTGTGGGGACTAGTGGAGAACTACCACTGGAAGAGGTGCTGCAAGCAGCAAGGGTGATCCTGCAGGACCCGCAGCAACAAAGGCTAAGGGCCAAGAGGTCTTACTGGAAAGCCAAAGCGACTATGGACAAGGAGGTAAAGCAAGGACAGAAGAAGAGAGAAGTAAGAGCAGGAAAAGAACAAAACAGAACAGGCCACCTGAAGCGGGAGCCAATATTGCAAGTCAGCCCTTCGTTATTTTTTCATAGTTATACCACAGCAGAGTCCAGAAGTACCTGTCAGTGTTGGGTCGCGTCCTACTTCATGTTGCATAAACTGAGAGAGGTACAGCCAAAACACCAAAGTATTTACAACAGCCTTGCTCAGTGTCGCCTGAAAGCTACCCTTACGACAAAACTAAAAGGCACGTGATCCAGCTCAAACATCACTATACTAATTTCTTCATCTTTCCATTTTATGTGAAAATAATTCTGTGTTTTCTCCAAAGAGCAGTTTATTTCTTCTAGGAAATTACTGCAGAATCACCTTAACTTCTACAAATAGTCCAGCACATACCTCCAACATCTTGCCATAGCAAGCAAACTAAAAATGGTAACAGTATTTCATGTTACAGACCGTTGGCATGTTCATGTCGGCAACTGCATTTTTAACACTAAAGTTGTCACTGTATCAGTAAAACTTCTGTGTATATGCTTTACATACATGTAAGGGTGAAAAAAGTGACAAAGATCTGCCTAATTTTCTGCTGACATACAGGCAGAAGCTATTAGTTTTGTGAGTGAACTTATCAGGTCAGGTTAAACTGTAATGCTGGTGCAACTTTTACAGATTTAGTTTTAGGGGCAATAACATGCTTCAAAAGATATTTCAAAATGTTTTAAATAAAAACCATTACAATCACAAAAACCATGACAGAACCTGCCATAAACAGAAAACACAGAATTTCACCAAGAACTATTGCGTATTAGTTCCACAACCTTTATTTCAGCCGGAGCGGATGCAGACAGATGCACTCACGAGCCAAGAAGCCTTTCCCCAGCCGTGCCTCACGTGACGGTAGCACCTTTTGGCAAAGGACAGCATGTTCCAGGAGTCAAGCAACCATTTCATCAACATTTTTTCCTGTTGATTTCAGTGGGAAACACAGAATAAACACACTTTCTCCTGTTAAGACACCCAGAGATGTGGGATCCAGTGGAGTAATTTGTAAGTAGTGTTTGCTACTACTAGTGATTTGGATCATCCTGAAGTGAATTCTCTTTTGGGAATTCCCTCTAGATAAGGCAATCAAGCCAATCGGTTTCCCTGCAGGGACGGCAGGGGTCTTACAAAATCTGGCCAAATGGCAGGCAGATACTCAGGTTACACAACAGAAACAGAAGATGGGAGATGCAGATTTCCCTCTGTCAAGCGACATGTTTTCTCAGACATGAGAATCATGGAAGGTGAAGCTGTAGGAGTAAGAAGGATCCCGCCACTGGCAGTCTGGAGAGTGCATCCCACCAGATGTGTATGGGGTACCAGTGTGAAGCCAAATAACAGAAATTCCAGCTGTACAATGTATCAGTGGCAACACTGGAATTAAAGCAATACCAAAAAAAGTGTCTTCCTGAGAATAAAATTACCACTCTTCTGTCAACACCCAATTCTTCGAACTAATTAAGAATTGTTTTAAATTCTATTTTACTCTGTGCTCACATTTTGCAATTGTTGTATCCTCATCCTTCCTTCAGGCTGAAGAAGCCGCTCATTTGCGATTCTTGCAGTGTTTTTTTCACTTTCAGACATAATTAAACATTCTGGGAGGTTTCCAGGCAAGTTACAGGAGGACATAACCTGCTGTCAGACCCCTTCTGTCAATTGGGATTGGCTGACAAGGGGCAGAAGAATTAAGCAGAAAGAAAGAATACTGGACCATGACACCATGGAAAAGGGGAAAGACAGGAAGACTATCTCAGAAGAAGGAGAAAAAAAAAAAGTAGAAGAATTCTCTGAGTGAAGGAGGCTGGACAGCCTAGGAGAAGTAGGAGAAGGAGAGACGTCTGAAGCAAAGCCGATTAATTAGGAGAAATGGAACTGAACCATAACGAAGCATCAGGAGTATTTCTAGAGCAGAACGGCAGTCTGGCACAAGCTAGCGCTCCACAGCTGCAGCCTGGCTCGGGATCCCGCTTCTTAGGTGCTGACACACACAGCCACCTTTTCTGCTTTTATTAGAACTTTCTGACAGGAGCAAGAATCCTCCCTAAACTCTGCATCGAGCAGGACGTACCGAACGGCTCTCGCCCTTCTGGAGTGCCGCAGACTGCAGCGTAACGTAATTAGGAGTGACCCACCTAACTGGCAGCTGTTACCCAAGCTAGCTGGATGGCAGCTGCCGGGAAGCAGGGCAGGGGAGTGCGGGGGGCTGCGGGCAGCGCGGCTCGCCCAGGCCAGCTGCTTTACAGCCGGACACCGCCGAGCCGCCACGGGCTCCGGCCTGCCGAGCCGAGGTGCCCGCAGGCCCCGCGGGGCTGGGGGTTTCCCCCGGAGCTCCCGGCCGCCGCAGGGTTCTCGCCTGCCGCCGGCAGCGCTCGGGAGCGGGCCGGGGCCCTGCCCGGCCTTCACGGAACGCCCCGGGCGGCTGCGGCCTGCAAACCTGGGGTGATCCCGACGCGTGGCAGCAAACACCCACCCACCCCCCTTCCCACCACCACCGCCACCGCGCAGACGCGGCTGCGTGGGCCTCCACCCGGCGTGGGCCCGGGGGTGCCGCCAGGACATGGGTACCCAGGCCCGCCCAGCCATGGTGTTTCCTCCGGGGGGGGGTGGGGGTGGTGGTGGTGGGGGGGCAGACAGGCGGGAGCGGCCTGGCCGGGCCGCCCTCCTCTCCCCCCGCCCGCGGCCCCGCTTCACCTCAGCCCGGCGGGGAGCGGGCGGATGGGCGGGGGCCGCGCCGGGGAGGCTGCTCTCCCCCCCCACCCCCACGCCCCGCAGCCGCGTGACCTCATGCTCGAGGAAGCGCCGGGCCGCCCCCGCCGCTCCCACCCGGAGGCGGCGGAGGGGGGGGGGAAGGGGGAGGGGGCGGCACTGACTCAGCCGGCGGCGGGGACTTACCGCGGGCCGCGCACACGCCGCGCTGACACACTGGCCACGCCGCGGGGCAGCCGCCGATCACGCGCGGGGGCCCGGCGCCCATTGGTGGCCGCCTCACACACCTTTGCCGGCGATTGGCGGCGGGCGGCGGGGAGCCCCGCCTCCCCCCCCCCCGCGCGCGGGGCCGGGGGTGCCGCCACCTGAATGGGGAGCGGCGAACAAAAAGAGGAAAATAAAGGCAGCGGGCGGAGAGCGGCGGCGGCGCGCGCTCCGGTCAGCCTCGGCTCCCCGCCGGCGGTGAGTGACCGGCCCGGCCCCGCGGACCAGGGCACCCCCGGGGGTGCGTGGGGGGACGGGGTGTCCCGAGGTGGGGAGGGAGTCCCCGGGGATAGCGCGACCGGGGGATCCCGAGGGGCCAGCCGGCGGTCCGGGCGAGAGGAGGGACCGCGGGCAGCGGGAGATCGGACCTAGGCGGCGGCCGGAGGGGGTGAGCGGGGCTGCGCTGCGGGGCGAGGGGAGGGAGCGGGGAGAGCCCGCGGGGCCGACGGGCGAGGAAGGCGGCGGGCGGGAGGGGAGCGGAGCTGCCGGGAACCTGTTGGCACCGCCGGGCCGGCGACGTGCAGCCCCGTGTGCGTGCGTGCCGCGGCGCGCCCAGCGCGGGGGAGCGGCGTGGGCGGCAGGCTCCGCGGCCGCATGTGCCAGGCGGCGGCGGGGGCGGGCGAGGCCCGCCGCCAGGAGGGTGGTGGGCGGTGCGGGGTCCGGGAAGCGGGCCGGCGCTGCGGGGAAGAGCCAGCCGCCGCCCCCGCCGGGGGCTGCCGGAGCCGCGCCGTGAGCCCGCTCCTCGGCAGAGACGCCGCTTCGCTTCGCTTCTCTTCCCTTCCCCCGCGGCGGGAGGCGCCGGGCGTGGCGGCGCTGACCCTCGCCCGGCCCCCGCCCGCTGCGAGGCGAGGCGAGGCGCGGCGCGGCTCCCCCGGCCGGGCTTTCCCCCGCCCCGCCTGGCCTGGCCCCGGGGAGGCGGGGCGGTGGCGGGGCGGTCGCGGCGCAGCCCGGCCCCGCCGGCGGCGGCTGTGGCGGGCTCCCTTCCTGCCGGCTGAGGGCGGGGGCGGCCACGCGGGGAACTGGGTGAAAGGTCGGCGCGCGGCAGTGCCCGCGCCGCCGAGCGGGCGCCGATCACGCTTTGTTCACATGCCCCCGCCCCGGGCCGCGCCTCGGTCGGCGCCGGCCAATGGGCGCCGGCGCGGTGCGGCGCGGGGAGCCAATAGGGGAGGGCGGAGGGCGGCGCGGGCGGGGAGCGCCGGCGGGGTGCGCTGAGGTGAGGGTGGCGCGCGCCCAACGGCCGGGCGCGGGGCCCGCGCCCCGCCCCGCCCCCGTCCCCTCAGCGGGGGCCGTCAGTGACAGCCGGGGCTGGTCTCCCGCCCCCGCCGCCCAGGGGGTGGCCAGGTCCCCTTGAAAAGATGCGTCTTACCCGTGGCTCCAGCTGCCTGGAGACGCGGCTTTTCCACCCACGCCATCTCATCGCGGGGCGGGGGGGGGGGGGCGGGAATTCGCCAGCGGCGGCGGGCACCGTCCCTCAGAAACCGAAAGCTGTGCTAGCGGGTAATGGTGGAACGTACAGCTTAGGAGGCTTTCTGCGTGGGTTGGTTCCGTGTGGTGATCGGTCAGGCAGTGAATACACATACATATATTTCAGTTCTCCAAGTTGGTGATTTTTCCTTGCATGGATGTGTGTGTGAGACAGGCCTTTTGAGTATTTTCTGGAACATTTGTGGTAGCTAATACCTATTGAAGAAAATGTGCATCAGTTCCAGTATGGTCCTTTCTCATGTGTCAAAGTAAGCAGAATACTGAGGCCTGTGTTTAAAGCAAAAATGGAAGGAGGGTGGGGTGTTGAAGGAAGTTTTGTTTTCTTTTTTTCTTGCGTGAAGATCTTATTAAGCTTTCAGACACACCACTTGCGATACAGAATAACTTAAACTGTTGCTTAAGGTTTGGGGGGAGTTCTTTTGTCTTAAGAAAATATATAAACTTCAGCAGATGGCCAGATTTCCCCACTAACAACTTCATAAAAATATTATATAAATAAGAAAGGTGGCAGGAAAATACAGGCATACTCCCCATATGACCAAGTGTATTTATCTTGCACAGGTTGCTTTGTTTGGTTTTTACATTGCCTTCTTACAAGTAACTGCAAAATATTCAAACTTAGCATCGGGTTCAAGTTTCTTTTTTTCCTTTAACCAAAACAGGAGGAAGAAATGGAGATGATGACTGAGAAACAGAGAGATACTAGGTATTTCTGGAACAATACTCCTGAAAAAGGCGATTATGAGGCCGTAGAAGCCCTTATTTCTATGAGTTGCAACTGGAAATCAGACTTCAAAAAACATGCGGAAATGAGACCTATAACTCCAGCATCTGATATGTCAGAAGAGAGTGATGAGACTTTGCTTCCTGGAGCAGCAGACTTCCATGCGATACCAGCATTTGTAAGTTTTTTTTAATTTCTACATGTGCATGCTTGTTTTTAACGGCGTGGCGAAGTGTTGGTAATGTGCCCCCCCCCTTACTGTGTCTCTCTTCCCCTGCACAGTGCCTGACCCCCCCCTACAGCCCTTCCGACTTCGAGATGTTGCAGGTGGTCCATCCCGGGGCACCGGCACCCGCTGCAGCGCTTGGCAAGTTGCTGGCCGAGGCTGCCAAGACTCCTCTGGCCGCACCTCGGAGAGAGGCGGAGAGGCCTCCAGCAGCCGGGCCTCTGAAAGCTCAAGCCACGAGTGTTATCCGCCACACGGCTGATGCCCAGCTTTGTAACCGCAAAACCTGCCCGGTGAGAACAGCCAGTGTGCTGAAATACCAGGACAGCGTTTCGAGGGAAACAAACAGTAAACAAAACGCCGAAGAAGCAGAACATTCGGTGTGTTCCGCTGTGGCGCCAAGCAGAGCCAGTGATGAGAGCGGTGAACTGCCGGTGGCAGAAGGAAAAACCGCAGAAGCAGCTGTCGGTCCGGCACCCTTGACAAAGCCCTCAGTCAGCAGGCATCAGCCTGTCCCTGGATCGGCATGGCAGTCGGCGGCGGTGGCACCGCCGTGCCCCGCCCAAGGTGGTGGAGCCCCCCCCCGTGCCAGTGATTTGCCAGATGGTCCCACTGCCCGCAAACAACAACGTTGTGACGGCTGTGGTGCCCACTGCCACGCCAAGCCAGCAGCCGGCTCTCTGTCAGCCCATGGTCTTCATGGGCACCCAAGTTCCCAAAGGTGCTGTTATGTTTGTTGTGCCCCAGCCAGTTGTGCAGAGCACAAAGGCTCCCATTATTAGTCCGAATGGCACGAGACTCTCTCCCATTGCCCCTGCTCCCGGCTTCGTACCTTCTGCAGCAAAAACCACTCCTCCGGTTGATTCTTCAAGAATCAGAAGTCACATTTGCAGCTATCCAGGGTGTGGGAAGACGTACTTCAAGAGCTCCCATTTGAAGGCTCACGTCAGAACACACACAGGTTGGTCACTGTTGCTGGATGTTAAAAATTAATGTAGAAAATTGCGGCTATATAACGCAACTTGCTAAGGTTCTAGCGATTACCGGATTTGTTCATGGAACAAATTGTGGGGCAGCAATGAAATACTTTTTTTGCCAGCATGTGTTATAGTGCTGCCTAATCTCAGACAGGAAATCTCCCGGAGGGGAATTTGACTCAGCAGTTTGTTTGTGCTGGACTTGCTTCGTGTCAGAAGGCGTTCAGTAATGCTTCTTACGACTGCGGAAGCAAGGCCTTGCCCAATGTCGAGTATGCTTTTCCAGAGTTAAAGACACCTTATTAGGCTTGTCCACAAGAATGGCTTTGTCAGAAGTGGGTAAAACTTGAAGGGATTCTTTTAAGAAAGAATATAAGGATCCACCCCAAACTATTCCTACCTTGGTTATTTTAGAGTAACTTCTCCACGCCTCAGCTCTTAATCGCAGTAGCAAAACGTCGCACGCATTTTCACATGGGCTCACAGTGCGCTACCAGAGCTCTGTTACATAAAATGTTATTACAGGTCGCGTTTCAGAGGGTCGTTTCGGGCATGCTAAGTGGTCATGGTCTGCAGTTCAGGTGGAGCTGAGAGTTAAAATCAGCTGTATTGAGAGACTAAGTATTTGGTTCCAGAGAATTGTTAACCCTTTGTACTACTTGGCCTTGAGAATAGTGAGTCTGCATGTTTAAATCTTGGTATATAAACAATTTTTCACATTCTGTATACCTAAAAGTAATCAATATCTATGTAGATTTTTGGCTCAACTGTCATAATAGAAACTTCTCTTTGAAAAAGTCAAATCCTGCCAGTCAAGGGCAGTAGTGTTTGTTGCTCAGTTAGTACTCATGGTTTTTTTTTTTAATTTGTCCTTTTTTTTTTTCTTTTAGGAGAAAAGCCATTTAGTTGTAGTTGGAAAGGCTGTGAGAGAAGGTTTGCACGGTCTGATGAACTGTCTCGCCATCGCAGAACGCACACTGGGGAGAAGAAGTTTGCCTGCCCGATGTGCGAGCGGCGGTTCATGAGGAGCGACCACTTAACGAAGCACGCACGTCGCCACTTATCGGCTAAGAAGTTACCAAACTGGCAAATGGAAGTGAGCAAGTTAAACGATATTGCCGTGCCACCAACATCTGCGGCCGCGCAGTGAAGGGACTCATTCTGAAGACGGTGGAATTAACTGTTGTCGCTGGGATATGCCAGCTGAAAAAAGGCTTTTGCTCCCGGTCTGTGGCTCTCCCGCGCCGGCTGCTGATGGCGGCGCAGCAGAGAGGCAAAGGCAGTCTGCGCTCGGTCACAAAACGTTGCTGGGAGAACCGGTGGCTGACTGGAATAGCGGGTGTCTTTTGCACTGGTAAGGAGAGAGAGAGAGAAAGGGAAGGTTCTAGAGCAGAGCAGCACACATTGTGCCAGTTTTGAGTTTTGCAAATTATTGATATGTATAGTCTAGATCAGTCACATGTAAGTGTTACTGAAGGTTTGCTGCTGACGCTTGAGACCAACTCCGATTTTAACTTTCACTTGTCAGCCTTCAGTACGGCACAAGCTGGGAAGACGGGCGCAGGCTTGAAAGCCCAGAACGCACCTCCGTAAGATAATCTAAATCGGTTTTCCTAACTCCTGCCACGTTTTCTTGGCAGAAATCTTTTCCTCCTGTCCATTCTCCGGCCCCGGCCCAAGCGATGATTTGGTGCCAGACTCCTGGAGATTCTGGACCTACCCTCTGGCGCGGGGTGTTTAACACGCCCAGCCGTATGCTGCTGCCCAGAGGGGCTCGGCCTGGGCGTTCAGGGGCATCGCAAGGGGCAGCTGGAGGGTGGGAGCCTTTCCGAATCCTCTCTGGCTTTGTAATATTTTCCCAGCTTCTTTGGCAAGCTTTGCGATTATTACAATTGGATATACCTGGGCATCGTACGATGCTTCTGCTTTTGTGTTGCTTAGGGTTTGCTTTATACCTTCTCACAGTTGCGTACCACTGCGTTTTTCATAAGCGGATACAGTGCACTTTTAAGAGAAACATGGTAACTGTAAACTACTCGAGTTGATTAAGGAAGAAAACCAAGAATCTTAGGCTTCTTGATCACGTTATTCTTTGAAAGACGGTTTATACTAAAAATGAAATGGATATATTATGTATTGTATTAAATTAGAAAGTTGTGATTTGAAGAGTAAAATGAGGCAGTGAAGACACAGGCCTAGACTTTAAACTGTAGCTTTTGTGACAAATAAATACACCAACTTTCACTATTTCTATTTTATCATATTATGTTGAAGACACATATCAGAAAGTGAACAGTTTGAAAATAGTGTATTAGATACGCTTTTTGTGACTACTTTAAAGATTTGCACATTTCTTATGTTGTACTTTATACTTTGTTTACAATAAAACCCATTTTCTTTAATATAGACCTCTCTTTTTTTTTTTTTTTTTTTTTTTTTAATTCACAGCAGAACTTAGCCCTTTGCAAGGAAAATACCCTCAAAACAAAATACAGTGTCCATCATTATGTGTCCTGACCAGTGAAACCCTCTCTCTTAACTTTTGATATATTTTAAAGCTCTATAAAGCCCGCAGGAGTGGAATTCCAAGTCTGCACTTACTACTCCAAGTGTCTGTTTTGTTGTGTGTTTTTGGTTTTTTTTTCTTCCCACTCTTCATGCCCCCCTCCTTTTCTTTAGGCACCCAAAAATAAATGTGCTGATGTGGGCCACTACAATGCTGGTGAAAAATACCTCCTTTTTGCAGGTGATGGAACCGCGCCGTCGCCCCGAGGGTGGCCGGTGAAGACTGGCGCTTACGGTGTCTGTTCTCCAGGGCGGGGGTGTGCCTGCCCCCACGAGAGCTGTCTCCCGGGGAGGGTTCTGTGGGGAAGGGGGCAGGGAGGGGGTTCTACCTTCTCGAGGGGGCTGGGGGGGGGGCAGCATGTTTCTCTGCCTTCGGCCACCCCTGCCTGCCTGCGTGCAGGGGGTGGCCGCTTAGTCCTGCCCGCGTGGGCTCTTCTAGCTCCTGCTCCGGCCGCCCTGCCTGCAGGGATCCCCGGCTTTCACAACGCCGAGGCTGTTGACTCGCTGCCCTGCCCTGCGGGGTGTTTGGGGCAGGGGCACTCCTTGCCTTATCCTGTTTGACGCAGTGCCCTGCGTAGGGAGATCGTGAGTCATTGCCCTTTCTTCTTGTTCCAGGGGGAATACGCCATCATAGCCCAATGCAAAAGAGACGCTTCCCCAGGAGGGCGAGTCCCATGCCCCTATCTTGCTTCAAGGTGGTGTACCTTTCATGGGCGTAGGAGAAAAAAAACATTGTAACAGCTCTGGGTCTGAAACCCTTCCGTGGCTGCAACTAGCCATTGGGCTAGGAAGCCGGGTCGCCTTGCCAGCTCTGCCTGGCACGCTGAACCTTGAATACAGTTTTGTGCAACAGCCCCGCGTGAGGAGGGCATAAAGAAAGTGCTACCCCCCCATCGTTATCCCGCCCAGGCTGAGCTGGCCGTGGCTCTCCTCGGCAGTGTGGGCAGTGGGATTTGACCCCCGCCGGCTCAGCAGGGAGCTGAACTCCAATCTGACTTCCCGGGCGAGTGCTCTCGTGCTGCCAGGCAATAAAAGGGGAAGAAAGGGAGTTTCTGTGCCGTGGCCATCTCCGCTGCCTGTGTTTTCTGAAGAAAAAAGCAGCCGCTGCTGCTTTTTGTGTGGCATCCAGCTCTGGAGGCGTGGGGGGGGTATGCCCTGAGAGCACCCGCGGGCGGCAACGCCGGGGAGGCTGCAGAGGGAAGCCTGTTTCTGGCATTGCTGTCAGCTAATTTCTCACTCTCAATATGGAATTTGACAGGAGAAGTGCACTTCTGACTGGTTCGAGGCGAAGGCAGAGCCATAATTGTGAGTTTACCTCACATGCCGTTTCTTAAAGCCTAACCATGGAAGCCAACTAGAAACTAAACCAGCTATTTGGGGGTTTAATCCAAGTTTAACCTGAAAAAGCATTATTAGACACCTTTTCAATGCTGACTTTATTATTGTGCAATCAAATTTGGTTGCGTAGTGGGAAACTTAATTTTTATAAATTTTCTATGGATTTCTGTCAACAGTTAGAATTTCCTTACTCCTACATGTAAAACTGAAAGCACTCCTTGTATTCTGCCCTCCTATTTGGGTTTAACGATGAAGCCAAACAGAAACGTGAACCAAAACGCTCTCGGCAACCCCCGACTTGGGATAAGTACGTGGATGCCCACACCGGCGGGCGCTGGCTGCGGCGGGGGCCTGCTGGGGCGGCCGCCGCTGCTGTCTGCTGTGCCGACACCCGGCTCCAGGCAGCCGATCTGAAGGGATCCAAGAGATCAGCATATATTCTTGGAAGCAGATTTTGGAAGTATCTATAAACCCTTCATCTTGCTGTTTAGCGCTGATCTCCAAAGTGATGCCCGCGCGTAAAAATCGATGCCGCGCTGGTGACATCGATGATGCGCGTTGGGGTGAGAGACGTTCCCCGTCCCGGCGGGCAGGGAAGAGCAGCTGGGGTCTCACAGCACGTTGTCCTGGGAAGGGCGGGAGCGAGCCGCTGTGTCCAAAACAAAGCGATATAACCCCCCGGTTGGTATGCCTACCTCGCCGGTGGGCGCTGGGGGAGACGGGGACCGTTTGGGGGGGCAGAGGGTGGCTGCCTGCCCCGGGGTAAGGCAGGCAGCTCGCTCCTACCACAGGAGGAGCTGAGCAGGGCTGAGCAGGACGTGTTGGGGGGCTCGGGGTCTGGTTATCCCACCCGCCTGCCTAAACCAGGATGGATCAGTGATAGGGGACTGCGGTGCCCTGAGTGTGCCTTTGCCGGTGCCCGGGGATTTTAATCTCTTCAGAGAGGACAGAGAGAAGGCTGGAAAAAGCAAGCATTTTCCCTTGTGGTTTGGAGAAGAATAATTTCCATTACAGCAGGATTATTTGTGGGAGGCTTAGATGCTCTATGAGTGAACTAATACGTATTCTAAAAGAAGAGGGGTCCTGAGCTGGGGCAGCTTGTCTGGAGCCACAGACGCAGCTGAGACGAGGACCGGGGCAGCCTGTCTACCCGTCCCGCCTGGAGAGCTTGGCTTGCTGAGGTTTTTCCTCCTGAGCTTTGCCATCCAGCGGTGCTATTTCAAGACACGCTTAACCAACCGGTCCTGCGATCCTGGCAGAGGGTCCGTACAGCCTCGGCGCCAGGGTGGGTGCCACGGTGCGGATGTGGCACGTGCCGAGAGAGCCGGGAGGAAGGGCTTTATCGTCAGCTGGCCTGAGACCTGCACACCGCGTGCAGGGGCATCAGGTATTCCCCTGGCATCTCCCCACCTTTACTGTAAATAGATGATTCATGTGTCTGCTTTGGCAACAAACTTAGATCACCAAGGAAACACTCGCAAGCTGTCAGAAAAGTTAGAGCACAAAATCAGGTCAAGAGAAACGATGAATGAATGACTATGTGCATTACGGGCTCAAGCACCTGGTTCTGTATCCCAGATTTTCTGCAGAAATCTTCGCTTGTCCTGGAGCATGTGGTCAGGGGGGTAATATTCAGCGAGAAGAAATGTTTTTGGAATATGCCTTACTATGTAATTGAGTGTGTCACACTGAGCTTCCATGTCTTTTCTAGGGATATGGGGATCTGGAAAGCTTTCTGTTGTCACCAAAAGAAAATGTGATACTTAGCAATAAGAAAACAACGGCAAAACACAGCTTTAGCCATCTCTTTATATTCACGAGAAGATGGGGGCTAAACTTGCTAATGCACTTGCTGTGTTGTGATATAAATCAAATAATAATCATATAAAATGCATTAAATAATACAGAAGCTTTGTTAGGATACCACAGTTTTGATGAAACTTTATACTTGCTTGTGTATTCTACTCTGAAAGTCAAAGTAATTGTCTGGTGAAAAAAATTCTGCTGCTACCGCTACCTCAACTACTTGGAAGATTTCGGTAGATGTCAAAGTACTCGCATGGCAACAACTTCCCAAATAAACGGATGCAGCAGTCGCGGGGACTGCCCATGCGCTAACAGCTGCGGCAAGGCACGAACACACCCTACCTCGGCTAAATATTCCCCAGGGCCTCGGCAAAACTTAAATGGCTTTGAATAGTTGAGGCATATAGCGTCTCCTCTCTGCCCAGCTCATCTCCTGACTGCTTCTGACACATGCAGGAGGAACTGACATTTGTCAAGTCTTTTCTTTTTTTTAAAACCTTCACAAACTTCTAATTTCATTAATGCCATCCAGGCTGAATTCCATACAGTTTTCATCATTTCACTGTGAGGGCTGGGATCTTCACAACGATAGCTAGGGGACTGGCACGGGGTGCTTACTGTGAACAGCAGCCTCAGGCAGTTTAAACACTTCTGCTTGGGAAACAGAGCTTTTAATGTTTAATTGCCTAGCAGGCAGCTGGAAAGTACAACCCCCACCTCCCCAAAATGAAAAGAGAAAGAGTTTCACATGCAACCTGAGTGGAATTGAAGAATATGTAGAGTACAGAGAGTACAATAATGGCCTAAAATGCAGGGTGGTCAAAACGTTAATGAAACCCTCATCAAGCAAACAATAAATCCACTCCCCTGACCGCCCGTCAGCCACGCTCTAACCTTGCCAGTCGTTGCACGCCAGAGGAGCAGTCACTAAATAAAAAGGCAGTTAGAAGCTGCAGCATGGCAAGAGGACAGAGCAGCCATCTTCAAATGAGCTATGCAATCAGCTTAATGAAGACGTAATTCTTGATCAGCTGTCATCAGTATTCCTCGAGTGATCCTGACTAAGGGGGGGAGGGAGTGCAAAGCCAGGAGCGAGGGCCAGGTTAGCCAAAGGGATTCCCCCGTCTGCAGCTGCAGCGCAGAGCGCTGGCCCCAGGAGCGCAGCAGGGATGGCCACGAGAGCCCCTCCTGCCCCGGGGCCGTACACCCTGCGAGCACGTGTGGGTTGTGGGGCTCTGACTGCTACGCAGGTTTAGGGAGCAGCTGCCTCCGACGCTCTTGGTTGAGCATAAGCGGTTCTATTTCCTTCTCTTCTCCCCACCAACGTTGGGTGGGTGGTGGCACGCAGGTGCTCTGGGGCTCTTTTGGGCTCCCCGGAGCTGTCGGGCTCCCTGCCCTCCTGGGGACCAGAGCACCCGTTCCCGCCTGCGCGGGGCTGCGTGCTGCCCTCAGGAGTGGGGGTCCCTCGTGCCCCTGGGTTGCAGGGTGGGTTACGGGGAGCTCGCACCACCAGGAATGAGGCCACGTGCTTCCCACCAGCACCGCGGCCCTTCCACCTGGCAGGGGACAGTCACCCTGTCACCCCGTCCCCCCACCTCCCCGGCACCCCGCTGCTCCCGGCTCCGCACCAGCTTCCGCAGCCCAGAGCAGAGCTTGGGAAATCGGAAAGCAGAAGTAGCCCCGCTGTGTGGGAGCCTTCGCTGGGGGCACCGGAGCAGCTCGAACCCCGCGTTGGAGCCATGCCACTGCCCGGCCGCATCCCTCACTGACCCTGACCCATGGGCTCGCCTTCCCCGCCAGCATCGGCGCACACCGAGCCCCCAGCCCCGCTCGGCAGCAGTCCGAAATTTGGATCTCTGCTTCTCACGAAGCCTGGGAGATGTTAGTGTCTCTGGGAGCCCACCTCCCAGCGTGGCCACGGCCGAGGTGACCCGTGGGCTTCCCACGCTGCCCGCAAAGCTGGTGGCTGCTCAGGAGGGTGGTGTGATCTCCTCCATCTCCTTTCACTAGGAAGCCACACTGGCAAAAGAGTCTTGTGATTTTCTGAAATAAAGGGGAAACTGTGGCATCCCTGTGAAATTCTCAGTGCAGTACATGGATCAAAAATACCCGTCATTGAACTAAGGAGAAAGAAATTGTTACTGTCTGTAAGTACCCAGAGGGAAGCAGAGTGAGTGGAAAGGACGAGTACTTACAGATTATCTGGCCCAGATAGCATCACTTGTGTCTCGCACTGATTCATCCTAACAATAACCCTCCCAGCCATGGGACAGCAGGAATTATTTCAGGTCTTTCCATAGGAAAACATCCTAAGTGGTTAGTTGCTAATCTGCAGCTGGGGGGGATCTTTTTATTATTTTTTTTTCCATTTATGCAAGAGATTTTTCAATTCCCTGTTTAAGTGAAGCAACAAGTATGATGAGTCGATGATGAGTCACCAGGCCAGGAAAAAAGCTGCAGGAAGGCTGGACTATTTATAAACTGTAAAAGAAAGAAAGGAAACATATTCTAGATGCAGACAGATCTGGAAGGTGACTCCAACTTCTCTTGTGCGATCGTATATTCCCAGGTGCTGGACAGCAAACCTCCCAGGAGGGAGGGGGGAAGCGCTGGCAGGGCGTAGATGCTTTTTTGGAAAGGATTCATTGACATCGCACGGAGCGGCACGCTTTGCGGCTCTCCTCCGAGGGGCACGGCTACGCAGCCAGGTTCCCCCTCGTTTACCGCCTTTGTACCAGCTCCGCGTGCCGGGAGGGGAGGTCAGCCAGCCCGAGCTCTCCGCCGCCACGGCACAAGCGTTGGCTGCGTGCGCCGAGGCAGCTCGTCGGGAGTAAGGTCAGGTACCGCCGCGTGAGTCACCGCCGGTGCCGGTGCAGATGTGGGGCTCTGCTGGGCGAGCGGTGGTGGAGGCAGCTGGAGGGGCTTCCTCCACCTCGCCCTCTGCCAGCTCCTCTGCTGGGAGGTACTGGGCCGGGAGCGGGAAACCTCTCCGCGGTTCAGCCCCTGCAGCTCTCGGCTCACACCACCGTACTGGGAGGTGGGATGCGGAGGTGCCGCTGGGAAACAAACAAACCAAAAAGCTATCTGGCAATAATTGCGAAGCCTTGGCATGGCTGGCAAGGGCATTGCTGAGTGTGCAGACTGGCCTAGGTGGTCGCACAATCTGGAGATACCAGCCCCTGACACGGGGCTTGGGCGGCGGGCAGCAGCGAAAGCTTCACCTCCGCCAGACGCTGCCAGAGCTGTCTCCAAGAGCACGTGCAAGCAACGTGGCGCGGCCTCCTCGCACAGCAGATGATCACACGTCTCCCTGGGTTTTGACAGTTAAATTCTGGGTAACTGTAGCTGCTCTGGGATGCGGTTGGGCGGGGGGAAGGACCCGTTGCCAAGAAGGCAAAGAGCACCTGAGGTCTTGAAAGTCCCACCTGCAAAACACAATCGATGTCTGTCCCATGGGGTTAGACTGCAGCAGTACCTGATGCTTTTGGTGCAGAGGGGTCTGCAGCCCGGGTCATTTGGGTGGCCGACACAGCTTTGCCCTCACGTCCCTGCCCTGTGCTCACATCGTCCCTGCTTCCGACACTGGGTCAAAATCCGTGTCACAGCATGGTTAAACAGGTGCTTAAATAGGACACATGGACTGGAAGATGATGATCTTTGTTTATTGCTTTAGACACGGATTAGGTGCTGGTGGCTTGATTCAGCACTCACGGTTCTTATCCAAGGCACGGTTTGGTGCTGATGCTCAGCGCACGTCCCAGTTTGTGGGATACCTGCACACCTAATGAGATTTAATGTGTTTAGGAGTTTATTTAGGCTCTATTTCGATTAAGCACTGGATCTGGGGAAGAAGGAGGACGGATCTTTAGTGTTTAAGTGATAATTTCTCTTGACTAAGTGTACACAAGGTGAAAAAATGGTCAGTACTATTTGCACACTCTTTCAGGCTTTGAATGGACAGCAGTTAGTTCAGTGAGTAAATAGCTGAGTGGCAGCTCCTCAACTAGTGCATCTTTAAAGAAATCACCCAAATCAGCACGTTTCTGGGGGGAAAGGAAAGCGATGTCTCACTTGAGGAAAGTTAATTTTGTTTGCAAACAAAATTGCTTTAGATTTTAGTTTTGTTTGTTACCCACAGCCTTTAAGGAAAAAAAAGGAGGCACTCAATATGTATGTGCTTAAAGTGTTGTTGGTGTTAGTAGGTAACAGGAAAACAAAAAGAAACGTGTTCCTGCAAGGGTATTTCCGTAGCTTTTACCACCTCCATCAATGGAAACTTTGCAACCAAGTATCAATGGATTTAGTTTTGCAACACTGCTGCTGGGGAGGAGTATTCCTCAGTGCCATAATGTGGTGCTGTCTTGGCTTCATCACGTCATATCTAAGAAATACAGGCCCTGCCTCCTGAAAGCACTTAAGCCTATGTTGAAAGCCATTCCAACACTAAAGCAAACTTTTAATTGTACTGAAAGGTGTTGTTTTCCTGAATCACTTAAATAAAAATCATCCTTGCCATAAGTAATTGATCTGCTTTATTTCTGTGCATTGCTAATGCCATTGGTTGGCTTAAATAGGCTATAAAATAAACCATTTCTTTTGCTTGAGTAGTGTTGTTGCAGTACACAGTCTGAGACGGCTGGGAGCTCCTGGGAAGGCACTGCCTTATTCCACACAGATTTAGCAGGGCTTGCAGGGTCTGGCATCTTCAAACTAGGTTTCGGAAGTTATGATATCCGCCGCTTCGCTTTGGTGCCAGGCAGGACAGCCTGCGGTGGTTAAGTCTGCAGTTTGGAGACAACCCGCAGTGTCGGTGTCTGGCTGGCAATGATTTACAGTTTCTTTCTCGTGGGCTCTCACCTGCCTGTCTTGAGCTCTGAGCCTTTTGTATATAGTTACTCTGGGAAAGCTTTGGTTCTTGTCTTATTGACAGCTACGCTAGGCTGGCTTGGCAGAGCTGATTACCTGTGCCGATCTGGAGGAGAGTCAGGAGGACCAAGCATCACTTGGGCTCAGGGGCGTGGGGTGGTTTTCACTTCCCCCCGTTCTTCCTCTTCTGGGTGTTGATCGGCTGGGGAGGAGGGAGCCCACGCCGAGCCTCTGCACTAATACACCTCAGAAGTGGGGTGTGGGGAGGAGGAGAAAACCAGGCAGGAAAAACAGAGGTACGGGGCCACCCCTCACCCACCTGCGCCGGGAACCATGGCCAAGGCATGGCCTTGACACTAATTAGTGTAATTAATACCCATGTAACAGGAACTTCTTTACAACCCTGAGCGCTGATTGCAATGTAATTTCAGTGCTGCATTTGAAGCCACAGGACTCTCTCTTAGTGTCACCAAAGTCAAATAAAATGTTGCTATTAATTAACTCTTTTGCCTTTTGGCCTGTTTTTTCCTGGTACTTTTTTGTTTACAAGCTGATACTCTCCTTTCTGTTTTCCTCACTGCTGCCTATTTCTTTCTCTCTTCAATATTTATCAAGCAAATTTAATTCCCCATCCTCTCCACAGTCGCTTTGCCACCGTTTTAGTTTTTCCCCAGCTTTGTAGGTGTGCTGCACAGGAGGAAGCAGGATGCTTTGAAACGCTGGGTTGGAAAGTTTTGACAAACACCGATATTTCCCATGGCAACAATCCCCGTATGATACAGCACCCAGCACAAACCTTGCTCTTGCAGAAACAAATGTAGCTCTGCAGTGTCAACTGCTTTCTAAGCAGATGTTTAATTGCAGGTGAGATATGAAACGGGGTCCTGGGGCCTGGGCAGGGTTTGGGGAACCCCAGGGCTATGTTGGATACAACAGGATTAACTGCCTGAATTTACTGGATGTGACCTGAAACTGCAAAAAGAAGAGTTTGCAGCTTTTGCTAGGACAATAGTTGGTGCAAAAACATCCTCCAGAAAGTCCCTCTTGCTCTGGCACCCTTCTGGGTCTCCCCAGGCAGAAGGCACACCTGCCTCCCAAAATGCATGCCAGTGGGTTTCAGATCTGGGCACTTGCTGCCTGAGACATCACTGCATTAAACAGAACACTCATCCGAAAGAGAGGTTTTCAAGGCAGCCCAGGACGTGCCACCATGGGAGCTGGTTCTCTGGCCTTGGTTTGCCTCCTGGCTGGCCAGGGTCGGCAATTCAGCCACGCCATGCCATTTTCATTACATCAAATTTCTAAGGACATCTTGGAAAACCCTCCTGATCCTAAGGCCACAAGAAGAAAATTAAATCCATTTTATTCTTCCCCCTCACCACTTCTTTCAGACAAAAGGTGGTGTTCCCTCAAGCTCTACCTTCTTGTACTACTGGCACACCAGAGCCAGGACTGACCGAGCCACCTTCTATTTCAGTGTTTCAGGAAAAAACCTACAGTAGTCCCCCCCACCATTTTTTTTTTTTAAAGAATGTCCAAAATAGTTTATTCCTGATATTTTATTCTGAACAAGTGCTTACACAGCTGCTTGCTGAGAGGTTCCTGAAAGGGACAGCTTTTCTACATGACGGTGTAGGACACATCAATTGTCTTCTAAGGCCTCGCAAACCTGCCTTCGCAGGCGTAGCTTCAGGCAATTTGCTATTTTTAATGCAGGGTTCAAAGAGACTATGCTTATCTTAACCACCGCGATGAATGTGGGGATCCGAGCCTGAACTCTTTGCCCTGGGAGACGCCGATGAGTTCACGGCTGCAGCTGCGGCTCCTCGCCAGCGGCGGTAACGCAGGGCAGCAGATCTTAGGTCCCCTCACGTCCTTGTGGGCTTCGTCCCCCGTGTAGCCCCACGCTTTGTGTCGCGCAGCGTGCCACGGAGGCTGCCGAGGGTCGTGCCGCGGGACTGCCGGGGGCTGTGCAACAGGGGAGGAAGGAGGCGGCAGCCAGGGAAAGGCTGTTGCGGAAGGACCGACCACTTCAACACCGTGTCCCACCGGCCAACGCCTCTGGCGTGCGTGGTGGGCGCTGGGCGGTGGTGGCTGGGCACAGCAGCTCCCAGCCCCGGCTCAGCCGCTGCTCCGGCCACCGCGGTGCGGCAAATGGAGTTACACGAGGAGGAGGTCCACAGGGAGCTGCTGGGGACGGGGAGGCTGCGCGGGGGACGGGGGTCTAATCGTGGTGCGGGAGGGTTGCTGCCCCAAAGGAGGGGGCTGGAGGAAGGCAAGAGGGCAAGGCGGGGGGGCAGGGAGTGCAAAGGGTCCCCGAGGAGCGCAGGGTACTGGGTAGGAGGGGATGTCTCCAGGGATGCTGATATTTTGGAGTGGTGGCTCATGGGGTTTGAAAATGTGGTTCCCTAGGACTACGCAGAGCATAAAAACTGTAGAAATTATGAATTTAGATGTAACTCTGCTTCCCTCTCTAATGATAGCATTTTTAATGAGCTTCCCACAAAAAAAAAAAAAAAGCCCAAATAATGTTTTCCTTTTGTTGCTTTCTTCCTCTGCTCTACTTCAGCATGTTGGCATTCCCCACACATTCCTCTCGTTGACTCAGACCCCTGGGAGAGAGAGCCAGAGGGAGGGCCAGGGCGAGAGCTGCAGTGTCTCCAGCCTGGCAGCACCGAGGTCTCGACTGCTGTGCCGCCCACGTTCGGCAGAGGCGAAGGCCAGCACCGCGATGCAGGGCTGCCGTTCAGTGCCATCCCCGCTCCTGTCCATCACGCACTCTGGAAAGGAGCATAGGGAAGAATCGTTGTTCAGAGGTTGTTTTTCTTGTAGCTGGTCTTCCTTTTTCCCCTTTCGGAGTTATGAAATCAAGGACATGAACTCTTCCAAGCGGGGAACTAAGACCTTTCGATGGGAACATCTGCATGTTCTCGGCATAGGGAGTGATGGGGAAGAAGGGCTGAAGACGCCTGTCAAGAAGGAAGCAGAGAACAGTGAAGGCAAGAGAAGCAGCTTCTCTTCTGCTGTTGCTGAGCTAGGAAAGCTGCTGCCTGTGGTTTCTCTAACATCACGTGTAACCTCCTGCCTCCCAGCTTTGAGGCTGGTCCTGCAGAACCCACAGCTGGGAGTCACATCTTGGCAATGTCTTCGATTTTCTTCTCTCCCCCCCCGGCCCCGGGTAATCCCAAATTTTTTTTCCCCCCAGGTGTTGTGCTTTAACCTCAGCCGGCAACTAAGCACCACGCAGCCAATAGCCCACTCCTTCCCTCCCTGTGGTGGGATGGGGAGGAGAATCCCCCCCAAAAAAGGAAAACTTGTGGTTTGAGGTAAGAACAGTTTAATAATTGAAAAAAAAAATACTAACAATAATAATAGTAATGAAAAGGAAGATAACAAAAAGAGAGAAAAATAAAACCCGGGAAAGACAAGTGATGCACAATGCAATTGCTCACCACCAGCTGACCGATGCCCAGTCAGTCCCTGAGGAGCGATCTGGGTCTCCCGGCCAACTCCCCCCAGTTTATACACTGAGCATGACATTCTATGGTATGGAATATCCCTTTGGCTAGTTCAGGTCAGCCGTCCTGGCCATGCTCCCTCCCTGCTTCTTGTACCCCTCCTCACTGGCAGAACATGGGAAACTGAAAAAATCCTTAACTTAGGATAAGCGCTACTTAGCAACAGCTAAAACATCAGTGTGTTATCAACATTATTCTCACACTAAATCCAAAACACAGCACTGTACCAGCTACTAGGAAGAAAAATTAACTCTATCCCAGCCGAAACCAGGACACCAGGTAATCCTAAAATTAAGCAAAAAGGGGCTGAGAGGGACTTTTGTAACACACAGCATCTGCGCAAAGCAGGTAACAGGCTGTGCTGCCAAGGTTTCACTCCCCATCCTCGCTGCAACTGCCTCTGCCTGCGTGTCAGTCCTCACGAGCCGCTGTGGTGAGACAAAACAGCGTTTGTCATGTCTTGCTGAGAAAGGGCCTCCCTGAAGCGCTCAGACCTCCTCCTGCAGCTCTGAGCGTCATGCCTGGATGCAAGGCAGCCTCCTCCTCCCCTTCGGTTTGCCACGTGACGGCTCATTTTGCAATTCAGAAGAACATCAGAGAAAAACTGCTTGTATTAATTTTTATTTTGGTATTAGAAAGGCAAATTGCAATTCTCAGCAGATTGGACTGATCTGATTAAATTTTGAGTGGTTCCTGTGCTGATGGCAGTACTTGAGGTAACTCAGTGGCAAGTCAAAAAAGCACTGCTTTACTGAGAAATCTGGGAGGTCTACTTTTCAGTCCTTGCTCTGAGAATTTCTCCTTTTTTTAAAAAAACCACCACTTCTCTGATTATGAATATACTGATTTGAAAACGAAGCCATAAACTATGAACTCACCCATCCTTAGACCTTGGTGTCTGGAACACAGCCATGGTATTTTAGAAAGAAGGTCACTCCATTTCATGAAGTGGGTTTTTCATTAGTCAAAGCTGACAAAAAGCCTCTGGCCTGATTCTTATCATTCTGCTGGAGCTTCCAAGGGCATTTAGGGTATCATAAATACAACAAGAGCCTTTAGGAAAGTTTGTTACAGAGGCGGTTTTTAAGCTATGGTTGACCCCAAAAGGCATGAAGAGCACTGATAATTATATGGATGCCTGAGTTTACGGAGTTAATTCTCTAGTGAAGTCTGTGCTAGTAAAAGATGAAAAGGCAGACCTTCACACACCCCAACAACACCAATTTCCCTGCCATTGCACTGCTGGAACAAATTTAAGCCAGCGCATTAGCAGCAGAGGGGTTATTCAGCGAGCGGTGCAGCCCGTGGGGGAGGTAGGTAGCTCCAGGGCAATCCAGAGCCCCACAGCGAGGGCTGCACCTCTCTTCGTGTACAACCCAGGTCACCCCACTTGCTGTTTGCAGCTCCTGGCACTGAGCCTGGGGATGGTGAGACACTGGAACAGGTTGCCCGGAGAAGCTGTGGATCTGGAAGTGTCCAAGGCCAGGCTGGATGGGACTTTGAGCAACCTGGTCTAGTGGAAGTTGTCCCTGCCCGTGGCAGGGGCATTGGAAGTAGAGGATCTTTAAGGTCCCTTCCAACCCAAACCATTCTATCATTCTATGATTCTGTGATGTCTTCAGCAAGAACTGGTGTGGGGACACGTTGGCCCCAGTGTCAGGCACTTGGGATTTGAGATGGCTGGGTCAGCGTTGAGCAGCGTTGGGGACAGCTGCAGCCTGCCCAGGGACAGAGCCTGGGATGTTCCTCTGTGCACGCCCGGACCCCAGCCCACGGACTGTGTTGCCCGGGTAAACGCCGGAGCCGCTGGAGCAGCAGCGAGGAAGACATGCTTGCTCTCTCCTGTTTGGATTGGTCACGGCATACCTGGAAAGGCCGGCTCTGGAGGGTGGGAGTGAGCCTGACTCATCAGCCAGGACACCCTCCTGATGACAGCTCTGCATCTGGTGTAGATGCTCCTAAATGGCAAACACAGGAGGGATCCTCGCCCCAAGGCTGCAGTCAGGAGCGTTTTGACCGTTCCCTCCTGCGGGGCTTTACTTGCCCAGCTCTGCCCTTCCTGCCACGGAGAAGAATTGCTCTAGGCTTGCCCACTGCCAGCTATTTCCTGGTGGGCTTCCCTGAGAAATGTGGGCTGCAAGGCTCATCATTTTGGGGCAGAAGGTGGCCTAGGACCAAATCTGCAATCTCCTCTCTGTGTGTTAACCGAGGCGTTGCTGCAGAAAAAGCCCTGCCAGCACCTACAGCAGAGCTTTGGAGAGAAAATGACTTTAGCTGGCGGCAGTCAGCGCTTGGCAGAGTCTGGCTGAAGCAGCCTCTCCAGGAATTTCAGCCCTGTCCCAGCCATCTTCAGATCCCGGGAGAGCTGAACTGGGAGCAGAGGACCACAAACCACAGTGCTTCTTAGCAAACACCGGAGTTTGTGATGAAGCTCCTGGTGAACTTAGTGCTCCCTGACATGTGGATGCTCACGGTGTGCTGACCGAGCACTTCCCTGTGTTGTAGACAGATGCGTTCAGCCTGCTGCAAAATCTGACTCTCTTCAGTGCAGAAATTGGAGCCAGGTGGAGCACTGGTCCAGGCAAAGGACAATTATTTTTTCCTTTTAGGCCCATAAGCAGAAAATCATCTTGTGCTGCAGATGTTTTTGTATGCCTCTTCTCTGCAAATATACCTGTATCCAACACCTGAGTTGCGGCTGCTCTGTGCCAAGAGTAGTCCGCCAACAGCACCTGCTGCCCTTCTGTACCAGGAGTGAATGCCCTAAAATAAACAAGAAAAAAATAGGGGAAGAGAAAAAGAAGCTTGATCAGAGAGAATGTCAGCTGATAAAGTAACAAATCCATTTGCTAACATAACTTTTACAACCCCTGAGAACCTCAGCCAAAAATTAAGCAATTCCCTTGCTTTGCTCTGGTGCCAAGTGACTTTCAATCTGCACCATCTATATTAGCTCATATGAAACTCTCTTACTACTGCTTTGTTGATAGAAGAATTTTAAAGCCCAACTATCTTAGTGTTTTAAATTTGAATTACTGTGGCATTTACTGGTGTGGCTGGCAGAAAGCACGAGCCTATGCAGCTTGCTTTTGTTCTTTATTTTTCTTTATATGGATATTTTAAGGTTATTTCTTTGCCCAATCAGTGACACCGGTGATGGTCACCTTTATTTCAGCTGAAATGTGCATGTCTTAAAACCTATAGGAGAGCCTGCTGACAGGCTGAGTCGCTTCTCCTCTTGGGTCCTCTGTGTGCCACCTGCCACAACCCGGTGTCACTACCCCAGCGAGAGGTGACATGAGTCAAGGCTTCTCTGGTCAGGAGTAACCAGCCTTATGTGGTCAGCATGGATGGATTTGTAATCATGTTCCTTCGGTCCACAGCGCTTAACGGAGCTAAAATGTCTCACTGCAGCTGATGTGAAAGTCGGTGTGGCCCGCTGCATCCCGCCTGAGACTCTTCTAGCTGGTTTTGGCTCTTTTATATGGTGCTGGGGACATCTTTGCAAGCATTTATGTGCCTTTCATAAACGTCATGTAGGCACAAAAGAACAGGTAGGGTATGTGCAAAAGGATATACCAGCACTTCCTATAAAAATGCTAATGCTGCTTTAGGCCTCTTGAGGGTGTTCAGTGATGTGCAATAAATTACTTTTATATGGCTTTGTGAGCAGTTGTGAATTTAACACCGTTTTCAAGGAGCAAGAAGTGTCTCTATAATCACAGTCAAGGAGATGGAATAAAAACAGTTTCAGCCAGCAAGCATAAAAATATCTGGCCTTTACCTTTTGAGTCTTCCTGATAATGTTTGAAATCCAGTTAAACCTCTATACCCAGGAGAAAACTAGCACAAATAATGTCAGAAAGATTGATGCTAATGCTAGGCAAGGGAGAGAGCCTCTGTCTCTTCAAACACATTTAGTTACCCTTCCTTCTGTAATAATCAAAGGAATATTCTAAAAATGTTAGATTATTAGAGGTAAGCTCATCTCCCTACTTGTTATTTGCGATACTCTGCTCCAGCATAATGAACGTAAGTGATGAGCTGCTCTTTCTGCCAGATCTCATGGGTCTACCCACATGAAGAATTGGAGGCAAACTGCTCTTCTTTTGTAAATTGGAAGTGGAAGAGGTCGGTGGGTAGAAAGCTGTTAATAGGTCAGAAAGAATAAGCTGAGGTCTAGAAAGCCACCTGAATTTAAGTGGAAAGCCTGGGTCCCCGTGAGGTGGAACAAGGCGGACGAGAAGGAAGGGTGCTGCGGAGTGTTTTGCTTCCAAGCCGGCCCCCACGATGGGATGGATGAAGTCAGGTCTGTGGGGTGTCATCAGGAGACACTCCTGCACAGATCCCAAGCCTCGTCAGATTTACATCTGTCCAAAACACAGGTGCCCCAGGACTGACCCAATATCACTGGAAGAAAAGAGCTCAAGGACTGGAATTCAAGTCCTAGAGAAACCAGAGGCTTTTGCAGGGGCTACAAGATGTACTGAGGTATTTAGGAATTGAGAACTGATTCTTTCTTGTGTGGAGATATCTGTTGTGCAAGAAGGTAAGTGTTTAACTAGTAATTTTGTTTACTTCTGATTTGAAACACAAAAATTCCCTTACAGAAAATGAAGCATGCTGGGATTTGAGCCGCTGCTGTCATTGGCAGGGAATGGATGGGAGCTCCTTCCTACGCCCTGCGGCGGGACTGCCCCGGGATGGATGTACGCTCAGGAGAAGCTAATGAGCCTTTCAGACCAGCAGACACCATCAGGTCATCTAGTTCGATACACAGTATTTCAGATCATTACATCTCAGCTGGTTATCCTTGAACGGAGCTACATCTTGTGCTTGACTCTGGTATTTGGTGAGAAATGACCACTACTGCCACAACACACCATAAGCAGGGGGGAAATCCCACCAAAGCTGTTGGTAGCATGTTCTGGCCATTGCCTGCCTTCGTTCGCCTCACTCCGTGGTCTGGGTCTGGGCCACTGCCTTTTCTACCAGGGCATGAACAGGCCCCTGAGACCTGTTTTTACCCTTGGATATGGGTGGCTGGCCAAAAATGTGGGATCTTGCCATGCTCTAGTGAGGAGAGATTGCCGAAGGAGTGAAGTATTTTTGGTGCAGCCTGGGTTTGTTTACAGATATATCCCAAAGCCTGTGCCTCTCCCCATTTTGGGGCAGGCTATTTGTGCAGTCCTTGCTGGGATCTCCCTGCACACTCTTTTCCTGTTTGTATTGCTCCAAAGTCAGCTCTCCTCCTAACATACAATTTAATGTTCTTGCTTTAAGTTTGTCCCTCTGATTCCTTCTGAAGTTGTTTGGAAACTTTACTCTTTACTCTTTTAATATTTTGCTCATGGTTTTATTTCCTCAGGTGAAACACAGATTTGAGCACACTCTGTACCATACCATGCTGGGTCTCGGACATATAAGAATTCTGCTGAAACAATTAGGTACTGAATGTAGTCCTCGGGCAGTCTCAGGATGCAGCACCTCCCAACATGAGGACTCCAATGTCCTCAAGCCCATGCATGGCCTTTCTATGGGAATTCTGATCTGAAACTGTTGGGTTTTTTTCTGACACAGTTGGTCAACCTTACCCTTGTTCTGTCATTAAAACATTCCCAAAGAGATGGTCAGAAAAACAGAGAGGTCCCAGCGTTGCCCTGTGTTTGTGCACAGCTCCTCATCCTGGGTGCCTCCTGCCTCCAGCTGCTGGGGACGTGGCATGGCACGGGCCCAGGGTGCTACCTGGTACGGAGCAGGGGCCATGAAAATCTGGCTGCACTTGAGGTGCAGCTTTTGTTTCAGGGTCACCAGCACCCTGAGGACAGGCCATGACCAATAAATTCATGTCACATAGGCTGTTAGAGGGCAGATTTTGGTTGTGCTGCCTGCTGCTAACTGACACCGACAGGCAATGCATCCCTCTGCTCCCCGGCTACACAGTCCTCCGCGAGTTCATTTTTAAATCTCTTTTAAACCAGATTTTACCTCACATGTAAATCTTACCAGAGTGCCTTCTGGCTGAAGGCAAGCTCTGCTGCATTGGCTTTCCTGCTCCCTGGCGGCGCATGGCACCCGAAGGCACAGGGCCAGGGCTGAGCAGTGGGAGTGCAGTCCTGGCGAGCCATGGGTATATGTTTCCTCCCAGACCTCCCATACGACTCAAGGGTTTAGGCAAAATGAAGTAAGTGCGAGAAAACATCTGGCTGCATCCCATACGCAGCGCTCCGTGCGCTGTGGTTCCCAGAACCACATGCCTGCATCAAGGACTGCGCTGGCTTGTGGCTCAGTCCCCTCTGTTTGCTGTCAGGGTGAGGGACCACCTCCTTAAGGACTTGCCTGTGGTTTGGAAAATTCCCCCCAAACACGGGGGTCACGTTTGCCCTCGCTAGCTCCTCTGTGCAAGGGCTCTGGGTGCGCGCAGTGGGATTGAGGTAGTTTATCCCACTTCCACAGCAGGCTGCAGGCACCCCAGGAGGAGAGGCTAAGCGGGCTCCCGGTGTGGTGCCCGACCCTGCAGCCACACAAAGCGGGTACCCAGGAGCAGGAGACGTGCTCTTCTCATCACTAACTTCCCTGTGGGGCAGCACTGAAGGAGCTCAGCAACGCTGAGGGTGCAAAGCCTGGGAAATGCTGGACGAGCGTCCCTGCACTGTCCCTGCCTGGGAGCCAGGAGGATGAGTGCCAGTTTCCAGGAGCTCCGGCGAAGGCAGGGCTCAAGCTGCAGGCAGCAGGACCCCTGCCTCCGGCCACCACGGGCAGCCTGCACAAAGCTCTGGTAGGAGCCGGCGGGATGCCCAGCCCCAGGGGCCCCAGTCTGGCCTGTGTTTACCGATGTATTTACTGCTTCTCCCTTTGTGTGTGCAGTAATCCTCTGCCATGTCGTGGCTTGCTTTACCTCTGTTTTCCAGGGAAAATAAGCACACATAAATGGTTGAATAATACTACAGTACAGGCATTGCTCCTACTCCTTTAGTAGCTGCTCTGCGGAGTAAACAGTGAGAGCTTCCTCCAGTTTGTTTTGGTGCTTTAATCTAATGCGAAGCATCATTCTTTGTGCACATTTTGCATACCCCTCCTAGAAGAAACCCACCATATTATCATGAAGTCATCTGCACCACATTTAAAATGTCATCGTGCTCACTGGGCACCCAATCTAGACTGGAAGGCTTGGAGTTTATGTGGGCCAGTCCCTTGGGCTATTTTTAAATATTGGGGTGAGGATCACATTACTCTGGTGCATTAAGATTCATAAATCTCTGCAGGTGAGAGCCCTGGATTTTGAGCTAAGTGCCTCGCTCTCTAGGCACACTAAGCAGCCAAGGAGGGCTGGGGACCTGTTTGGGGAAGGTGATTTTTAGACACTTTCCCCAGGATGATAGAGTTTTCTGCACACTTTTCTATTCACTGTAGCACCTGAGAGCACGGTGAAGGAGTTTCCATCATGAGCTGTGATGGATCACACATGGTGTGGTTCTGAGCGTGCGGTGGCCAAAACACCTGGCCTGGCCCCACAGGTGCTGACGCTTGCAGCCTTGCCGGCACAGGGCTCTCTGTACGCAGCGTGCTCTTGGCTCTGAGCAGTAACACTCACTCCTGGGCATATAAATATCTCTCCATTTCTCCAAGGGGATTAACTTTGCAGGTGTTCACAGTAATGGTGCAGTTCTGCTGTGTGCAGTTATCATCCAGGGAATATAGAAGGAATAGAAAGTGCTCAGGACCTGCCATGAGTGGACCCCAAGTGCTGGCATTTTTATTTATTCCTCTCTTTTTAATGTCCTGCAGCCTTACTGTATTTTGCACTCAGTAAAACCTCAGCAAGGCTGCGTGACTGGTAGCTGCTACATTCCGCTTTCATTGCGTGCTACATAGCATGCTGTTTTCAATCATTCTCTTCTGCTGCCTCTCCACCAAAGGATGCTCTTTGATTTTAGTGATTTATCTGCAAGTGCTCCTTATTCCCAACTTGTTCTCAAACTTCACATCTGTTACACCAGTAACCTCTACTGCCTTCTGCAGATTCTGCTTATATGTAAACATTTCTAGCAGGTAATCAAAAGAGAGGGAGAAGGCAAGACGCACACACAGAGCAGTGGGAGTCGGTGCTCAGTGTGGATGTCGCCACTGGCCTGAGCAGGAGGCAATGGGCTCTGCAGCACCTCGGGGATGCTCTGACGGGGACTGCGCTCAGGCTCGACTCTCTTCACTGCACCTGCTTGGCCCCAACCCCTCCTCTTCTGCATCCCTTTTCTGTTCGCCCCGCAGCAGCACGGAGCCTTCCCTCCCTGCTCCAAGTGCTGGGCTCTGGCGGGGTCTGTCCCGACGGCAGCCCGGAGCACTGGGTGCCGCAGGGCTGGAGCGCTTTGCCTGGTGTGATGCTGCTCGTCGCTGGGCTGTGAGCAGGCTGGCAAGCTCTCCTGGTCTCTCTGCCTTCCCGCTGACATAACTTTTGGCTCAAATTCTCCTGAAATGCTTATCAGGCCACAGCCAGATGCTCTGAGCGGCACACAACCCTGTAGCACACAACCCTACGCCCCACAAACACAGGGCACATGGTGGCTGGTGACCCCCCAGATGACGAGCCGAGGGCAGCGGGGGACACGAGGGGAGTGGGCGAGCACTGTCACCACCCAGCCGTGTGCTCCGGCTGCTGCCGGCCCCTCTCGGCTCAGTCCGGATCCGGGACCCACCTGGGCGTTGGGGCCCAGACCACAGAGGGAGGGATTTTGTTTTCTCTTCTGATATGTTTTAAAGTGCCACATCCACTCATGTGACCATGGGGCAGAGCCCTGGCAGCTCTCCCTTTTACAGGCACGGATGCACAAAGCTATGTTAAAAAAAAAACAAAGAAAAAAAGAGGCTGCATTTTATTTTTCTGGCAAGTTAAAATCTGTTCCAGTGAGGTGCAGGGGATGACGATTTTCCCTGTAATTTGATTAATGGTTTACAGGTTTTTTAATTATAACATTATTTTCACTCGCAGGCCTTTAAAGACTACATGCAAAGCCCCAAGTTAGGGACCAGCATGAGGGACCAAAGAGCTGAGAGACCTTCTATTATTTGTAATCAATGTTGAGATCCAGGAGAATGATTACATGGGTATGATTTCACATCACCTACATATAATAGAGCAATTGAGAGGATAACCTCATGGACAGCCAAGCTTTTTTGACCTAGACTGGGATTTCAGCCCTCACAAAGGGCTCCATCTTTCAAGAGAAGAAGACAACCCCATACATTACTTGCCAAAAGAAAGGCCCAACTTACAGCAGTTGAAGTGGAGAGGGACAAATGGGATGGCAGGGGGAATTAGAAGATGGCCAGAGATGGAAAAATAACTTTTTATTCAAGGGACCAGGGAAGGGACCCTCAGGGTGAAAGAGGAGGAGTAAGGGCCAGCGCTCCATGCTCGTGGAGGTGGCAGCTTCTCGATGGTCACACCGAGCGCACTGGAAGGATCAGCTTACTCCTAACCTAAATTCAGGGCAGGATGATTAATGAGGTGACAAGTGCAGGGTCCAGAATGACAACAAATGCACCAAGTCTTTGGTACAGAGGCAGGCTTGAATCCGTGGGTCCTGCTCTGTCTTCTAAACTCAGTGCTTTCTCCAGGGGAGCTGACAGAACACAGGCTTGGAAAGCTTATCTAAGAGACTGAGGTGCCAAACGGCCCGGCAAGGACAATGGTTAAATTTAACTTTAAGCACCAATAAAATGGTTGGATGAAGTTTCTCACCTCGTGCGGAGGCGCAGCGGAGGGCAGTCGCACCAGCCCCACGCGGCTGGTGTGATCCCAACAGCCTCGCCGTGCCGCTGCTCGGAGGACGAGGACCGGAGGCGCGAGGAGCGGGGCTGGCCCCTGCCACAGGCAACGACTTTGGTCCTTTGCAGGAACGGCCCTCCCGCGCTGGCGCTGCCCGCGGAGAGAGCGGCAGCCGCCTGCCCGCGGCCGTGCCGGGCTCTCCGGAGCGGCAGCGCGCCGGCACACCGGGAGAGGAAAGCTGGGATCGTTTTGCGCCTTCCCACTGAGGTACCGCTCTCCCTGGTTTTGCAATAGTTAGGAGAGAAACAACATTTCTACACAACCTAAGCCCACAGAGCACTGCTGGGCCGTAGGAAAACTCCTAGAAATCTGTGACCAAAGAGAGGTCCGGAGCTAGCATCCTCGGATGACCTCCCTTTACAAATTCCTAGGGCTCTGCCTATTTATAAATGCCCCGATAAGGCTAGAGTTCAAGAATGCACTAACGTTTATAACTACAGAGCCAAGTCGCCCTCTCGGGCATCTTCCTCATGCCAGGGAATTCGGAGAGGGTATTTGCTATATGAGGGTAATCAAAATTGGCCCCTAAAATAATTTTGTGCAATAATATGCTGAAGAATACATTAACTCCTGGAAGTCCCTATTTGGGCTAATAGCTGCGGTAGAGCCGGGCTGCTGCAGCAAATGAAACTTGCCTTATCCGGAGCTGTACTCCGGGGGGAAGAGCTGCAGGATCGAAGGTCAATATTATCCAGTGTAGAAACCTAATGTGATGGTGGCCTGTCACCAGGGCTCCTGCACGCCCAGGATCACAAACCGCAGGTCTAACTCTTGCCCTCCTCTTCATTTGCTATTAGCGTTGCAAATAAAAATGCCAGCTGCAGTGGGTGCCAACCTTATTGCTTTGTAACACCACCTTCATCGGGTTTGCTTTTAAAAAAGTTACGCAGTGGTAAATAATAAAAAAAAAAATCTGCCACCTAGTGGCAAAGGAATTTCTTTTAGGGAGATGCTGATGAGAGCACATCTTGCTGTGTTAATGGTAGTTTTCCAAAGGTATTTTCATTTAACAAACTCTCAGCTAAGCAGTCTTTGGAGGGAACGGATTTCGAGAACACTTTGGGCTATGTCCCAAGGTGTTTACAGCATGTAGGTATTCACAAAACTAAAAGTGACACATCTGCTTTTTACGGACCTTATGAAAGACGTCTTAAAGATGCTCCTACCAGCCCAGACTAGCATTTCACGAGATACAAAATGAATTAGGAATTAGGAAGATGTGCCTCCCAGCCTGCAAGGGCTCTTTGAATTTAAATGCTAGGAGTCCTAATCGGTAGGAAAAAAATGGCTATTTGTGTCTCATTTCTGTAAGAAAAAATATAAACCAAGCAATTTTTTCCTAAATCTTCCTTTAATAACTAACTAACTGAAGCATGCTTCCCCCCGAATGTTTCTTCACATCCCCTGGGCTGCCATGCTAACCTTCTCCGCGTCTGCAGCGTGAGGAGGAGCAGCCCAGGCCACCCTGCCAGGCTGCAGCCTGCCAAGGGGGGACCCTTCAGCGAGCTGCAGGGCTGAGAGCGAAACAGCCATCCAGCAGGAGAACCTTGTGCAATGGAGTGTCAGAAAGATATAGAGACCTTTCCGTCTTGGGAAGACGATAAAAGAGCCAACACTGTGTTTCTACTTCTGTACACTGTATTGGTGGGGGAGACGGAATTACTGCAGCCAGTCCTGGTGACCACCTTGCTGAGGGCACTGAAAACTTGAAAAAGGGGGAAAGAAGGAGCTAAAAACATTAAGAGTTGGACACCAGGTCTTACAATGAGAAACACCAGAATTTCAAGATTGAGAAGTGACTTGCTTACAATGTCGGAGAAGTTCATAGCTGCTACTGAGTTACTACAAAGTCAGCTTCTGAGGGCTTTTGTCATCTGGCAGAGAAAAAAAAAAAAGAACCGACGATGCCAGACAATCTCATGTTAGTAACAAGGCATGACATTTAATTGCAAGGAAATTACCAATTGGAGCAAAGTACAAAGAGAGGTGCTGGAGTTTGCCTCCTGAAGTCTTAAAAAAAAGACTAGATACCTTCCTGGAAGTTAGGCTTCAGGAAGTTTTTGTGGTATAATATAATAGGAGATTAGGCCCGATGATCTGACAGTGCCTTCTAGTCTTGAAATCTGGGAATGAAGTCATATCTGTCAATAAAGTCTTGCTGCTCAGAAGTGTAATTTGGTGTTAGGAGCCTAATTTAGGAAGAAAGTGTGAAGAGCATGTGTTAAAGGATGAGCAATAAGGATAAGAGCAGTCATAGCCAGCCCTATGATCGCTGCAGGACTCGATATATTCTGCAAGTCTGAAGTCACGGGTAGATGGGAGGTGTTGAAATACATTTCTCCTCTGCATGCTTAGACAGCTTTGGTAGAAATAGCTACAAAGTGAGAAGACTGTATCCCAAAAGGGTTTCAGTTTTATTACTCGGCAGGTTGCTTCGTAAGAAGATGGTCTTCTCTGGGGGTCTGTAGCATCCTCAGTCCCCATCCCTGCCACCTGCTCTCACAGGAGGCTCCCTTGTAGCCTCCTGGTTGAGGTATGGCTTATTAATGTCCTTAACAACATCAGCAGAATCAGGCTACCTGTGCGTAGGCGGCCTTTCAATTTATAAAGACGGCTTATAAGATGGAGAGACACTTTTTACCAAGGCTTGTAGTGACATGACAAAGGGGTTTAAACTGAAAGAGGGTAGATTGAGATTAGATGTAAGGAACAAGTTCTTTGCTGTGAGGGTGGTGAGGCACTGGAACAGGTTGCCCAGAGAAGTTGTGGATGCCCCTTCCCTGGAAGTGTTCAAGGCCAGGCTGGATGGGGCTTTGAGCAACCTGGTCTGGTGGAAGGTGTCCCTGCCCATGGCAGGAGGGATTGGAACTAGATGATCTTTAAGGTCCCTTCCAACCCAAACCATTCTACAATTCTATGATTGTATGATTTCTCAACCAGGGTAATGGCAGGGGACAACACCCCACTCCGAGGGGTTTCAAGCGGGTAGCACACCTGCATGGTGCTGGCCCGCAGGCTGCCCACCCTCTCCTCTGACAGGTCAGTTAACGTCAGAGGTTTGTTTCTGCACCAGCACAACCTAAAGCGTTAGGTTCCCCTCCAGGAAAATCTGCCTTGGGAGAGTGCACCACAAAAAGCGGTGGCAACATTCCTCCCCCCGGCCCTGGGGGCTCATGAAGCCTGAACCAGGTGGTGCTCACTGGAGACACAGCTTGCCCAGCCGGCTCGCAAATGCAGGCATCAGGTATATTGTCTCGTTACGTGCCTTTCTGCAGTGAAAGCTAATGCTGCTTCCCGCAGAAGTGTGTGCCTGAGTGCAGAGGCCAGGGCAGCAAATGCAATCCCCTTTGCAAGGCTGTCTTGGTGTCACCCCCATCCCGCTGATCCTGCTGGTCCCTGTGCTCAGGGACAGCGAAGGCTATGGCTATGTGAGGTCCCACTTTGGACCTCAAATTTTTCGTTAATATTACCTTGAAGAAAATATATTGACAATTCTTCCCTTCTTCCAACATGAGAAATGTTTTCTTATTAATTTGGAGCTATCGATTCCTACAGCAGGAAATGCTTTAGTCATCCCCTCCTCAGCTGGTAAGCACTCTGCCCTAGTCCCAACGTCTTGTAATGACAAGCTCTCTGTCCTTCAACCATGGCTCCTCCTGGCCAGGCAGCCTCTGCAAGAACCAAACCAAGGGGACAAACGGCACAGCTTGTATTTTTGGGAAAAGGCTCCTCCCTTTGAGGTGTTTATTATCAAGGTTTTCTTCCTAGAAATATCCTACAGCTCAAATGGAAGTGGTGGGGTTGAGAGAAGTGTCCTTACAGAAATGTGACTGATCATAAATGGTGCCTTTCAGCCTTTAAAATCCATGAGATTGTATGCAATAGCAATACCAGCCCTGAACCACACTACCTCCAGCTGTGCCTTTGGTACCCAGCGAGTGACCACAGCCAAGTATGCCCCAAACCACCTTTGCATTTTCCTGCTGGCACCCCCTTTTTGCCCACCAAACTCCTTCAAAATGAGGCTCGCACACATCTGCTTGCAGTGCTGTCTTTTATTTCGGAGGAGGCCCGAGGACCTGCTTGCGCCCAGTTAGTGGGACAGACCTAAAGCTGATGGGGAGGAGGGCCGCGGCAGAGGAACGACTGTGCCAGGGTGCAGCTCCCTGCTGCGGCTCAGCGGCTCAGGACACAAGGGTGGCTCTTGCGTGCCATTTCGATCTTCACGACGCTATTGGGTCCCAGTGAGTAGGTCACCTCGTCCTCGCTCACCCCCAGCGGCAGGCTGATTTCTTTCGTGATGTTTCTGTAGTTGTACTCCTTCCCTCTTGCGGTGGTGTGCTCTTCCTCGTGCTCCGCTAACACCTTCACCTTCCTGTCCTTCACAGTTACGGTAACTTCCTCGGGGTCAAAACCCTTCACGTCTATCAAAGACAAAACCTTGTGATCATGGGAAGAGTTCAACATCCTGTTAAGTCTTCTTTGCATGCTGGAATAAGAACAAGAGGACAGCCTTTCAGTCCAGCTCCCAGAGGAATGGGTGGACGACCTTAAGGACAAGAGAAGTAAATAGGAAACTATTGGATCCATCTTCATGCTGACGCACAGCACTTGGGCTGGTGTCTGCACCACCAGGAGCTCCCACCTGCACACCACAGCAGTCAGGAGTATTTCAGTGTCCCTTCTTGGGATGGGGCAATTGTGGAGCTGAAAAGTCCTTTTACCTAAATACAGAGAAGCCAGCGCTCTTCTCTCACATGTACATATGCCCACAAAGCCATGTGTGTTCATCTTATGCCTTGTCCTACATTTTAAATGAATAGTTACAATAGATCACATTTCCCAGTTAGGAGTTTTGTTTAAAGCAATCAGTGGATGGGAGACACATCTGGCAAAAAAACCCCAAATGCTCCTGTAGAGCTGGACTGGAGGCTCACTGAGCCACTAAAATGATTTCTAACAATGTCAAACAGGGACTCTGCTCAACCAGAAGGCTGGGTCTTATTCAAACCATTTGTAAAGCAGACAATGGAAGGGTCACCTAAGTTATAATAGCTAAATTGGACACAAGGCACCAAATTAAAAAGATAATGGGTGTGATTGAAGAGGAAATAAGGCAAACAATGAGGGAACCGGCATGACCACTAAGGTGAGAAATCCCTAACGAGTGGTTCCTTAGCAAGGTACACTCATTTCAGCAATCCTACTTAAAGCCTGCATTGATTCAACCTGGTGTGGTGATTTTAGGGTGCACTTTCTCTGTGAGCTGGTTCTGTCACCTGCCCCTTTGGCCTTTTTTTATATTGCTGGTCAGAGGAGAATAAATGTGCTGAGAAGAGTTGGTCCTTCCCAGTATTTTTTGTGGGAAGTGGATGGCTGAATTCCCCAGCGCAATGGGGAATCCTGAAATCCTGCTGTGAGGTGGTTTCAGTCTGGACTTGTGTTCCCACCAGCAAGTTGTCCCAGGCGTGGCAGGGCTGGGGAGCCTGGCACTCAGGGAGAGCATGCCCCGGCATCCCACAGCCCATCCTGAGACATCCCCCCACCCAGCTTCCATTCAGAGTGAATTTCCATTCCCTCACTGGGATTTTGGTTTGCAATGATTCTGCAAGGGGATGCTGAGTCTGCCCAGCTCTGATACCAAATGTACTGATGAAAGTCTGGACACGGACACCAGTCCTGTAACACCTGGGATGTGAAATCTGCTGCTCGACAGCCCTGCGGGAGCTGCAGCTACTGGGTAAGTTTAAAGTAACCTCACAGCAACTTTTGGTTTTGCTGAAGTCAGTGTAAAACTAACCCAGGGGTCAGGCTTTTTTCCTTTTTCCTCTAACTTTATTGCACCCAGTAGATAACTCACATGGCAGGCTGTGGGATGATACTTGCTGCTCTACGGATAATGAAAATGTCATGTTTTTCATTGCCAAGATGAAGGTCTCATCGTCACTAGGCGCAACATGAGGGAACTCAAACAGAAGCTTGAGTTTGGGGAGAAAATACCAATGCCACAAATGCAGCAAGAGATTCCCACCGCTGCTGATGACCAAGGGACTTCTTAGCCCTCGGGGTCTCTCAATGTTTGGTCGTGCCTTTACGCAAATAGTTAGGTTTTATGATTCAACTACTCCCTTCCTGTAGGGCTGCCTTTGGGTTTTGTCTCTTCTAGAGTCAATCTTGAACTCCATTAACAAAATAAAATCATCACACCAGTGGTCAAAATGGAGATGTAGAAATCCTGACACTTATTCCTCCTACTGTACGAGGTGGGAAAATATGGATACCTGTCTGTGATGTTTCAGTGCTACACCCCACCACTTACAGGCACATTTTGGCTACTGATGAAGATAATTACATGTTTACCAGGCTTAAACTGAATTTACGTTGAAGATGGACTTTGTTCCATAGCTGAGCAGCTTTGGATCTAGTTGTGTACTTTACTTTAGATGCAGTTTGCGAGATGGTTAATGTCACAACGCCATGGTCCAAACCCTTTCCAGTGCAGGCGCTGCCTGCACGGCTGCTCTTGGGCTGCGTGGCTGCACAAGCAGTGCCTTCCCGCTCCCCTTTCAACTGATTTATCTTAAAAAGGCTATTTCTCTTCTGTCCTGCCTATCTGTTTCCACCTTTGTTCCTGGTACCGACGCCAAACCTCCCTTCCCCCTGCCTTAAAGGGTGCCGATGCCTGTGGAAAGCGGGCGAATATGTGTCACCTGTCCAGCTCTCGCTCCAGGTCCAGCCTCGCGGTGAGGGCCGTTCTCTGCCCGGCGCGGGGGTCGGGCTGGCGCAGGCAGCAGCAGGGGCGCAGGGACGGGCCGCGCAGGCGGGACGCAGGCAGCTCCTCGCAGAGCTGCCGCAGGTGCTGGTCCAGCAGCCTCATCTGCCTCCGCATCTCTCGCTTCACCTGCCTCAAGTCCTGCTCGATGTCTTCCAAAAGGCGACCGTGCAACGACATCATCACGCCGCAAAGCGCGTCGGGGCGCAAGTGCTGCCGTGATAGCCTGCACTTGCGGCGGGGGAAAAATTGCCTCGACTTTCGTCTGGAGGTGAGCGCGCGTGTCAGCAGAGCCGCAGGTGCTCTTGCAGCCTTCCGGTGGGCACCTTATGACATCATGGGTCCGCTGACCGGTCACAGCTCCACAGTCGCCATGGGAAGCGCAGCCCAGGTCCGTGCACAACCGCATCCCCCCGCTGCCGCTCTCGCCCATGGACCAGGGGGCTTGTGCCATGGCCGGGCAGCGGAGCCGTCAGGAGCGTGACTTGGATGCGGTTTCATGCACGGTGTTGCTTCAGCACGGCTGCCCAGGCTATCCCCCTCTCTCCTGCCCTGGCACACCAGCGCAGAGGGAATGCAAGCCACCCTTCTCCACTCCCAGGTTGGCATCCCCATGGATAAAGCCCAGGTCTCCACTCAAGTTTTTAAGCTTGGTCTCCTCTTGAAGCTTGTGGGTATTCCCATTCCCAGGTCCTGACCACCACCGCCTTGGGAGAAGAGAAATGTGCACCCAGCAGCGAGCGGGCTGCTGCCAACCTGCTGCAAAACCACGGCCCCTGCAGCCTTCCCCCCGTCGCTGCTTTTGCTGCTGTTTACCACAGCCTTAAAGAAAAGGTGTAAACTAAGGAGACCTGCAATGCTCTTTACGTTTTTCCTCTTTTTGCAAGTGCTTTGCACAAGGTGTTGGATGTGTGATGCCTACATACATTTTTCGCTGACACCCGGCACGGCCTGCCATGGCGTTTAGGCAAAGGCGACCAGGAGCCTTGGCCTGAATACGCATCCAGATGGTTTGCGGGGAGCTGGCACCCCCAGTAGCACCAGCAGCTCCCCCAGTGAGTGCCAGGGAAAGGCGAGGTGCTCACGGCAACTCCTGCACAGCTTCTCCTTGGCAGAGCACCCTGCCTCCCCGTCCTGCTGGCTCTCCTCTCCTGGGGTTTTCTCCAGTGGCTACAAGTTTCAGATGTGACTTCAAACCTGCTGCTCCATCAGGAACTTCTCCCTCTGCCTGTTGGCTCTCTGCCTCTTTTTTTTTTTTTTAATGGGAAAGAAACAGCAAATGGTTAAAAATGTCCAGAAATGGGAGTTTCTCTTTATGTCCCTTACTGACAGCTGCAGTTAAGGTACTTCTGGGAACACTTTGAGAACATGGACCTTCAAAAATATTTATGTCCCTGCTCTCACACCATATTAAGCAAACAAGGCGCTAAGAAAAGCAGACTCAGGTCTTTGCTTCCCGCCCTTACAGATGTTACTCCACAACTTTCACCAGCCGATGCATCAGAACAAGGTGCTGCCTTGGCAAGAGTGGGTGACATGAGGATTTTGGTCGATGGAAGACAGCAAAAAGGATGCTGCATCCCACAATTATTTTACAGAGAAGGACTGTCATGGTTTAACCCCAGCCAGCAACTAAGCACCACGCAGCTGCTCACTCACTTCCCCCCACTCAGTGGGATGGGGGACAGAATCAGGGAGAAAAAAGAAAAAAGTAAAACTTGTGGGTTCAGATGAGAACAGTATAATAGGACTTCTTGCTGGCTGGCCGTGAGAAGCTGAAAAATCCTTGACTTAGTCTAAACACTACTTAGCAACAACTGAAAACATCAGTGTGTTATCAACATTCCTCTCATACTGAATCCAAGACATAACACTGTACCAGCTACTAGGAAGGAAATTAACTCTAGCCCAGCCAAAACCAGGACAAGGAGACAGGGCGCATGCGCTGCACGCACACAGGGCACTGCTGCAAGCACTTATCTGAGCTGACAGTTTTACCTTTGCAGATCCCGTGTGTGCTGGGATCTGTTGCCTGCTCACTCAGTGAGCTTGGGCAGGGCTGCCTGAGTCATCAGCTCCTGCCTTGGGGACTTCTGAAGCCATTGTGTCCTGTCAGGCTGTTGCATCTGTTTTTCTTGAGAATGACCCTCATGGGTTTCAGTATCAGCAGTGCTTGCAGCATGGATGGCTTTGCCTGGCTCTCTGAAAAGTCCTTGTAGTGTACTTTAATCACAAGCAGCATTGACACCAAAACCTCCTGGGTCTAATACTGCCAGAAAAACTAAGAGAAGACTACAGGAGTGGGGAGTGCTTCATATTTCGGGGAAATCTGGTCTTTGAGGGCTTGCAGTGGATTAAGTATCAGTGCAAATGCATCGTCCCTGTGTATTTAAGAGAGTAGGCGAAGACTCCTTGGGAGCCTGGGAGCTGCTCTACCCTGCTGGCACCTTCCCGCAGAGGAAATGCCTTCCACAATTATTAGCTGTATCCGAAAGCCCAAGTAGCCCCAGACAAGAAAATATCGCCTGCAGCCTCCGAGGAGGCAAAGCTGAGCTGGTCCCGGGGACTGCTCCTGCGGGGCTGCCTGCTGACCGCCTGGAGGGAGCCAGACCTGCCGGCGGCCAAGCAAGGAGTGTGAAAGGGGGACCCCGAGAACCACAAAGGGGAGCGGGTCACATCTCAGTTTGCACAAAAATACATGAGGCTTCCTGTTGGACACCCCTCACATTCAAACATCGGTGCGTCATGTGGAAGAATAAATTAAAACATTCAAATAACTTTATATATCTAATTACATTTACACATACCAGCAATGAAAAACCTTTGTTAAAAGTCAAATGCTTAATACATACTTACAAAGCAAAACTTCTTAACAGCCCCCAATTCCCAGCAATGATACTCACCATCAGCTTCCGTCCCATCATCTCCGATAAGAGCTGTAGTCCAAGACATGAACTATATTCCCTCAGACTGGCCTGTGACACAAAAGCTAATCCCAACCTTGGCAGCACCAACACCCACGTCTCTCAGGCATCTGCAAACTGGTGAGCTGGATGATGTGTTATTTCCCCAAGGTGAAATATGAGTTTGGCTTTTCAATAAATCAAGAGCCAGCTTATTTTACACTGAATGGCAGTTTCATAAAAAAAAAAAAATTGCTTTATGCCTTATTATTCATAAAAGGCATCACTTTTTCTGTCTGAAGACAAATCTTTTATTTAAAAGCTGAATTCAAAGGCTGCCAATGTGTGAAGGGTCCCTCCTGTATGAAGTCTGTATACCTTTCTGACAGCAGTATTTTGTCTTTAAAACTCTGACACTCTCTAGTCTCTTTGGCTCCATATGAAAGAGTCTTTCAGGAGGTCTCTCTCGCATGGTAGGAGCCTGAATCCTTTATTTCACAGAGGAAGTTTTGTTTGCCAAGTCCCATCTGAAGAGACGAGATCTGGAGCACACCACTCGAACCGAGCATCGAGCTAAACCTTCCTGTCAGAGCCCTGGGTGTACGGACCACAGGAGCCGTTACGAAGGAAAGATGCTGAACACAAGGATGTGTGTCAAAATAAAATTTCTGCAGGAAAAGCAACAGCTTGAAAATGACTTGAAGTTAAACCTCCCTGGTGCATGAAATCAGGGGCTTTAGGGATTCACCACGTGCCCCGCAAGAGAGCGGGGAGGCTCTGCAGGCGGGGGTGCCTGTGGGGTGCTGCCTCCTTTGGGATGAATCTTTATGCCAGGGGCTGTGAGCTTTTCCCCGCAGGCATGCTCGCCCAGGGAGTTTGTTCCCAGACCTGGAGAGCATCAGCATGGCCCACGACCCTGAGCACGGAGCAGAGGGACCCGCAGGCAGAATAAACTCGGAGGGTACCACCACACATCCTACGTAGGATAAGCAGGTGTCTGTGGACACAAATCAGCCAAGCAGAGATTTGCTGAGCTGCTGCTCTCCTCCTCTGCCCCTTTCCCATCCCACCACCACAGGCTGAAGTGCAGTAGGCAGCACGGCTCCTGGTGTGCAGTGGCCCTGCTTCGGGAACAGCGCGTGCTTTTCCTTGTCTCACTGTGTTCCAAAACCTCCTGGGAAATCCTGCAGTAGGATGAAATGCTGTGTCGGTGAGTGCCCTCTGTGGAATCGATTAACCCAGGGGTAGCAACATGGGCTTACAAAGGCTTCCCGAAACGCCTGTGTGTGGAGCTGCTCATCCCCAAGGGCACTGTCACACAGACTGCACATCCTCACTTGTATTTTCAATCAGTGTTTAAAAATCATAAAAACCTATCTGCAGGCAGGACATTTTTTTAATGTTCTGAAATCTGGGCTGTAGTTTTTAAACCAAAAGGAAATATACAGCTCTGAAAGTAATTTGTAGCCTTGTTTCCCTTTACTGCAGCAGCTAAGTAAGAATTGTATGCTGGCAGCGTGCTTTTTTCATGCCTCTATTGCTGTTTTTAGTTAAACCCTCCCCACTTTAAACCTTTGGTCTTCCCTGTGCAAATCATTCACTTTGCACTTAAAAGGGATGGATGGGTGGCTAGACTAGACAACTTAATAGTCATTTTTCATCTTACTTTTTATGATCTTTCTATAAAGATCTACATGGTGATAACCTTTACTATGACTTCCTAGGGGTTGAGCAGAAGTGTGCACCTGCTTTGGCTGTGACAAGTGACTCTCTTGATCATACATACTTGAAAACAGTTTTGGAAGGCGGCTGCTGCCTCTTTCTAGCATTCAGCACTGTTTGTAGATTATGGCAGCTGAGTATTATAATTTAGTTTCAGCCTTCTCAGTCATCTGTGATCATTTCCAGTAGCGTCCCCATAGAGTTTGCTGTCTGTGGATGTCACTTTTAGGGAATGGACCTCAAAAGCATTCAGAGAAAGACTGATCTGACTCTCTTGGCAAACGATAGCAGCAGATGGGTTGCCTGGTATCCCTTTACAGGCTTTCACTCCCTTTGGGTGCTGGCGTTATAGAGAAACCCATGACCTTAATGGTTCGAAGGAGTCAGATCCCACCTCAGCCTGGTACATAAAAACCAGCAAATGTTGACAATAAAAATCCCTGAATTACTGATGTCACCTGCTCCTAGTACAGTGAGAGAAACGGGGGACAGGTTGGGAAGTCAGCAACCTGCCTAGGTGGGTGAACCATAAAGATAAGGTTTGTCACCAGCCACCCTTTTGGGGGGAAATGTGTGACTCAATATTGATACCACAATTGCGACAGATTGGATGGAGCAAGTTTTTTCCTTACAGGTGCCAAGCCAACAGTCTGGGACCCTGTGATGAATGGAGATGTTAGTGAGTACTTCTAAGCCCGGGCTTGACATATCTCAATAGGATGGAGAGAGGTACATAGATGACCCATAAACTGACTTCGTTTTTTGTCTAAACACTCCAAACCATCCAGAAGGTGGGTCTTGCCTCCCTCTACCTTCTCTCTGCCTTTTCCCTCAGCCTTCTCTCACAGTGTTGCTTCTCTCTGAAAAGATGATGGTGTAGCTGGCATCTTCTGCAACATCACTGTGAGTAGGTGACTGGTGAGGCAGCTAAGGATGTCTTAAACAACACAGTGCTCAGTCAAACTCCACCAGCTCCGAAAAGCCTGCTAAGCCCAAGCACCAGGCTTGTCATTGAGTGGGCATCAGCTCGCAGGGCCACAGGGTCTTCCATGAGCCTCCAAGGTGACAATGGGCTATGGGCTACTCCACTCGCCATGGTGTTTGTCATGCTAAACTACTCAAACAAAAAGAGCCCGCATGGTGCCTTGTGAGAGAGATGGTGGCCATGGACTCCACCAGCAGGGGGTTTCAGCTCTTTCCACAGAGCAGGGCTAGAGGCAGGTGAAGGATGAAGGTCCCACTCCCTGGGTTCTTCCAGCCTACCCATGGGCTGGGGTGAGGGCAGCCCCTCAGATGTGTGCTACCGCCACATATCACCAGACAAGGACAACATGCAAGCTCTCTGCCATGGCTGTGAGGTCGACCCCCTGAAGGCAGGTACTGTGTCTTAAGGCATCACCATAAACAGGTAAGGAGACTTTCTGAGGCTGCTGGGTTGTGGTGGGTTGACCCTGGCTGGGTGTCAGGTGCCCACCAAAGCTGCTTTATCACTCCCCTCCTCAACTGGACAGGGGAGAGAAAATATAACAAAAGGCTCATGGGTCAAGATAAGGACAGGGAGAGATCACTCACCAATTACCATCATGGGCAAAACAGCCTTGACTTAGGGAAAATTAACTTAATTTAATGCCAATCAAACCAGAGCAGGGTAATGGGAAATAAAACCAAATCTCAAAACACCTTCCCCCCACCCCTCTCTTCTTACCAGGCACAGCTTCACTCCCAATTTCTCTACTGCCTCCCCCACAGCGGCGCAGGGAGATGGGGAACGGGGGTTGGGGTCAGTTCATCACACGTTGTCTCTGCCGCTCCTTCCTCCTCAGGGGCAGGACTCTTCCCCTGCTCCAGCGTGGGGTCCCTCCCACGGGAGACAGTCCTCCGTGAATTGCTCCAACGTGAGTCTTTCCTGTGGGCTGTGGTTCTTCAAGAACTGCTCCAGCGTGGGTCCCTTCCACGGGCTGCAGTCCTTCAGGCACAGACTGCTCCAGCGTGGGTCCCCCATGGGGTCACAAGTCCTGCCAGAAAACCTGCTCCAGCATGGGCTCCTCTCTCCACAGGTCCGCAGGTCCTGCCAGGAGCCTGCGCCAGCGCAGACTTCCCATGGGGTCACAGTCTCCTTCGGGCATCCACCTGCTCCAGCGTGGGGTCCTCCCCAGGCTGCAGGTAGATATCTGCTCCAGCGTGGACCTCCCTGGGCTGCAGGGGGACAGCCTGCCTCACCATGGTCTTCCCCACGGGCTGCAGGGGAATCTCTGCTCGGGCGCCTGGAGCACCTCCTCCCCCTCCTTCTTCACTGACCTGGGGGTCTGCAGGGTTGTTTCTCTCACATGTTCTCACTCCTCTCTCCAGCTGCAGTTTCTGTGCCACAGCAACTTTTTTTTTTTTCTCTTCTTAAGTATGTTATCCCAGAGGCACTACCACTGATGCTGATGGGCTCAGCCTTGGCCAGCGGCGGGTCCGTCTTGGAGCCGGCTGGCATTGACTCTGTCGGACATGGGGGAAGCTTCTGGCAGCTTCTCACAGAAGCCACCCCTGTAGCCCCCCAGCTACCACAACCTTGCAAGCCCAGTACATGGGTCTCCACCAGAAACCTGCACCCACTCCTGCAGAGCAATGAGGGAGACTCAAGGCATCTCCAGGTTAGGAGAATGAAGAGTACTGCAGGTGGAGATGCTAACAAGGCATCTCTTCAGCAAAGGTTGCATGAGAGATCACCTTTGAAATCACCTTTGCCTTTGCCTTTCACTCCCTTACCAGGGGTGGATCAGGGTGGGAGGGCACCTCTTTCAGGGCAGCACCACCCTGGACCACCTACAGCTGGTCCACGTATGGAGCTGGTGAGCTGTGGAGGCAGCACAGGAACCAGCCAAGTAAATGGGAAGTGGGGGCCACACCAGTGTAAAACAGCTTCTGCAAAATGCCTGCTACTTTTTCAGCAATTTCTGAAAATACGCAACTCTGTAATAAAGGGTTGGGCTCCTGACTCACGAGGAGCTGTTTAATTTACAGAAGCAGCTCACTCCTGAGGCAAGCTAATCTGCCGTGCATTAAACAAGCATTTCTTGACGGGCTGCTTCCCACAGCCAGAGCTACGTCCAGTCCGCCCCTTCCTCCCCAACTCCCCAGCATCGACGTGCTGTCCTGGGCTTGACCAGCCCCAGATGGGAGCGGACTGGATGGCCGAGCCCGGGTGTGAGAATCACGCTGGGAAACGTCACCCACCATGAGTAATGCTGCCGGTGCCTCTGGGTCGTATCAGGAAGAGCTTTGTGCCGCAGGAAGGTGAGCTGCTCTGTAATTATTTCCTGTGAGCTGTGGGAGAGCTTGCCGGCCCTTCTGGGCATGGGTGGGTAATTACGGGCAGACACTGGAGGAGTAACCAACCACGTGCAGGTGACTTGGCCAACATCACCACTGAGGAGCTACTGACTTCTCAGGCACGGGAAAGCGGCACCCACGTTTATGTGGGTCTGCCTCACTGGGCCTGCTTGAAAGGGGCACCAAACACGGCTGAGAAGGTATGTGGATGGATGGCAATTGCTTTGAGTGCACGTCAGCTCCACCTTGAAAGTGTGCTGTCTGTCATTTCAAGAACCAGCTGAGCTCCATTTCCCCAGGGGAACGAGGCACTTCTGCCACACAGTGTGTGCTACTCCAGCTGCTGGTGGGGTACTCCTTCTAGCAAAGAGGGTCTTTTAGTGGTTCTCCTCCACTGCAAGTCACCCGGTGCTGTAAATGCGATGTGTGAGTTGCTGGCAACATGCTGATAACATGGATGCTGCGTGTTACTGGGACATGAAGAATTACCATGGTAAAACCACTGTGGTACGGTGCAGGCTTCAGCTTAATCAGGTCCCTGCTCAGTGAAGTCAAGGTGAATTTTGACTTCTGCTAAGATCAGGCAATGAAACATATTTGGGGCTGTTAAGGAAGTGAGTCCACAATCAAGCCTAACTTGCAAATGCTATTTTGAAATTATCTTTTCTTATCAGTGGAATAGGACATCCTCCTGCTTTGAGTCTGCTGCACTTCTGGGGATTCTGCATAGTCAGATCTAACCCAGCGTGAGGAGGAGGATGAAGGAGTGACTACACCACAGCACTCATCTCTGATCTGGCCCTTGACAGTCTCACAGATTGTCCTGAACTCACTCCCACGGTAACCTTAAAGGCAACAACATCCCAGCACACCAAGCCAAACACAGTACAGGTTCTTTGGCTTGTTTTTTCTGAGCCTTTTAGTGTCCCTGGCTGTCAAGATCCTCCTGACACCCATGAAGCTGAGCACCTTTCTCTTAAAATGTAAAAGCAGAGTGGAGGGATGGAAGCTGGAACATGTCCTTCAGACCACTGCTTACTGCCAGGTGTGACTGCCTCTCCTTGTCAGTGAGGAGGAGGGCCCCCCACTCAGCATCTACCTTGTCAGGCAAGTCCATGGAGATGGACTTTAAGATATTCCAAATGACATGAAACTTGCGAAAAAACCCAACCCCAAAACCCAACCTCAAACCCCGAAACCCCCAAAACCTAGCCCTAAGGGCTGGAAGCACTGCTGCCTTCATTGCCTTTCCAAATATAATGCCTGAATTAGCCTGTTCTTTCAAAGCCTCTCTTGGTCCCTTTTGAGCAAGAACAGATCAAGCACAGCAAGTACCGATCAATTCAAAGAGAGTTTGGTCAATATGTTTTCAGACTTAGCAGGTTTTGACAGTGTCTGACATACTGATTTACAGATACCAGCCAGAATCTCTTAACACCCCAACCACGTTATTAAGTGTGGTGTGAGGATATCACTTTAAGCCCAGTCTGGACTAACCCTCGTACAGAAAGCCAGACGTTGTTTAACTGAGAGTGCAATTGCATACAGAGCGCTGCAGCCACACACTGAAATCAGGTAACCATGTGCTCGAATGGATAATAGTGATCATTTTCCCCTCTCCTAATTTCCATATGGAATGGAAGTAATTAGCCGTGTAACTGTGCACCTATGTGTCCAGCCAAGTATTGCTGAAAGGCTTGGAGCAGACCCAGGGCTTTAGGCTCCAGCTCAGCCTCCTGTTCTTTGGAGTGGCATTGACTTCCCATACAAACCTGTAGAATTAACTCCTAGGGATGGTATTTCTGGATTCCCAGCACACTGTTTATGTAAATGAGACAATCCCTTGATATCGTCTTGGTTTTACCGACAGATTTAACACTCTTTAACCTTCATGGGCAAAGATATTCATGTTATATCAATAACTGCTTTTTACATCTTTCCTCAAGGAATTCTTTCTCCACTTGAAACTCATAATGGAGCAATTGAGTTCCTTCAATTCAAATTTAAATGATTCATTGAACATTTTACACTGACTCACTTCTTACTCTGCTGCTCAGACACACTGACGCTTAGTCAACTTTCAAAGGGTTTTCTTTTCCTTGTTTTCCTAGTGCTGTCCTAAGGTGTCTTCCTTTCAAATAATGCTTCCTGCATCATCCTGGGCTCTCTTCCACTTCTGCTCTTCCACTGGCACATAGCGGCGAGGACCTGAGAGCAGGGCCATGCTTTCTTACACCTAAATGAATAAATGTTCTTCTTCCTAACAAGGTCTGGTCTAAACAGGCCAGGTGGAAGAAAACGCGTGTTACCCTTCCCTTTTATAGCAAACCAGTTAAGTAATTGCTGACCTGCCCATGGTATTATTCACTCTAGCTCTGCGTGTTTGAATACGATTAAAGCAGTGACAGGTATTTCCCCAGCACATTTCAGGGCACCATGGTATCCAGCATCGCTGCTGAAGATGCTTTATCCCATGTGTACACAGGACCTTGACTGAAACACTCTGCAGCACCACGCCTTGGAGAGCAAAAGCCTGTGGCATGCCTGTCGTGGCATGTCAGTTGTGCTTATTCACTAAGCTTGCCCTTTCTAGAGCCTCTTCTGACCCCAAAATGTCCCAACACCTCCCCACTAGCTCTGGCTTTCTGCCTGCACACTGCTCCTCTCGTGTGACGGCCTCTGCCATTGCTCCTGCGCTGACGGGGCGGTGCAGACCGCTTGGAATACGCACTCGCAGCAGCTCCTTGCCGTCACGCAGATTCGGAGGGGGTGAGGCTATGGAAGAGCTCCTCTCTCCCTCCATCAAGCCAGTCCACTCTTCCCAAAGGTAGGATCTGAAAGCTGCTGCAACGCTTAAAAGAGAACAGCCCGCTGATATATTGAAAATTCTTCTCTCTGTCACAACCAGAGTCATTTCCAGATGCCCACATCACCTTTCTGTAGCACAAACAGGAGGACTTCAGTAGTCTTCAGGCCCTAAAGCTGCTCTGAAAACCCCCTTGCTTCAGCTTTTATTTTCAGCTAACATTACTGTATTCCTACTGCTCCCATTTAGTTCAAATAGCTCAGCAAACAGCGAGTCTGGCATCCAGAGAGATGTAAATTGTGGAGCAGCTGAAGACAGTCGCTATCTGAGCTTTCCAGCTCTCAGGTGGGTGAATAAGAGAGGTGGGTAGTACCCAGCAGTGCACAACTTGCCCCGGGGGTACAAACTCCCATCTGAAAACAAGTGCCAAGAGCCATTGGTGCCTGTGCAGTTTAGTACGTAGTGTATTTGCTGGGTCTTATTCTTCCATTTTAGATATCTTGTTTACCTAAATGTAAATAAAGAAAAAAATGTTATTTGCTATAAAACAAAGTGCATTTTATGTTGTTAGTTAGTAGCCTGACATCCGCTACTGTTCAGGACAGTCCTCTACAAATGAAACTCAGTTTTGCTGCAGGAGTGTCAATGTGCTAGTGCAATGTAAGAGATAACTCTTTTAATGAGAACTCTCTCATTTCCACAACATCCATGTTCGCTTCAACAGGAAATAGTTTGTATGTACCAAGGCCACCTTTTGTTTTCTCCTCTGCAGGATGAAGGTCACTTGTCAGAGATGTGCCCAGGTTACTCAAACACTGGTGAAGACCTCTGCATTTCCATCAGTGTGCTTAAGAAAGTACTTCCCCCAAAGGTGGTATTGTCAATTGGTGCTGCAGCCCTGGAAGATGTCCCTGAGCATCTGATAGGATGCAAATGAGAATTCGCTCTGTGGCGGGCATGCTGGACTGGCTGCAGCATCACTGAACACAGGAAGAGACTTGCCTGTCAGCAGGGATCACTGGGCTTCCTGACGCTTATGCAAGGATGCTTAGAGCTGCATGAGTCTCAGAAGTCATGTTTTCTTGGGAAAGTCAATTATTTCAAATCTCCTTTCATTCCAAATTGGAACATTATTTCAAATCTCCTTTCATTCCAAATTGGAACATTATTTCAAATCTCCTTTCATTCCAAATTGGAACATAATAGAAATATCAAAACCAAGCTTATTGAAGTCCTTTGTTTAGATGCTGGTGTTTTGATATTTTATGGCATTCATAACAAGTTGAAAAAGATTTAAAGTGCTTGATAATTCTGTCTTATCTCACTGAAATCAGTGATTATGTGAAACATTTCCACTCTCATCTGTTCTGCTAGGAAGAAAGAAAAATCTGTCAGTTTTAATGAGAAATGAGTTACCAAAGAAATCTATACCACTCATCAGCATTGGCTGGACACTCCAGACTACTAACGATGTCTTTCTCTGGCAGTCAGTTCTCACCACCAGCCTCCCGTCATTTCTGTGACAGCTTCTCTCTGCACGGATGGAAAAAGGCACAGGCTCTGGTGATGACAAGAAAACCCCAACCCTAATTTTGTCTTCCTTTTCTCAAGCTTTTGTTCCCTGTTTAAAGAAAGAAGAGCAGTTCTTGTTTGCAACAAGGATCTCGCCAGCAAGGTGCAGCAATGGCAGTGGCCCAGAAGGACAAGCTGTGCAGGTCCTACCTCATGACACTCAGCATGGGCCACCTTTAGCAGTGGTGAAACGGGAGCTGTGTCAGTCTTAAGTTCTCCAGTGAGTCTATCCCAGGGCCTCAGAGGTTTGATCTACAGTATCCTCAAAGCAGATGTAAATAACCGGGTGGTTAAAACTGAAGAGCTTCTGGTAGCTTGTTTCTGCAGTGCTAGCAACAGTGGTGAGCATAAGGAAAGGCTGGTTTAGGGCCGGTCACGGGGATCTGAACCTCTACCTGGAAATACCTCTAGGCATCAGGTACATCCTGACATGCCACTCCAAGAGACGTTTTTACCACTTAAGTATTGTGAAATATGAAGTTCCTCAATTTATGGATTTTTCTTTCATTCTATTTTTTTTTTCCATGGCTGGCTTCCAATTTGGGGAACACCTGGACACAAAAACTGAATCAATCCCAAAAGAAGCCAGTTCTGAAGCTACAAGTAAACTTCTCCAGGCTACATGAAGCTGCAATGGCTCTTACCAAAGGGGGCTGGAGCTTCAGAGCAGCAATGGTAGCACAGGTAAACGCGTTACTGAACTGCAGTTGCACGCAGAGGAGGAAGAGTGCAAGACGTCTTTGTGAAGTGTTGTTACCCAAGATTTGTTTGAATCGATTTTCATCCTCTGTGGGTAATTATCAAATTAAATGGTTTAAGAATGAAAACTGGAAAAATTCTTCGAGAGAAAAAAAATTAGCCTTGGAGCATGGTGTCCTCTCTCAAGAAACCTGTGAAGTATCTCTTGCGATGTGGAACAGTAGTTTGATTGTATTATAAGAGAGACTGGAAAAACGCACAAATTGGAGTGACAAGCACCTCCAGTCAGCAGTGATTACAAAACCCCCAGCTCACAGCATGAGCCCTCTCTAACCACATCCAGGGGGTTGTATTTGTGAAAGGGATCAAAGACCAGACAAAACTGTTGTTCTCATCATCTTCATTTTAGATGAATTCTGAATCCCTCCGTATGCCGCTGCGTAAAATTTCAATTCTTTCCCTCCTCCTTTAGCAGCACTGTTAGGGTGTGAGACAGGGTCAGACAGTAACATCTCATATTACTGAGGAGTTTAAAATTAAGCCTGTGCTTTGATGAACTGTAACGATCACACCCTATTTGAGGAGCACTGATCTCTTACATGGCCCACAGGCGTCAGGCAGAGCGAGAGATTCTCTGCACCTCTCAGGCTCAGGTCTGTGAGAGCTGCTGCTTTGGAAGAGGCAATTACCTCTGCGCATGGATGTTGTGGTGATGAGCAAGGGTTAGGTTTGCTCTGGCACCCTGCCACTAACAGTCTTGCCTGTGCTGAATGCTCTGGAGAAGACCCTTTTTCATTTCCAGCTGGAGATACGGCGCTGCCGCAGCACGTCCTGATGTGAGGGGTCCAGCGGACACCAGCGGGTTGCACGGGGCTGTGCCTGCCATGTGCAGCAGCTGCTGTTGCTGCTGGCTTGGTGTTACTACCGTCACCTTTTCCTTTGTGTCACACCTGCCTTTGAACTTGCCTTTCCCGTTTCTCCTCCCTACTCAGCAGCTCTGCATCCGAGCAGGACCTGCCCGGGTACTGCTCCGCTCTGCACTGGCGCTAGGCGCATGGCTGCGGTGAACGCAGGGATCCAACAGGCGTGTAGTGACACATTAACACCTGTGGTCGAGGAGATGAGTCATGGGAGGAGCACATCCTCGCTTCAGGGCGACATGAAGGGCTGGAGAGGTGACTGCTTCAGCCGTCCAACAGCAAGCGGGACCTGCGAGTCGCCCAGCACCCGATCCGGGGCGGTGCTGCCTTCGGAGCTGGGACAGGCAGACAGCTCCCCGGCTGCAGTCAGCAGGCACCTTGGTGGGGTCCACTCACTTCACTTCAAACCTCTACAGCCAACACATCCACTCCCCTCTAAATTTCCTCTGCAGCCAACGGAGAAGAGAGGTGCTCCCGGGGCACAGGTAATCCCACCAGCAGCTGTACAGCTGAGTCTGTTGGGTTCCCCGTTTCTCCCCACTGGCTGTAAAGAAGGTGCTGGGAACCAGCTCAGGTGTGGGCATCACCGCTGTAAGAGCAGGTGAGGCTGGTGTTGCTTTTCGAGTCCCTAAGTGAGAGACAGGGAACTGAGAGTCTTTGGATGTAACCTTACTCCAGTAACACCACTGGAAATGCTTTCTGTGCATGCACGTAATCTTTTCTGAAATGCAGAAAACCTGCTCTGAAGCAGGAAAGCTCCAGATGTTGCTATAGCCCTCGCACAGTTTTCCTGCTCCAGAAACCATATTGGAAGAAAAGGCTTTCCTTTAAATTAACAATGGAGTTTCTGCCATTACAAAATGTTTTGGAGCTCTTCCTCCCACAGCATCACATGGGGACACAGCTAACAAACACTGCTAGACCATCAAGTGCAGAGCTAGTCTAAACCTGTCAGGAATACCCAGGGCTGATTCCATGCGTTAATTATATGTTGTGTAAAAAAAGGATTTCCTAAGAGCTTTTTTTAAGTTAAACTGAAGATCTGGATCTTTCCTTTTTTATGTGTCAAGGAACTAGATAAACCAGAATGGAAAATCCTGTAACAGCCACACTTCACGTATCAGCATCGCCTATCAGCGTCACATCTTCTCCAGAGTGCCCCCATTTGCCTTGTAATGAACCCCTGTGTTTTAAAACAAACCTTTCTTCAAAGGAGCATCCTCAGGCATAACATGTATTCCTGGTTTCTCTTAATTTATTGCTTATCTTTGAAGGAGTGGAGATCCCAGGGTCCACTTTCTGGGTGCTAATGGCTTTTAGCTGTGATGGGTCATCATGACAGGTGGGCCGGGAGGAGTGGGGAATGTGCTGGGCAGGCTTTTACTACGTAGCAAGGATGGGTGCTGGCAGGCAGGAATCTGCAGGTGCCGCACCATCACGGGGTTCCCACACATAAGGAATTTCATGGAGACTCTTAAACCATGGCCAGCGAATGGAAAACATGTCCTTGGTGATTCCTCAGTCTTTCAGCTACCAGTTTCTTTGTAGAAACAGGCTTAAATGGAGGTGTTCAGCTATGAAGTAGCCATAGGAAAGAAATCGAGTGTTAAGAGGATTAAGATATCATAATTACAACTACTTGGTACAGAAATGGGGGCTTTTACTTGTGCACGTTGACATTGTGGACATGGAGCTTTAACATTTTAAATTGATTCACCTCAATTTTCTGGAGCATCTCCATGCAGAAAAACCACCTGAGGTGGCAGCATGCCTTCATGAAATCTCTGCTGGCAAAACCCACCCTGAGACAAAGTGCAAAAGAGATGAGACTGGGTGGCCCTGCCTCCAGAGGGTTAGTCTGGCTTAAAGTTACCTTATTGAAATCTCAGCATGGGGAAGGTTAGAGCCACGGAAGCAAAGATCTTTGCTAAGAACCTAATTAAGATGACTGCAGGCATGTGCTAGCAAAGGAGCCTGGTCAGACCTTGCCTGAACACAGAGCCAGGGCTTCAGTGCTAATGTGGACAGGACCTTCGTGTCGAGTCTTCAGGGATGGGTCTGGGAATGGCTTACAGCCCCCTGAAGCTGCACTGATTTAAAATGGGCTGTGAGGCATTTCCTGATTCTTCATTTATGGAAATGAATGCGACTACAATTTTTGTACTGCAGTTTCTGGGAAATGCCCAGGCTGGCAGGTGGTGATGACTCTCTTTACAGGTGCCTGCGCTGCAAAACTTCTCCAGTGCACTATAGAGGTTTCCTAGCAACTTCCATGGTCTTTGTGCTCAGATTTGTTTTGAGATGTGGGCCATCACAAAACAGTATTTCTGCCTATTTAAACTAGTTTAGTTCTTTTAAGCTGGCAAGGCAAGTGCAGTACAGCGGCAGTGTCTGATTTATATCCTTTTCAGCTATTCCCTCCAAAACTAACAAAAACCTGAAGCAATGTAGGTGGGTTTCTTGCTTTTTTTTTCACTAGCCAGATTACCAGTCCATTGCTTAAATAGCTGAGCAACAGGAAAACTCCTAATCCATCTTAAAAAAAAAAAAAAAATACACAGGAGCAATGTTTTCTCTGATCTCTGCATCTATTACATTCTTGCTGAGCTGCTCTGGCATATCTGAAACCAACAGATGTTCATCATGTGCTTTGGACAACTCTTTCCAAATACGTGACAGACATCACATTTTTGAGCCAAAAATGCTCTTAAAACCAAGCAAAACCAAAGTAGCTAAACCATGCTAACCTTTGTGTGTGTGCATGTGTATCCAGTTTAAAATTGGCCATAGGTTTTAAGTCTGTAAATTCACTGATAGCATCCAGGTTTGAATATGTTGAAGCATTTATTCAGTATTTTGTATTGGCTCAGACAGTCAGCTTGAAATGACAGCCTCAACTAGAAAGGAAGCGAGGGAGCGATTTGGTGAGAGGAGCAAACTTGAAAGAGTTTGGGTGTAAGGGGATGCAGAAGAGAAATCCAGATTATCCCCATCTCCTAGAGCAGCACTGAGACATTGTGTGTTACTGAAGTCATTCACTAGACAAATATGTATTTCTTCAAAGACAGCGGAGGGGAAAAAACGACTCCCCCCCTCATTTAGCAACTGGAAAGCGAATGCCAAGTGCCTCAGTGTTTTCCTTGGCACCTGTGCTGCTCTGTGAGCTCCCTCATAGAGAACCATGAGCAACTGAAGTGCAAGAGGAAATGTGGAATCAAGTCCCCCCGTGCCGCAGCCAGACTCCTTCCTGCCCTCAGCAGGATCCGTCCCTGCATGACACTGAACAAACCCCATATTCACGGGGCTTGGCATCCCACCTGGGCACGGCTGAAGCACAAACCCAGCCCTTCCAACACCACCCTACGTGAACTTTCTCCCTAGGCTTGGCTGTCACCATGACTATTTTAACCCAGCGTCAGGCACCTCCATCACAGATTAGCTGCACTTACACTCTTGAGTGTGTTGGGGATTTGCCAGCTCCTGCCATTTGCCATACTCCACTGCTATAAACCATTGGCTTTCTTGCTCAGCACTAGTGTTTGCACCAATGTGGCTGTGTCAGCTGTTGGCATCGGTTGCAGAGATCAGGGCAAGCTTCCAGAGCAGATCAGGCCTTGGATTTCTATCAATACCCAGCTGTTCTTGGCTGAGAGTTATTCTCACCACCTTTATAGGTGGGTGGGATAATGAGCTATTGAACCCACAAATTAGCACAACATGGAGCTCTTTTAAGAACCTTCCTCTCCAGAAAGTCAAGGCTGCTACCGCATCTTGTGTACACCAGCCAGCCGAGTGAGCTAGGAGGACTTCTAGCTGACGGTGTCAATTGTTTTTAAAGTGTTACTGCACTGCTAACATTTGAAAAACAATTTAATATTTCTCCCATGACGGTCACTTCAAATACTCTGGAAACCACTCGTATGAAACAGTGGACGACAGCCACGACGCTTGTCTTTTCTGAGGTGCTCAGGTTGGATTTGGGTACAGCTGGTGCCAGGCAGGACTACAAGGTGAACGTTGCAGCAAATACACCTCCTCCATCAACCTAAACCCACTTGATCATCGGTCACGTGCTGGAGGGTTAGCCTCACACCTCAGGCCCTGCCACGGGAGCGTCGTAATTAAAGAGTGCAAGGGCTGAAAGGAATTCAGGCAGAGCTGCTGTGGCAGCGTTCCCTCCGCAGCCAGCTGCGGCACCAAGGGTTAACTCTCTGCTGCCTGCCTCCACAAATCTGCATAATGCCTTGCGTTTGGCAGCTCATTTGCATAATTTTAAATGACTCTTTTGTCTCGAAAATAAAATCTAAAACACAGCTTCAAAAATAAGTGGTAGATATTGACATTTCATACACTAAGAAGGCTCGGTTAAGTCTATTTGTCTGAACTCATCAATTGAGGTTGTAAAAATAATTTTAACAAAGCGATGTTGTTTCTTTATTGCAGAGCCTTGAGTGTTCTTTCCCAGTGCCATTTTGACTACACTAAATAAGGTCTAACGTGCTCACCCACCCCACAGAGAGGGGCTGAAGCTGGCCTACACACGCTCAGACCATCCGGAGGGCTCAGCAGCTCCAGCCTTTGCGAGGGGGAACTGGAGAGACAATGCCAGCAGCTGGAGACTGAATCCCTGTCATCAGCACGTCCTTATCAGGGATGGGCTTCCCTCCAGGCTGTAGATGTGTACCCAGTGGTGTCCACACCGGTATGAGGTCAGTGTCCCACCTCCCACTGCCATGAGGGATTCAGCTCACCAGAGGATGGATACCCACATTTCATCAGCTGAATCACACACCCAGCTCCATTGACTGCTGTAATGAAGTCTCCACTGACTAGAGTGGGAGATTAGACACCTAAATTCAGGGATCTGTTGTCTGGATCTGATTCCCACTCCAAGCTCAGCTGACAGCCTGTGAGTAGGTCTTTGTGAGCTGAGCCCCATACCTCTCAGCTCTTCTCTCCCTCATCTTGGGAGACAGATACAAAGCACTGTGTCTTCTACTTGCAGTGATGCGTTTCAGTGTAGGAGAAGGGACTATTAGCCTGAACTGGCACTTCAGCGTGTTTTAAATCATAGTTTATCAGAGCAGCAGAATAAATCCTAGGAAATAGGAAGTCAAATAGATAAGATATGCATTTAACAGTAAACTGACCTGTCGTTATGACTGAAGCCTATCTGAACTCCTGCCCCAGTGCCTTACATACTATAAGCTTCTTTACATTCCTCAGGGAAAGACCTGTGATTTCTGTATTAAAAAATTTACAGCATTTCTAAATGGGACATCCCCAAACAATGCACTCGTGCTCTTGACTTTGCAGTCCCAAAAGCTAGGCGACAGCAGAAGGCATTTCTCGCTCGACGCCAGCTCCCCACTGGCAGCGTGCCCAGCAGGCGCTCTGCCCAGAGGAGCAGCCGAGGGGCAGGAGGGCTCGCTGCCTACTCCCCTGCCAGCTGGAAGGCACCGCGTCAGGGAAGCTTTCGGCAAATCTAGCTGAGTCTAGGTAGTTTGTATGGGGAAAAGGACAAGAGTGGGTATGTAATCCTGAGTGAACAGAGCCATCAAATGCTAACAAGTTTCTACCTGGCATGTTTAGTTCAGTTTTTCTTTTGCCCAGTGCTCATAACTCAAATTCAGGTGAACTTTGAAGTTTCCTGCAAGTGATAATATACTGACTGCCCTCCTTCAGATTCTAGTGGCATTACAGTTTTCAATAAAATGTTTCAAAAATGATTTAGGGCCATCTTTTTCTATCTTTGCTTTTAGCAATAGCTAAATGTTTTACTTGACATTTCTGTTAAAAATTAGACAAAGGCAGATATGCGGTATTAAACATTTCAGCCCAAATAATTAAAGCCGGATAAATTTACAAACACTCCAGTTCACCTCAGTTTATAGCAGTAGGCAACATTCATTGCAAGTGAAACTACTTGTATGTTCAGTTAGTAGCAAGTCATTCTGTATCTGCAAACCTGCCTGCAGTTTCATGTTAACTACCGACCCATCTATCTAAATACACACACCAACACATACGCAGGCATATACAACAGACAAGTGTTGTAATTGCTGTTACTCACAATAAAATGTTCATCCATCAGTTAACTGTGTCCCTTTCCTCCTACACTGCAATGGAAAAAAACCTTCCAGACTATTTATTCATATTTTCTTTTCTCCATTAGTTTCACTGAAGCTAAATGTTAACCATCAAAGCAGTTCCCAACACAGGTCTCTGTACTGCACCTCCTACTGACCACTGCCCCCACTGCAGTTTTTTTTCTCCCTTTCAGCACTAAAGGTCCATTACCATAAAAATCCTAAAACTTCATTTCATGGGACTCCCATCCGTTAGAGCTGCCTCTCTTCACACAAAGTCAACATCTTTTTTTTTTTTGACATTTAATCACTTGTGCGACTGGTTGTGATGAACCACTGCAATTATGTTCTCAGCTTGGGAACATGCTACAGGGACATGGAGGAACAGTTAAAAAACAGTCATCCTGTTCTATATAAATGTCCTTAGTGATTTAAGGGGGGAAAAACAAAGAAGAAAAAAACTCAAGATTTCTAGGAGAATGGTGAGATCTTTCCTGAAAGCAAAGCCCATCATTTAAAAGGAATTGGGTGGTCCAAGAGATGAGAATGTTTTCACTCCTGGAAAGCTGTGTTTGAAACCGTGCCTGCATGCCCATGACAGGAGCCTCTGGCTGCTGAAACGTGGAAGAGCTATTTCAGAAGGGACAGTGAATTTGCAGCCTCTGTGTATACTCATTCTGCACAGGCCAAACTTGCCTGAACAGCTACTGTTTATCGCTTCTCAAATGACAGCCTCTGGTTTGCTTAAAATGCCAGCTGTAAATGGAGGCTGCTTTGGAGCTGTTTCACGAGCAGATCAGTTTTCTCTCTGTGTGCCTGTGTTTTGGGCTCAAAACTTGTCTCCCTCTCACCACCCTCCGGCTCACGTTGCAGAGCAGTCTGAAAGCACAAAACCTGGCCTTCTTTGGGGTGAAACCAAATGGAAACTTGTGCTCCCAAAGTGCAGCACAATCTCTGGGTAAGCTGTGGATGTTCAGTCCGTGAGGTACACCTAAAGCTGGCCAACACAGACCCTGTCAAAATGCAGCACTGCGGATGCTCGGGCACCCAGCACCCGCTGCTTTATGCTACACTTGACTCCTCTTGAATTTTAAGCATTTTTCAGCTGAAATTAAAACCAAATGCAAGAACTATCTACTATTTCTTTCTATATTATAAATAGCTGTCCATGACAGGTGGCTATTTGATGGCAGAGGAGCAGTGGCTAAAAAGTAGGCTACTACACAGAAAGGTAAATCCTGGCCCCATTGAAATCCATGGAATAATTCATTTGCTTTTGCCCTGGAAGGCCTCCACTCCTTTCCCTGCCAGAAACAAATTTACTCTGCAATGATTTCAGAAGGTGGTACGTGAATCAAGGCCATACAGAACTATTGCTGTGAATGCAGTTCACCCTCACAATTTATAAAGGCAATTTTTTTTCAAAACTGCCACTTTTGAAAGTAAATATGGTTAAGGCAAGAGTAACTAACCCAATCAAATGGAACTAACAGGGAAATAAAAATCCTTTTTTGTCCAGTTAATCATCCGGACTCCCTTGGCAGCCTGCAGACAGATGAGCAGAAGGCAATTCCACAGCGAACCCAGACAACCCGCTAGGGCCACATACCTGCCCTTTCAGTTGCTAAAGTTCAATCAAATTCTATCTTTCCTTACCACGAGCTTACAGGAAGCCGCTCTGATGTAAATGAGCACAACTCTGCTTTTCAGCTGCCTGCACAGGAACACCTGCCCAGGTGACACAGCTGACACAAAGCCGCAGAGATACACCCACCACGTATAGCGTGCACACAAGCTCTGCCCACACCACCTTCCAGGGATGGTCGCACAATGTGGCTGTCCACAGCCTCTGTTCCCAGGACATTCAGCTCCGGCACAGTGCCCAGGATGCCTGGTGACCTCCTCTTGTCACGCTCAGCTGCATTTGCCAGCAGACAGGTCTGGTCTGCACATACAAAAGCCATCACGTAAACTTTTTGTTTGTGTCTGGACAAGAAGAGATATCCTGGATGCCTAGTGAGAAGGAATAGGTGTTCAGAAGTGTCTCTGGGAGCTGGAAGAGAAGGATGCAAGTAAGGGGCTAGAACAAGGGTAGCGAGCAATGTCAAGTGAGGGATCTGACAAAACAAAATCTCAGTCTGTCAGATACTGGTGGATCTAAAAACTCCACTGAGTACTTGGCAGAGACCTCACCTCAGTCCCAGACATACTGTGCCAACTCCTCTAAACAGAATAAAGTAACCCTGACTATATACTAAAGAAAGGAGAAACAGATGCAGAATCCTAATTTCTAGCCCAGGAGTCCTTCACTGCAGAGTCAGGGAGAGGAAATGCCAAGCAGCTCAGACAAGAGAGAAGGGAGATCAGGTACCTGCAGTATTGCGATTTTAAACAGATGTATTTCAGTCCGCGTGTGGTAGCAAGTGTTATATCAGCAGGCTGTGTGTCAAAGTGTCTAGCTCACCATATTAACTTCTGAATATCTGAGGTTCTTTCGGCCAAATTTTGACACGAGGTTCTGGTCTCAGAAATCTGTTAGCTTAATTGACCCAAGTATCAGAGAGGGGGCAGGAGAACCGATTAGTACCACAGCTAAAGGAAAGACTGCAGCAGAGCTCAACTTTTTTAGTCACTGAAGAATCCACACACAGGGCAGAGAGAAATGGTGTGTGCACTATTAGACACTGAAGAACCCACTGTAAGAAAAAAAATCCACAGGAAACAAGTTTTCATCAGCTCTGAACTTTACTAAGCTACCTACTCTTTTGTGGCCTTAAACCATACTTCTTAAAGACCAGTATCATTTTGTGCACAAGACAAACGATTTTTCTATTACAGCGACCTCTTCACTTGACAGCCAGGTACAAGTTAGAAAATAAGAGATTATAAACACTCAATACCTGGCATCAAGATGAAGTTTAAGCTGTCATAAATAAGCAACGTATAAAAAAAAATCAGGCTATGACAACCCGGGACATGAGCACGACAAAACGTAGTCCAGGACAGCAGAAAGAAAATGGCTGGCAGCGCAGTCCTCCTCTGCTGGAATTGTCTGATTTCTAGTGTTAACTTGCAAACTATGCAGGTACTTGTGTTGCAGAACACATGGATGTGGTTTAAAAGCCTGATGTTCCCAGCCCCAAACAAACTACCCTCACGCTATACCTAGAGGGAGAGCAAGAGGCAGTAAGGGACCTGCTTTGCTTCAGTTTGTGGCGCAAGGCTTCTGCTCGGCCTTGGGAATAATCTAGAAGCTGCAGTTTTCTGCACAACATTCTTGTTGACATTTCCAGGAATGCTGGCCTCATTTCTGCCACAGCAAAATACAATCTTATGCTGCCAGCCTGATGTCATCTCTGTTGACATCTGGAGTTAACAGCCTGGAAAGCGCATACTGGGGCTCTCCTTAGCTGCCTGAAGCCTTTACTTCTGCCCAGGGCCTTCTCCCTGACTTCAGCACGCCACACCAGGCGCAGGCACTGCTGCCGGTGGTACACCTGCCAGCATCTGCTTGCACTGTTTACAGAGCAAAGTCCCTTGCAGTCCTCCTACCCTAATCCTCCCATCTCTAGCAGGTCCCCTCCCTTTAGAACTAACAGACTTCTGTGCAAAGCACCAGGCCTGCAGCTGCCGAGTGACTTTAGCGAGCGGCTGGGAATAAGTCTGCCCCATTGCACATAATTCAGAAGCCGTTTCCGATGGGAAAGTTCCTGATCTACTGGAATTGGACGTGCATAGAGCAGGAAGCTGGATGAGATGACCTCCAGTGGTCCCTTCCAACCTGTGCACTAACTGTCTGAAAACTTCAGGAAATGCTGACCCTCATCAAAACTCAATTTCAGACATAACAGCAATGATCCCACAGGAGTTATTTTATATGGCATTTCCAAGCTGGCAAAAACTCTCACACAGACAAGTATACCAGCAAGGAACTTGTTCTGCTGGTTGGGTGTTGGTGTATTTATAGCTGCACCTTCATAAGGAAGTTGCTGCTTTATCAGTATGCCTGAAAATAGCACCACCTATACACCGAGGAGTTGTGCAACACAGGGAACTAAATTTCTTAGGCCAAGACAGAAGTCCTGTCTTAAAGATACATTTTGTAAAGTAAGAAAATCTAGTTTGGTTCTTGATTTTTTTCATGACTTGGTAAATATGAACTTTTAAATACCATTTCAGTATCAGATGTTGTCATCCAACAGACTTAGACAATCCAGAGGACTTAGGAAAAGTCTTTTATTTTGAAGTTCTTAAAAAACAAAAGTTGTAAGAATAAACAGTTCTACTACCAGAAAGCAATTCTATTCGGAGTCATTTCAGATAATTAAAGGACCATCAAACTCTGTTACCTGTGTGAATATCTTCTAAGAAATGCATCAATGGACAAGACAGGCATTCAATGCATTACCACTTACTGGTACTCCAAAAATCAACCAGTAAGATGCAGCCTTGCATCCTTGTTAGAGAAGTATGGGTGCTTCCGACAGTGCGCTGGAACTTCCACCGTGTTACAAACTCCTGTCAGGATAACAACGTCATCAGCTGAACACTTGGTTTTGTGTCCTCTCATCTACACTTAGGATTAGTTGCCATTTTAGCCAGCAGTATAAACTCTTAGTGTGAACAAAAGCTGACATTTGCATTACTCAAGTTTATTCTGGTTCCAAGCGCAATTTCCCGTGGAATCAATTTTAATTTTTTTTTTCCATTTTTGCTTAAGCTGAGCGTTTGCATTGGCACAGCCATAGGCAATGGCTAAAACCGGGGTTCAGTCATAATGTAAATAAAGCTACAGAAAAGGATTACTTGGAAATGCCAGCAGAAGACTGCCTAGCTCTAACAGACATGTGCCCCCTTTGGGCTTTTCCAGCTCTTTTCTTGTCTTTTATCTAATAGGTTTCCATAACCCATTAACTTTTAAAGCTCGCGTGTGAAGGGTGGAAGGAAGGGAGTAATGGAAAGCTCCTCCTTATGCCTAGTCCCTAAGAGAACTCCACTGAACAAGTCACGTTATTTGGAAATGTAAACGCTTTGGAAAACTAGATCTTGATCCCCAGAGCAAGCACACATATCTGGAGCTTCCCAAACCCTACCAAAAATTCTTGAAAGCATTCCCAAGGATGCAACAAGACTTACTGCAGGAGTTCATGTGGCCCATCTTCCTACAGTTCAATGGAAAAGAGGAATGATTGTCAAAGGCAAATACTCCTTTTTTGTCTGGAAAAAAAAATATCTAATTGAGATGCAAGGTTTTTCAGGTGACTGTCAAAACATGCAAGTGATTCTGATAAAATGACTGAGGTCAAGACAGCTTAGAAGAATCTCTCACTGCAATAAACAACATAAGTGTTTTCAGAGAAAGCATGAAGACTGATGTTCAAAGAAAAAAGAAAAAAAAAAAAGAAAGAAAAAGCAGTACAAAACTAACAAACTTTGGTGCAATCAAATGCAGAACAATCCAAAACCTCTTAGCTCTGTCCTAACAGGAAAAAAAACAGTAAATCACGGATCTACCAATTTTTAAAATCACAGCTATTGCACTGTCTCACTACCAAACAGAATGAGTCCCGTTCCACGCCTCGTGTGTTTCCAGAAACCTGTTAGGATTATCCTTCTAGGATAAGCTAAATTACCTATTTGCATTCTTGAACCCATTTGAGTATCACTGTCACTTGAGAACAGAATATATGGGGAAACAGTGCCTGAGAACATGAAACCTGGAACACATCAACTGAGTATTTCTTCTCCTAACCACATTTCCTCATGTTAATGACAGTTGTATTGAAAAAAAACTTCACAAACTCCCCAAATCTTTGGGCTGCAAGCAGCTACATCAGCTGATTCTTGGATTAGCTCCTTTCAGCTGCACTGGAGAAAGAGCCAGGGAAGAAAGGGGAATGGAAGATGCGAAGTTGCAAAATTCCTTAGATTTGATAGTGGAGAAACAAACTGAAGATTCTCAGGGTTTATGGTTACATGCCCTCGAAAATTAATTATAACTCACTGAACTAGGTTCTAGAATTTTTTTGTACCATTATCATGTGATTGCCAGCACTTCTCACACGCTAAAAAATTCCAAGTTGGTTTTCTAAATTTCCGATTTCCTGAAAATAAGCGAGAGCTGGCTGCAAAAGCAGCAAATTCCAGGAAAGAAAAAAAAAAAAATCAAAGCTTGGTACGATCCAGCCAAGGTGTTAGTTTCTATAGAAACAAATGGCTGTTTTATTGACTTTGTTACTCAACTTTCAGCCAATTGAGATGTTAATTTGTTAAAAACAGCTCCATTTGCAAGGTATGCTCTCTTGGAACAGTACAGTCAAACCCCGTCCAGAGGGAGGGTACGCAGTCAGAGTGGCATCGAGCGCTTCATCGGCTTGGGAGAGAACTTTTTATTCTGGTATACAACCAACCTCCCTGAAAAAGGGTGGGTAATTCTGGCTGTCGGAGGGAGGGCCGACTGCGTTACTTGCAGCTAGGAATTACAGAGCAAGCAGCCGGCTCTGGCGAGCAGGTGATGAAGGGCGGTGCGTTTGCACACACCTGCCGCCACCCGTGCACCGGGGCAGAGGCACGGCCTCACACACCCGCTCCTCTACCTCCATCGCCCACACCGCTCCGGCGGGCCGCACCGTCCCCGGCCGAAAGGCCGGTCACAGTCCCGCCCCCCCCCCCGCCGCGCCGGCAGCAGGGGACCCGGCGGGGGTCAGCGAGCCGAGGCACGTGCCACTCACGGGGAACGGCTCGACCCGCGCAGCCCCGGCGAGCCCCGGGAAGGCGTTCAACGCGCTACAAGGCCGCGGCGCGGCGGAGAAGGCCAGCGGAACGGGTCGGGGCGCTGCGGCCTGTGCCCGGAGAGCGCTGCCGGCACGGCTGCCGGGTCAGCCGCCTCGGAGGCAGCCCGACCGCCGGGAAGCGGCGGCGGCGGCGCCGCCAGCGCAGCGCAGCCCAGCCCAGCCCCGCTCCGGCTCCCGCTCCCGCCGAGGGAGGCCCGGCCGCCGGGGGTGGGGGAGGGGCCCCATCCGGCGCCTCAGGGAGCCGCGCGCGCCACCCTGCCCCCACCCCCCGCCCGCCGGGGAGCCACTCGCCGGGGCACGTGGTGCCATACGTCTCTCGCGCATGACGTCACCGCGCTCCGCGAGGCCTCCCCGACCAATCGGCGGCGCGCTTAGTGAAGGGGCGCCGCGCGGCGGCGCGCGCGCCAGTCAGCGCGAGGCTTACACCGCGGCCGCGCGCCGCCGCCCCGCCCTCCCCGGCGCGGCGCACGGAGGGAGGGAGAAGGGCCCGCTGGAAGTTAAGATGGCGGCGCGTGTGTGAGTGCGGTGCGGGCTGAGCCTCCTCCCGGCGCCGTTGCGGCGGGCTCCTTCTTCCTCGCGCTCCGCGCCGCGGCGGGTGAGCCGAGGACTCCGCCGGCGGCCGCGAGCGGCCCCGGGGGAGAGGCGGAGGCCGAGCGCCCCCTCCCCCGCCGCCCCCCCCGCCCCCATTGTGTGCCCGGCCCCCGCCCGCCCGCCCCCCTCCGCCGGGGGGGGGGGGGGGGCAGCGGCGGCGCGCAACATGACCTCGATCCACTTCGTGGTGCACCCGCTGCCGGGCACCGAGGACCAGCTCAATGACCGGTGAGGGGCAGGCCGTGCGGCGGCGGGGGGCGGAGGGGAGGGGCCGGCCTGGCGGGGCTCGGCCCCCTGTGGGTGAGGGGAGGGGCCGGTGGCGGCCGGCCGGAGCGCGGCGCGGCGGGGGCGCCCCGGGGGAGCGGGCAGCGCCGGCCGCCGGGGACGTCCCGACCCGTCCCGGACCCCCCCCCCGTGCCGTGCCGCGCCGCGCCGTCCCGCAGCGCGGAGCCGCAGGGCCCCGGCGCTTTCCTCTCGCCGGGGTCGGCGGCGAGGGGCCGCGCGGGCCTCTCCGGGCGGCCGCCGCCGTAAACTTTGCCAGCCGAGGGAGCGGGGGTGGGGGGGGCCGTGACCTTCGCCGCGGGCCCGCCGCCCCGTGGCGGCCCCGGCGGGGACTCCGGCCTGCCAGGGGAGTCCCGGCGCCTGCCCGAGGAAGCGGGCTCCCCAGGATCCCTGGCCGAGGACGAGGAGGAGCGAGAAACGTGTCCGTGTATTAATCAGAGACGGAGCGAGGCAGACAATGCGGATGGGGGATCGCGGTGTGTGTGTGTGAGAGAATGACGGGAGCGAGGATAAAGAAGACGTACGCCAGGGATGTTACACGCGCACGTACCGCCAGTGTGCTCTGCCTTCTCCTTCACACATACGTTTGTTTTTTTTAAATAAGAAAGGAGGCCCCCATCTCCAGATTACTGATTGTGTGCGGCTTGGCTGGGGTGGGAATGACAGCTAGAACAGAAGCGCAGCCTGCTTGGAAACCTCGTAGCTAACTTTATGTTGGATTGGGGGAGGGAAATGAAATCGCAGGCTGGGGAGAAACTAGAATGCTTGGGAGAAAATAAATCCATGAACCGACTTTTCTTCGCTGCTTGATGTGTATTTGACAGCACTCTGTGTCAAATATTTCTTCTGTAGCAATTACTGATAGTATGTGTTATAGTTCGTAATTTTACTTGTGCTCATTGATACAGAAATTCTTAAGAAACGTGCAACTATTCATCTTTAATTTCTTATAAATTTATGCATGAATAAATCGAGGTCTTTAATCATTACTGGGTAGAAACCTACATATTTTTTTACACTAGAGATAAATTTTATTTAATTTTTATAAATAGTATTTAAATATTTATAAATCTTAGAAAGTATGGGCTCTTGGTTATATTCTTCTGGTTTTGATCTTACCAGGTTTCGGAGTAGGTCAGGGTCCAGCTCACTTCCACTATTGTTTGTAGTTAGACCACTTTTCCTAGACCAATCTTTGCTGAGATGCCTCTATTAAAACTGAGGTGAGGTTTGAGGGAAATAGGTCATTGTAAAGATAAAATTTCTGCCAAACTACATCATCCATGCCCTTAAACAGGGAAAAGAAACTTGTATTGATAAAAGGGGTCTGAAACCTGACGTGTGTTAGTCTGGAGTGTCTTTTTTTCCCCTTAACCTGATAATACATTTTACAGTTTCCTGCTTCCTAGGAGGCCTACCCATTCCTAAGGGATTGTTTGGCTCTCTCCACAGTAATACATTGAAATTTAACATACATCATCTTCCTTTAGAGTGACAAACTGAGAGGTAAGATCTAGGACTTTGAACTTGAAAGGACCCTGGTGGTTTTTCTTTTTCTTTTTTTTTTTTTTTAACGTTGATAGGTCCTTGGAAAATATTTAGCATGTAATTATCACGCTTTGCTCAGAGTGAGAGAGCTCATCTGTTTTTTTCTTTAATGTTACCTGTTTTGTTGACTTACTGATGTTAAATATGATGCCCCTTCAGTCTTCATAATGCTTCCTAATTTTTTTTAATTTCTCCCCCCCCCCCCCCCCCCCCCTTACCACAGCAGCAGCTCTTAGAACTTTGATTTGATACAGGAAGCTTTATAATCTGTGATAATTAATATACGGAGAAAGCTGCAGAAATGCTATTAAGTAGTGAGTTATTCTGAAAAATCAAGTGGCTCCTTGAGCTGAGCTGCAAGTCATAAATTTCCACTTCATAAATATAATTTTACTAGAAGTGTGGTAGCTGTGTATCAGAACTTGTAATGCAGTGAAATCAGAATGATTCATAAATAGTGTTGAGGCACACACATATGTGCTGGAAATGCCAGTTCCATTTTATCAGTAGCACTGCTGCTTATTACTGTTCTGTCAATATAGATCAGGATCCAGACAGGTTAACAAATTCTCATATACATGCTCATAGAAGTTAAGATCTTGAAACATCTCATATGTCTATGATGTTTCTTTCCCCTCTCACACTTTATCGGCTTTTTTTGAGTCTGTGCTGCAGACAGAGGTCAGTAGCCCAAGTTAGGTTTTTTTTTTCTGTCTGCATTCTGAATGATAATTGCTTCTCAAAATCTGATTTTGGGACCCTAATTCTGCATTGTATGCTTTTATTTGTAGTGTATGTAGAACATGATCAATTGTATTGCTTTCAGTAATGGATCCATGTTCTGCATCTAAGGAATAATCACATTTTTAAAACACAAGGGATTATCGGTGCAATCCTTGTGTGTTCAGGATACATGACAGTTTTGAATTTTTATAATAAAGTATTTGATACGTTATGCTTAATAATCAGCGTAGATGTGTGAAGGGGGTGAAGTGTGTTTGGAAAGCATCCTTCTGCTGAAGTATTGCTGTGCTCTTAAGCAGTCTCCAAGGTGTGAAGAAGTAGTTTTCTTCAGTTTGGTTTGGCACAGTTTGTGGTAATCTGTTTTACAGTTTTTATTAGATTTTCTATGTAATTTGTTATCCCTCTTATTCATGCAGCAACTCAGAGAATGGTAGAACACTTTGAAGAAAAAAGGAAAAAGTAACTGTAGAACCACAAATAATTGGGAAGACTCCCAAGCACACTTACTCATCATCTGAAAGTACTTCTTAACTAGTGTTTTTGATAATACTACCTTGATGGTAGTTATTAGACTGGTCTCAAATAAGTTGAAGCAGTGTTGGCTTGTTCATGGTAATCACTCAGATGTCTGGAAGCTAGTTGCACTGAAGAGAGCTCATAGAGGACAAGTTTATATTTAGTTTTGCAGTTGTATTAGGATTCATTTTTTGAAATGGATAGTAGGCTGAACTTCTGTTTAGGATGAACTGTGGTAGTTAAGCTTTTTCTGGTAAGTTTATTAAGATAGGTAACTGGAACTTTTCCCCGAAGCAATTTGTTCTCTGCAAACTGAATATGAAAAGTTTAACGGGAGAAAAATTACGTATGGCCTGCAGTTTTAGAAACAACTCCATGAAGTATTTGGGGTAGAAATAATTAATGGCTTTAGTCTTTGAAAAGAGATGCCCAGCTTCTGTTGCAGTGGATGTTAGATGTATTTTGTTGATATCTACCTCTTTCATGTATGTCTCAGGGCTGGAGACTTTGTGCTTTGTGAAGAAAGTTTGACACACAATTTCATAGATAAGTCAATCTTAGTGAATTCTTCTTAGTGTATTTCTTAATTTTATGTTGGGTTAGGAAGTGGGTGTAACCATGACAAATAACCATTTCTTGGCTATTATGAAACATCACAGGAGCAGTTTAACTTGCTACTCTGTAGAATGAAAAGGGGAGTCTTTCACCTTCTGTGAATGGCTTTCTGTATGTGAACTAACCTTCAGGAACAGGATTCGTCTCAAGGCTTTGCCTTTGTTTTTACCTTATACTAAGGAAATTCTTGTCAGCTGAGCCATTTAAGTGCTAGCGTAGGGTAAGATGTAATTTTTGAAGTGGTCATCGATACAATGTTGATGTGCTTTTTTTCTCTCCTCTTGAAGATGAGATGTAATGAATTTGGTTAAATTGAGGGTATTCTGAATTTCAGATGAGTGTTAAGAAGTGGTATGTAGTAAGTTTTCTCACAGTAAGGTCTTTGAAACAAGTAATGTGACCGAGAAAGGTTCGTTCAAAGCTTCAGTGAGTATTTATGTACAGTCAGCTTTGGGGGAAGAAAGGATTATCTTGCTCTTACGTGAGTTTGTTTTTCCTTAATAATATATTCAATGGCTTTCTCTATTACTCAAATACTACTTACTTGAGGCCATGCCTGAACTGACAAATTAACTAGTGTACTTTACATTTCCCACGTTGTTTACACCCTTGATAATCAATTTCCATGGAAAAAGTACCTAGCAAGAACATACCCTTTTAGTCTGTGCCTGTGTTATCTCATAGCATATATACATGAAAACATCATTTCAAGGTAACAGGCAAGTGATCAGTGGATATGTGGGCTGCTGCTCTGGCACATTTTGTTACACCCCCTCCCCTTGCATTCACTGATGAGCAAATCTGTTAAAAATCCCAAGCAGATGTTGCTGGAAGGAGCTGGTGTAGGGTGTGGTATGATTCTGCTCAGGGAGCCAGCAGGGATGTGGAGCTGGTGTCCTGGCCCCACTTGGCTGCAGGAGCCATTGGTGGAGGGCAAGAGAGAGCTCCTGGTAAAGCAAGTGTTTGTTTAGCCCTGAACTCCCTCTTCTGTGTCCACAGGCGTGCTGGGAGAGTACCTGTCCTCTTGTGGAGAGGAAGGCAGCCCGAGCATGAACTTCCCTGCTGTTACTTGCATGTAATCTGCATTGCAGCTCAAAGCTGGGGATTGACTGACTTGTTCTTAAATAGAAAACCTGCAAGTTATGTGCAGATAATACAGTACTTCTTTTAGCTCAAGTGATTTATTTTGATGTGCTTTAAACCATTTCCTAATCTACTTTAGCAAAAGTGAAGTTAGCCTGCCTCAAACAGGAATAGATGGTTTAATTACAGGGAAACCATTGCTGATGTAGTACTTTAATTCCCTGAGTTACAGTTGCTTGATGAGACTTTAGTAACGGGAGAAGTGTTGACTTTGTTTTTAGGATTAATTTCTTGAAAGCATAACAAAATTTAAATTGACTTCTTTTAGAAGAGAGTGAGGGAGTGGCATGACTATCATGGCATTATTATTAGTATTATTATTATCATCAGACTTGTAGTTGGAAATGCTTTTTTAAAAATAAAATGTTTAGCTGCATCGAAAGGTTTGCACCACCCACTGGGGTTGTACAGACCATATAGGATTCATACATGGAGAAGCAGTGCATTAAGATTTGATCTTATTTCAGTATTGTTATTTAAGGATGATAATTTGGGAAGTTAGGCATCAGAACTTACCCGTAAGCATTATTTCATATCTGGTTGAATGTGAAAGGTTGCTTATACACAGGCCAGTAGTCTAGGCCTTTTTGGACTTCGCTCTGCCAGGGTCCTCTTCTGGTTACAATCGTTTGCTATGCCCCAGACACTGCTTTTTAGAGAGTATGTATGTTATTGTCTGTGAATGTTCTTGCTGAAACTTTCCTGGGATGTTATGAGTCAAAGTAATTGCTCTCTTCTGAAGGGGAGAGGTTTGTTTTCCCTGCTTCTTACCTTTCACTAACTTTAAGTGTCCGATCCCACAATAAACTGACTTAATTTGCTAAAACGATATAAAGCTAACCCTGGTAAAGTGAAATAAACACAGTTTTGTAGATTAGGAAGTTGAACTGGTTTATCTCGTGGTTGGGTGAGCATCAGAGTAAATGGATAAAAAAGGGGGGATTTTTAAAAGTGCTGCAGGAAGGAGATTTGGAGTGAAGAATGGGGAAGAGGAAGCAGGGTTCCATTTTGAAAGCAGCAAGTTTATTTTGGCTACTGTAATGTGAAACTGTACTGTGAATGTGATCCGGGCTGAGAGTAGTTGTGACCTGTCACAAGGAATTTAGTAAAACAGTAATTGGGGGACAAATGTTGCCTCTTTTTTCCTTCTCAAATGATCTATGAGGTTTGAGCATATTTGTTGTTAGACCAATGATAAAGTAAGATTAATGGAGTAAGATATTAATAGCCATATTTTAAGGTTGGCAATGCAAGTCAGAGCTGTCAAGAGCAACTTTTTTTAATTCTAAGAACAGTAAGGTATCAGTCAACGACATTTATGTGCTAATTCTTGGTAAAAGTTAAAATCTATAATCAATGGCATACTTTTAAGGTAATTTTGGTATAGTATTTATTTATGAAATGTTCTACTTGCTATGTAGGATACTTTTGTAAAAAGATGTTTGTAAAAAAAATTTGTAATTAAACCATAAAATAGACGTAAAGGGTATGACACTTTTTTCTCAAGCCGACTAAAGTTTAAGTAGATAACTGTTCAGTACGTAATTACATTTAGGTGAAAAATTACTTAACACTTGAGAAAAACAACCAGGGATGTACCTAAGCATGGCAAGCTCTGCAGTGTGTTGTAGCTGCCTTTTTACAGTTACGGCATGGTTAACTGTTCATGACTTCAATGAAATAGATGGTAGTATGTATTTGAAAATTACAGAAAGAAGGAGAAGGGGTTTCAAGGTAGCTTTTATTGTAGTGATTACACTAACAGCAATCTAGGTAGTTAAACTTGCAAGATGCTCCCTGTAAAAGCTGCTGTTTTGTCTTTCTCTGCAGCAACTCAACAGCCACTTACGCAGAAGAAAACCATATACAAAAACTACTTGTGCTTTTCAGTTGCACAAACTTTTTTTTTTTTTTTTTTTTTTTTTTTTTTTTTTTTGTTAAGCTTGAGTTCAGTGAAGTCCACTAAGGATTTGGCTCTTAGTAACAACTTCACACAGAAGACTGCAATAGTTGGCATATGTATAAGCCCCAAAGAAAACATGGGGACAAGGTCTAGTTGTAGTGGCTAGAGGATTTTAAATTCGGAGGAACAATGAGAAGAAAAAATATTGAATAAGTGTGCAAATGTAATTTTTGAGGTGGACATGTGTTTTGTCCAAAACTGTAAGCCTGTCAGTTTAAATGAGGATGGTCACAGCACTAGTTAGTCCACTACAGCTATAATTATCCAGGTTTCAGATCTTAATTCTTTTCCCTTTCTGGCATAGAACTGTTTTGACAATAAACTGTGCTCTACTTTTTAAAGTCTTTTTGTGCCTAAACAAAGCAGTCAACCAACACTGCTTCCTTTTCTCTTACCCTTCCGATCCAAGGAAAATTAACTGTTTTGTTTCAATTTAAAGAGCTTTTTGTTACGTTTGAGGGAGAACATGTACCACCTCACTGATACAAAGGCGTGAGGTTTGCCTATTCTAAACACTTCAAACATACTGTAAAACTGAGTAGAAAGGTGTAAGGTGGGTGCACTGGTCATCTACATTTATGTAGAGCTGCCAGTTTTGTTCCAATTGAGGAGTGATGTAACTACTGAATTTGCTATCTTTGAAAATTTTGTCTTCCTCTCACAAGTCTCACTGCTGCTGCCAGCATTTGTCAGGGGAATTTCTCATAGTAAATATGCTTCATCCTGTCTTTCAGCAAACCTTAGCTACTCTGCTTTGAAATGCAGTGTGTTTTACAGTACCAATCCACGTTGGTACAGAAAAGTTTTGAATATTCATTTGCCACCCTTTTGTAACAAATCAGCATGATTGTTTTGTTGCAGTTCTAAAAATGATCTTTAACATAGCATCTTACTGTTTGTCTCATTGGCTAGTTTTTGTAATCCCAAGTCTGTTGGTGTTATGCTGTAAGATGTCTCATAGTGATTTCTCAAATTGTTTACATCCACAATGGAGATGAAATGTGTATTATCTGTAATTTTGTTTTGGACAGCTTTTCTTGGTTAAACTGGTTACTACCTTTTATCAGAAAAGATGCCCCAAAATAGCTTTGACCCCTTATGTTTCTGATTTAATTTTACATTATGGTGTTTTATTAAAGAATGCAGAATAAAAAAAACTTTGAAAACATTCACATGATTAGTACTATTTTGGACATTAACTGTGTTGGAACTTCTCACTAACATTGCTGTTTTATTGCCGGTTGTGAGGTCTGCCAATTTAATGTGTGACAACGGTAGTGTAACTCAACAGATGAAAGCACGAAGGCTGCTGGAGACTTCAATAATGTTATGAAATTTGTCTTTGGAAAAAAAAAAAACCCAGCACATTCAAAGAGGGTGTGTTTTTTGTTTGTTTGGGTTTTTTGCTTTTTACTCAGAGTAATCGATAGTGTGGGCAGTTGGGAATATCTTGAGTAATCTAGTGTGATTATACCCATGCAGCTGTAGTTTGCCTGTTCATTAGAACATAGCCCAGAAAGAAACTCTGTGCTCTGTACAGAAGGCTTGGTGGTATTACTTTCTGCAGCATGTTTGCCATCATCTCTAGTTAAGCTGGATGCTAATTTTTGTCTTTTTTTTTTTTTTTTTGTTACACTGTGTAGAAGTAGTAGTTGACTAGTTTAAGTCAAGCCTGTGTTAAAACAGCATTTTTAAAATTTGCTTACAGTCTTTCATTATGCTTCATTCTCTATTCTCCATTAGGTTTCCTAATGGAGATTCTCAAATCTCTCAAATTCTCACCTTTTTCACCTTTGGGATAGATTGTCTTTTTATATACATAGGTAGTTCTGACACAATGAGATAGAGCTTGATTGGGCTCTCTGGATTCTACTAAAAATTACAATTTCACTATATAGTTTCCAGTGTTGAGTCTGGCATTAACTTAATATGGACAAATGTTTGCGCTACAGCATTTTTTACCAGAAATTTAACTGGAAAATAAATACTACTCCTGTGAATGCAGTTGAATGAGAGCTGTAGGCCTTACTCTGTTGTCATTTGACGTCACTGGGGTTTGTGACTTCCTTCAGTAAGTGTGGTATTTTAATTTCTCGTTCATCTTGCAAAATTAATTTTCTTAAATGTGTGTGTCAGTGTTTATTCTTCCATTTATGGTGTGAAGTTTTGCTGTTCTCTATCCAGCCTGAAAATGATCAGAGCTGCATTTTTTTCTCTCTTTCTAGTAAATATCAAGAAGTGTTTTTCTAAAGAAGATTTATGGCTTTTAATCAATTTTATATTGTTTTTCTTTTTAATATAACTGAGTTATTGTTGTCTGACCTTTAATGAAGATCTCTTTCTTAGGTTGTTGAAACCCTTTTCTTCAGCTTTGACCACATTTAGTACATTAGTAACAGCAGTTTTCCTTCTCTCTCTTTTTCTTTTTCCTTTTTCTTTTTTTTTTTAAAACCATTATTTATGCAGTTTGCTGACTTTGGCAAAATGTATCTGTCTCTAGAGTAAGGATTTGAAGGTACTTAATAAAACATTCCAATGATACAAATCATAGCATTTTGTCATTCTGGGGCAGATTGGGTAGGCAGAATGTAATCTGGCTAGGATTGCCCTGCTCTTGATGGGAGGGCGTGAGGGTATAACAGGCTGTATGCTGAAATGGCCAAAGCTTGCTTTCTCTTGTGGTGCAGAATCTGTATCTGGCAAGATTGTTACCTGAAATAGTATGGCTGTAGGCAAAATGTGAAGCAGGAGGTAAGCAACGTGCTGCTTCATGAGTTCTTGTAGAGGAACCAAGATACTAGTTATGCTGAGGGGAAGCACTTGGACTTTTGTGGCTGCGGTACAGACAGCTGGAAATGAGAAAATCAAAATCTGTTTTTCGGCAATGCAAAAAAAGTATTGTGGTGAGCTGTGCACCTCAAAAGCTGGGGTTTCTTTTGAGTTATTTTGCCTGCAGTGTGCATCTGACAAAGCGATTTGGCTGCTTGTTTTTCTGGCATAGTGTTTGCTGTCCACTGCCTGTGCCAGGCCTCATTCCGTTCCTATCTAAATCAAGGATGCAGTGTCTGAGAAGGTGGTTTTGAAAGATATATGTTTAGTAGAAGACAGTGCAGTGTGAAGAGGGCAGTCCATGGTATTTAAACGGCAGTTTTTAACAAGTTTGGAAAAGTGACATGCAGGTAATACTGTGATATCAGAGTTTTTGTTGAAGACTTCAAGGCCTGGAATTGGAGGAATTGGCAAGTAAAGGACTGGACATGCTAAACGATCTTTCCCTATTGCTGAAACTAATTCAGCATGTGAATAAGCATGCTGAACTTTATTGCAAGCAATTAGAATTCAGTGTCTTGTTTGTGCTTTGTTTTTAATAAAATTGCTGGTACAAAATATACTGTTGGTTTTCTTCAGCCGAGATGCACAAGTATTTAATAATGTGACCGTTCTTAATTTTTAAAATATTTTTGTAGCATTTAAGTGCTGTAGTCAAAGGCCATTTTCCAACTTTGCACATAGTGGTCATGGCTTCCAAAAGCTTAGAGCGAGAACGAAAGGGAAAATGGTGGAGAGGTTATGATTTGGGTTCCCACAGTAGACTCAGCTGGGACCAGAACCTGGCTCTCCTGGCTTTAAGCTGGTGTGCTGGTAAATACACAGCCTCCCTGGTGGCTCGTAATTAACTCTTGAAGGAGCTTTAACAATCTATCACTATGAGACACAAAAAGGTTTTAAGATTTTTACAATGACTGGATTTTTATTGTGATAGCAGGTTTTTTTAGTGGAATCACTACAGCAGTGCTCCGACAGTAAAAAATAGGATATTTTTCCCTTTGTCTAAATGTGGTCTTTTAAGTGTCACTCATAGTCAAACAAGTGTACAGCTTCCTAGCTACATTTTGGTAGTTAGCATTCATATGTTGCTCAGTATAGTAATACTGGCTTACGTTATTTCATGTGAGTATTTTTCAAGTATCCTTGAAGACAGCCACGGGGTTCTAAATTCCCATTATCCGCATTTTACTATAATGGAAAGATATACTTACTGAAATGATGGATAGCTATATAGCTTACAAATTTCATTGTTCTTAAGATTCAGAACTTGCACCTGAGTTGGTTGATCCAATTGTTTAGCTTTTAGTGGTCTTCTGGCTAAAGAAATATCCTTCTGATAAACATTAAACAGAATTTTGTTGCAGCTACAAGGACTTTATGTAGTTGAACAGAATCCGGGAACACAGAATGATGATTTGATGCATTCTATACCAGAGAACAGATTTCTGTCTTGTATTGCCTGAATCTGTGACCCATATTTTTGAAGTCTGCTGTCATAGAATAACATCAGATTGAGGCTGACTCATTCTCCTGTAGTGTATTTTTCTTTTTTCCACAGAAACACCACTAGGCATTTAGGCACCCTGTAGCTGTAGATCTACTTTACTACCAAATCCTCTGGATATTGTGCTAAATAACATATGTAGGTGTGCTGTAACTGCTTTGTGCTAGTCCTGTCAGGATCATACCATTTGTGATTTCTTTCTGCTTATATTCAGACTTCTCATTACAACTTTTTTTCAGAAAAGGTGCTATGCTGTGTCATAGCTATTTTAGGATTGGGTGTTTGCTTGTGGTGATGTTTTCAGTGTCACTTAAATGATAAATCTGAAGAAAGGGTGTAAGTAGATTTTGAACTGGAGGAACCAGTCAGCTAGCCTAGAAATTCATTGTTAACCAGAGACATCTAGTTCTGGCAAACCTAATGCTGCATTTCTCAAGTCCTACAGGTGGTTGTCCCCTGGTCTTGCTGTTCCTGCTAGAGAAACAGAGTATTTCCATATGGATATGTTAGTACCCATGAATATTTTTACTCAATGTCTAAATAACAGTTCTCAGACACTTACCTGACTCCTTGGTGTAACTTTTTTCCTAAGCCACTGCCTTTAGAGGGTTTCTATAGCAAAACTTGAGCTCTTAGCTTTTCAATGGCAAAAGGTGTCCTTTTGTTGCCCTGGTTCCAAGTCAAATGTGTAGAGATCATATCCTGAAAGCAAAAAGCCCGCAGAATCACAGGATGGCTGAGGTTGGAAAGGACGCCTGGATGTCATCTGGTCCAACTCCTGTGCTCAAGCAGGGCCATCTAGAGCTGGTTGCCCAGGACTGTATTCAGATGGCTTTTGAGTAACTCCCAAGGATGGAGACTCCACAACCTCCCTGGGCAACCTGTGTCAGTGCTTGGTCACCCTCACAGTAAAAAAGTGTTTCCTGATGTTCAGACAGAACCTCCTGCGTTTCAGTGTGTGCCTGTCACCTCTAGTCCTGTCACTGGGTACCACTGGAAAGAGATTGGCTCTGTCTTCTTTACACTCTCCCTTTATGTGTTTATATATGTTGGTAAGATCCCCCGAGAGCCTTCTCTTCCCTACGCTGAACACTCCCAGCTCTCAGCCTTTCCTCATTTGAGAGGTGCTCCAGTGTCTTAATCATCTTTGTGGCCTTTTGCTAGACTCTGTCCAGTATGTCCATGTCTCTCTTGAAGTGGGGAGCCCAGAACTGGACACAGAACTCCAGGTGTGGCCTCATCAGTGCTGACTAAAGGGAAGGATTGCCTCCCTCAGCCTGCTGGCAATACTTTGTCTAATGCAGCCCAGGATACCATTCGCCTTCTTTGCCGCAAGGCATGCTGGCTCATGTTCAAGCTGGTGTCTATCAGGACTCCCAGGTCCTTTTCTGCAGAGCTGCTCTCCAACTGGGCCATCCCCAGCAAATACTGGTGCATGGGGTTGTTCCTTGCCAGGTGCAGGACTTTGGGCTTCCCCTTGTTGAACATCATGAAGTTCCTGTGCTCTGGATGGCAGCATGACATCCCACTCCTCCCAGTTTGGTGTCATTAACAAGCTTGCTGAGGGTACACTCTGCCCTGTCATCCAAATCATTAATGAAGATGTTGAACAGGACTGGACCTGGTATTGATGCCTGGAGTACACCACTAGTCACTGGCCTCCAACTAGACTTTGTGCCGCTGATCACTACCCTTGGGGCCCAGCCGTTCAGACAGTTTTCAGTTCATCTCACTGTCTGCTCGTGCATCCATACTTCATGAGCTTCTCTGTGAGAATCTTATAGGAGACAGTGTCAAAAGCCTTACTAAACTTTAGGTGGGCGATATCCACTGCTTTCCCGTCGTTCTCCTATACAGTGATATGAAATCTGCCTTGCTTTCTTAAAAAACTAGAACTGAAATATATGCTCACCCTTTCTGTAGGGTGAAGAAGATGGGTAAGTCATTTTATCAGCCTCTGCAGTGTGTGTTTAATTCTGAGTATTAGATGTTGGTGGGTATCTGTCTTTAACCTCCTAATGTTGTTGCCACTATCCTATCTTTGCTAATTTTTCTTGTTCTGCTTTAACATTGTTGTGGGCTAGCTTATACCTAACTAGATATATGTCGTTATTTATATTAGTGTTGTTTTATCATGAAATAATAATGGTCTGCTGTAAGGGAGTTTACTTTCTGCAATCATAGTATTACCTGAAGACTTTTCAGTGATAGTGCAGAAAACTCTTTTCAAGAGATTAATTTGTTTGATGTTTGCCATATTAGCTTTGTACTGTAGCTTACTAATTCAGCACAGTGTGTTACCATTGTTCCAGAGATGACTATTAAATGGTCAGAACTACCATTATCAACCAAACTGACAGTCTTACAAAATAGAAAATAAAGTTTGGGAGCCATATTCTGTAAACCCGTGTTGGTTGATATCACGAAACATAAGAATAGCTGTTAAAGAGTCAGACAAGAGGTCCTTCTTGTTGTCCTCCTGTTTGTGGCAGTGACCAGTGCTAGGTGACAGGATAAGAGTGTTAGAATAGGGCAAACATACAGTGATGCTTTTCCAGGTTCTAAGAATTTGCAGCTCGGGGATTTCCTGAGCAGTAGGTGTTGGTTTAGTATGCAATGACCAAATAGTCCTAATTTATATTTCTTGGGATGGGGAGCGGACATGGTGAAAGCCATGGTACACCTGATAACTGAGTGGAGCAATGACTTTCTTTGTCATCTTATTTGTTTCAGTGATCTGTGCATTATAGTCTAAACATGTCGTCCCACCCTACTGCTGAGTAGTATTGGTTACTTGGAGGCTGTCATTTTGTACTTGCACTTGGGATTATTTTTTTTTATGTGCATCACTTTGTATTTTCTACAGATAATCTTATTGCCTGCTTTTGTGTAGTACTTTAGCTTTTTTTTTTTTTTTTTAATGGATGCTCCCCCCTTTCTACCCAGAATGACTTAAAGCACACTTTAACCTTCTTCTCCCCTCCTCCCCTCCCATGGCCCTTTCCTCCTACTCATTGGTGGAAAAGAGGTTTTCCACCTTTATTTCTTCATTTATTCCATTAGGAGAAAGGTGTTTGGTACAGGAACTGTGGAAGGCTGTCCCTTTGGAAACTGCTTTCTAATGTCTGACATGGCAATCAGGGGTGGGATGGATCCTCTTGTATGCTGTATTATGGCATGGAAGATAGCTGGATGTGACTTCACATCAGTGACAGCATCCAGTGTCCACGACATCCTGGGATGTCGTGGAATCAGGAAATCAGGATCAGGAAACAAAGATAACATACTCACTTAAGCTTCTCATTGGTGTCCATTTTCTGCATTTCTGAGACTCTATTTTCATGACCCCAATAGGCAGGCACAGGAGTTCATTTCCTCGTGATTCAGGATAGGCAGGTGTGAGAGGGCTTTGATCTGGAGGCTGTGCAGCTCTGCAGGGCTAAAACCTGTTAACTGGCCACATAGCTGCCTCCTTGGGTCTGGCTCCCTGTGCTCAGAGCACTTCAGGGTCTCAGCTGAGGGATGGGGATGAAGTGTTGATAGGTATGTTACTCAATACTGTTTTCCAGTGCTTGAGTTGTTTGGTTCCACCCCCTGCCCCCACCTTGGATATCTGCTTGTCGTTATCCTACTCTTGGAAAAGCATTGTATCAGTTCTTGCGTACTTCTTTCTGCTCTGGTGTGAAAGTCTCCTAAGTTTGTTGGCTTACAGACTTCATTGAGATATTAAGTTGTCTTAAAGAGCCCTGATCACTTAGAAAAATCTACCAGGCCTAAATTAGTTTTATTTTTAATTTCCCTACTCAAAGTTGTTCATCATACCAAGCTATTTTTTTAATATGTACCTTTCCTTTTCCTCCTCTGCAACTTACCATCACCATGTGGTGCTGAAGTGAGGAAAGCTCTTGTGGTGGGTCCCCTGCCTGATATTTTAACTTTGAAGTGTACAAATAACTTTTTAAGGCTATAAAGGAGCAGCTTCAGAAAAATCCAAGAGAATCTTCTGAATATTGTGTCTGGGACCCTGTAGTGTTACTTGCTGAGTACAGAAGTACTTTCTTCCTTCTGGAGACATGCAGCATGGGAGCATTTTATTTTACATCTCTGTGGTTAAATCCTGTGTTTGCGTTGCTTAGCTTCAGTGATTTTTACTATGTGTTCTTTAAAGACCTAGCTGACACTTAAAAATTTAGACTACAGTTGCAAAGAAAAATGAAAAATAGCTTGCTTTATATCATTACAGAAATTAATCTCTGAGATGGCAGAAATTGTTCTAATACTTAAAAATAAATGTGCTAGATGTACTGTTATTTGACCAAAGCTGCAAAATGTCAGATTAGATATTAACGCCTGTAAATACTGTTTCTTTTTAACTTTTTGAGGGGAAAAATATGTAAATCTTGCTACATGAGATTTCTATTTACAGTGCACTATGCTTTTTATGTTACTTGACTGCTTGAGAAGGTCTTGCAGATGTTCACTGTGTGTAGATGTAGGTGTGGGGTTTTTTTCTTTATTTTTGTAACTTGGTTTCCTAACACGGGGAGAAGGATGAGCATACATTCATTGCACTATTCTAAAGTTGTAGCAGTAAGAAAGTTCTGCCTATGTCTTACGGTTTGTTGGTTTGTGAACTGTTGCTGGCATGATGGAAATACTTGAGAAGGATGAATATTCCTGCAGGATCACTAGCAAGTTAGGACTGCTGCTGACAGACTTCTGCAGGGAGCTGAGCATGGTGAACATGTATTACAGAAGTCTATAGTGTCATTTAAAAAAAAGAATAATCTCAGGACAGCCTGCCTACTTTAAAACAGAAGTTTTTTATTCTTACAAATTGGGTAAAAGCACAAATTGTAAACAAGAATTTTGCTTTTGTGGATTTAAGCACTCGTTTAAATAGGGTAAAATTACTTTAAAATGTACTGAAGTCCAGTTTTTCTATAAAATACTTGGTATTTTGAAGTGGAGTTTCACTGTAGCTCTTGCATTTTTGAACCTAACTTGGTTTTAAAAAGCAAGATGTGGTGGAAGGGTGGATCCTCAGATAAACTTCTCTGGAAATAGAAATGTACTTTGAGAGAAGTAATACCTTGTTATGAATAAAAGCATCACTTATGGAGTCTGAGCTCCTGTAGTCCTGACCTGGAGCCTCTTTGGTTGCTTAGTGTGAGCACAGTTCCCTTCTCTTCTGATCAGTTTGGAGATGCTAGAAATTGTAGCTGCAAAACTTAAAATCAAAGCAATCCCTACTTGGTTTGGACAAACTGAGGTTTTGTTTTCCTCACAACTGTTTTTGGATTAATTTTGATAGGGATATTTAAGGAATGTGTGTCTTAACACAGGAGCCCTCATCACTAAATTTTTTGTCTAAAAGCATGGCAAGCTAGTGCGTTTCCCCAAAAATGTGTTCATGAGCAAATTACATGTTGCTTCTAACTTCATTCTTTGAAATAGTTCAATTGCCTTTAATGAGAATTTTTCAAAATTTAGCCTGTCCAGGCATTAATATCAGAGATTCATTTTACCACAGAAGGGTCTCAGTGGAAGCGTTGACCTTCCTTAATGCAAGAATTGATTAAGTCATCTCTGCCTGTACCTCTTCCTCCAGTGCACCATCAGTTGAAATTATTGAATTGTATTGTTAAAATTAACCTGCTCTTAAATATGTGTTTTGAGGGTTGGTAGTACCATACTATGCAACTGTGCAAGGAGAAAGGCTTAGACTGCTGCAGGAAATGTTTTTGTGAAATTACTTAGAGTTTTTATTTGAGCAAACATATTCTCCATACAGAATATACAAACACCTCTTTCTGCTTTACTCTTGTTTTTCTGCTGGCTCAGTTTTGTGACTGGGGTTCATGTGAATGCTGCTGGCAGCACAAGGAAGGGGAAGGAGTGGGGGTGAAAACAGCAGCTGCCCAGCAGGGATGGGGTGCTGGGGAACTACTCCTTTTTCACTCAGTGGTGTTCTGTGTCAAATTCAAGTTCTCATGGATCTCTAAGCTTATTAGGCAGTACTTGATAATTGTGCTATTTATAGCAGTTGCGTATGAGATGGTGGGGGGGTGTGAGATAGTTGGTACTCCCTCCCCTCCTTCTGTAGAGAGTTTAGTACTTTCAGCTTTATTGCATACATCCTTCTCTGCTCCCTCCCCTTAAATGTTGACAGTAGCCTCTTTTCAATAACGTTAGATCTCTTTTGACCTATGCTTGTTGCAGATAGACCTGCTCTTTTGAGATTGGTGTTACTAATAGATTCACTGAGTATGCAGGTCTTAGCTTTCTGTGCATATTTCTTCCCTATCACTTCATTATTTTTTTACAAGTAAAAAAGGATTATGATGATTTTTTACAATTTGAAAAATGTCTATTTCTTTGGTAGTGCTCAGGTTTTGTGGCACAAAGCTCAGGTAAGGAAGCTTTAAACGTTGCTAATAGACTAGTCTAGTAACCATCTCCAAAAGCGCTGCTCTATTTGCCATCAGCTTTTCATATGGGCAGTGCAATGAACTTAAAAGGTAGGTTCTCCTATTCTGTAATTATTACTCATCCTTACCAAGGGGAAAAACGTTAATGGAAAACTGCTCAGGATTCCTGTGGGAAACTGTTAGGCGATATACTTAAGACACGAAACTTCAGGGATGTTTAACTTGTCATATATTATGCAGCAGATCCCTGCTTGCTTTCTAAAACAGTACATTAAGCTGTGGAGTGTATGCCATTCGTCTTCAGGGGTCATTCCCCATTCTCCCACAGTAGTTCACTCTTGTGGGGTACCTTTCACGCAGATGTGAAGTTTGTGTTCTCTCCCTTTTGTGGGTTGTCTTCACAAGAAACCTTATCTATGTATGTAATCTTGGCCTGTGTGGAGTAGTTGTGGCTGGAAATTGGGAGTGTGAAATTGCCTACTTACACACCAGCGGCTTGGCTTGGATAGCAAAAGGTGATTCTAAGCACATTCACCTCCGTCTTGCTGTCCTTTCACTGTGTTCCTTTCTTCTTGTGCTTGAAAGTTATTTCTATCAGTATAAATTATCTTGTTTCTCAAACAGACATATATGGTTTTTTTCTTTTTTTCCCTCAGGACAAGGGCTTTAGAGTTAAATGCTATTGATAACCTTAAGACTTGGCTGCTTGGACCTCTAATCTGTATTCTTTCTCATGCTCAGGGTTTGCAAGTAACTGAAGTCTGTCGTCCATAGTAGTTTGTGTGTAGAAACTGAAGTGAAGCAAGTAAAAAGAAAGGGTTTAAAGACATGGATTCAGACAGAGGAAAACCATGCTGGTGTGCCATGTCTTCTTGTTAGGTTTAGAAAGGTATTGCTGATTAAGAAGGAGATTTGTGGAATGCTAGGATGAACATGGTACCAAAGTTGGGATTTTTTTTTCTTAATTAGGAAGACCTTGCACTATTTTTACAGGATTCATCTCAGTTTTATAGCTTCATGTAATGTGAACATTGTAACTAAAATTGGAAGTTATTTAGGAGCTTTTTCAGATTGCTTATCATCTTTGGGAAGAAAGGAGCCCAAGTTTTACCTGAAATGCCTGCCTGATACTAAGCGAGTATCTTTACTGCCTGGAGAGGATCTTTTCTAAGTGGATTAGAAATTACATTAGAGATTACTGTGTTGGTTTCCACTTTTGAACACCAGATACTCTAAGCAGGGGTGGTCTACGGGTTGGCCCCTTTTTTGGGTTCTGCTCTTCCATTTGGTAAGGTGTCATGAAAGTGAAATGGAAGTACTTTTGGAAACATTGTTTCCCTTTTAGTAAAGGTGATATTTTACATAACCCTATATACAGTGAATTTTCTCTGGATTGTTTCTTCTGCTAGTCAAAGTTTGTTGTTTGTCCCTTTTGATGCTGGCTTTTGCGCATCTGTTTTCCTGTCTTTTCTGTTTTGGGGAACTTACTGTCATATTTTTGGCACTAATGTGCCACATACTTGGATTTCCTAGAAAATTATAATCCTGTCTACTCTGGGATACTGTATTCAAGCGTATATGAGGAAACACAAGTATATCTACAGTTAATGCTCATTGCTTCATCTGCTCATTTGGTGTGTAAAGTTGTAAATGGTGGTAACAAGGCAGGAGCAGTGCTTTTTGATAGTGACTTGCAAAACACATAGAAATGCAAGAAAACATGGGGTTTGTGCCAAGATAGTAGGTGGAAGAGTAAAACTCTAAAGCAAAAAACCTCCAAAACAAAAACCTGATTTGAAGCTGAACACCATCCAGTTCTTAAACAGACTCCCAGCACCAAGTAGTATTTACATCGAGCTTCATTAAGTGTGGTAAGTTGTTCCTGTAATGTTGTAAATATGCTGCAGGTGGATATCTGCTCCGCCGTGGACCTCCCTGGGCTGCAGGGGGACAGCCTGCCTCACCATGGTCTTCCTCACGGGCTGCAGGGGAATCTCTGCTCGGGTGCCTGGAGCACCTCCTCCCCCTCCTTCTGCACTGACCTGGGGGTCTGCAGGGTTGTTTCCCTCACATGCTCTCACTCCTCTGTGTGGCTGCCGTTTCTGTGCCAGCTGCAACTTTTTTGCCTTCTTAAATATGTTACCACAGAGGCGCTACCACCATCTCTGATTGGCTTGGCCTTGGCCGGTGGCAGGTCCATCTTGGAGCCGGCTGGCATTGACTCTGTCGGACATGGGGGAAGCTGCTGGCAGCTTCTCACAGAAGCCAACCCTGTAACCCCCCACTACCAAAGCCTTGCCACACAAACCCAATGCAAGTGGTTATTGTGTGCTGTGGGGGATGTCTTTCAAACAACAGCTTAATTTCTTTTTGTTTCAGATTAAGGGAAGTTTCAGAGAAGCTGAACAAATATAATTTAAACAGGTAAGGCATATCACATGCTGCTGTAAATCATTTAGGAAAGCACAGTTTTTCTAACAGCAACAAGAAGTAAATGATTGTACTGTAGATATATTCTTAGAAAGCTTCAATACTACTAATACTGAAGTTCAGAAATGCTTCAGATAACACAGTTCTTGTATTAGGAAGAAAATGGTAGGTTTCCAGTTACCATAAATTATATTATTAAATACCCACCTTATGAAATGACTCCTTAATTTGAAGTATAACCCCTGATGTTTTTTGCTGATCAAATTAAATGAAAACTTATCACCTTTTAAGGTTTTGTTCTGCATTTTCTGTGCTTAATGACCAAAAATACATCATAGCTGCTTCAACTAATGCACATGTTTAGTCATTCTTGAATGTTTTTATATTGGTAACCGTCAACTGTCACTGCACGTTGTTCCTTCTATATGCTACTTGTTTTTTATTTTTTCAGACTTTAAAAATGTTATACATGCTCACTTTTTGTTTTCAGCCACCCCCCTTTGAATGTATTGGAACAGGCCACTATTAAACAGTGTGTGGTGGGACCAAATCATGCTGCATTTCTTCTAGAGGTAAATTATTTAAATCTGCTCAGATAGATAACAAACTTGAAACCACACAGTTAAAATTATTTCTTCTAACATCAAATTGATCAACATTCTTCAATAACTGAAGACTTGTTTTTGTTTGTATTTTTTTGTGTAGCTTGTCTTACATTTCAATTTTGGACACTTGGTTTTCTTGTTTTAAATATAGGATGGTAGAGTCTGCAGGATTGGTTTTTCAGTTCAACCAGACAGATTGGAATTGGGTAAACCTGATAATAATGATGGGTAAGAAATGCTTTTCTTCATATTAAATCATTCTTTTGAACTGGATAAGCAGCTTGGCTTCTTTTTTGGTTTTGTTTTTGTTTGTTTGTTTTTAAACTAGATTGCCTTTGGTATGGGTATTTTGAGTAGATACATAATGGTTATGGTGATGCAGCCAAACAGCTTAGCTTGTCAAACTGGTGTAGGAATAAATAGTAGATGTGATTCTAAAAGAAATGAGACAGCATCTCTTTAACTTCAAGAAACAAACCCCTCCAAAAATAATCCTTGTGAAAGAAACTGTGTTAAACTGCTAAGCTTCATGTAGAATCCACTCTGAAAGTGGTCCCACCTGGAGAGGCTCACTTTCTAGACCTGTTGTCTTCAGTCCAGGTAAGTCTCCCTTAATAGGACTATTTAATGGTTCATATTTGAATGTAAACCACTTCTTAATATTGAAGTAGCATACGCAGGCTAAGGTTTATGGATAGAACACGTGGTGATTACAATTTATACATATACGCTAACTGAATACTTAGCACAGTGGCTAACTCAAATCACTAATTAGCTTAATATGTATTTGCAACTGTGCTATTATGGATTGCCAATGTACATAAGATCTGTTAGGCATGCTTTCCACTTTCTTTTTCCAGCGTACCTCTTAATATACAGTTAGATTAGTTTGGAATATTCCCCAAGGGTGTTGCTTAAGCTGGTATGTTACCAGACTAAGTCCCTGAGAATTTAGACCTGGGATTCCAGGTTTTGTTCTTAACCCATTTGGGATTGTTTTGTGACTGATTTACCATCTTTTACTTTCAGTTCAAAGTTGAGCAGTGGCTCAGGGGCAGGAAGGACATCCAGGCCAGGCAGGACTAGTGACTCCCCATGGTTTCTGTCTGGTTCTGAAACTCTGGGCAGACTGGCAGGCAACACCCTTGGGTAAGTTTTGATAGGATTGAGGCTGCAATCTGTTTGTTCCATATTTGAGTATATGTGTATACACATATATAAATTGTATGCAGTATGTATGAGGGAACGTATAATTACAGCAGTTGTGTAGGTAGGGCATAATAAAAAAAATAATTATTGACTTGGTTAAAATAACAGATATGTAAGTGACCCTTCAGTACCTAGGATACAGAGAGTTCTTCCTATATGTGTGAAGAATAACTTGGTTTTGGCTGTGTTGTCTTTTTTTGAACTTTTTTTTTTTTAGTTCCTTGATTTTGAAAAGCAGTTTTTTAGAGGGACACTATCAATTTAAATGCTGATAGGCTAGCAGCATAAAGTAAAATGAGTGCATTTATGCAGGAAGAATCTTAATTATCTGTGTTTGCAGACCTTTGTGTGCCCAGTTTTATTGTGCCTTCCTCTCCCCTGCCCCAAGTAAGGAGCAGTGTTTTGTTAGCTGGGATCTTATACATAGTAATAGGAAGGGAACATCTGGAAGAGGTTGTCACTCAGAACCTTTAAAGTTGTACTATATACCAAATGTACTATACAGGTTCAATTTTTTTATCATTAGCTTTAAACTTGATGGTGTCCCTTTTATATAGCAATGTAAATTAATCTTCATTACATAAACACAGTGAACTCTTCGTTACATGCTTTTGTAAGACATATTGAACAGTGCTGCTTACTAAGGTTACTAACTGTAGTAAAGAGAATTGCATTTACACACTGTGGCTTCTGCATGTGAATGATTTGTTAAGAGGGAAGAACTACAGCTTTTCCACGGAATGAGTGTGTTATGTTACCAAATAAGCTAATTTCATCTGGGGCTTAGTTGAATGAAAGATAATCCACCCCTTTACATGCCCCCCAAACTTTTTGTGAAACATTTATGCAAGTGAACCTAAAATCCCTGTATTAAACTTTAGAGGCAAACTGGTATTGTCATGTTTAAAAACTTACTGTGGAAGGTGTAAGACTTTTTTCCTTGTTATTTTTACCTGAGCATAACCAGTTAAAATTGTTTGAAGCTATGTGCTTAGGAGACCAACCCTGAAGAGTTCCTAATTTCTTCCCTTGCATGTTTCAGAACTAGGTGGTTGAAAAGTCACTGAACTAGAAAAGTGGCATTAGACCCTATAACTGCTCTATTAAATGAGGGGAATACTTAACTTAAATGGAGTCTAAAAACATTCAAACTGTGGAGTCCTTGGATTAGATCACTGGTTTTAGAAAATTGCTAGCGTGCTAGTGGGCAGTGGAGAGATGTGGAAAACTAGTAGGTGAGCAGAAATGAGCAGAAAGATTTCCATTCTATATTAATATTTATTCTAGGTTTAGACAGCTTTCATAGGAATAGCTGCATCCTTTTTTTTCCTCTATAACAGGACCAAGTAAGGACACACTTGGAATATTTGAATTATTACGTGAATATACATGGTTTTAACCGTTAGATGTCTTAAGTCTGTCATTGATAGTTTATAACTTAAAGTAGAATATCCATCTGTAATAAGTATTAAAATCTAATACGTAACCTTTTCCTTAAACCCACATCTTCCCAGCTGAGAGTTGAATTGAGAATTGTTGTGTAGGAAGAATTTGACTTCCCCTCAGCCCCCTTCCCACCTTTAGGAACAGATTAACTAGCTTGTTTTATTTAAAATGACACATTCTTCTTTGGTTTGGGTTTGGTTTGGGTTTGGGTTTTTTTTTCCATTTTCAATAGTATCTCTTTTTTTTTTTTTTTTTTTTTTTTGAGCTCTTTTTCTAACTCATGAGACAAGACTTTTCCTAAAGTGATCGTTGAATTGCTTTTTATCTTGTCATTGTGTGTGTGGTTGCTGGCTAGAATCCTGAAAACAGACATCTGTATGACAGGGCCTCGTCTTAGGCAGATAGTTTAGTTATTCTGTGATTGCATGGCGTTGTCAGGAGGAAAAAAAAAAACAACAAAAAAAGAGAAGGATGTTAGTAATCAACTTAAGCCATAAAATGTAAGACAATTATTCTTACTTAATTAGCTTTTATAGCTACATGTGGCATACTTTTAACGTGAATTTATTAGATGCTGTTTCAGTGTACATGCCTTTTTTTTTTCTTGTCTTATTTTAAATGTTTTTCTTTTTCTTGAAAGGAGATTGATTGGGGTGGTTGAGAGCAGGAAAGTGCTGCTGATACCGATTATTAAATAGCAATAATACCATATCTAATATCCTTTAAGGTAGATTTGTACAACAAAGCTTAGTTAACCTTGAAGAACAAATTAGACTCTTTTAGCCTTTCATGACGACAGAGTATCTAGTCTTACATCCAGAACAGATTCAGTTGACACAGTTCTGTGGTGTTAAGATTAGTGGAAAGTCGTAATGATGGCGAGTTGTCTATTTCTACAAATCACTGCCTTTTTTACTCCCTTGTTTTGATGCTGACTCATAGAAATGAAAAAAATGTTCAGTCAGTTTAGGCATGTTTTTGCAATGTATACAGTTGATGTTGATTCCTCCAGTAAGAATAGGTTCAGAGTAGAGCATCTCTTGAAAACCATCCATGAGGATCAGAGAACTATCTAGTGTAAGACTTGTTTTGCAGTAAAGAAGATTACTTGATTTTTCCAGTGTAATCCTAAGCAATTTCTTAATGTAAATCAAGTCTCAGAAATTTTAGAAGACCCATCTGAGTATAGTGACCTCTGTCAGACACAGTCCGCTGACCATGAAACTGCTGCATATGTGCTTTTATAGTAAGTTAACAGCCAAGTGTTAGATGTTATGCTGCTGCTACTGTTGCTTTTAGAGACTCTGGGAATTGGTACATGCATGTATTTATGTAGGTATACATCTACACAACTGTATGAGTAGGAAAAAGTGCAACTTCCAGTTGGAGTCCTGTTTTATATTTCTTCTGTGTAATTCAGAACTTCTATCAATTGCTTGGTGCTCTTGTTCTTACTAGTTTTGAGAGATACTTTCATAGTGTTTGTCTATGAAGTCAATCTGCAGTATTTTTCAGAGACTGTCTATAAGGTATTAATAATAGAACTAAAGACTTACTTCTTGAAGTAGTCCCCAAAGTATGCTGCTATATATATAAAAAAAATAAATATTATAATCTAACTCTTCTAGAAGTCGCTGGAGTTCAGGCGTTGGTGGAAGTGGAGGAGGATCTTCTGGTAGATCATCTGCTGGAGCTCGAGATTCTCGAAGGCAGACCAGAGTTATACGTACAGGACGTGATAGAGGATCTGGACTGCTGGGGAGTCAACCACAACCAGTGATTCCAGCATCAGTCATTCCAGAGGAACTCATTTCACAGGTACTTGAGCTAGAAACTACTTGTTGCCAAAAACCTGGGGACCTTCTTGTAGCATGTGAACAGGGATGTGTTGTAATAAAACTGCATTTTCTCCAAGGAGTAATGGCATGTAGTTGAAAACATTGACTTTCTCTAGCTGAATTGCTTTTTTATTCTTAAATGTGTTGTGTGAGTGATAGACTTCTTTTGGATTCTAGAATTTTCGTTTCCCAAAATTCCACTAAGACAAGGTATGTGTTTAATCTATATGAAGAATGTCACGCATTGTTCATTTGCAGATGGAAGATGTAGTGAGAAAATCAAATATTTGAGAATTGTATCAAGCAGGTAGCTAATAAAGTTAAGTTTCTTGAAGGAGTATAAGGAAGGGGGGCAAGTTGACTTTTTTGATAAAAGGAGTGATTCATTTTAGATCTAAATGAAAGACAGTAAACATGTTTAGTCTCTTTAAAATACTTAGAATTTTTCTTCATGGGCACCTCTACTTAATTTTTTATAAATGTAACTGATGAATGTTGGGTATAAGTTGCTCTGCTTTTGCGTCTTAATGCACTAAAGCCTGAATAAGCTGATGGACTTTGCATTGTGTGATTAAGTGGAGTTTGTTAAAATAATGTTTTTCACCACGTTTGAAGAAAATAATACATTCAAAATATGTGACTAGTTAATGCATTTTAATTCTTAGTTCAAAACAAGTTGCTGGTCTATATTTCTAATACAGGTGTTAGTTGCTAGGCCAAAGATAATGTGCTTGCATGCTTTGAATGGCCTGTAGCATGACTGGCACAAGACAGGAGCTAGCAGACAAGGTATCTACAGTCCCACCAGTGACAGACTGGCTTCTAATTTCTTTCTCTATTTGAACTCAAACACCTGTAAAAGCTGGGAGCTTCTCCCTTCACAGAGGCAAGATACTGGAGGTGTTGGTTACTCTGTTGTTAGCTCTGCTTTCAGGAAGTGGTTTGGTTGATGACCTCCAGCGGTCTCTTTCAGCTGTGGAGTGGTGGGGATTTTTTGACTTAATTGTTCACCTCCAAGTTTTTTTGAGTGTTTACTGACATCCTTGATACCTTACCTGAAATAGAAAAGCAGACTAATATCCCTTGGTCCAGACAGTTCCATTCTGTAATCTAACGTATGGTTTGTTGGTGAAATTGTAACTTTGCTTCCCTTGCTGTGATCTTTTGCTTTTTTTTTTTAAAAAAAAAGCATACTTTGTCTACCTTTAAAACAAAAGGTGTCTAAAACATTTTGGGGGTAACTCTAAAGCAGACTAGTGGGAAGGATCTTCACAGCTGGTCTATGTAACAAATTCTGCCATGTCTCGAAAATCTGTAAAGGTCTGTCATAGAATATTACGACAAAAAGCTTACCTTTGTGTGCTGTTAAAATGTCCCTTTTTTTTTTTTTGTGCCTCATTTTTACTGTGTTATGAAAACATTCAGTACTGGTTTCTGACCTTGTTCACATAGTTTGTGATCGCCTAGAACTCTGTCATCTTCTCTGGCATTCAGTAGAGGGTAGTCTGTCTGGAAAAACAAAATGCTCTGAGTCTGAGGGTTAGTGGAATAGACCAGAATGCTTCTGGTTTTTGTAAATTCATTGCATCTGTTTCACATTTGGAAGGTTTTTTCTGCATTTGCACTTTGCTAATCTAAATGTTGCAGAAACTGCTGAAGATAAGCCTTTAGAAACAGAATGATGAGAAAAAGAGGGAGTAAGGTGGTTACATACTGAAGGGCAGTGGAAAGAGAAACCGCTGTCAAAAAGACAGGGATTGATTGAGGTGTAGTTTTAGAACAAGTTGGTTGCAAAACTCTGCTGATTGACATAGTAAGTTTAAACACTTTTTACAGAAACATACAGAACATTCTCAAAACCAGATTTTGCTTATCCTTTAACTACAGCATTAAGCGTTTCAAGAAGTAGATTCTAAGATTACATTAGGAAATTCAGCACCAAAGTTGGAATTCAGTGGACTAACTTGAACTGAGAGAAGGTTGACTGTCTAGCACAAAATACTGACAAATGTATGTTGAGCCTTTGTCTGCATGTACTGTGATTGACTTTTGGTTTTTATTAGACTTCTTTTAGAATTAAGCATTCTTTTCTAATGAATGGTGGTCGGTGAGCTGAGAATGACCAGTAACCAATTATACTCTGCTGTTACAGGCACAAGTTGTTTTACAAGGAAAGTCCAGAAGTATTATTATTCGGGAACTCCAGCGAACAAATCTTGATGTAAACCTTGCTGTAAATAATTTGTTGAGTCGTGATGATGAAGATGGAGATGATGGGGATGACACAGCAAGTGAATCATATCTTCCTGGAGGTTTGTATCCTGCAACTTTTGATAAGAAAATGCCAATGTGTTCTTATTTTTCTGTATTTAAATACTGACAGCGTGCTCCGTGCTGTGCAAGGTATGCAGCGAAGACAGTTCTTGCTTATAGGAGCAAAGTCTAAAGATGCGCAAAACAAAAGATGCACTGGGATGTGTTGAGGGATTAGGTTAGGCATTGAAGAATAACTGTTGACCCTGTTTGTGGGTGGCAGGAAAGTCGGGTGTTGTTGTTTTTTTTTTTTTTGTTTTGTTTTTTGGGTTTTTTTTTTTTTTTAGGATCCCAGGCTTTGTAACATCAGCATTACTTACGTCTATTTTGCTGCTCAACGAGATGCTGAGACTGCTGTGTGGCTTGCTCATAAAAGCTAATTCTAAAACCTTCTAGTGACTTGCATGTTTTTTACTACTAACATATATTATTAAGATGAAGCAGTTTTTAGAGCAAAAATTATACAGCTTTTTTCTAATAAAAATATCTCAAGTGAGGGCAAAACAGCTTACAGTTGTTAGAGTTAGATAGAGAATTTATTCTTCATCTCAGGTTCCCTTCATAAATGCTGTAGTATTCTGGCTATACTGGTAAAATGCTGTAATTGAAGTCCAGCTATTTTTGAAATATTGTCTGTCCCATAGAATTGCTTTTTATAAAAGACTTTGAGTCTTTTTTTGCATTGGCTAAATAATTTAGGTAATCTTTTCTTGCTGAGTAAACGTATTTGAAAACATAGCAGCCAAATTTAATGTTTGTGTTAGGTACACTGCATGAAAAGAACACATCTAAACTCTGACTACATATTAGCTTTTCTTTCTGTGTGTCAAAATGATGTTTTGATATTTTTCTAATAAACGTTTTTTTTTCTGCTCATCTGGTTCACCAGGAAGGTTCATGGGCTTCCTCCATCTTTATCCTGTCAATCATGTGATTAGACAAAGGCTTTTTTGTTCTGCAGCAAAGGCTTTGTATTTCATTTTGCCTCTTCTAGTTTTAGTTGCATCTGTCAAGCTTCTTTATTTTGCTGTAGAATTAAGAATCCTCTGGTGAAAGGGGTGAAAAATCTTTAATTTGAGTCTTGTTTTTTAGTAATTAGCTTAATAGCATTAGACAGATGCATTGGAGGAAGTAAATTCTCTTAACTCTTTCCAAGTATTCAAAGCAGGAGTTCTTACTCTAAGCATACCTGAATGCATTCCTCCAGAACCAGCCTTCAGAAGATAAATCACTGTTAGTAATCATTTACAATAGAAGTTCCTTTTAACCATACTAACCAGCTTTCTACAGCATTAACTATTCTCTTAGTACCTCTTGAGATCATCAGGATCAGTTAATAGGGACTGTCTGACAACCTATGACTGGTGACTTTTATTTGAAGGTGCCTGTGCTACAGTCTGTGTGTCTTTTGTATTTGAGATACGTTAAAGTAGTAAACAGAGTTTCACAAACAATTTTGGCCTTGGCTTAATTTTTAAAGCTTCTCCCTTGTTTAGACTAATCTTTCCTACAAGAGATTGCAGCCCCCCAATATTAGTATTTTTTTCTCTTTTTTTTCTTTTACCCCACAGAGAAACTGGGCTAACTCTTCCCCGGTTCTTGCGGGAAATGAAACTTCAGTCTTCAAAGATGTAATTCGCAATTTGTAGAACATGCTATGCCTTCTCTGTCTGGCTTGATTTATTTCAGTTTTATGAGCAAAAATAAGTTTGTTGCACAGAAATGAATTAATTTGATATCTGAATGTGATCAAAACAGTAGGAAAAGTCTAGCTGAACAGTAGTCAGTGCTGTTATGAATCTACTGTTGGTACATTAAATAGTACAGATTACCAGTCCTCGCTTGTGTCACATAACCATGCAGGCTGGTTTTCAGGAAAACCTGATGGCCAGAGAAACTTGCCTATAGCACTCTGGAAAAACACCAACACTCTGTCCTTCAGAACTACGTAGAACCTTTTTTTAAGTCTTTTGCTCTAGAAACTTGCTCTTGCACTCTTGCCTTCAGTTGTCATCTCACCTCTGGATGCTCTTTTGGAACTGTAACATCAGAGTTTGTTAAAGAAAACTGTAGATAACTGATAAATGCTATATGCATTCAGTTCTTAGTCAGGTTTTAGTAATGATTCTGAAAGATAAAGAATTTTTTTTCTTAAATTATGTCAAATTATGCTTTAAAGCTTTTTGATTTTGTTCCTTCCAAGCACAAAAAAAGCAAATGACAAGACTACTTTTGCCTCAGGACTTTTGAGGCTCTTGCATTTTGATTAAAAGCGTATGCTAATTTTTACTTTCTCCCTTCTGCATGTGTGGTGCTTTGTGACCCTTAAATTTAGGGGTTATTCCTCTAAGCCTTCCAAGACAGAGAAGCTTTTTTAAAAACACTAAGAGTAATTTACAGTTGATTTAAAAAATAAAAATAAAAAAACCCCCTAAGATACTTTCCAACCACGGTGAAATTAATAAATTCTTGTTTAATACATCATAATTTCATTAATATATCAGTTGTGATAATTCCAGTTAGTATTGTAAAGGTTGTGCATCTGAATTTTTTTAAGGTAACAAAAACCATGTCTCAGTTCTTCCTGAATTCTGGAAAATGTCTTAAGTGAAGAGCAGAACTTTACTTTTCTGTACAGATTGCCTTCAACAAGTGTCTCTTAGATATTTATTTTTGGAGCCTTATGTACCTTGATTTTGCCTTCTGTAATCTAGTCCTGTTTCTTTTGTTTTACCGTAGTTAGCAGAGAGGAATGTGGGTTCAGTTGATACATAACAAGTACATAAGGAAAATAATCAAGGTGAAAACTACGTAGAAAAAGATCATGTAGCACAGAAAAGACTTAAAGGTCTCTAATTTTCCAGCTCACATCAAGTTGTATTGTTAGAGGCTTCTTCTGGGCTTTATGTTCTGTTAATCTTCTGTATAGACGTTCTGTGGAAGTTAAAATATTTTGTTGTTTGTATAGTTCAGAGGCGTGCATGCTTGCTCAGTAACTTCTGCATGATATAGTGGGTTCTTGCTAGTGGGACTTGTGAAACATAGGTTTGGCAACATCCAGACTACTTTGGATTTTGGAATTGAGATGAGCTTGTTTAAAAATCTTTTTTTTTTTTTTTTCTTTTTTTTTTTTGTTAAAGGAGAGAAGAGAGATGAGCTGGTATTGCAGCAGTACTTACTGTATTGGCTTGCAGTGAGGGGAGATGGGAACCAGAGCACAGCATAGTATCAGTTCAGTGGCTTGCCTTTGGGGAAAACAATTTGGTGTATGTTTTTTTTCTGTGGTTTTGTTAGTGTGATTTGGTTTTCTTTGTTTTGTTTTTTTTAAGATGAACTTCAAGTTGGGTAATGTTTTGAATAAATATATCTTATCAAGAAATGAGTTCTGGAGTTCTGTTTGAGTCAGGTTTCCTAGGAAACCAAAATACATGTTTCTCTCCCTTCACTGTCACAGTTTTGCCAATTTAATCCAAACTTGAAAGAGGAGGAGATACTGAAGTCATTGAATTGTTGAATATTTTATAAAAATATGCAGCTGTGAAGAGGGGAGAGAATTTATGATTGCCCGCTTAAGGGAGAAGGTTTAATGCGAGCCGAACTTGAGATCGGAATTGACCTAGGCAACGCCTTTAGTTAATGAATCCAGTGATAATGCTATGCATAGGCTACTGAAAATAAAAATTCTCTCAGTACTTGAATTGCTGCTTATGTGCATACTGGAACTTGGGGTAGGTTTTTTTTTTTCCTCCTTTCATCTGCACTGGATATCCTTTTCCTTCCGATTTTCAATGGTATTTACTAGTGAATCTTAGGTACTTTCTTACCTAAATAGGTTGATCAGAATTACCACATCTAAATGTGAAGGGTGTGGTCTGATTCTGGTCTAACACGGCACAAGAGATGAATTAAATCATCCCATAGGATTTTTCTGAAGAGCAGGAAAATAAAGTCATAGAGAATGTTTTTTCCTCTGGATTCTTAAACTGGATGTAGCCTTGCAGTATCTGTGTTTTCACAGCACTAAAAAAATTCCAGTGATTTTTGAAGGGGAGTGGATTTGGCTCCTATCCCTACTGGTTTCAGCACCTCTGTTTGCTGGTATAGAAAATGGAAGAAGGGGTATCTGTTGCAGTAATATTGGAAGAAAATTAAAGTCTGATTTGAAGCTGAAGTAAGAGGGTAAAAAAAGGCTTCATTTCCTCACTTAATGCACATTTAGCCAAAACCCACGTGGTTTTGGTTCTCAAGTCTGATGGCTTGAATTTTTACTTTCCTTTTTGGAAACACAGCTAAACTAAAGTCACCTAACATGGTGGAAGGTATGTGTGTGTCACAAGTTAGTGTGTATTTTCTGTCAAGAGGATTTATGGCTTGGCTTACCTTTAAAAAAAAGCCATATTGTCCATTTTGAATGAGGCTGGAGAGTTCTTTTCTGTACTGGCCAGTTGTGGTCCTAAAAAGAGATCAAAGTTTTTTGCAATTTTTGGTTGAACAGTGACCAAAAAAAATTGAGAACAAGTTGCTAGACTGTAGAGAGGTTGGAGCTTACCTAGGAAGAGATGGTTGTGGTGGGTGTGGGAGGAGGGAAGAGGAGCAGTCTGTGAATATTGGGAGATACAACAGTGTCTCAGCTGTGTTTGCAGCTCTTAAAGTCTGGTACTTACAAGTTGACACTCTTAAGGTGAGGTGAACTGCTGATTTATCATTGTGGAAAGCCAGTGGAAAATAGATAAAGTAGCAGGCAGGATAAGGCCAGTCTGAGTGATTCGAAGTGTTTTACTAACACAGAGCCTGTTTGCCAAATCCGATTTTTTTTTTTTTTTTTTTTTTTTTTACTAGGTTTTCCAAGCAGTCTGTCAAGGATGACTTCCTAAAATGTACTGCATGAACCACTGAGTCCCAAGTGGTGTGCTTATAGAAGCACAGACTAGTGTCTGTGTCTATAATTACTCACAGTAATCTAGTGAGTAGATTACTTATTTAATGCAAAAAGCATTTGTGCAGGTCTTGCTTGCTTTGAAATCCAAACACTCACTAGTTACGGTGCTGTTTTTCTGGGGACGGTTGGTTGTAGTTGGTATGTTATATTTCCTGGAGATGAGAGTTTAGAAATTTAAGGATGAATATTCTGATGTGCAGGGATGTGAAAGTCTCTAACACTTTAAATATCAGTAAGTGGAACAGTTAAGTGAATTAATACTGGCTGTAAACTGGACTTCTGGCTCCTATTCAGTTTTTGGATACTCTCTCCTTTGTGTTCCCTCCCCCCCCGCCGCCTTCATTACAGATCCTGAGAAAAAGACCCATAATAATCAGTTCCTGCTGTTAAGAACACTTATATTTAGCTTCAAACCTTGATTTCTAGCCACTATTTTCTTTTATGCTTACAATGAGGTAGAGGCTGAGAACTGGATGTGTTGAAATTATATGTGCGCTCTCTGTGTTTTCTGAAGGGACTCTGTGTATAGCATCATGTTAGCTTCATGAGTGGTTAAAGCAGATGAGGTTGTCCTGCTGCCAGAAGGAGCTATCCTGCCATTCCCTTGCATGGTGGTGAGGTTTGTGTGCCTGGATGGGTTAGCTGAAACCTAATTTGGGGAGCCTGATATTTTAGTCAGATTTGCTTGAAAGTTTGGGAAGGGGCAGAACTGTCTCCTTTGGCAGCAGTAGGGTCTGGTCAGCTTTGGTGCGTGTGGTGAGGCACCACTTTTGGAGCTCTGACTACCCAGTTAAGTCAGTCTGAAGATTGCTTCCCACCTTACTTCTATACTCTACAAAGTATTGTTTCAAGCCAGGTGAATGTGCTAGTAGTAGATGTAGAAATCCCACCTTGCCCCAAGGAGGTGCCTGCCACAGGGATGAAGGAGGGAAGTAGGACTGTCCTTTCTGTAGCAGCAAGATGGTAGTCAGGTTTAGTTGTCTTGTCAGTCCATATTGCTGGACTTCAATAAAGTACATGAATTTTCAGTAGCCTCTTTTGTGTGTGGATAGTAGCTGTAGTTTAGTAAAAGGAAGGAACCTGTTTTATACTTTAATCGTGATCAGCACTTCAGAGAAATTCAAGTTTTCTAACATAAGAGCTAGGGCAGTCACAGTATTTAAGTTCATCTTTTTGGTTTTGGTTGTTTTTCTTTTTTTTTTAACTCATGGTATTAAAAAATGGTGCTTTTTCCAGATAACAGTTGTTGTTCTACTAGCCTGTGAATTAAACAGGTGCGTCATTCTCTGAAAGAAATGTTCTGTGGAGGAACATACAGTCTTTGACATCAAAGATGTGGCTTTGTGAAGGCCAGCTTTCACCATGAATTCTGTCCTCCCTTAATTCTAGGTCATCTTTGGAGTTCTGCATTCCGTGCATGAGTGTGTGTGCACATCTATGTATATGTATCTATCTTATCCTAGTGCTTTGTTCTTTCAAGTGACAGGCTAAAGTTTGAATTTCTGGGTTACAGAAAAATGTGTTTTGGACAAGTCTTGTTTGGGAAATGTGGTTAGATAAGTGACAGAGCAGTTCTTGTAGGGAAACTGGTTTTGTTCACTAGTCCACCAAGCTTGATTGTAAATGTGGTTGCATAGGAGGCACATGAGTTTGCACTGGTGAATCTGAAGAGCAGAAATTCAATTAATAGATAGGATTTTTTTGTTTTGATATTTGTTTAGTTGATGGTCTCTCTAGCTGATGTTTTAAGTAGCTGATTATTCACTTAAGACCCTTGTCTCCTCTTATAGAGGATCTTATGTCTCTTCTGGATGCTGACATACATTCTGCTCACCCAAGTGTCATTATTGATGCTGATGCTATGTTTTCAGAAGATATTAGTTACTTTGGTTATCCATCCTTTCGGCGCTCATCACTTTCCAGGCTAGGCTCATCCAGAGGTAATTTTGCACCTTTTTTCTTTGTAATAAGTAGTTTGCTGTGGAAAAAGCTAGTGATAGTACACACTGGTGGTTTAGATTCTGATTTAATGCGAAACTAGACTGTGATATGTTGTGAAATATAGAGTAGACAAATAGACTGTTACTCATTATCAAAATTATTAATGAATTCTGAATATTAGCAGGTAAGTTCTGCAAGAACCTTGATAGTCATGTATTTTAAATCTAATTGTTGATCACTGGTGTTGCAAGGTGTTATAAAATTCTTGCATGTTAATTTTATTTTAAACTGTAGTGTAAGTACCTACTAATACATAGATTGCATTACAAGTATTTAATTTGGCTCAAAAATGAATAACAATCGATGACATGCACCATTCTTGATTTTTTTTTTTTTTTTTTTTAATACTGTTTTTTTTTCCCTTCCCCCCCTCCTCCTTTCTTTTGGGTTGCTCTTTGTTCACTGTACTTCACATTTCCTTAATTGTTCCATGACAGAAGTTACCTTTATGGAATGAGGAACTTTAGATACTAAGGAGGGAGAAGAAATCTAAATTTTACTTTTGGGAAGCATTTTTATAGTTGAATAAGGAAAACTATTGGCAGCTGATAAAAAAACCTCCTTGAGCAGTGTCAAGGCATTTTACTTTTTTTTTTTTTTTTAAAAGCATATTACTCTTAAAAGATTTATAACAGACCATGCAGCAATTTCCTATCTTTTTGAAGCTGTTGTGCAAATGCCTAGAGTATGTCCAAACTGTTAATCCAACCTCTGCTGTGATTGTTTGTTTAGTACAGTTTTGTTGCCTTTCATGAACATGTTTTAGTATATTAATTGCTGAACATGTAAGTTCCTGTTACAAAATTATTAGTCAGGGGTCAGTGTCATGTTTGCTAGAAAATAAGTACAGTACTTTATGAAATGTATCTGTAAGACAAGCTGTAGTGTTTGGCTTATGAAAAAACTTTCCCATTTGTCTAATACAGAAAAAGACCCAAGACTTGGCATAATTTGTTGAAACTATGATATAATAATGTGGTCATCTCATACATGTAATTCCAGTTGATTTTTGTGGGCATAAGTAAAGTACTTAATAGGTTAAATGCATTATGTGCATGTACGAATATTCAGCATCTGACATAACTCCTTCTAAATTCCTCCTTTTTTTTCCTTTCCTAAGGTTATTCTATATAAGACGTTACTACGAATTTTATAATCCTTATTTTCCATGCATAGTTGACTCTTGGAAAGTTAGTTTGATTACCTGATTTAAAAAATTTATCTGCATGAGCGAACTGCAGAGTACTGGCTTTAGACAGTTTGTAGGCCAATTGGAGGGGAAGCATTTTGGTAAGGAACATTTTCCTACAAGGATCCTTTTTAAAACTTGTCTGACTCTTGAAAAGTTTTCATTTGATCTACTCAAAACAGATACACTTTAATTTATTAAATCCAGTCCTATGGAATATTGCTTTAAACAAAAGGGGTTGGATTATCAAACATGTATACGAGAGCTTTTTTTAATGCTTGCTTTCTTTAACCTTTTCAAATTACTGTTTTTTTGGGGGAAAGTTGTTATGAAACTCTCTAATAAATACTCTTTTTTGGTTTGCATAAAGAGATCTAACAGACTATATAGACTTAGATTTTTTTGTTGTTGTTGTTACTACGTTGATAAAACAATACTACAAAACTCTGCATATTGTACTATAAAACTTTAAATTGCAATGTTAAATGTATTTGGCCTCTTATGATGTAAGTAAAAATGCTTTAGCATTTTTTATAGTGCACAAAACTGTAAGACTTCTTTATTTCTAGTTTATTTTTATGTTTAGTAATTCTAAAGTACATATGCTTGAAAGGGTTAATATATTGAATGTTGCATGTCAGGACTTTATTTTTAATCTGTGTGAGTAGATTTAACTGCTGTTAGTTGCATCCTGAAGGGTCTTTACTAGAGAGTGGCTTACTTTTATCCCACTGGTGTGACCCAATTGCATACCAGTTCTCCTTCTTCCCTTAGAGAGAGACTCTGAGCTGTTGCGTGAACGTGAGTCCGTTTTACGTTTGCGTGAACGAAGGTGGCTTGATGGAGCCTCATTTGATAATGAAAGAGGCTCTACAAGTAAGGAAGGGGAACCAAACCTGGACAAGAAGAATACACCAGTTCAAAGTCCTGTTTCTTTAGGAGAAGACTTGCAGTGGTGGCCAGATAAGGTATTGAATTTTTTTTACTATTTTATTTGTGTGCTGTGCAATAGATCTGTTTATTTTTTCCAAATAAATACTCTGTGTTTCCTTTTTGAATATCACATCTCAGTTTATGTGAGATAATGTAATAAAGCATATTCTTTATTATGCACTTAGGAAAATTATAAATGACTAGTTACACCCCTATAGCTGTGCTTCTGTTATTACTGTTTTAATTTTCTTCTCCATGTGTTTTAAAGGCACTGCTGTAGATTGTAAGATTTGGGTTTTTTCTTCTTTTTTGCTTTTTTCATTTAGGTGCTCAAAGCATTTAATAGGCAATAGGAAACTCATGAAAATTTAAACTATCCTTCATCAAGGAAACCTTTTTTTGATTAGTGTTATTATACCCAGAGATACTTTCAGTTTGAGTGGATTGGGCTTTTAAGCAACAGTGCTGAAAGCTGACATTTATTTGCAGTTGTGTTTTGAGTTGACCAATAACTTAAATGAGTATTGGTTGCTCCTTCAGAATCTCTTTGGCTTTGATTAGCTGGTTTTCTTTGTAACTGGAATTCCATTTTCAAGGCAAGAAGTAATTCCCACATGAGATATAAGAATGATAGGAACACCAGCGATATGTTGCTAATTGGGTATCTGTAGTCATTTTCTTTATGAATTACCTACATGCTTGGGGAAATGACTTCAAAAAACAAAACCAAACCAAACCTGAACCAACCAACCAAACCAAAAAAACTTCCCAGGAATGGAAGTGATAATCTATGTTTATTAGACCAAATTTTATGAACTTGGGGTGTCTTTCTAGTGTTCCAATTTCTGTCTGTCTGCAGTATCTGTGACGTTGCTATTTTGATGTCATGCTTTCTTTTTCTGTGTCTCTGTTTTTTCCTTTCAGACTAAATATAGATAGAGAGCTTGAAGAGGGAGGTGAATTTCGAGGCTTATTTCTGCTTACAGTAGCTCACCTTTAGCTGCTGTCATCTTCATTCAGGCATTCAAACTGAGAAATGAAGATACCTAAAAAGAATGTTTGTCTAATACTTGCTCTCCCAACCGGACCTTTTATGTCTAAATTGTGATTTTATTTTTTTCAGCCAGTAACGCTAAACTTCTGTGTCAGTGAAAATTGGCAGCTTTTGTCCCCCTTGCTTTGTCATAATGGTAGAATGAGAGAGTCATCTAGCTTGGGTAGAGAGAGATTTCAGGGGTTTTAGCATCAAAGAATAAATGTAGTTTAGATTTGGAGTACTAACATCTTTTATTTTCACTGCTGTGTTTTGGTAACGTTATTATAGCTATTATTAATGTTGTGCTTCTTGTTATGTTATGTTTTTTTGCTACTTCAGGAATGTTTTTCCTGTTAACCCCATTCTTCTCTCTGGCCCTGAAACTTAGTAACTAAATTAGGGTTTAGGTTTTTTTTTTCCTGGATGTTTTTTTTTTTTTTTGTTATTTGCAAACTCAGCAGATCCTGCCCTAGGACAATTATTGCAGTCTTTTACTGGGCATCTTTTATGGAATTAACTTGCTGTGATATCTCATTGCATGCTTGTTCAATTTAAATACACTGAACTTATTCTGAGATACCTGTTTGCGTATGCACTCATATAAACCCTAGGTTTCAGTTAAATGAAGGTGTCTTATGGAAAGGCCTTTCATCTTTATCCAAAAGTAGTTAAACTTTTCATCCTGTCCTTCAGCTGAATGTTCTTAAGAAATTGTTCTGCATCTTTCTTGCTAGAGCCCCACTCTGAAGTTTTGTTGGTGGTATTTTCCAATAGAAATTCTTCAAGGTGAATCCTGAGGGAGATGATTTAGCTGAGAGGCCAGTTCAGACGTTTCTTCCATTTTGAAAATTGGAAAGGAGGTCTTGAAATGTTAATGGAGAAGACAGTAAGCTAGGGGAGAGATTAAAGTATGTGAGAAATCGCTACAAAATAACCAATCTTGTTTGCAAATATTTTTCCTTAATATTTCATTATTTTGACATTCAGCATTTGAGACAGAACTGTAGTAGCCCATGATGAGGATGGTTAACTTATGTTTATGGGAGGTAAAGTACCAACCTGAGAGGAATGGATGAAACTTTTGGAAAGCTGATAGTGTTCCCAAATGCATCAATTTCACCGACAATCTGAGATGAATGATGTTGAGACATGTTGCATATATACTGAGTTTTCTCCACCAAATAAGTGAAATCAATTCTTCTGATAGTTCAACTCTTGTTGGTCTATAGTACTATTAGTCTATACTGCCATGTATCAACATTGTGCCATGTGTATCAGAGCCACTCTATAGTATGGTAAATATGGCTAATTTTTAATGCTAGACTGTAGTAGGTGCAAGCTGAGCCTTTAGTTTGTTCAAGTAGGTATATTCTGTTTAGCTATTGAGATACTAAGATTTTGTCAGCAACCTACATCATCTTCGAGTATGTAATTTCTCTGGTCTAAAGTCAGAATTTATAGTTGAACACATAAGACTCTGGTTACAGAACCAGAGCTGTCATGTTGTTCATGCATCTTTGTGCTGTTAGTCTTTTGAATGGTCTCATGGAGGTGTATGTAGCATTGGTCCTGTAGCATTTAAATCACAACTGCTAATATTTTGATGGGAGAGAAAAATTTTGAATGGCAGGTCTCTTTAGTGTTGAGCTTGTGGTATAAAACTGCTTGTTTATAGAAAGTTATAAAACATATTAGCAAGATTGAAAATCATAATGATACTATGTTGGAGCAAAATTTAATTGCTTTCCATACTTAACTTTGAGGCATTAGGCCAGATAATGTCTGAAAATTCATTTATGCTGATGAAGAAGAGGTGCATCTCATTAGACTACAGGAGGTTCTGATGGTAGTTCTTTCTCAGAATATGCAATATTTTTACGATGGCAAGTATTAATCATGACACAGATTAGCATTCATGCTACTTCTGTGCTGTGTTGGTAGATGCCCTCTGGAGCCATATAATTCTCTTATGATTTAACTAATTCTAGATCTTGTTATCAGGGTATAAAAGAGAATTGCTTGTGATTGCTTCTGTCCTTTCCTGCTGCCTTCTTTCTCTTTCCCAAAATATAGGTAAATATTTTGAGCTACGGGTAAGAGAGGTACTGAATCTCATGTTATTCAAGGATACGCTCACACCTTTTGAAATGTGCACTTCTGGGCTTGAAAATAGTAGAAAAAATAGCGTGAAACCAGATTTATGAAACTAAAAATGTTTCCACTTGTAAACTTCTGTAGCTGAAAGAAAAGTATCTTAATTTAGGAGATAGATAAATGTACTGGATGGTGGGCTTTTTTTAATGGTCTGGGAAGAACTAAGTTTCCCATCAGTTGGTTAAATTGCTTAAATGTGGTATATTGTAATCTAAGAGAGGCAGCTAAAGGTATTAATCTGGGAGACTACTACAGAGAAGACTAGTTACCATGTACCTGTCTTTCAGATTTGTAGCTCTGGAAGACAGCATTTGATTTTATACCAGTTTAAGTTGTTTTTTTCATTCTTTAAAAGCTGTATTCTCCCTTAAGTGCAAGGAAACTTTTAGTTGTTACCAGTAAAGAACATGTTTAGAAGTTCAGAAAAAACATGTCTTTCTAAACAAGTTTAGAAAGAACATAGCTGCACTTCCTGAGGAGCAGCGAATGGATGGGCCTTACAAATGTTTCTCAGTAAACAGAAGTAAATGTTTTGTGAAATCACTCAAATTTACAGGTCTGTAGTTTTGAGATTTGTTTCAATGCAAGGGGAAACAGGAGCTTGGAAAAAGTGAGATTGTAACTGTTGCGTAGTTGCTGCAACATTAATATACAACCAAATCTAAGAGCGGGGAGAACAGGCCTGTGACATACGGGTAAGGTACAGGATGAAGCAATTGAGCAAAGTGGTACTACCTTAGTAGTATAAAGATGCTATACAAGTTTTGGTAAAATGTTAAAAAGGAGAAAAAGGCGGCGGGGGGGATAATCCATAATTAGAAGCTTTTCCAGCATATCAGGTCATAATGATGCATTAATGTGACATGTAGCATGCTGATTTTTTTTTTTTTTTTAATTGATCTTGTTTGCAGTTATTTACCTTCAGAAGTGAAAGATAAGAATAGTTTAATTGATGAGGCAGTGAATTTGATAATTGATTTCTCAGGTAGATGGGAGAAATTTTCATGAGTATACTTAGGAATGGAATAATGGACTTGTGTTGCTTTTTTGTTCATTTCAAAACCCCAGAATTTTAGAGGGAAAATCTTTTTTAAATGTCAGAAGTCAAGAGATCTTCCCATCTTTAATTCTATGAGCGGTGTTGTGTTCTTAAAATATTGTGGAAGCTCTTAATAAACTGTCCATGTTGATTGCCATGTATATGTTATTGCTAAACTTCAGGAAAATATCTATTTCTTTCTTCCCTTACTCTGTCAGAAGGAATAATGCCTTTTTTTTTGTGTGTGTGTGTGTTTGAGGGCATGCTCAGCTTGAGACAAGCTGGATATATCTTTACTTTCAAGTTCAACATTCATGGGAACTCTAAAAAAACTTAACAGTTACAAGTTCATTTTTTTGCATTTATATATTTATATATTTGTAATATTGCTGTCTTAGACTTCGTATTTCTGTGTTTGTAGGATGGAACAAAGTTTATTTCTATTGGAGCTCTGTATTCTGAGCTCGTGGCTGTTAGCAGTAAAGGAGAACTCTATCAATGGAAGTGGAGTGAATCAGAGCCTTACAGAAATGCACAGGTACTGTACACCTTTAAATGCTTACTTTCAGAATGATTTATATGTTTTGAATATCTAAAATATTTTTTTGTTTCCAAAGAATCCTTCACTGCATCATCCACGAGCCATGTTCTTGGGATTAACCAATGAAAAGATAGTGCTCCTTTCTGCAAATAGTATTAGAGCAACTGTTGCCACTGAAAATAACAAGGTATGAGATGTATGCTGGTTGCTGAATTTGACAAAGCTGTTTTTTTTTCAGTTACTTGCAATATATTATAGAGAAGTTGATTCTTCAGCTTCATCAGTAGTAGAAAGTAGTTAATTCGTTTGTTTATTCCACTTTTTTTCTCTATACAGATGTAAAAACAAAACAAACCCAACTGGTGTTTTGTAAAAATGCGAAAAGGTTAAAAAAAAAAAAAAATCTGACAGATTTATAGCTGAAACAGTGAAAAAATACCTGTTTTACCTGATTATCTGAAGTACTTGACTTTTTGCTATTACAGTAGAAGCTGACACTGGTTTAAGAATAGAGAAGCTTGTTAATGTTCAGTATATATTTGCTAGAAAAACTAAGGGCATTGAAGCTTTCAGTGCGGTAAAGTAAGTTATCTAAATATGCTTTTCTGCCCAGTTAAGGGTGAACTTGAAACTGATTTGGTAAAGTATATGCAATTGTTGGAATTATTTTTATGACACCTCTCTGGTTTTTTTTTTTTTTTTTTTTTTTTTTTACCTTTTTTGTTTTTGTTTGTGACTGGAAATGGGGGTGACGGGGGATCCTGAAAAGCTCTTTTCTGGGGAAAGAAAAGGTGGTAGAGGATAAAATCCCAAAGGGAATAATTTTTTTGGTTGTTTTTGTTTTTGTTTTTTTTTCCCCTTTTAAAACCAGTAAATATTACATTAAAGGTGCAACTTTTCTTTTTCTTTTTTCCCCCCTCCCTTCTCTGTTCCTTTCTTCCCTTCTCCCATAGGTTGCTACGTGGGTAGATGAAACCTTAAGCTCCGTAGCTTCTAAATTAGAACACACTGCACAGACATACTCAGAGCTTCAGGGAGAACGGATTGTTTCTTTACATTGTTGTGCTCTTTACACATGTGCTCAACTAGAGAACAACTTGTATTGGTGGTAAGTAAATACTGTGTTTATATGCAACAGTGTAGATCCACTGGATGTCTTCATGTCTTTGGTTCTGAGAAGCATTGCAAAACTACTGGACCACAGGTGTTGAGCTCTGTAACTCTGCACTTGAGCTTAGGTTCCCTTTTTAAATTGTATTTATTCTATTCTTTAATGCCTAAAGCTTTTGAATCCAATTATAACATCTTTAAGAGAATAAAGTTACTCTTTTAGGAGATGTTTATAAGTGCTTTAGCATTCAGATATATCAGTACTACACAGTATCAGAGAATAAACTTCTTTATGCCTTTTAGGCCTTTTTCAGATTATAAGTATGGAACAAACTTACCCACATATGAGCTCCACAGTCTTTTGTCACTCTGTTAGAAAATTTGGTCTGTTAGTTTGTGGTCCAAATCTTAAAGAAGGGAGAAGTAACATCAGATGCTCCCTGTGGAGCTTGTTGTTAAATTTATAACACTTTTAAACGTTGTAAAATACGAAATGTTAGTTAAAATATTTTAACTAACAATTTGATAATTAAGAAGCCTATGTTTTAAAAAAAAAAAACAAAACAAAACCCCAAACCCCCCTAAACTAAAAAACGCGCCAAACCCTCAAAAACAACACTCCCAGAAGAGCTCTGAAATTAATTTCTAATTTGAGTGAATTCATTGAAGTTTACTAATGCATTGTCAGTATGCATTATTTTTGTCAGTGTGTTAGGAGTCGTTGCGTTACATATCATGCCCAAAGCTGAAGTAGCTTTTAGGCACGGATGAGTTAAATACTTGATGATGAGTTAGAAATCAGAGCATTGAAAACTGATTCATGAAACAGCTTTCTCGTTAAATTCTGATAACTCTCTGGAAGATATATTAAGTAGAATTGCATCTTAAACACAGATGTGTTTTATTTTAACTTCTAGTCCCAAATCTCAAAATTACAGCGCTCTGATTCTTGGCCCTTTTGATATGTCACAGCTGACATGCCTCAGTTAGAGTAATTACTCTTAGCATAGAAACTAATAAGCCATAACACTGGAGATACGTGGTATTAGAAACTGCCATGTTTACTGCTTTTGGAATAATCAGTGCAATGTATGAAAAGACTTATTAGCATTTATATCTAATCTCTGAAAGCAATTTCTTTAGTAACCAACATGTCCTTTCTGGGAGGGGTTAAATGTCAGCATTGGTGATTTTATGTTAATCAGATTGATGTAGGCAGAAGCTTCTGTTACTGTTGGTATCTTTAGTTACAATGGTCTGTAGTACACTAGACAGGATTTCAATTTCCAGTGTTGCACAGGACTGATGCTTTTTATGTTTTCCTTAATGTGGAAGGTTTTCAAATAAAAGCATCTGACTCTATAACCCACTGACTAAAACATGAAGTATCAAAATAATAAGCATGCTTAACTGTGTATGTAGGCGTTATTTTCAGCTAAACTGAGTGAATCCAATTATGAAAGAAGTGTCCTTTTTTCCCCTCTTGCAGCTTAACTCTGTCTTAAGAGTCCTAGACTCCTTCAGCCACCGTCCCCAGAGAGAAAGTGAGGCTTTTAGAATGTAAAAACAAAAAAGCTTATCCTGTTCCCCAGCAACTGCAAAATTTGGAAATTATCACTAGTCATGGGAAAGATATCCTCAAGTTCAGAGAGGACAACCCACGACTTTAAAGCTGTGACTGGAGCGTACCGTCTGTGACAGAGGTCTTGAAGCATTTTGGACTAGAAGGAAAGCCATTTTGCAGTGACATATCTTACGTGCTCTCCCTCTTCCTCCTCCCGCTAATAAATTGGCCAGTTGAGGTGAATTTGGAAAGTGGAGGTGAATATAGAAAAAGATGTCATTTCTACAGTGCTTTGAAATTTTGGAGAAGGTGGCACACAGACTTGTATGTTTGATGACTACATTAAGCAGAAGGAATAAACTTTTGAAAGTTATAAACAAAGTATTTCTTTCATAGCCTTTTAAAAAATAATATGCGTTTTTCCACAGGGGTGTAGTTCCTTTCAGCCAAAGGAAGAAAATGCTAGAAAAGGCCAGAGCAAAAAATAAAAAGCCGAAGTCTAGTGCTGGTATCTCCTCTATGCCAAATATAACCGTTGGAACCCAGGCAAGTGCAACTGTCACAAGTGGCATTTTTACAGTGCTATATGATGAGCTTACAGCCTGCCCTTCAAAAAACCAAAATAAAACAAATTAGGTTCTATTCTTGTTATGCACAAAAGTTCTATCAATAATATGGAATTAAAATAGCATGTTTTAATTATATGACTGTAAATTGATGTGTCCTGTTAGTATTGTTATTGTTTTACTACTATAATTACTGCTGCAAACATGGAGGAACAAGCTGTACTCATACAAAATATTCTGTTATAACTTACGTACTGATTCTGTATTTTGAGAGAAAGTAATTATATAAGTACGATTCTCAATAGAGCACATAACTTTGTAAATGATTTGGCATTTAAGTGCCTGCAGTATTAGAGTCTGAATTTGATTTATTTATGCAGTGGGAGAGGCCTTTGGTTTGAAGCCTTTACCAAAAAAGTTAATAGCTGATACAGAGCTGTAGGATTCTTTTTGTGATTAGTATTGGAACTAGTATGAGACAAAACAGCTCTTTCCCAGGGAGCACATTTCTTTTGGTTCCCAATCCATTCTAATCAACTCTGGGATGAGTCTTTATTATTGGATGAATTGTTCCTTCTGTGGTTGAGCATCTAAATATTATATATTAAACAGTTGCACTGCTAAAGCTGTTGGTTTCAGGCGTGAATTGCACAACAGCCTCTTTTTTCCTAGCAAAGTGCATAGTACGTCATGCTGACTTTCCTTCCTCTTCATCTAGTTCTGTAAGTTTTCTTATTTTTTGACTACTACATATGTCACCAAGAAAATGCATGCATATATGATTTCCCTCAGTATAATCCATTTTTCTCATAGAAATAAATATTTCTGTCTGTAGGTGTGTTTAAGAAATAACCCCCTCTATCATGCTGGAGCAGTTGCTTTTTCAATCAGTGCTGGAATTCCTAAAGTGGGTGTGTTAATGGAATCTGTTTGGAACATGAATGACAGCTGTCGATTTCAGCTTCGGTCACCCGAGAGCTTGAAAAACATGGAGAAAGCTAGCAAAACTACTGAGGCAAAGTAAGTGTTGAGAACACACATGCATACACACAGAACATTTATTTGATATTCTCTTGGTGATTGATTAAAAATTGAAAAGAAGGAAGGTCACATTTTTATCAGTTTGAACTTTTTGCCTTTTTTATAAGGTTCTAGCTTTCTTGTAAACTCTGCTAAATGTGCAGAAATTCTCACCACAGGAAAGGCATCTCAGTTGTGTGAAACCACTATGGAGATGTGAAACGCAGGAGGAGTATTAAAGGAAGACTTCCTGCAGTGTTCCATAAAGTTTCCAAGATTTTATATTTGAATAACTGAAAGTGGTTTTGTTACAGAACTAACTGTTTTCAGGCCCTTCTTCATGGCATTGAGACCCCTGTTTCAGCCCTTCCATAGTGTGAAAAAGTCATTGGGTCCACAATTGCCAGTTAAATGTTTCTTAAAATGGATTTAAACTGTTTCAAGAAAAGCTTGAAAAAGTTTAGCAGTTCTCGAGTTTCAGGTTACTGTATAATGCTAATAATTCGTCCTGTCTTCAAATGAAGCACATGGAAGGATGTTTATTTTCTGTAACATTGTATCTGTGCTCAGGTAATGTTATAGAGCTAATCTCTGATTAAGCAGCATAGCACCATTCCCAACATCAGATATATAGCCTTGTCAGTTAGAATGGTGGTTTGCAAGTATGGAGTTATTTCATTAAATTATTAAAGGAACGTGGCTGGGATCCACTGACACTTTGTCCATTGTCACGGAAAAGGTTGCACCTCTTTCTTTCTTCATTCTAAGTAACACCTTTTATTCTAGACCTGAAAGCAAACAGGAACCAGTGAAAACCGAGATGGGTCCTCCGCCATCCCCAGCTTCCACTTGTAGTGATGCATCTTCAATAGCAAGCAGTGCATCAATGCCATATAGTAAGTAATGTGTAGCTCATAGTAACATAAAATATTTGTGTAGATAAAAAGTTTTCATAAAAGGCAGTTCTACAAAGATTCTGTACTAATTTCAGAATGCTTTTCAGTCTTTCAGTCTGAACTGCATATATGTAAAGGCTTTTGTAATAGGCTTTAACACTGACAATTCGCTATCTAAATTTAAATGTATTAGTATAAGCAGTGACTATTTGATGTAAGTTGTATCTAAGCAAGCATAACACTTAGTTCTCAGAATCAAAAGTATATTTCAGGAGGTGATCAAGAGGAAGTCTGGAGATAAAGTTGTTTACGTTTTGTTGCAATGTGATAGTGAGTTTCTTTACAGCCCAGAAGTTGGAACTTGTTTTGGAAAATTCCTTTTAAGATTAAGCTGTTCTTGCACAGTTTGCCTTGCAGGTGAACTTTGGTGCAAAAAGCAGTAGTTCGTCATCTATTACATAAAATGTCTAAAACTAGACATTCTTTACTAACATACATAAGCAGTGAGAGAAGTTTTACTTAAAATTTGTACTTTTTAAGTACAAGTTGTACTTAAAAACCTAAAAGGCTGCATTAGAATTCATGTAACTGATCTCTTAAGCATTTTTTTCCTCCATTTAAACCCATACATTTGTAAAGGATTAATTACAAGGCCATCACTTGAAGAAATCTCTCTGCTCCTCTTTCTTCTTGTTGTTCACGTACTGCAGTTTTAAGAAGCATTCACCTAGAGAATCAAATGGCCTCATTCAGTGACTGAGAGTCTTGTATGCTCAGATCTGCAGTACTAATTAATTTTACTAGTAGAGTTTTTTTGCTACTTATTTCTTCTCTTTTTGCAGTTTTCAACTGTAATTTTTCACTGACTATAACTTTGCTTGAGTGTTTGAAGTTAACTTCACAGTTAGTTTAGAAGTTCTCTGCTTCCTCCTTTAAGTATGTTGATAATATTAATTATACCATATTCTCAATTCAAGAGATTAAAGGTTCTTCTTGTCAATGTTAATTTAGCCACGTTATGTATTTAAATTTGATCCTGAGTGTACTATGGTTACTGTTCAGATAATGTCTTTGCAGCAAATCTAACTGTACTGCAATTGCTATTAGCCCAAATAGCTATTTTCTGCCTCGTTTGCTACTCTTCTAGGTGTTTACCAAAAAATCATACATAGTGGGCAAGCAGACTTTTTGTAAGGGTGATATGAAGCACTGTAGCAGGCTGAGTGAAGGGTCTTAGAATGTCAGCCTTTTTATTTACAGCATGAATATCTGAGACCTGCCAAAACAATTTCTTATATTCTAATTATTTTTCTTAAATATCCTTAAAAATTGCTTTGTTTATCAGATAGGCATTATTAGTGCTAATTTCATGGAAAAACATGAAAGTGGCATGGTATACTGTTTGGTGGCTCTCACTTTTAAAGTCATACTCCTGTAAACCTGTTGTTAATGTCTAGATTTGACTGTTGATAATCTTTTTTGGGGGAAAGGTTTGGTGTTTACTGACTTGCATTTGGATGCTTTGATTAAATATTTCAAGTCTTTTTTTTTTGGTAATAACTTTTTTGTCTCAGAGCGACGACGATCTACTCCTGCCCCAAAGGAGGAGGAGAAAGTGAATGAAGAGCAGTGGTCTCTGAGGGAAGTTGTGTTTGTGGAAGACGTTAAAAATGTTCCCGTTGGCAAGGTTTGTCTAAAATACACTGTCACACCATCTTTGGAGAGGGAGAAAAAAATGTTTTTCCTTTTAGATAAGCTAACTGTTTAAAAGAATCATAGTTTTGGGGATGCTTGAGAATGTTTCTGACTAGTGTGACTTTTGTTGCATTTTTATTTGTCCATAACACAATGATAGTAATAGACTGAATGCGTTGTGAATAAAACGTGATGAATCTTAAAAAATAACGTTCTGGTACTTTAAGTTGGACCACAGTATTAAGTAAAGCAGATGTGGTTTTATCCAAAAGATTATTTTTGGTGACTTGAACAATAGCTCCCACATGTCCAGTGAGATTGTGAAGAGTTACAGGTGTTGTTACTGACTTCTACATACACATCAGTTGAACATTTGGGCGAGTCTCATGTTCTGGCAACCAAAGAACAGAAATGTTTTGATTAGAAATGACATGCTTCATTAATATGAGTATGAAGTTATTTTATTTATTACTCCAGAAAATCTGTTTGTTTGGTTCTTATAATTTTTTCATTTTCTCTCTAGTAAACCTTGCTCTGACTAAGAGTGCTATAGAGGAAAATACTACGTTTCTCCTTTGACATTGTTGTGCAATGTTAGGAGGGATTAGAACTGTAATCTAGACAGTTCTTTGCTATGCTTTTCAAAAATAAGAACAACAGGAAAGCCAATAAAGGTTTTCCACTCTATTGGGTCTGGCTGAGATGGAGTTAATTCTCCCCATAGCAGCCCTCATAGTGCTGTGCTCTGTATTGTTTGCTAGAAAGGTGTTGATAACACACCACTGTTTTGGCTACTGGTGAGCAGTGCTTGCACAGCATCAAGGCTGTCTCTCCAACATTTTCCCCCCGCCCCCCTCCTTACCGGCAGGCTGGGGCTGGGCAAGATCTTGGGAGGGGACATAGCCAAGACAGCTGACCCAAACTGACCAAATAGATACTCCATACAGTATGATGTCAGCTCAGCTATAAAAGCTAAGTAAAGGGAGATGGAAGGGCGGGCACTACATTTGTCTTCTGGAGCAACCACTACAAGTACTGAAGCCCTGCTTCCCAGGAAGTGGCCAGACATTGCCTGCTGATGGAAAGTAGAGAATAAAATCTTTTTTTTTTTTTCCTTAGCTTTTGCATGCGACCTTTGCTTTTGCTTTATTAAACTGTCCTTATCTCGATCCATGAGCCTTCTGTTATGTTTTCTCTCCCCTGTCCAGTTGAGGAGGGGGAGTTACAGAGTGGCTTTGGTGGACATCTGGCACCCAGCCAGGGTCAACCTACCACATCGACAAAATGAAAAAATTGGATTCTTTCTACTTGACTCATAGAAGATCAAAAAACCCCTGTTACCAGAAGAGGAAATAACTGTCCAACAGAAGGCAGTTGGATTTAGTCAGAGTTATTTTCCTTGCATCCCTAATGGGTTTACTTGTGCAGGTGTGGAAGATTTGCCTTGAGCAGTATCTTTGAAAGGATGAGGCCCACAATGAATTTTCATTATCAAGTTTAGATAATTTTTGCAAAAGGGGTATGGAGCAACTTAATTCATTGAAACATTTCAGTTTCTGTAAATGAGGTTTTGAGATCTAGTTGAAGTTGCTGAAACCGTTGTTTGCCTCTCATACCAGCTTTGGGAAAGCCCCTGTTGTCCTTGTCTGTCCTTAGTGTTTTAGATCCTAAAATTTTCAGGACAGAGACTGTTTTACTATTTCTGTATACAGTTGTAAAGGTGTCTGTATGCTGCGTCAAGAAGAACTACTATGATAAATATAGAAGAGCTTGGATTTTTATATGTTGATATATTCACTGAAGTGCTAAAACCAGTAAATGGGCTGTCTTCTGAATAGAGTTGTTGCTGCTAGTCTATTCTATACCAGTCATTTATGGCAAAGATGCTTTTTTTTTTTTTCTTCATAAAGCATGCTATCCCTTTCCAGTGATGTATATGGTCGTTTACTTTTTTCCTTTTACAGTTTTGTAACACTTCAGAGTTTAGATAGGATCCAGCAGACAAAACCATACAAAAATTTTTGCCTAGTGGTGCCCAGGTTAAAGACAGAAATACAGTTTTTTCCTTGTTACATGTTCTGTTTGTAATTTGGATGAGTTGTGCAATTGTATGAAAAAGACTGGAGGTACCTCAGTCTGCAGAAGGGTTACTCTTTGCAGTGTTGTACAGGCTCAAGAATAGCTAATGTTGTTCATTGTTGAACAGTAATGTTTGTAATTTAGCTTATTGCGAGCTGAATTAAGCACAAAGAGGATTTGAATTCTGAACAATCTGACTGTTCTGCTCATAAATAATATTTGAATGTGTACAAAGGTTCAGTCCAGTCTGCAAAAACATAATCATACAGGTTTGGGGTCTTAAGAAGTCCTACACTTTTAGAGTCCATCCGCATACACCTTCATCTGGTCTTCATGGTCTTTTGTTTACTGAATGATGTT